>NC_092194.1:9432797-10097797 GCF_043641665.1 Enoplosus armatus
GTGAGAAAAGCATGCGCGGTGGCTTTGTTATTCTGGTGGCACTGGTTGAAGTCAACATCACCAGTAACAGCGCACAGCTGGAGACGGAGGCCTGAGCCCGGGACAGCGTCTACCCACAGGTGAGGCGTTCTTGCCGGGCCAGCCTGGGTGCCAGGTGGCCTCACTGCCAGCAGGCTGGGCCAGGTCTAATCAAGGATGTGGAGCCCAACTGGAGCTGCCAACATCTGCTCCCCTTGCACTTGGGTGGCTGAAGGCAAAGCTCTGTTCAGTATGCACATAAGAGGAGTGACCTTGAGGAGAGGCATGTTTTAAGAGACCAGACGCTCCATATGAAAAAGGTTAATGAAATGAATGGAGACCAAAGAAATCAGAGTGCTTCAAAAGGCATTCAACAATGGCATCTGTGTCTGACATCAAATGGGCCGTACGCTCTGAGTATAAATATTGCTGTTGTACCATTGTCAACCTCTCATTACTGCTGCCATTTGTTCCTATCCTTTGCCTCCGCCGCAGCCTAACCATTAGATTGTTCAGCCCTCAGTACAGTGTGGCAGTCTACTGAGCAGCAATCAAGAGCGTTGGCGTTGTGTAAGTGAGAAATGATTGACAGCGTGCCACGGTGTTCCCATTTATTTCTTCTCCGGAGCTGTTTTCTGTCAGAACGGCTATTGATTTTTCCATAAAGTAAGAAAACAAGTACCGTTTAGGGGCTAGGGAGGTCAGCACAAATTAAACCAGAAGATGTAAAGCCTTCAGTCTGTCC
The DNA here is from genome assembly GCF_043641665.1 of Enoplosus armatus. Lineage (NCBI taxonomy): Eukaryota > Metazoa > Chordata > Actinopteri > Centrarchiformes > Enoplosidae > Enoplosus > Enoplosus armatus. The sequence goes on from NC_092194.1 coordinate 9,433,561, forward strand.
CATTATCGCGTACCTCAAATGTCTTCTTCTCAGAGGAAATACATGGTGCAGGACATTGAGAATGGTAACTCCCAGGCTAAAAAGACTGTTACTGAACATTATAATGACACACAACTGAACTGCACTGCACACATTCTCTGTCTAGTTGATTATACGTATATATATGTGGACCATGTGAGGTATTTAATGCCAAAACACCATTTATACATTCTGAAAAAAAATACTACATAAAAAATGTACAATATATATTTAGTATAAAATATATTTTCATTATAAAGAATCATGACCAAATACTGATGTCATTCATATCAGTCTTAGTTGTACTTTATTTTTAGCGCTAATTTACAAATGTTAGCATGCCAAGACACTGAACTAAGATGGTGATCATGGTAAAGACTACACCTGATGCTCAGCATCAGCATGTTTGCACTGTCATTGTGGGCATGCTAAAGTCATGGCTGTGTTTAGGATGCTGAAATTAGCATTTAGCTCAAAGCACTGCTGTGCCTAAGTACAGCCTCACACGCGCAGGTAGCCTTTTTATTTTTTATGTGAGGCAATTTTGAAAAGTATTAACTGATAATTGAAAGGTGTTACACAAATAAATGTGTCTTGTAAATTGAATATCTTTGGGTTTTGGACATTTGAAGATGCTAACTTTAGCTCAAGGAAATCATGATGAGCATTTTTCACTATTTCCAGATGTTTAAAAGACCAAATGATTAATCAGTTAATTGAATAATAATCATCAGATCAATCAACACAGAAAATAATTGTTAGTTGCAGCTCTTTATACCAAAAGACACTGGGACATGGTGACAACTTGTCTCATTTTAGAAATAAACCAGGCACCAGTCTTTTTGATTCCACGGTATATTGTAATCTTTGCTGTAATAATATAATGTCCCTCTCTGCTGCCAGTTACAGCCACATTTAGTTTTGCTAAATAAAATGCACACAAGTGGGTGCACTCTGGGACACCGGGACAGGCCCAGCTTTAATTACCCGGCCCAAGACAGGAATTCATTTCAAAACAAATCAATACCACACCAAGTTACTTATTTATTTGTGACAATATTTCTCGAAAGGAAATAATGAGCTGGCAGATGCCCAGAGGCATAACTATCAAAGATCCCTCCCTGGTGATCATTTCAGCTATAGGAGATGAGGATGAAGAGACTCTATCATTCATTTTTAATGTCAACTCAATACTTTAAAGTGGGGTGCTATGATTATTATACCTTTTTTTTGGTTTAGTTGAGGACATGCTGAATATTGACAAGTGGCTCGATGAAGACAGGCAGTATAGATCATCTTAAATGTCGCCTTGTTTAATTGCTTCTGTCTGATAGTAGTTATGATCATGACTTTTATGTTATGGGTTTAACTGCCTTGGTAACTTTCCATTTAAAGGGTAAAAAGGGCTTTTAGAGTTTTGAGCTCCTCTTTCAGTATGGTTTTAATCCTGACTCCTTAAACAACGACAGGGTTAACATTTGGCTTGTTGCGATACTTTGAATTAAATATAGGCGTTTGAAAACTGAACCTGCTTATTTTTCACAAATAATGAACCTGAATGAAACATTTTTATAAAATCTTAAATGGATGCCACACGTGGACTGGATATTTTCCTAACAACATTATGATGAATGAAGGGTTTGGTTTGACTCTGACATAAAAACAAAAAGAGGAAGAAAATACAAATGTCCTTCCTTGAATGTAACATTACCCCTCAGACATGTTCTCATCTGCAGCATCTCTGTGTTCCTTGGCCATCTTCCTCTTCCAGCACTCCTTTCCCATCAGCCTGGCTCCTTCAGTGTGTCGGTCTGCTCCCACCCAACCGCCAGACCTCTTCTTCGATCCTGGCAGATGTTGCATCCTAGATGGCCTGTGTCTCCGTTTCCCATCTACACCAGAAACCTTTAACTTCTGCTGCAACCTAACCGTGACGTCTGAGGTCATGCGTTTGACCTTCCTCCGCCTCCTGAGCGGCCGTCCAGGATTATTCTCTGTGAAGGAGTCAGACTCTGGCCAGGAGGGCTGCCGAGTCCTGACCGGGCCTCTCATGACGGAGCGCCATCGGCTGGTTGAAGTCATGTCGTCAGAGTCGCTGCAGTTGGCCACAGAGGCGGTGATGGTTGAGGAAGCTCTGCGTTCTTTAGTCTCGTCCAAGCTGGACTCTGAGGCCTCAATCCAGCATCGTCTGTGCTCCAGCGGATAGAGGGAGGATTCGCGACAACGCTTGCGGCCCCTGCGACGGCGGATTTGCCGGCGCTGCTGCAGCGGACTCAGAACCATTTCCTCCCACAGCTCACCCAGCTTACTCTGCTCGGAGGTCTGCTCCAGAGCAGACACCAGATCCTGCACCAGCTCATCCATCATGGTGCTGGAAACCAAAAGCACAAGATACAGCAAGGTAAACTTTTTGGCTCCAAGGTGGATAAGACATAAAACTCCAGGCCCCAAAAAGTATATGTAGAAACCTAATATAGGTTAGACTCTAGGACCATGATCATTAATTGTTATATGTACATTTTTGAGTTGAATATAGGAATATACTTGACAGGGATATGACAATATATACCAAGAGATGACATACACTGGCGTACCATCGGGAATGGTGCCATACAGTTTATACCGTGATTGCTATTATGTTAATATTTCTAGGTGTGTTGTGCCATTGGGAGCAAAGTTGCAGATCAATAAGCAGGACTGCTTTATGGCATTACTGGATGTTTATATGGTTTGTGCATCAATGTGAGTATTTTGATTTGTCAGGTGTTTAATATGATGGATTAGCAAAAAACTCACACTCATGTCTGGTTATTTTAATCTGTTTCTAATGTGATTCACCAGAAAATGTCAATATCACATTATTATCAATATCACAACATAAAATTACCCACTTCTACCCAGCACTGAAAGCATAGCTGTCTGCTCTGCATCATGTTCTCCCGTGGTTATTGCCAGTGGAAAATGTGTTATCTCTGCCTCTTCCACAGTGAACTTCTCTCTGTGTAATGATGACTGACACAACACGTCACAACTAACAAGAAGCTATTGAAATCCGACCATTGTTGTTGATAAATGTCCTGCTATCACCTCCAGTTGTGGTTGTAATCTCTGGACCCAGAAATACCAAGGAACACCTGCAATAGCGTTGTTTTTAAGTAAGCAAATATTCCCAGGCTCATTTTTTCTTCAAGTCTAGCAGCATCAAATTGAAGAGGATAATCCACGCTGTAAAACTTTCAAGCTCCCCTTGTTTGATTGCAACGGTGTTAAAAAATGACAGCTTGTTAGAGCGTTTGCACATCATCAGCAGCTACAGCATCTTCATCAGCAGACAGCGGCTGGGAGGCTGTACAACATCAGTGCAGCAGAACAATAGCAGAGGCAGGCTGCTGAGCCGTCTGCACGCTCTGTGTTACATAACAACATCTCACACGTGAGCTGAGCACAAGGACATCCTGAACAGACACACATCTCCCTTCTGTCAACTGTCAGCGACAAAACAGCGTTCAGCACAGTAACCGTGTCACACAGGAGCCGCACCAGCCACCATAATGCTCTGTAACAAAAGGCACAGTCCACTGTGTTTGGGCACTCACCAGTCGCGGCTTGTCTTGTTTTGTTTTCTGCACAGCTGTGACACCAGACGCACTTCCGCCCTGCAGTCCAGCCAATCAGGTGTCTCCGCCTCGCTGTGACTCTCTCTGCAAAACAGCGCGCCACTCCAACACCGTAATGTCCACGCAGATAAGGACCCGAAACACTCAGCCTGCTGTACTGCAGATAACACATTGAACTTCACCACCGATCACCATAACACTCCTACAACAAGCGGACAAATGGCTGCTGTTAACTATTTGTCAAATCTGCTGTATTACTGCAGTTTTGCAGCAAGTGTGTGTGAAACCCAACAGGAATTATGTTGATCCTATATTGTGGTGTTATTGTTTTTACTGCGCTCCTTATAAAAAAAACCCAACTACATTTTCCTGTGGTGTACACCTAATATTAATAGTAGATGTATTGTATATAAAGTATCAGGGCCGTAGCCTGGACTGTAGAAATACTCGGGTCATGACTCAAAGCCCCAACTCTCCAAAGAGAAAGTTCAATAATATTTTCTGTAAGTTTGATATAAATGGAACAATTCTTTCAAAGAAAATGACCAATTCTTCTTAACACAACTAACTCATATAATTAGTACCACATTAACAGGTCTTGCCAGAGAAGGGCCACTTCCTGGGAAATTAATAGGAAATTACAGACCCGTAAAATTAAATGTTACCAACTTATTCCCCAACACAAAAATCTAAGTCATGTTTCAAAGCCTCTTCACATGTAATCTAACTTCTTGAAGTTTTTGTTGTGTCATTGATGGTGTTGATTCAACTCTATGGTGACTTTTATGGGTGGAGTTTATGGTGAATGTGTTGGACTGCATTATATTGTCAGGTCATTACAATATAATGCTGTGCAACACATTATAAAACACAAACAAAGTCGTGTTGTGTCCTTGAGCAAGACGCTGAACCCCAGTTGCTCCCAAAGGTTAGGCCTTTGCCTTGCATGGTAGCTCCACTGCTGTCTGTATGAGAGTGTGTGTGTGTGTGTGTGTGTGTGTGTGTGTGTGTGTGAATGTGTGAATGAGAGGGACATTGTAAAGCACTATATTAGATAAAAGTGCTATATATAAATGCAGTCCATTAACCATTTATCTCAAAAATAGCCATACAGTTCAGTCAAACCCTCTGTGATAGAGATTTAATGGAAATCAAACAGTCAATTTACATAATCTTAATAAATGTATGTGTGTAACATTTTGTTAATTTCTTTAAACATAATCTCAAACCATGTTACGTTTGTTATACGTTGTAGATTACAGTAATTCTATTACCTCCGCACCTTTTAAAACAACAATAGTGCTCTAGTAAGTGTTTTATGATGTGTGACAACTCTCAGTAATGAAGAATTGTCTCTCAAAGCCAGTGTGTTGCTGAATGAAGCAAAAAAAGTCATTCACCACTTTCATCTCTCAGATGAAGGCAGCCCAAATAATAAAAAAAATAAAAGTCTGTGAAAATGAGTACAAAAGCCATTTAATCTCCCTCATCTTACTCTTAATAACTGCAAATTTCCCCTTGGGCCCATGGGAGAGGGCCTCTCTGTGCCGCTGCCACCTTATCTGTCGCCTCCATATTTCAGCATGCTGAGCGGCTCCCTCAGTACCCAGCCCCCGGCCTCCTCTCGCCGGGCCTGTGGGGAAGCTGGGCTCCTGGGCCCGCCATTGTTCTGGCCTGGGAGGGAAGTCCGGAGAGAGCCCTGAAAGCTAGAGAGTGGGAATATTAAAAAAAGAAAAAAAAAACTTGAGCCACTGCTTCATTAAGCGGCTGTCTTTCACAAGCAAACATATCAGAAACAGCCCCCTTTCAGAGGCAGTAATTAGCAATTTGGAAACCTTGCCCCCTCAGGATATACAGTTTCAATTTAGTCAGCAGCTTTAGATTCTTAGGCACTTAATATTCATTGTTTCTGCCATCTTCCCAATTTCTCGACGTACATTGTCTAGTCTTTCACTTGCGATAAAGTGTTTTATCTTTCATGTAATTCTTCTTTTCAATGAGCCCTTTGCAAGAGAAGTTAATTTTTATAAATAATTTTCTAAGGGATTTGCTAAAGAATGTGAGGGATATGATAGCAAAGTGCTCTTCAGGAAGTGCCAGGCTGAATATCATATGGAGCTTGCGCTTGATTGATGAAGTCTGGCTGTAAATAGTGTAAAGGAAAAGTTCCTGCAACTTACTGGGAAGTTATACTGCAGAGAAACCCTCTACAGCTGATGACGTGGATCAGAAAGTAAAAGGATATTCAAGTTTAAATGCTCATGTTTGATAAAAGGACATCTAAACACACGAGCACAGACACAAAACGTCTTAAAGTTTGCAAGATTTGACTTTGGCTCTTCGTGATGGCGTTACATTGTTTATTTCTATTATACAATTACTGACTTATGAGTACTGTTATCATGAATTATTTGCCTGTGTTTGTATTGGCATGGTAAACGCTTTGCATGTATTTAATGGCAAATGTTTGCAAACTGCTTATTAAGCCAAACCACATGTCGTACCTCAGGGGGGCAAGCCTGACACTTATCTCTGCCACCACGGAGCCTTTGTTTCAAAATGCTACCACTTCCATTCATTTCCAATCAGCATTGTCTAATAGAAATAATTGATTTTTGCCTCTTCTCCACAAATGATTAAACATTTCGTCTCCAAATCTAAATTCCGAGATCCCCATCATCACTTGAGAAAAATAGGCAACTCATTAAAGCAAAAAAAGAAAAAGAAAAAAGAAGTAGCTAAGACGTGAAAAGAGGAGGCAGGGAATGAAATAATGAATGGAGTCGGAGTGAGCTATCTTTCCCAGGCAGAGCGCCACTAGGGATGCAAACTCTCAGCCACCAGAAATGAGCTACCTATCTGTGAAAAGAGTGACTGCTCCATCCTATTTGATTTGGCTCTCCTATCATCTCTTAAGAAGATGTCAGCCTTGCTTCTTCTATTGCTCTGAGCCTTTATCAACCCGGAGACGATTTCCCTGCAACAAAAAAAAAAAGGAGAAAAAAAAAGTAGGGGGGGTAGACGCATTTCAGTGCCTTTCAGGGAGCAACACTAAAGAATAAGTGTTATGCGATAAAAAGGGGGTTGTTAAATAGATCTGTCTATTTGTATGGTAATAATGATCGCTTAAAGACTCAGGGCTCCGTGACTTGTAGAACAAGGAAACAAATCTGTATTCAGGTATTGTGTTAACATGACTCTCCAAACGACCTTGTGAAACTTTCATACAGTAAAAAATGAGTTGGATTCTCGAGTGTTTTTTTTTTTCTCACTCTCTTTGTTTGTATCATTCGTTTCCCTTTCCTTTTAGAGTGGAGGAGTCTCTGCACTGAACTGCCCATCTCAAACTACTGGAGCTCTTTGCATTTTGAATGATCTTTGTCTGAGTCTTTATTGACAAGATCTGCTACAGATTTGAAATTCTACTTTAGTATTCAGCATATCAGCAAGAAATGCATAACAGTGTGTCTGGTAGTTAAATATGTTTGAATGCTTGTGATGTTGTGGGTTTGAATTCTTGACCTTTGCTACATATCATACATCGTATGTATATGTTTCACACATTTCTGAGTCAAGAAATAAGTGTGCAGTAAGTGATTACAGATTTTCAGATTCGATCCTTCACTTAAGCAAAAGTAGCAATACCACAATTAAAATGACGAATTATTAACTTAATTATGCAGAATGGTTTATATATATATAATTGTATCACTGATGCATTAACATGTAAGTATGTGTTTAACTCTTTAACACATCATATTTTATAAGGTGATATTATGTTATGAATGAAAATATTTAATCTTTAAAGTAACAATAGCAGTCAGATTCTGTAAATGTAGTGGAGTAAAAAGTACAATATTATTTTTCTTTTACAGATTATAGATTTTTTATAGTAAAGTACAAGTGCCGTGCCTGAAAAAATGTGCTTAGTCACTTTCCACAACTGAATATTGGCTACAGTTTTGATTACCATGTCTTCACCATTACAAGTGTACCCCAGTTTAACCATTAAAACCACAGCGTTACCTACTGACTGTTAAAAAGCCAACCCTGACGTCTCTCATCAGGATTCAAAGGCTCCAGTTTTCTGTCCCCAGGTGACATCCTGTAAGCTATTAACAAAACTATCTGCAAAGCTGGCCCATAAACCTCAGGAGCTTTTTTTTGTTGCTGTTGTTAAGCAAATCAAACAGTAAGTGGGGTTTGTTTGTTGTTCTGCGTACCTGGAGACCCTCGTGTAGATTGTTTCAGACGCATCACTGCCATGGGTAGCCATGTCAACCTGCTCCACCTAGGTGCGTTTGACATGTCAATTTAGCAGGTGGTGGGTTGAAGCTGACTTGATCTTTTATCTGTTCTTTTGATACATGCGTGGCATGTCAGCGTGAACAACAAACAGCTCAGCCCAAAAATGTCTGCCAGGGGGGTTGTGTGAAGAGTGTGACTGGTTCTTCAAGAATCAGAACCAGAGCGCTCGAAGTTTTATGTGGCTGAAAAGCTCCTGTGTCACCGCTGGTGTAATTCTCTGTATGTCTATTTGTTTTTGTGTTGAAGACGAAATGCATGCGTATACAGTGATGCAGCGGCAAATGTAATGGTTCTAAAAGGATAACACAAGAAGATAATATATGATATTAAACAGAGGGAAATTAACGTGTCCTAATTTGCCAGAGTTGACCATGAAATTATCCGATTAGAAAAGGCCAGTTGAAAAAACTCCTCTCCAGTACAATAAACCTGCGGTAAATCCTGCAGCCCGATGGTCGGCTCCTGGAACTGGAACCTGCTGTAGAAGGAATGAAGCAATCATTAGTGCTATTACTTACACCTGTGCCTTTCCTGCTAATCAATAGGCCTTTTTCACGGCAGACATTTTGACATGTCCTAGCAGGAAAAGCACTAATAACATTAACAATGGCTTCGTGGTATTCAAGAGTCCCAGTGAGCCATGACAGTGTGACAGTGAGCCAGCATGCACAATAACAGTAATCTGAAACCGAATCCTGTTCCTTGAGAACAGGGGAAAGTCATGTGCAAAGAGTGGCATCAGTACTGGTCTACAACTGTAAATCTACTTGCTGTCGGGCAGTCTGTGCAATCCAAATAAGTGGAGGAAGGGATGGCTGATGGCTGACGAGAGGGTGGAGGACATGAGGGCCAACACTCAGGCAGCAGCTCACTTGTCAAGAAATTAGAACAAATTCAGTGTTGCACTAATAGTTGAGAGGCAAGAAATACTGAAAATGTGATTTTTATGTGAATTTAACAGGACGAGTAATAGCTGGTCTGGCAGACAAGACGCAGCCTGTTACACGACAACAAGCACAAGAAAGTGAGACAGAAAAACCTTGTCTTCATTCTTTCTGCCTACTTGCGCTGTGTAATGTGTGGAATTATTACTAACTGATGGATATGAGGAAGAAGCAAAAGGCTGTTACATTTTCATTATGGATCTTTTCTTTTTTTTTTCATAGGACAAACACTGGATCAGATCTCATCTCTTGTCTTTTCATAAGAAGAACCATCAACATTTTAAAGAGTAATATCTGGTAAATCTGCTAAAAGCCACCTTTATGGGCGTCTCTGCCAAATGGTCTAAGGCGCATACCATGTAACTAATATGTCCACGGTTGAAGACCAGCTGGGGAACTATGTGACATCTCATCTCCTCACTTTTCCAGTCTTACTCTACTGTCTAAAAAAACAAAAAGATCTGTTGATCACTCTTGTAAAAAGAAGCACATGCATCAGGTTTCTTCAAGGGACAAATGAGTTGACAAATAAGGCAAAAACATGTATCCATATCAAGGAACACAATATGTATGGACACAAACACAAGACAGAAATGTGAAGGAAAAGTCTTACGAGAATATGGGAATTAGACAAATGTCTTTTGTTAGTTGAAACTAAGCATCCTTGGGTATTTTCTTTCTCCTGTAATTTCAATTATTTGTTATGTTTTTGGAGTCTATCAATGCTACTGAATTGTAAAACATGAGCAACATCAATCACATGACACTGAAAAGCAGAAACATTAAAAAGCACTTATTTAACCAAAGAACATGAGCAGTATTCAAGGTGTGGAGAAGGCATCATTAAACGTCTCACCACTTACTAAAATTACGACCGTGTGCATTTTGGGTTCGTCCCTCACAACTGTATAGCTCTCCACAATGCTTACTGCTGAACAGAGGAGGAGGAGGAGGAGGAGGAGGAGGAGGAGGACGCAGACTACACGTGGCTCTCCAGGCCCGGCATGGAAAGCACTAGAGGTAGATTGATTAGCCCGCTCAGTTTGGCTGATTAATCAGGGCCCGTTAGGTGGAAACGAGCACCATTTATGGCTGATTATCTTCCCAGAAGGCAAAATCTTAAAGTACAATCCACAGTGGAACTTTTCAACCTCCATTTAAACCCAGCACTTTCCAACTCCTTATTTCAGTAATGAAAATCCTGCTTACATGAAGTTTCACATTACTGCTGCAGGAGCATTGGGCTTAGCATTTTTCCACTTTAATTTGATAACGGCCAAAAAGTCAGTTTCTCTTGAAATGTATTAAATTCAGCAAAAATGAACATTTTACCAGATACACTAATTTCATGACAGCTAAATTACTCACTATCGCCTGAACCCTCAGGCAGGGAGCTCTTGATCATCCAAAGATTTGGGCTTTTAAAGAGGACACGTCACAGAGACTCCAGAGCCTGAGAATATCCTGCTTCAGCAGCAAGAAGTCAATTAGAAACACAGGTGGTTCTGTAATAGATTTTTACCAATACTATGTTTTTTAAATACTTAACCCTTTATGTACTATTGTTCTCTGCATAGAAGAACTAAAGGAGATCACACTTAATCCTGATGTAGAAAAGGCCTTTAACCACTTTAGTGTGAGTTAAAACGGCTTCTAAACTGATACTGAGGTCATTTTAAGGAGAAAAGACATCTCTCGTGTAAAACAAATATTGTTATAATGCAATGTGCTGTAAAGGAAGATGAAAATGGTTAAAATGCTGAACTTATATATTGACTTCATGCCTTAAAGTATGAATTTTAAACTTTAAACCACATAAAAATATGCTTTAAACTTACATAGTTTCATGTTTCTACATATTGACCCATCTTGTGTTTATTTCTTTTTAACTGGTTATTATCTATTATGCTATTATTTTACACTGTACCTTGTAGCTCCAAGACAAGCAAGAACAGCTTCCATCTCATGCTCCACTGAAGAACCAAAACTAACTAACTAACTAACTAACCAGGGTCTCTGCTCCAGTAACCGTGAAAGAAAGACGTTATGCAAAGTGTCTGTGACCTTTTACATTGAAGTGAGCATGATATTATAGTAATGCTGACACTTCCAAACTGGAAGGTGAACACCTATCACCCTGGGGACAGTTGCAATCACCCTTTTCATCTTGTGCAGTTCATTCTCAGTGGATCTAGACCACAGTGTGACACAGGACACTCTCCTCTCTATCGTTACAACTAGCTTTGGCGGACAGAAACCAAGGTTTACTAACATAAACCAAACTATACTGGGTGTTCGATGTTGGGTGTTAGTTTGGTCTCATCTGTGTAGGTTCTGTTTTACAAGTAGCCACAATTTATCACAGGTTTCTCTCTAAACAATAGGACGTCTCCGGTGGTACCAGCGACCCTTTAATGTTCACACACCACACCTCATGCTACTGTCCAGCCCTGCAGCCAACGCTCGGCTCCAGAGTGGCCTTTCCCGGCCTGGTCACCCGTTTCCATTTATCTGCTGGGATAACTATAAAAATCTGTCAGGAGCACGGTGGGTTTTTTCGCTCAGCTCAGCCCAGCTGGCAGATTGAGAGCCCCCTGTAATGCACAAGTCTGTTTTTATTATTCTTTCTGGGGGAACACTATTTCATCAAGTGCATGATTCCACAGAGGAGAGGAGACAGCCCCAGCCCGGCTATATTTCTTCCAATCAAACATTCCAAGGGGAAAAAATGAGTGGGTGCCATCAAATCCCAGAATAATGCTGCCAGATTTTATGTAAAAAGAAGGACTGATGGACAAATACAGGAAGGCAAGACAAGTTTAATGACGTGTGTTCAGGAGCTGAGATTGGAAAACTGACAGAGAAAAGCAGCCTCTTTGCTGGAATATAAATTGTTGTGCGCTGTAAAAAGGCTTTTATCTGGAGTGAATATGGGACGAAATACACAGGTCAGGGTTAAGTCATTTTCTCCGGCAAGTTAAGCGAATAATGAAGGCGAGCCCGCGCGGAGAGGAGCACTGCTACTGCCAGTTTGTCTTCATTTATTATGCCAAATCTCATGATTTTGGCGTTGGCGCAGTGAGTGCTCTGGCGCGCACCGGTGGACGACATATCGCTTAATTTACACAAGGTAATGAAAGCAGGGAATGGGAGGACAAAACAATTTACCTGCTGACACGGGAAGAAGTGATTTGCGAACATGGGGGGTGAGCGAAAGAGCAGGCAGAGGGCCAGGGCCAAGGGGTGGAAGAGGAGCTGAGATAGGGATGAGGGGAAGAGAAGAGGGAGAAGAGGGGGGAGAGGCGTGGAAGAATAAAAGACGGGGAGGTGGGGAAAAAAACAAAAGGATGAAACTGACAGACTTGTGCTTCAGCCTCAGCTCATCAGGCGAAGATGATGGCTGCAATGAGGCAACAGTAAACTCTCCCTCCCCCACAGACGCACACACAAAAAACACGCGCAATCAGGAGGCGAAATTGACCTCAAATCTGGAGGGTCTGTGCTGACAAGGCCCTTGTTTTACTCCTCCTTTCCCCCACAATTGTAATCACTTCTCGGAGAGCCACTTGTGTGGCAGGGACGGCAGCTTCAACGTCACTCTGGAGCCGCAACAGGTATTTTCATCCAAAGACAAAATCTCTGACTGCTGTCTCACCAGTTCAGCGAGTATTTGGAAACTGGCATCATTTCAGGTTTAAAACATTTGGTTCATCCGTCACATATGTCGTAATCGGAGTCAAAGAAGTTACCCAAATTAGGATTACTACCACAGATGATGGTCGACGGCCAATCACTCCACAGTATTGACTGATGCGTTGTAAAAGTGCACGATTGGCCATTCAGCTGATGGCCTTTCACACGAACAGAAGAGAGTCTGGCCGAGACTCCCTGACAATATGGCTGGAGCAGCACTGTAATTTTCCAATCACTGGCCCTTCAGCCCAGGCCACTCCTTAGGGCAGTAAGATCAGATGAGCTCAGGCATTTTCTTTTGTAAGAGTCCAAACTCTATTTGTCTGCTCACAGGAACAAAAACAATCAGGCAGCCGAGAGAGATCGGCTTTTTGGTCTCTCTGGAGAAGGGCCAAAGACAGAGCAGGAGGAGGAGGAGGAGGGGGGCAGTGGGGTGACACAGATAACCGAGTCCCCCGCACACCCTCACCCCCCCCCCCCCCCCTTCGCCCGCTGTGGGTGGTTGGTTCTGGTGATGATGAACGGGGGACACGGCTCAGCACCAGGTCCCTGCTGTCAAGGCTCTCCGCAGGACGAGACAGAGAGAGGAAGTGTCACTCTCGGCGGGCCTGCTGGGCCAACCTGGACTCTGCTGAGTCCTGCTGCTCGAGTCTTCACAACAAATCAAACACCATAACACCCACCCCCTCCCCGAACACGACCACACACACAGACACACACAGCTAGGCCTCCGCCCCTGTCTGGAAGAATGTGTCATAACATAACCAGACTGTTAAACACACCGCATCTGAATATCTGCGTCTATCTGGGGCGGATGTGGACTGATATTTAGGGATGTTCAGCTCAGCCCTCCTTGGAAGAGAAACTAGTCCTTGGGCTACAGTTGAACGTGGAGCTCCCTGCAGCCTCTCCTCTGTCCTCCACCGCCCCCCCCCCCCTGTCCGCAGCCCTCTCCACAGGCTTATTTCCCCTCACAATGAGAGGTGACAGTGAACAGTGGAACTCGTCAGTGTGAATAACACACAGTCATGCTTGGTGAGACCCTCTGGTGGAGCGCAACACACACACACACACACACACACACACACTCACTCGCACACAATGGAGCACACACCGAGGCTCAAGGGCCCAGCGGTAGGCGCGCTGTCAACCTCAGTGCACTGCCTTCCATTACAGCTTAACTGGGGACAAATTGAGCAATCTGATGGGTTGCAATTGACATGTTTGCCCGTCTGACCCGTGTTTGTTGTACAGTACAATCACTTCCCACAGTTCCATGGGGGTGAAAACAGTGAGCGACATGAGATATGTGAGTTCTAAATGAATGCAATCAAGATAGCGTGCGTTCTCGGATCATAACGAAGGTCAGAGTTTACAAACTCAGCCGAGCTCACATTACTGTTCCCTCAGTGTCCCTCAGTGATGTGCTGTTGAGTCTTGCAGTGTCCTTCAGTGGCACCTTATAAGAGCAGTCCATAACACAACCAGTGGTCAGGCTTAATTTACCCACTTTCTCTGTCCACTGCCCCATCAGCATATAGTATCACATAACTGCTAATGGGCTAATGGAGGAAGGAGGGAGGGAGCGGGAGGAAGACAGCGATAGTTAGGGAAATGGAGCTCAGGTTCATCCAAACATTTAATAACTTATCCAATCTGGAGCATTCACCTCTTACTGGGCTAATTATATCATTTAACTTGCCTGGGAGAGGGGGCCAGCGTGGACGCTCCGTCTTACAGTGTCATCACATAATTATGACTTATGCCAGCGCGGCCTAGCAAGCTGGATGAAGTCAGCTTGCCATAAATTTTAATGATCACTTAGACAATACGAACGTTTGCGGGGGGGCTTCCACGGCATTTGCAGGGAAAATATGGACGCCGTCGCACAGAAAAGCTAAAGTGTGGAAACAGATGGAGGAGAGAGAGGTAAAAGGAGAGGAGATGCCACAGGAAGCAGAGGGAGGAGATATGCGGGTGACATGTTTGGGGAAGGTGAGTTTAGACCGGGCAGACGCGGCCGCTTGATTGTGTGGGATCAGGTTCTGTGGTCACCGGGCTGCTAAGAGGCCAACGTCAGGCCTGTCAGAGGGCTAAACACCCGAGTATAGTCTGCTTCAATGGAAAAACAGCAGCTGACACTCAATGCTTGCGGGCCAACTGCTGACCTCATTCTACGAATAAAAACGCGCTGGACAGGAGGGGAAGAAAGCCTGGCGCGTCCACTGTGGAAAGTTGAAGCTTTGTTCCTCAGTGCAGCAGAAGTTTCTAATAACTTTCAAAAGTTGGGGGGAAAAAAGAGAAAAGGCTGTAATAGTGGGAAAATAGATGGGGCATAATGAAAAGGGCTGACTGTCTTTTTTTAATAGCTGTAAAATGGCTAATTAGCCCTCTATGATTGATCATTGCGAGAGCACGCATTGGGAGGTTTGAGTCTCCTGGGCTTTAATAGTTTTCTGGTAAAATAATTTTACATTTCTGGTGTAATTAAAGAAATGTTCTGTGACCTCTGTGACCTTTGAGTGTGGTATGTGGAAATGTTTTTAGAAGTCGACCAGGGCTCATTTAATGTTGTGTCAATAAATATGACATTTATCATAAGAAAATGTAGCTTAGCATTAAAAGTGTAAACCTATACTGCCAAACAAGGAATATTGATTTCAAGATGCAGGTGGCCTACACAGATATTCTGCACTTATGAAGAAAGGAGAAGGGAGAGCAGTCAGAGAGAAGCTGAGCTGCCTTGCACTTAATATTAATGTCTGTTTTGTGGCTATCCCGTTTCAGGAGGACCCAGCTCCTGCGGTGGAGCGATTGAATGACAGAGATTACCTGTTTAGAAAGCCCCACGAGACAGCTGATTGATAATGCATGACACAAAAATGTTTTTGTTTACCCACAGATATGGCTTTGAGCCGGGCTTCAGTTTCTTGTTTTTTTTTTCTTGAAACCTGATTCACTGGACTGAAGTGGATTGAGGGGAGAGTCCCGGGTCAAAAGGTCTCATCTGAGAGTTGACTGCAGCGTCTGGCTCCATAGGTGCCTTCTTGACCTGGGGGGGGGGGGGGGGGGGGGGGGGTCATCCACATCATATTCAGCCCATTCAGCCCATGTTGTCCTAAAGGGGATGTAACATGAAGACATAATCTCGCACCACGATTTCATTCCTTCAGCAGCATTAGATTAGATTGAAACTTCCCTGCACACTTTCCCGGGGCTGTCAAATGAGCTGTCAGTCATGTGTCAGAGCCGGCCCCCGCTCATCTGCTCTAATACATCACACAGTCTTTTATATGTATCAGTATGAGTGGGACTCTCTACACAAACGCCAGCAGCTTGTCCGCTGGGACGCAGGGTGATTGATAACATTTCCCCAGCTCTTCACACTCATGCCCATTTGTATAGTTGGTTGGAGAAGGGGGCCCCTGGTGTCCGCTGACATCTACAGTGCCCATCATCGCCTCGAAGAGAGCGTGACATCAGACTCGGAAACGCAGCAGCTTGCTCTGATACAAGCCAGGAACGGGCAGCTTTTCATTCATAAAGTACAGTGTGACAGCCATTGACAGATCACTTGTACCACACGCTGATATTTGTATTTCCTGAACAACAAAAGCAACGCGGGAAGCTAGCTACCACTTTAAATGAAAGATGTCAGCTATTAAATCACCTATTTAACCTTCATATTATCACAGTTGATAAATGTTTATTGCTCATTAGTATGTCCAGTACAGTTTTAATGCTTTGGAAATCCTCAGCTGCTGACTCTAGTCTGAGTGTTGAGATCACCGAGGGGAATCCTGAGCCTGTTTTTGTGTACCGTCATATTGGCATATTGGCCGGGCTAATGGCCACTTGGCACATTGACAGCTATCCATCCCAATCTCAGCTTCACTAATCCAATTGAGGCAACCTGCTTGGCAAGAGAGAGACTCATCTGTCTTTACTGTTCATTAACAGGGGCTCCGAGCTCGAGGAGGAGCCCATTCACATTCCTTCGGATCGGACCGAAGGCAAACCCTGTCACTGAAACACTGGATCTGTGCTGGAGAGAGAGGAGGGGGGTCGGATATATAATCACTTCTGAGATACATAATCACTGCTGTGTGGGGTAAAGTATCAGAAAATACGAAACCTCCCTAAGGGATGAGCTACATATTTTCACAGACGGTATAAAAAACACTTGCCTACGCAGGTATGTGATTCAGCTCAATATCATGACGACCATGCTTTGTTTATTGTTTTTTTTTTTCAAGCCTGTCTCACTCTGTCCTGAGTAAAGAGCCTTCTTGAGATTGTTTTTTTTTTTTTTCTTTCCATGGCAGGGCTTTACGTCTAGCAGTGGAATGATAATAATGTTTCTAATCTAGTTACATTGCACACAGAATTGTCTTCCATGTTAATGATGGACCGCCCCCCCCTTCCCTGCTCCACTGAGATGCTTACTTTCAATTTGTGTACTGTCATCTCCCCGCCACGCGGTTGAAATTGATGCACCCTCTTCCTTTTAATTAAATCAAAAAACAGTCGGGGGTCCAGGCAGGTGGGGGACCTGCTCCCATATACAGCCATCACAAAGACCTGGCTGACTCCAGGACGAATCAGGGTTGCTCCTGTTTGTCTTTCTGTGTGTGTATCAGATATAAATTACAAGCACAAAAAGGACGTCACTGAAGTTAAATAAACTGTTTTCTTTTTTTGTTTTAAAAAAAAAAAACTATTTTCTTTTGGGTTCCTCTACAATCTAACTTTCTTATTATATTGATCTCAGTCAAAAAGCCAGTGGACATTTTTCCTGGTAAATAAATAAATAAATAACAATCCCAGGAATCTTTCTCATGTAGGTTTGCCCCTCGGGCAGAGCTGGAGCCAAAGTCTAAGAAATGAGAGCGTAAAATTCCCACACATTAGAAGGCGGATAATTGGATTTCCTGTGTCCTGTACGGTGGGCGGTGTGGTTCCTGCAGCTGTGACATTATCAAGGTAACATAACCTGAAGGCTGCGGTGTAGCAGCACAGGCCCCGCAAGGCCTGTCCTCCAGTTCCACATCACTGCCTGCTTGGCTATTCATCCTGTGGACCCTGCAAATGAAATTATGGGAGGAAGACCAAAGGACATTCTTTGGGAATTAATCCCATTTATGCCTAAACCCACTTCAGAATTTTATAGTGAGGCCCTCTTTAGATGTAAGGCGCATTTACAATTAGACAAGGCCTTAGGAGGATTGAAAGAAATACTGTGTGTGTTGGTTTGTTTGGTGGGTGATTTGTAGACACAGACAGGAAGCAGGAAAGCTCACAGAGAAACAATTAAATACCGAAACTGAAAACAACTGAAAGTCGTCATTGAAACACATCTGGAGCAGATAGGTGTCATTTTACTGAAGTGTCTAAATGGTCCCTTCATTTTAATATTACAGCACGGACAACAACAAACATACATGAAAATGTATTAATTATGACATAAATGGAAAATTTTAATATCTTCTGTGCTGCTACTGAGAATCTGAAGGAATGATTTGATCTGAATACATGAATCTACAGCAGCCAAAATGAACATTTAATTGATTATCAAAATATATTTTCTAGAGTTGTCAATTCTAAGATAGTGAACATATTACAGACACTTACTGGGGTCTCTGCAGTCTGACCCACGCTGTCCTGCACACGCACAGTCCACCAGTTTGTTTTCTTTAATATGGAATAAAAACATTAAATCACTAAATATCCCCGGTAGTATAAATTACCACTATAATATGTTTTAGAATGGTATTGTACAGTTAATTGTTTCTTAAATATCATACTGAAAATCCTGAATTTAAAACCACACCAACCCACATTAACATCACAGTAAACTGACTATTGAGAAGGCTGTAACTACCCTCTGTGACATTATAGGACTTGCAAAAATACTATGGCGATTTTTGAAAAAAAAAAACACATTTTAAAACTAATATGTTCAGAACAAATGAGAACTTAAAAATTTATTCTACCATCAGTTGACTGATAAGATTTTTTTTGTTTTGTTCTTCATGACTGACATCTGCTTCCGTCTCACAGGTCAGTGCTATTCATTCTTTCCAAAAACATATCCAAACTTCCAGGTCTATTATTTAGTGTAGCAGTTTAGCATATAACAAGTGCAGCCTTTAAGCTTGGCTACTGCATCAACGTGGCCTTAAAATGTGTCCAGGCAGTCGACACAGCCCGGGTCACCATGTCAAAATACCTGCAATAAAGTTGCAAAAAAAATACTAATTGTGTTTAAAAGTGATGTTTCCATCTTACCTCTAAACAGATGCTCTGATTGTATTGCATTGTTGTTGTAATATTCTGCTTTGCAACTCTGTTTTAACCACACAGCCGGAGAGAGCACCTGACATCAATTAGCCGCGTCTGTTTACTCTCGCGATGCATTGCAGATAAACACTGCCCCCTAGTGGCGACACGAGAACACAGCTATTCAAACTGAAATATAATCCCAATTTAGTTTTGTGAGTCTGAAGCCTTTCGCTCTTTTGGGTTTTGTTAAACTCTTAATTTACTTAAGTTTTATAGAACTGTGGGACTTTATGAGCATGTAGGTATAATGAAAAAAAAATTGTAATAATAATAATGTTATTAAATAGATGATTTGATTATGTGTAACCATGTAGACCAAAAACACCAATATATTGTTGTTCAGTTTCACATTTAAAATTACTATAAATAACTGCTTTATATATAAATTATTCAAAGTCTTTGCTCATAATATTTAAAAGAAATGCAGATTATTTTGATTTCTCTGTACAAAATATGATATCATATTGGATTAGATTCTATTTCTCAATTTTGGCTCTGCGTCAATATAAAATAAATACAAATGGGTTTGTAATAAACCTGGAGATACAAAGCTGGACACACACACACACACACACACACACACACACCATACAAGTCTTAATACAAGGGCTGGGCTGATTACAGCTCCTTCACTGTCCTCATCAAGACCAGACCACAGTCAGAGATGAGAGGCCCCAGACACACACACACACACACAAAATAATCTGTTCTATCCACTGCACACACAGACACACATACTGTACTTATAAACACACAAACAAACACAGACAAACACACACAGACACCCTAACAGCCTCCTCAGGCAGCCCCAGAGCTCAGACAGGTCCCTGCCATTATCCCGTCCTCTACCCTAAACACGCAGTTTTAATTTCAAAGCTCTGATTAGCTGATGATTGCATGACAGCCGCCGACCAGGTTCCCTTTTCGCCCGGCTCCCAGACTGCAACTCAATCATGCCCAATTAGTGGGTCCCCAAACACTCTCTCTTATTAGAGGACTCATAATCGACTCATTGTGTCCTGATTTGGCAAATAAATCACTCTGGAGGCTGCTGACTCCCCCTCACCACCCTTCCCCCCTTCCTCTCTCACCCTGTCTTTCACTGCCCACTCCCCGTCTTTTCCATGTCCAGGGGTTCAGTGACAACGTTTTCAGGCGTGCTTTTCATTGGAGCTGACAGTTTGAGCAACGCCGGACTCCTTTTTTTTTTTTTTTTTTATTCCCCCTGAAGAATGAAGAATAATTTAGCAGCTAAGGCAAGGCAGGCAGCATGCGGGTGTCCTTGTCCTACAAGGTTAAGAATCCATTCCATCTGAGCAAGAAAGGAGTGAATTAAAATAAATGATGGCCAGATATTTATTGCGAGTTTGTAGATGAAGCCAAGTCACTCCAGTGGACCAACGGGGCCCGGGCTGCCAGTGGCTCAGTGTAGCCGAGTGACCTCCCTACCTCTCCCTGCCTAACTGGGGAATAACACTCAATGTCACATTACTCCTATCCTGCATTTGGTATATTTATTTATATCCCTATATATATTTATATCTATAAATGCATGTGTTGGGGACATCAGGGCGAAACGTCAAATGAGATAGCAGGACATATATGAAATGATCTGGTTGGGGGGATGCTAAAAATAATTGTAATTTGATTGAAGGAGGGGCATTCTTGAGAAAACGGAGCTTTGGAGATGCAGACAAGGAGATCCTGAATGAGACGGGACAGGAAACATGGAGACATAAATGTCCTTCAGTATGGAGACACAAAACTCAAGGCCACTCCGACATACACTAAAAGTATTATACTGGTTAAGTAAAGTGCAGCCACTGACGGGTGTTCATCATCACGTAGTGTTTTTAATTCTTTAATCTTCACGCTACACATGAAAAGTTGTTGTAACAGTTATGAGGGCCCTCAAGTGGAAAGGGCCTTCAAAAAATGAATGATCTATCAGAAGGCCCCAATGCAATATTCCTTCCCAGAATTCATAGCTACATACAGTACCTCAGGACACAGATGCGACATGAGAGCTTTACAGACTCAGCGGGTGGACCGGCTTGAGCCCGGGGGCTTGCAGAGCACTGGGAGGCCTGTGATGATGCACGCATGCAGGAAACCGGTGGACTGTGATGTAGTGGACTCCGAGTCACACCCAAAGACTAGCTTTAGCAACGTCCCACTGTGATGGTGAGCTCCCTCTCCAGGCTCAGACAGCTTCTCCTACAGCAGCAGATCCTGTGAAGTAACCTCAGGATGCTGCTTTCCTTTGTCCAAACCAAACCGTGCTACATCGTCTCCCCCTCCTCCACTCCACCAAGGGCTATGTGTTTGGTGTGTGTGTGTGTGTGTGAGAGTGTGTGTGTGTGTGTGTGTGTGTGAGAGTGTGTGTGTGTGTGTGTGTGTTGAGTGGTCATTAGTCTCTGTTTACAGTGGAGAGAGCCTGGCCAGCTGGCATGTGACGTGTGATGTGCTGCGCTGTGGTCTACCACTGTGAGACCCCCGTGGCAGAGTCGTGGAGGCCCAGCAACCCCCTTCCCCAGGCGGGCCGCAGAGACCACGGTGAGCCCTCGGCAGATGGAGCCTCCAGCGCTTCCCGTCTCTCTTCTACAAGCAAAGAAGAGGTGGAGCGAGCGCTGGAGGTGGGACTGGCCCCGGCCCCCATCACAGATGCCAGGAGAAGGCTGAGACTCTGGCGAGGCCCTGCTGGGAGGGTGCTGGGCCGGAACAGGTGCAATCTCAGCCCCTCGATCCCCTCTGTCAGCACCTCAGTGGTGGAGCCCGCGCTCTCTTCCTGTTCTCGCTCCTTCTCATTCACACACTTGAGAGGTGTTGTGGGGCTACATCCAGCCCCTCCCTCCACCCAGCAACAAATCCAGACACCAAAAAACCCCAACCAGACACAGTTCTCTTGCCGCCTTATGTCTTCCCCTCAAAAAGGAACAAACATTAAAGGTACCAAGTTCAAAGAACAATAGCAGAAGTGTGTGTTTGTGACCCTCAGAGGGCAAACAGTGGAGTTGTGTTGACTCAGGCGTTTTCCACTGCTGGCCATGATAAGCTCCTCGGCTGACCTCGCCACTGCCGGGGGGCCAACACAACCGCTCTCCCATCAGCCCTTGCTTTATCGCCAGTGGCTACAAGACAAAGAGGTTCTGCTGTAGACCTGGCTGCGGACGGCATCCTGCATGATGGAAAGAGTTTATGACAGAGGGGGGTGGGTGGCGAGGCCCAACAGGCCACCTTGACCTGTCCCTGCTCAGAGGACCTTGGTGAACCCCATCCCATTGCCCCCAGCCCCACACAAGCGACCTGGCCACTCCAACCGCCGCTGAGTTATTATCATAATTTCCCGGAGAGGCATTGCAGGGCCTCCACGACCAGAGAGGCGTCCGTGTTTTACAGAATGTTTTGTGTTTTATTGCCTTTAAGTCACTCATAGGCCAGCGGAGAGGGCCCACAATGATAAGAAAACCAGTCATGTGAAAAATGAAGGACCTCGCGTACGGGACTGAGAGGTGAGGAAGGGAAATAATAAAATACATGACAAATGTGGAGCTCAACTGTATTTCATGTTCAAACCCCTGTCTCGCCTTCCAACCCTCGGCTGCACTAAAAGCATATGAGGGGAGAGCGGGAAATAATAATAATGAATTCAGCCAATCTCACTGTTTCAAAAAGAACAGAAGCTTCCCCCCCACCCCCATCTCATACTTGAAAAAAAAAAACTCCCGGCCTCTCTCACTCCCCCTCCTGGGTACTTTGACAACATGACGGCAGTAAGATGCCCAGGGGCATTCCAAGCTGCCACCGTCCCAGCCATTTCATGTCCGAGCCCACCTGGGGTAAACAAAAAAGGACTTGGAGCGATGGAATACTAACTAAAGAAGAGAGGGGGGAAAAGAGCACTGACAAAACTGAAAATACTTTCCAACCCGTCAAACTTTGGGTCTTAAAAAATACCTCTTTCATTGTCTCTTTTGTGGAGTAATTCCCCTCCTCTCCCACAACCCCCTGTGGGCTTTTAAAGGTGCAGTATATCCAATGAAAAATAAAACATCTGTTTAATCTAGCCGTTTCAAAAGCAAATCCCCTTTTGATCAAAAATTGATATTGATCTGACTGCCTTAGTTGTGTGGCGAGGATTTCTCCTTTAAACTTGAAATATCATGGAGTCTTTGTGGCAAATCAATACCGCGGCTGCTTTTTGAGGTTTGTTTCAAAGGGCACAAGATCCATTTGAATATGGTTGATATAGTTGAGATGGTTATGTTATAAATTAATGTGTAAAACATGATCTCGTCCTGGCTTAAAAAGGAGGATGTCTTTATTTTCTTGCCTTTTTTAAACTGCTAATAATCCTCTCACAGCCGGTTCATGGCCCCTGACTGATGCAGTGATGGCCGGGTCAGTAGCCAGGAACCCGTGACAGGCATGCGGCCCCTGGTGGAATGAACTGGTCCTAATATTCCTTGAGCTTTAGCGTGTCTGTCCTCACCCCTCACTCTGTGTCTGCGGGGCCCCGGCATTGGGCCCCAGCTATCTCCACATCTCCCCATTTTCTTTAATTACACCTCAGCATATTGCTTTTGGGCCATATGGAAGGCAGATATTGAGACCAGATAAGATGTATAAACTTCTGTCAGCACCACGGCATATTAGGTTGAGCTGGAAGCATATTATCTCTATTCAATCCTTCCAATTAGCGCCCAATATCAAAATACATTAAGACAAGCCTGTCGACGAGGAACAGGAAAAAACATTACATTAATAGGGCCTTCGTCCGCTTTTTTTCATTAAAACTGTATTACTTCCTTGCGTTTGTTTTC
The DNA here is from genome assembly GCF_043641665.1 of Enoplosus armatus. NCBI lineage: Eukaryota > Metazoa > Chordata > Actinopteri > Centrarchiformes > Enoplosidae > Enoplosus > Enoplosus armatus. The sequence goes on from NC_092194.1 coordinate 9,457,306, forward strand.
TTTGCCACAAAATGAAAAGTCATTTCCACCAAGGGACCCAATAAAAACACAGATAAATTACCCATTTAAACTCAATGGCCTGAGAACTCCCTGTGCTCAGCTGGTCCGCACTGGCCTCGAGGTTTTACACTGGGTCTTCAGTAACAAACTGCTGCTTTAAAACAAATAGTGTAGATTCACACGAGAAAACTTCTTTCCCTACATAAACTCTGAGATTTGGTGCGCCGTGGTGTTGCATACGTCCCATCAAATCAAAGGATTTGAAACGTTGTGTCATCACTGGAACATTTTGAGTGAAATATCGGATTACAGGAGCATTGCGTTGGGGCAATGTGGATTTTCACAGCAGTAATGGCTCCATTATTTTAATAGAAAAATGTCAAGGAAAAACAAATTACACCCTAAACCCATGTGAGGCCTGTATCTCATCTGATATACACAGCATCAACGTGGCCTCACACTCAGCTCACCTCCCAGTGACACCATGTTCATCTGAAAGCTACCGCCATAACCGGAAAGCTCTCTGAGATCACAACTGTCTTCTTCACTATGTATATATTGTAGCTGTTCTGACGTGATTGAATTCACTGCACCCAGACAGTGAGAGGTCACTCTGAGCCTCGCTGCGGCATCAGGATATACTGTATACACGAGAGACATGGAGAGAATAAAGGAGAAGAGAGCGGCAGGATGAGGCAGTAGAGAGAGGTCACTTTGAGAAGCTGGATGCAAGCACATGCCAAACAGCGTCTCTGGATCTCCCTCTCTTTCTCTAATCCCCTCTCTGATCCACCGATGCTCGGGCCAATCATTTGAGGCCGGCCGCAACCCGTGATCGCTGGGCCCTAATCTGAGTCCTCGGCCCGTCCGCAGTCCACCTCAGACGGCACCGGCCGGCTGCCAGCAGAGGAGTGGCAGGCTTAGCCTTCTCCAGAGAGACAGCTAGAGGTTGTCTCTACATGGATGGGCACTTCGCAGCTCTGCGGGGGCGGGAGGAAGGGGCAACATAGCAGCTGCTCGGGGCATATGGGCAGAATTCATTAAGTCTGGCTAAATAAGCCAATTGTGGAGGCGGTTAAAAAAAAAGTGTGCGTTTGTATGTCTGATAGAGAAACAAACAGCGATCACTCACTGAGCTCAAATATTCTGCCACACACAATTATTCTGAGCACAAATATCCCGTGTGATAGCTTCGTCCTGAGGTATTACACTTGATGAAGTTGATTCAAGGCCCACCAAATGAAAAAATCTGGATCTATTTGTGATGGGCAGTGATTGAGCTGTTAGATGCATAGATTATGTGTCCTTGAGGACATTGCTGTGCATCTCCAAATGTCATGAGACTGCTCGCTGCCTCAGAAATAAACCTAATCACAATCTGTAAATGTTACAGCTGTTTCCCTAATAGACCTGGCCTGACTTTGGAGGCCTGCATTTATATTCACACACATGAACCGGAGACAAAACTGAATGCTGATACATGTGACCAGCATGTGTTGAAGCCACGGTATACAACGCATTTCATAAATTAAATCAAATTCACAGCAAATGTGTCAGAGCCAATCTCGATTTAAACTCACAACTGAAAACACATCCTGTCCTGTGGCCTCTTTTGTCGGCTCTATATTCAGTGTTAGCACGTTGTTGTGAAGAATTTGGGTTCTTTGACTTTAAAGAGCACACACCTGACACCAGCTGCAGTCTTGTTCCCGACTTACATCCATTCCTCTTTATCCAGTAAAAGGTATAATGTATGCTAATCCCCCAAGTGTCAATAGGAACTCTGTTCAATGCATTTGAGATAATAGTGAAGAAGGTGTTGCTCCTATCGAAGACCTGGAAGATAAAGTCAATGGCACAGTCAATAACAATAAGGTTGTAGGCTTTAATGAGGAATGTTAATTTGAACACAATCAACTGGATTTCAGCTTAGCTGATTATCAACCTTGGACTTGTATGAGGGTGTTGATAATGCTGGCAGTACAGGGAGGGCATTTTTTTATCTGTGACAGCTTTTTTCAGGGGAGCTTTTCAAACAAAATCATTTGCCTTTTGGCTGTTTAAGTTAAAAACTAACAAACAAAACAGGGTGAAATTCCAAAAACCTAAACAAAGAAAGGGTAAGACAACACTGCACTGTTTACTGCACAGTGGACTTTATTTAGAAAATACAAAAAACTGTATATACACTTTACAAAATATAAATTCTGGATAACAAACAGTGATTAAAGTTACTCTAACCAAAGTCACTGGCCCTTCTGTGTAATGGACATTCTCCCAGTTCCCACTGGAGCCATTTAAAGTCCTCCTCATGTTACAGGCAATGCAGCCTGCTCCTCACTCTCTCCTTGATCCCATTCCATCAGCAGCTCCGAGGACACCTCTGTAAACAGATGATCCCAGTCCCAGCTCACATCATCCTGCAGAACAAAAGAGAGACATAGCGGGGAGAGAAGAAGAATTAGAGAGGCAGAGGAAGACAGACCAAGAAAGGGAGCGTGGGGAATGGAGGGAGCAAAGAGAGGAGAATGAGGAAGGAGAGCAGAGGGTGTTAATGTACACATCATAAATCTTGATTACCTGAGAGACAGAGTGGCAACCTCCCCTGGTGCTCTAGAAACAGCTGGACAGGCCTTCGCTGGGAGCTCACAAGCTATATTTACTAAAAACTCACTCACCTCTTTCACCTCCTGCTCCGGCGCTAAAACCTTGGTGAGGATCTTCAAGTCAATCTCTCCATCCTGGGGAAAGATTGCGGAAAAATTCACTTAGCTTGCACAAACAGAGGTGATGTTGGTTGCAAAAATTAAATGGACCACCTTGACGAAAAGAGAGGTAGGAATATCAAAGAGATATAAAAATAAATGTCCTTGACTTACTAAGGTCTGGAACGCAGAATAATACTTCAGATCATTGTCCAGATCTCTGTAGGTCATTACCCGGTTCACCTGGATGCTAACAGAGTGACAGAAAGTCAGAATAGGCATCAGATACACTAACAGACTAATGTTTCAATCAGGACAACACGTCACAGAAAAACAGCAGCCAGCCTGACAGCAGCGCTTTCACACGGCATGCAAACCAAGACTGAGAAGTGGCTTTGTAGAAGTTTGTGCACAATGAAGCTCCAAGACTTCAAGCAAAGACCACAGAGAGCAGGAGATGGTTGCCAAGTGGTAAACGCTTCAAATTGAAACCCAGCTGCTTATCTGTGGGTTGGAATTAAGTGGGGGGGGCTCTCAAAGTGGCCGGGGCCTAGCAGTGCATGCCAGTCCTACTTACTGCACATTACACGCTACATTGCCCCCGCAATGAGTTCAATGTGGATATTATCTCGCACAGAGAGCAAGCCCCAGCCTAATAACCTCCACCGCTGTCATAGCCTTGCTACATATCCGACACATGTCGGCGTGTCTCTCACTGCCCTGTAAATCAAAGGGCCCGGTTAGTCGGGACCCTGGCAACAGAGTTGCATAAATCACACCCAACTGTTATTTCTCCATTTCAGCCCGATAAAGCAAGACACTCCGCAATGGCACAAGTGGAGGACAGGTAACCATCAAAGTCACCAGAGCAGGCTACTGATCTAGAGTCCTGTGCATGGACAGAGGTTAACTGTCAGACATAGGTATGGGGACACGCGGAGTGTGTGTGTGTGTGTGTGTGTGTGTGTGTGTGTGTGTGAGAGTGTGTATGTGTGAATCCTGAGTGATAAGAATGAACTTTTAAGAGTTTAAGGCATTCACTACTGTACCTTGGTGGAGCTGCAATTTGCATGGTGAGATCTTCTTCTTGTACTTCTTCAAGGTCTGGAATCACTGGAATATCTGAAAACCAAAAAAAAAAACAGAGACCACAGCATTTTACACATTTGACTGGTTACATTTTAAAAATGTCAAAATTTAAGAAAATCTGAGCCAAATGACAATCATTTATGAAGAATACAGTAAGTCCCCTGTGTATGGCTGCTAGAAGTGCGCATTTTAGTGTGAGTATGTGTATGTGTGACCATGTCTGTATGGCACTTCCTCCCCTCCCTCTCTCCAGCTACATCCTCATAAGAGCTGCCCTGTCACAATAGCCATGCGGCCATGAATATTCAGGAGGCGAGGCGGCAGCTCTTCCTGCTGTGAGAGGGGCGCTGGCCAGGGGCTCCCCAGAAAGCACCCCCTGCTACCTTAGCATTTGGGCCCTGTCAGCGCCGCCCACCCCCAGGACCCGCAGTGGCCGGTAGGCCGACCTCCATGTCCACTCTGCCACTCCGACTGGGGCGGCATCCAGCCATGTGCAAGAGTATTTGCTTGCGGGCCCATCTGTGTGGGGTCGGAAGTCACAGTGCGGCCTGGCAGGGGCTGCAGTGCCAGGAGCCGCCAACCCGCTGCTCAAACAGTGGGAACCCACTTTAATTGGCAAAACGCAACAGGACAGAGGATGGCTCCACTCCCAAGAAGGACAGGGCAAACTTTCACAGCATTTTTCAGATGGACAGTTGTTGGAGCAGGGAAATAAGAGGCATAATAAGGGATATAGAACGATGGGATGGAAATACACTGAATAGAATAAAGAGACTGATTGAAAGACCTTCATAATTACTACTTGATTGTGTGATGACATTTATCATCAAAAGGTACAGCTAAAGAAGAGTGTAAGGCACAACAACCAAAGAGGAGGAAATGTTCGCAAAAATGTTTTGTCAACAATACACATTTTTGTGTAGTACAGACAGTTGCCAAAAACTTTACTGGCTTATAGAATATGTGTTAACTTTGGGTGTGATGTGGCTTTCCTGAACAATATTTTCTGGGGGGGGCTGCACATCCTTATTAGCTCTACAGCCCAGTGTTGACAGAGAGAGAGAGAGGGGAACAGACAGATAGTGAGAGAAAAAGAGAGAGCTGGACTGCACGAAGAGGGTTGTCAGTAATCTCTAACCACAGTACTGCACCCTGAGGGGAAAGTCAATAGAGGAGCTAAATAGAGGTGAAGAGATGGAAGTCTGCATCTGATGTGAGGAAATATCTTGGCATCTATGTCACCATTCCTTCAAAATAACTGAAAATAAACTGCAAGTGGAAGAAACATCGATCTTTGGTGGAACGCCACATTTCAGTTCAGCATAAAAGTTATGGACTGTTGAGATGAAGAGAAATTATTTTGAACATATTTGTCAGATGGATGAAAAATTCTGAAGACAACTTGTTCAAAGCCCAACCCCATCAACTTTCAGTAGATAACAAAAGCTCACCCTCTGTTGATAACTTATTTCTTTCTCTTTTTTAATTAAACCAAATTAAAAATGCCATGCTCGTTTAGCCGCTGACAAGATTCATCTGTGTTTCTGATATCCCAATAAATGCAGGCGCGGGTATTTCATATTCATGAGGCCCCGGTGACACTTTGTCCTCTCATTTACAAAGCACAGCGTTCAGCAGAATCCATCCCCCCTGGACCCCCAATCAAATTTAATGGTCTTAGTGCAATGACATCAAAAAGCCTTGCCGTCCGGCTCTTTGCAAACAGCTTCCTGGGTTGTCTGTCTGTCCACACACACCCTTTTTCATTTCAGCCAGTAATGCACTATTAACACACTCTATGAGGGTTCAATGTGAAGCACAGAGGCATATGTTGTCTATATGCAAAGTCTATTATTAAGTGAAAAAAAGGAACAACACTTTTAAATGAGCTTCAAATTCAACCCATTACTGGAGGTCAAGCGGGGCATCAAAGCAGCTGCAAACAAGCCAGTGTTTTCTTCTGACGCAAAGGGCAGCTCCATCAGGAGGAGCTGTCTCCTCAGCGCCGTGCACATTACCCACGTTGGCTTCCCTTCCCTCGGCTGGACATGTATCAAGGTGGCTTTTGTCTGGCAGCGAGCAGGCCACGCGTATCCTTATTACATGGTCACGTCTGGCTTCCTCGCTGAAGCATGTAAATATCAAAAGGGGATAATTTGCTGTGAATGTAGACACACTCCCGGCAGGCACACACCAGTCAGCGACTTTGGAGAACAGGACGTCTCTCCACATCACTTGGGCTCCTACAATCTACGCAGGGGTCCAGTCAAATGATTACCTTGGCAAAGAATGCCTTTTAAAGGCTTATGGGACAATATTCAACACATCGCCAGCTAAGAGGAAGACAGTGAGACGGATGAGCGTGTTTTGAGATATTGGTGCTATTTTAAGTGACCAGCAGGAGGCTGTGGGGGCAGCTGATGGGGAGATGGGAGCAGGGGACTAGGCCAGCCTTCTCTCTCTCTCTCTGTGCTTGTAGCCAGTGGACATAAGGGATAAGGGTAGGGGACATAATCAAGATCGCAGGGGCTATCTCACTAACCCTCAGCACTGTAATTTCCAATGCCCCTGCCTCCGGCTCTGTATTAAGAGGTCTCCCTCCACAGAGTAATAATCTTTCCGGCAGCATTAACTGCAAGAGAACCAAACCTCTGGACTTCATTCAACTGGCCATTTGAGCCAGTGCATACTACAGTGACAGACAATATGTGTGTACATACAGTACATGTAACAGAGACGTATAGTATTATAAAGAATTTACAGTACCTACAGTGTGCAATTCATTGTGATTTATCAATACATTTGAAAGTTTTGTAATACAATGATACTTTTTGAAATGGTAATTTTCCTAATCTCAACAAAAAACACAAGCAAGACTCTGAAGTGTGAATAAAATACAATATTGTTAGTTTATACGTTTTTCATTAGGTCTTAGTGATAATTAAGTATCATTGTTAAACAAATGTCCATATAATAATAATGAGACAAACTCTTTATCAGAGCTCACAGTTCTCATGAGGAAATTAATGATGAAAAGTAAATATTTCAGTTAAACAATAAAAAACATTTGACTCAAAGGGATAAACATGATTTTTTTTTTTCATTTTTGTAATTCATCACATATTTGTAGCTTTGTTTTAAGTTGTATCAATTATTTTTATTCTACTTCCTATTATTATTATTATTATTATTATTATCATTATGTATAGCAATATTCTGAAATTAGAAACATGATGATGGACATTTTTAAACTAACTACAGTTATGATAAACTGACTGTAGATAAAAGGGTTTGATCAATATGGCATTTGTTTATTTACTACCTGAGGTAGTGGTGTGTAAAAGTCCTTCAGTGTTGTCAACTGGGCATTTCATGCTGCTAACCTGTCTTTACGAAGGCAATTTGACCCTATTTCCCCAGCTGCCTTGTGCCGCAAAACAGAACAATTATTCTAGGCAGGGTTTAGCTGAAATTTCCCCCCTCAGTCCTGACATTGTTTGTGGTGTGCAGAGTTGGGCCCTCAGGTGACTCAGTTACCGCTTGATCTGTATTCAACAGCACCTGCCTGACAATGTGTGTGTGTGCATGTGTGTGTGTTTGTCACTAACTGTGTCGCTCTGGGTGGTGAGGGGAACAATCCTGCAACAATATTCTCCATCAACTATAGATCTAACCTTATTTAATGAGCATAGTCACTCATCATTTTCATCAAAGGGGCTGTGCTTATACGGTGTCACACACTGGTCAAAAGGAGGAACACTGGTCAGAGGCAGAGCTCCAACACATGAATCCATGCTGGATTCACGGAGAAATATGGTGTGAGCATCAGTGAAAAGCGATGATCTGACTGCCTGCTTATCTGCTCTACTTCCAGAGGATGAATGTGCCGGGGAGGCGCTGGAGGGCTCCTCTTTGCCCGTGAGGAGAGACACAGAGTGGGGGATAGTGAGGGTGCTCTTACCTCCTTCATCATCTGATCCCTGGGGAGTTTGCGGTCGCAGGCGGCGGCTGTAAAAACAGGAAGTGTGGGAGTATGAATTATTTAATGCTTTCAAAATGCAGCCCGACGGTGAGGTCATCATAGGGAGTGAGTGAGTTGGCTCCTGGGCTACTTTGCTTTGATGACGGGCCTGTTTTGTGTCTTGTCTTTCTCTCATGGTAGTTAGGACACTTGGTCAGTCTGGTACAGTCTGACTGGACTTCTGAACAGTCGCCTCTGCCAAAAGGCACTGATAGTGTTAAGAGACACTGTCCTAGGAAATAAAAAAAACAAAAAACAAACCCAGCAGGAGCAGCAGTCTGAATAAATAATAGGGCTTTTTTAAGAATAAGTATTACTAAGACAAGACAGTTGTGAAAGAAGCACAACATAAGAGTTTTTTCTGCAGGGTAACAACTTTACACACTACACTACAGCCATTCAGGCATCGGGCTCCAACTGCGATGATGAGTAAAACACAGACGACTGCGTCCTCTACCTGCCTCTCCTCATGATGTCTATTCTAGTCACAGAATGATGTGAGGGAGGGTGAGGGGGAAAAAAATAGAATAACAGGAAAACTTGGCTCCTAACAGCAATAAAAGTGATGACAACTCAGTCACGCTGTTTTTTAATCATGTTAAGTGATTGTTCTTGGAAGGCAAGGATTAGTTGCAACCAAGGACAATCTGAAAGAACAGCGCTATTTCCACTTTACTGCGAAGTGAACAAACATTTAAACTGACCTATTTTTATCCATACACACAAAAACTGTCACTGGCATTGACTTCAATCAACAGCTGCAAGAGTACAATGAAATACGAATATGGTGGCTGAGTGAACTTACTCCTCCAGGTCTTCAGCGGCAGGTCTTCTTGAAGATCTGTACAACAGCAGAAAAAAACAACTGTTAGACAAATTAAATAACGTGTTAGATTACACAAGTAAGCATACAATATACTGATATATGTGTGTGTATATATATATATATATATATATATATATATGTTTTTTTCTGGCCCAGTCCTTGGATGTATTTTGATGGATACGTCCTCTTCATCTGTATCTAATGATAGTAATCCTGCTACATCAGACACAGTGGGGTCTACAACAGTTGTGTCTTCTCCTTTCCTCTCAGCCTCGTCTCCTGCTGGATCATGCAGCTATTTTCAGACTTCTCTCCATTTACGCAGCTCAGCTTGAACAGAGCACGCCAGACACCAAAATACTGTGTTTTGACACTTCTCTGCCTCAACACAGTATTTTTAGCATTCACTATCTGTTTTAAGAAAGGTGGCAATCACACCAGACATCAAAGAAAAACAAATATTACCACAAGTATTTAACCACATCAGTCATCTTATAATATAAGAAAGGAATCAAAGCAGAGTAAGTTTTAGTATGTTTTAATTAGTTGTCTAAAAATGTGTAGAAGAGGTTTTAATAGTTTTTCATTATGCAAAATGCTTGTGCTAGTTCTCCTGGTTGAGTAGTGCCCCCTTCTGGTCTTAAAAGTAATACAGCCAGCATTGCTGTCATTTTAATCCTTTCATACAACCAGAAAATCAAGATTGCAGACCTGCAGTACTAATTAATATTACACAAAAATACAGATGTCAAGAGTAGACAGGGAAATCTGAATACTTCCATTCTACATAACACATCACTTGTCATTAATCTGAATACGGATAGGCAGACATTTAAGTTATGATGTCTTTGTTATGTGTGTTGGAAAAAGTGGAACCTTATTAATTAATCTTTTTGTTATTGGAGGAAAGAATTACATAACACACAATTAGCTAACCAAGTCTCTGCTAAAAATGTTTACTCCTATTGTGTCTGTCTTATCCATGCTGTCTGAGTGTAGACCAAGTGCCCTGGTACTGGAGTCCAACCAGGCAGGGCTGAGAGGTGCTGAGAGGAGCTGAGGGAGCCTACCTGCCTGCCCTTGGACTGTGTCCTGTCTGGGGGGCGGGGGTGGCGACACTTAAGACACATTACAGGCCCCTTGATTAAGACTCATGTAAGGCAAAGCGATAGACATGGTAAAACTGTCTGGAAAAAGTTGTTAGGGATAAAATATATTGTGACAACCTGGTTTCAAAGGTTCATCAATAAACTGACAGATCATTTAGTGTCAATTAGAAGTGATAGATCGACAAATCCCGGGATTTCTGCGCTGGGATTAGTGGGAGGAGGGCGGCGGTGATTGAGCATGAGGGGTGACATTGAAGGGAAAAGTCCTTGCCGGTTCCAGGGGGGACCATTACTTACTTTGTTTCAGAGAGGATCAATGCGCGCGCAAACCCCTTTTACACCTCCTGTATTTCAATCGCTTTGAGACTGGGAATCAAGCTGGGTTACGCAAAAGCAGAGAAGCAACACGCTGACCTTCTGTGAGAAAGGAAAGATCTATTGAGTTTGCTGTTTTCCCTGCTTGCACTAACAGTGCAGTAAACTACACAAATAAGCACAATTGACTCAGCCTGCTCACTTCAATGCATCTCCTATGCTCTCACCTCCACTGAGACTGAACAAAAAGGAAGCACGGTGGCAGGTGGAAGAGGAAACAAGAGAGGTGGATCCACAGTACAATAAAAAGTCTCATGTTGATTCAGTCATGTACAGTATTTAGATTCAGATTTGTCAGTTGTAGAAAGCTTATGGCAAATACCTTCCATCTGTTCCAGATATTTCATGAATTCTCCATGTTGTGCTCCCCGTGTAAAGAGCAGACTGCGGTGGTAAGGGGTGATTAAGTGGCTTGAACCCCCGTGATGAAGTGGCTAGCTGACTAACAGTGCCCTCCTGTGGTTGATGCATTAACCATGTCAATTACCGCCTTGCTCACAGATGAAGACGAATGGAGAGTTGCCTGCTCAGACAGGCTCCCTCTAACCTTGTTGATTCACAGCCTGAGTGCCAAATATGCACTGATAAATAAGCTCATTCAACAGCATGAGAGTTCATTAATAACACATAACCCAAGACCACAGCTCGAAGCTCTCTCCGCCTTCAGCATAGCCACAGGAGAGGGAGGAAAAGGTGAAGATACGTACTTGGCAGAGCCAGACCCAGAGCTTTCTTCTGCCCAGCCGCCCTGCCGCCGGGCCGGTTTAGGAGGGGGGCCCTGGGAGAAGAGAGGACTTTAATAGCAAACAGCTTCATTGAATGTTTACTCAGTCACATAGAGGATAAATAAATAATATTTGTTCTAACTGTTATTAGGCTTTAATCTTGGAAAATAAAGCACAAAAATATAATGTTTGTGTAAGATATAGCTTTATGTTTTGTCATAATTACAGGGCTTATGTGTTACATCAACACCTATTTGACATAGTGGTGAATATACTATGTACCTTATAAAAGTACAAAATCCATGAACAAAAGACCTGTAAAAACCTGCCTCCATGAGTTTTTAAAGTGGAAATGTGCCAGCAGTTGGCCCTCTTGTCTTGAAAATAAATGCCCCAACATAAAAAGCAGGCCCCTAAATTTAGCATAAATGTAAAAGGAAAGCTTAATTGTCCTGCTAAAGGTGTGGGGACCATTTAAACTCAAGTTCACCTCTAATTCTGTAAAGTTAAGTAAGTTGCAAGCTGTTACTGTAAAGTAAACAATATGCCCGGTATGTGCCGGACAGAGTCATCTATATGCACTCCATTGTATTGTTTATTATAGTTTTCAATACTGTCCATTTCCAGCACCAGAACATATGGAGCAGAGTGTGGGAACTGCCAGGGCCTGTAAGCCTGACCCTAAAATAGATTCACAGGAAAAAAATGACCCTCTCCCTCTCATTCTTTGATTCTGAAAATAGTAAACTGAGTATGCATCCCGATCCTGAGACCCAGACCCTGAGACCAGCACTTGAATGAATGAATTCCTCAGAGCACACGAGGGTGGGCACTAGACAAATGAATTAGGGGGTAAAAAAAAAGGCACAACATTTCTCATTACTAAATTGGGTCTGCAGAGGACAAAGTGCTCGTGAAGAATTTCTTTCGTTTATGATGAAAGAGGAAATAATCTTTCATGGCTCGTTCCTTCACCAAAGCCATTTATAAATCTGAATGTCACCATTAAGCAGGGCAGAGGGAGGGGGAGCCACTCTGCTCCGCTGTATATTACCATTAATCGAGAGAGCTGAGGCTGAACAGGCTCCCTCAACTTTGTGTAATTAGTAACTGTCTCTTTATTAAGAACAAAAGGGATTACAATCGTGACAATTGAGTCATTTTAAGCAACATTACAAAAATTCCTTCAAGTGATGTGAAATCCCTGTTCAATGTTTGGTATTTCTGACATTCACGAGAGACAAGATAATATGGTCAAGTGTCTTTGAGTGTAATAAACTCCTCCTCTGACAGTTATTTCACTCTGAAAAAATGGAGAGGACCATAAGTGTCCTGAGAAACAAAACAAATCTGCGCTTCCAATTCGTCATGACCAAATATGAACCTCACAGTTGTAGTAAAATAGTTATGGCAGTTAAGGCAATTAGCTTAGCCCTCGTGGTTTCTAATTCAGGATTCTCTGAAGGTCTCTGGGGCGAGGAACTTGTAGTCGCCAAAACTCTTATGAGCCCATAAAAGCAAATGAGTCTTTGTTTAAAAGGATGTCAGGAATGTGACCAATCAGTTGGGTATTTTAGGCAGAAGAGGCCAGGGTTGATAAACGAAGACTGCAAATAAACCCACCCAGTCGCACGACACTCTGGAAAAATGTATTGCATGTGCACAGCAGGTCAGAGAGGGCGCGAGAATACTGGTTCATACATTAGGGAAGTTGGCCTAATTTGGGAAGATTAGCCTACAGCAAAAGCTTTGCTGGAATTTTTTTGCTTTGGGAATGTTGGCTGGTTTACAGTTTGCCAATCCAAGGTATGTGACTGATGTAATGATAAATGCCAACGATCGCAAAGTGAAATTATTCGTTAAGTTTCAACTGTCACTTCTGATTTGACTTCTCTCATATATTTTTGCCCTATATCTAGTCTAAATTTAGCAGCATTAACTCCAATATGTTTTAAGAGGCAGAGATCACTGAGAAAACTTTACGACAACATTTCGAGAGTGATTCATGTCACACTCTGCAGTATAAGGAGAGGATTCATGAAAACTGTTGGTAGAGTTATGGGGACTTTAGTGATGTAATCTGCTTGTTTTTCAATTAGACAATTAACAAGAACACAATTAAAATGAAAGTTTTAATGGGTTTCAGAGCTTGTATGAAGTAACACTTCAAAACATTTCATGCAAGGACATCAGATCCAATACACAATAAATGAAGAGCAGCTACAGTTTTGGAACACTGATTGTCTATCCTTTAAAACCCGCTGAAGTAGGAAAATAGCAACTCAAATGTCTCTGCATAAATGAGCACTCCATTAAAACTTTATACCATGTGTGTCAAGATGGTGTTACTGGTGTGCCGTAATGTGATATCCAACCAGCTGAACTGCGGCACAACTACTGTGAATGGTATAAAGTTGATGTCTGGAGCAGTAGCAGCAGAAGCCATGCAAAGTCACTGCTTTTTCATGCTACCTACCTCGTCGTCATCCCGTGATTCATGTATGAGACAAAACCAAAACGCATATTGATGAGGCTTATTGTGAGGTGAAATTATAACATGCAACTAACTTTCTGTTATCACATAATTACATACTTCTCCCATTGAAGCGGAGGTGGAGGACTTCCTTACGTAACGAGAATCTTCAAACGACGATTGGTCCGCTGCAAGGCGAGCTCTTCGTCCAGACTTTGCAACCTGGGAAATGTGAATAATTTTAAAAGCTGGCACTTCCAACTGCTACCAAATACTTGTGTGGTTTTGCTTTGCCTTAACTGTGCCATCTAATGAGCCAACCAAATGTTGCCTGGATGGACTTCAAAATATAGTAGATCAGGTTATTTCGCATGCATAAAACAACTAAGTTTGGTGCTGACTATGCTTTTGCTTGGTAATTTTGTGTCACCTCAAATTCTGTGAAGTCACACTGCGGAGATGAGGCAGTGACATTTTTCTTTTTGCATATGATAGGAGCATTATTCAACAAATCAATACAATTTGTATGAATTTCCTTGAGGAAAGGACCATCATTCCACTTTCAACATACAGTGTCACAGTAGTTTAATGTGCTTTTACCAAACAACAAAATATATTGGTAAAAAACGCTTTTTCTGAAATTGATAGCAGACATAAAAATGAACTTTAAACAAGAAGCACCCAAAGCACCAACAAACAGGGAAGTGAATGAACCCTTTAAAGCATCCTAACAAGCTACAGTAAGTATTTGCAGCACTGGGTCAGAGCAGGGGACGAGTTTAAAAATAAGAAAATTGTCTTTCATGGAGAAAGGATGTGATAGCAATTGAAATACAGTAAAGGTACACCAGAATATGGACGTTTCGTGTAAGTTGTCCTATGGAGTGACTGCAGACGCACAGCCGGTCAGAGAGGGGAAAGAAACATTGAGCTGTGCATGTCGGGAAATTTCGGCTAGCAAGGCTAACCTCTTACTTAACGTTAGCTGTATACTCAAGGACAAATCTTCCTGCTGCCATTGCTCAAAAGAGGTAAATGATAACGTCTCTTTGCTGGCAACAGGTAGGTTAAATAGCTATCTCATTCACTGTCTGGCTAATATTGACGTTTACGTTAACTTATTAGCTAAGTAGCTAGCAATAGCCTCGCTGCACCGTTACAGTGTGCTCTCAACTCAATTTACAGCGCACAAAATGAACGTGTCTGCTCCTATTCCCTTACTGCATACTCTGCGTGTCAAACGAGTCACTCACATTTTTCACCGCTCCAGCTTCTCCGAGCTGAAAGTTATCGTCCATTTCTCTCCTCCTCGCTTCCACCAGGGCAGCGTCTTCCTGGATATCAACAAGCGTCACATAGCAACGCTCTCCATGGTAACGCCAATCAGAAGACATACGGATACTCAGAAAAGTATGATGATAATGAGCAGCGCTCTGTGATATCTTTCTTTATCGGTCTACCCACTGCAGGGTTAAAAGCCCAGGAGGGGCTTCTCCTGAGCTGGGACACCAGTCTAGATGTGTTTCTGGTGCATCAGAGGGCCTAAGTGAGCCATTATGTCACCAAAATCCAATGCTCAGTGTCACCATAAACCAAATACTGTTGAAGAAATAAGACGATATTTGAACTGACCCGCGACATGATAACATTTAAGAATCAAGTGACTTATTTCCTAAAATTAGAGAGCTTTGCACACTGAAGCATGCAGTTGCAGTGACAGGTCAGGAAGATCGTTGACTCCGTGTTGGGTCAGTAAAGAAATAAGGACCAGCGCAGAGGGACAGTAGAAAAGTGATGTCATCTAAACAATCAGAGTCAGAGTTTGTCTTCTACCTGTTTCCCACAGCCTCCATTCCTTTGTCATTTTGCTTCCTCAACCTTAATCAAGTAGAGCCTCATCACATTATCTCTACTTCTACAGTTAATATCCACACACAACCACAGTCTGAGAAAGGAAGTAGAAAAATGTGACCTGAACTCCCCCAAGACGCCCGCTAGATGTCGCTGTTGCGCGTGTTTTATGTGACTTGGGGAGAGCCTGAACGGTAGCCGCATCTAGAGGATCACAGCAGCTGGCCGGGCTCCCTGTGCACCTTCAATATCCCTTTTGTTAACTTTGGCCTTCCATCTGTATTTGTATGTCTGTATTTGTATGTCCCGTCCATCTGTATTTATGTGGCCAATATTGTCCAAAAACCTATAAAAATCTACTCAATGTCCCCCCAGTCAGACTAAGGGTCTTTAGTTGATGGAAATGTATGAGCACACAGCAAAATATTGCTTAACTTCAGTCTTATTCACGAAATACAAATGGTATTTGTGCTCTCCATCCGTAGAAAGGACAAAAAACAAAAATATTCCCTTGCCAAATCAGTGGGGTTTCCCTATCTTGCGAAATCACACATTGCCCAATATTATGCACGTTTTGTAAAGTTTGACAACATAAAATCTGAAGTCTAATTAAATGCATTTCAGAATAATACAGATCTCATTGTCTGAACAGATGCTATAACTTGCCGCCCCTCCCTCGAAAACGTCACAGCTTGTGACTATAAATTGTGAGTGAGAGTGCAGAGCGCTGGAGTGTGTTTGAGGCTGGACTGCAGGGAGACAGCAGAGAGGCGCACTGACTCCACAAGCTCAAGTGGATGGAAAGAGCCCAATGCAATGGAGAAAGTGAACCGCGGTGCAGAGATCGGTGCCCTGTAAACTCAGGAAGAAGAGAGAAGAGATGCTTGCATGAGACAAGGGGGGATGAAGAGTAGGATAGAGTTTTCAGGAAGAGTTGAGATTATTTTCCAAAATGGCACGGATTTGCTCCCATGCAAATGCGCATTTTACAAAGATGACATAGCACTTGAGAAAAATGGGAATCCTCCAGGAACAGAACTCACTCACGACCTGAATGAAAAGAGAAAAAGGGATTCTATTCAAATCGGAATTTAGTTGTGTTTTGTCTCCTTTTACTTGACAAGCCGCGGTTGTGAGTGAACGCAGAGTGAAATATGAATCTGGGGAAAGCACTCCTGTTTTTCCTCCTCTCTAATTGTGTGACAATGACTTTGTCGCTATCCACTTGCACCACTGTGGACATCGACCACATAAAGAAAAAGAGGGTAGAGGCGGTCCGGGGACAGATTCTCAGTAAACTCCGGCTGACCAGTCCGCCTCAAACAACAGGTCCAAGTCAAGTACCGTTTCAGGTTCTGGCCCTTTATAACAGCACTAAGGAGCTCATTGAGGAGCTGGGAAGAGACAGGCAGCAGAGTTGTGGACAGGATAACACGGAGACTGAGTACTATGCCAAAGAGATTTACAAGTTCAACATGATCAATGGTCCGCCAGAAAACAGTAAGTGCATTGTTTTTGATTATTCAAGTGTTTCTTGTGCAACTTCCCCAATAAACTACAGGCCTTTTATGTAATAGATGTAGGTGATTAAAAATATACAAGGTGGAGTGATTATTTGTGATTGGCAAGATATTTTATTTTGCCAAAGTAGCCAACATTTCTAGAAGTAGATGCTCAAACTTGATCCAAAACGCCTTTGTAAACTCACTTGTGCATGTAATCTCTTGAAAAATCTCATCTCATAAAACTAAAGACTCTTATATGGCCTCGACACAAACTTTTTATAGGCGAGGTAACAATGTCAAAAACAGGTATCTAATTTTTCCAGCTGGCGTTAAGTCCACTCGTGTCTGTGCAGCGTTTTACGCACAGACGCGCCTGTGCGCAGTGGAGCGGTGCGCAAAGGAGAGGGCAAAGTAAACAGTCTAATTGGAATGAGCACCATTCCTCATACATACCTCACACCAAAGCCATGGGAACAGCCTAAGTCTGACACATTCCTAAGCGGGGAAAATTCTCAGGCAGTTAAGTCTACTATTTATTGCCAACTCCAATACCTCATTTCCATTTTCTGGCCGTCAGTTTCCCAATATTTTTCATCCACTGTTACGACTCTCTCACTTCTATTTCCCCCACTGTTTCTCTCTGGTAGCGAGGAGCCGAGGAGCTCTGTCTTATGATCTAATTCCCTTGTTCATCCATATTGGTATTTCCTGTATAAACTATGGTTCATTGATTGTTCCAGAAATCAGAAACAGAAGCTCACTGAGCAGCAGATTCTCCACAGGAAGTCAGTTTTAAACTGGTGGAGTTGGACTGATGCCTACTCACCGGTCAGAGGGCCTGGTCAGTGCATGGCGTTACCATTTTGAAATCAACAGGTGTTTATGCTGTGGTGCTACACTAAGCAGAGCCTCTGCCGGTTCCAGCATTAGCCCTGAATCAAATCCATTTCACAGGTCCCATAAAGTGCTTCTGACATTCAAAATACACATCTCGGGGTTTATCCACTGGTCAGAGGTAGCCAGAGCTCCCAAAACAAACAGAGGTCTAAGGAGTGGGATCAGCGATGGCCAGGTGCCCAGGACACATCACGCTGGTCTCATGCTGTAGGCCACACTGTAGGTGATAACACAAGACATGAACTGGACTTACTACAGGCAACACTTTTTCACTTTTAACGAAATCAATAGAAGGTGCCAACATACATTAATTAGCACTTTTCTCACCCTTTCCATGATGTAATTTTAAAGAGAGCAGGACATGCTGCAGTATGTAGGAACATAACGTCTGTCACCTTGATAATTTTTGCAGTGTAGTTCATTTTCATTCCTGCTGGATATAATGAGTTTTACATCCACCGTTTTTGTTTTTTTGGAAGGTGGGAGTGTTTGGGAATATAGTCAAGTTTTGCTTTTTTTTTCATGCCCAGTTAAAAAGTTAAACAGAAACTTTTCTCTCATACTTTTAATGCACCACTTGCTCCAGACTACTTTGCTAGACACAGCTTGTAATGCAAATCAAGGCATTTGTCATTTATGACTAGATGAAGCATAACTGAGACTGGGCAGCAATAGGTCTTCCTTCTCTGGTGCACCAGAAGGCCAGCATGGCTCATTATATCATCATAAACCAAATACTGTCGAAGAAATGAGATCGAGACGTAATTGAATTGACGGCTGACCTTTGGCACAATAACACTGGAAGAATCCACTGACTCTTGAATTAGAAAGGCCAAGCTTCGCTCGCTGAAGCATGCTAGCTTCAGTGAAATTTCAAGCCAATCATTGACTCAGTGTTGGGTCAGTAAAAAATTAGGACTCGCGCTGAGGACAGCAGGGTATCTGATATATGGGATAGTAGAAAGATGATGTCAGCTGAACAAACAGAGACAGAGGTCTTTGGCCTGTTCCCAAAGACACAGCATCTCTCCCCCCCAACTCCCACGCCTTTACCATTTTTGCCTCATCATCCCTTAATTAAGTGGAAAAAAAGTTGTTTTTCTTCAGAACAGAGCTGCATCGCATTACCTCATCTGCTGTTGTGACCAGCCGCGGTTTATGTCTTGCCACAGTAGGAAGCAAAGAAATTAGTTAGTTAATCTGCATTAAATGAAAATGACACCATAGCATAATGCAAACAAATTCTAATTTCAGATACTGCTATTTAAGTAGATAATAGAGCACTAAAACTACCACATTTCTAAAGACATTTCTGTCGTCCTTTATGAGCCCTGGAAGACACCTCAGCAGCTGGCTAGCACCTGCCGCCTTATGCTTCCTATTTCCTTTGTTTACCTCCACAAAGCTCTGGAGAGACTGACATCACGGACAATCCTCCGGGCAAAAGGGCAAACAGAGGTGATTCCTGAGAGTTGTGATCAGGGAGTTTTTCTGTGTCAGGAGAGGAGAGGATCCCACACACAGGAGGGTGAGGATGTGTGTCAGGGTGTAAGGTGTGGTCGGTAGCGTCTGGGCGAGGTACTTCATGTGAAGCTTTACAACAGACCCATTCAGACGTCTGTTCCCGGGCCTTCCTGTGCAACTGTACCTCTAAATCCCTCATTTAAAGCCCATCTACAGTATGTTCAAATGTGTTAATACAAGCATGGCCATCATTTTGTTATCCAGGCTTTTACTTGTGACTATAAATACACTTTACACACAGTTAAACTAAATTCTCTAATTAGAGTTTTATTCTGCAACAGTGTGTAGATCTAATTTGTTTACTTTTACAATGTGTATAATACACAGAGTATAATTTCTGAAACTAATATCTAACACTGAGAAATCTTTCATTTCTGAGTGGATTTACCAGTAGAAATAAGAGCCCAGAGCTTATTGACATTAATCTGTGCTGCTCCAAATAGTTTACAGGTCAAACTTGTGTCAGCATCCTGACAATCAGTCTTAAGAGCTATCATCTGAAAATGGCGGGGGTC
Source organism: Enoplosus armatus (assembly GCF_043641665.1). Taxonomy (NCBI): domain Eukaryota; kingdom Metazoa; phylum Chordata; class Actinopteri; order Centrarchiformes; family Enoplosidae; genus Enoplosus; species Enoplosus armatus. The sequence goes on from NC_092194.1 coordinate 9,476,921, forward strand.
AGAAAATTGGTGAATGTATTTCATTTTAATTATACAAGCAATCCCCTCCACTTACCAACATGGAACAAATTACCTTTCAGACCCTTGGCAAAAATAAGCCATAATGTGAAATCCACCTAAAACCATTGCAATGGGAAAAATGAGGTCATCCAAAAGGAAACCAAAGACTTGATTAGAATTTCAAATCTCCTCTCGAAGTGGGGCTTTCCACCTTCTGTGGGGGAGGCAGACGGTGGGAGACGGAGCAGTGAGTGAGGGGAGGAAAAGGCTACTGAGGTTTCCTTCTTATAGATTGTGTGGAAACACTGGACAGATATCTGGCTGGGGATGAATGCTGAAAAGGTCACCTATAAATAGGGAAAGTTGAAAAAAAAAACTTTGTGGAAATATCAGATAATGACTGGGAGGACACTGAAATAGGATTATGGGTCAAATGAAGTACAGATACTCGGAGATGTGCAAGTTCCTTTTGCATGACACAGAAACAACTGAACTTCTGAGTTTCCATTTGTCCCGAAACAGCTCGAGGTGCAAATCAGCTAAAGGTGCTGTGCCCCTTTCAACCACCAACAAATCTGAGGCTCGGTAATAAAGCGTAAGCTTAGGGTAATAAATTAGCCATGGCTTGGCTGTAAATGACTGTTTCCACTTGGCCCATAAAACGTTTGCTATGTGCTTGTTTTGCTCAACACTGCATGTGCTTGGCCTGTTAAATTAATAAACTGTTCAATGATATTACGGTATAAAAAGGCTTCAGTAAAACAGGAAGCTTTTCAGACAGAATCACAATGTGGCCATTTATTTAACAGATTCTGCAAAAGGTCAGCGAACTATCACACACACACACACACACACACACACACACACACACACACACACACACACACACACACACACACACACACCATGTATACAGCAAGTTGTTGCTTGTCAAGCATGCACTTAGTGGGGTTATTGTCATGGAGTCCCCTGCTTTATGGTTTCTCAGGTATTGTTCTGCTCCAGCACGTGAGCCCACATGTTCCTGGCTAAAACCTCTTGGTTCCAGGGAATACTTGGCTGCGGCCTGAGCCCTCGGAGCACCTGTTGGGCTCCAGAGCTGGTGGGAGGAGGAGGAGCACACTGCCGTCCCACTGCAGCCTGCTCCACCACCACATGGGACATTTGGTTTTCATTTCATGACTTCAACTTGTTGCTAACTCGGACCGCACAAAGCATAAGCAGATGGTTCGTGGTAATGGCCCACGTCTCTCTGGAAAGGACTAGAAATAGTAAAAAAAAAAAAAAAAGAAAAGGAAAAGTTTTGTTTTTATCTGTAAAGTATCTAAAGTTATAGAGGGAAATCCTCTGCAAAAAGCTTATCAATAATCAGAAGGTAAACATGTCCACCCCTGTAAGGCTGTCAGTGGAAAGTAGGCTTTGATAACAATGTACACAATGAGGTAACAGATGGATAAGAGCTTAGAGGGATTCTGACAAAAAAAACAATGAGAGGTCCAATCTGATTTCTTTTCTTAAAGGAGATACTTAATAACAGCTTTAGCCACTGTTGAGTCATCATTTCCACTTTACCTGCAGATGACCTCCTCTACTGCCCTAAGGGCATCACCTCCAAGGTATTCCGCTTCAACGTCTCGACCATGGAGAAGAACTCCACCAACTTGTTCCGGGCCGAGTTTCGAGCCCTGCGGATCCCCAACCCCGGCGCCAAGAAAAACGAGCAGAGGATTGAGCTCTACCAGGTGTGTGAACTGACCGTTCATTTCCACTGTTAGCAGAGCGCAGGGGGGTAATGTGCTCTATTTCTCTCGGAAGGCCTGTGCAGGTCAGCGAGAGAGATGAAAACATTTATATTAGGGTGTCCAACTCCCTCTCTCCTCTTTTCATGTGCTGATCATTATTCCATGTGCGTACAGTCAAATGGATTCTACATTAGGACACATTTAAGAGCTTGCACAGCCGTCTTTAAGAAACCCTAGATTACCATTCGGCAGTTTCTTCTTTCTCAGCTGTCAATCTCAAAGCAGTCGTCCATCCTTGTTAGATCAAGTAAGGTGTTATGCTTTCAACAGGGGGTTTATAGATCTGCACCTGCATTTATGTGTTTATGAGAATTTTTTTGTGAAGTGTGTTAAAGCATGCATCTGTTAGATGTGTGTATGTGGGGGGGGGGGTTTGGTTCAGTTTCCTCATTAATCTCCCGTGAGAGACTAGGAGTAATGATCAGGTTCCAACATTTCCTGCCAGGGAGACAAGCGTCTCCGGACTGCATACCGCCTCTGAGGCAAGGCTCTGGCCAGCGCTGAATACAGACTGTCAGGCCCTCAGATTGTTTCCAGGGGCCTAGGAGGAGATAGAGGCAGGGTCACCCACCGGGGGAGTAAATGGAGCCGCTCGCTCGCCCCCACACTTTTCAGGCTGGAGCTGATTGGCAGAGGGGCTGACGCTGGCAGTCCTCTGGCCCCTCGTTCCCACAGGAAGGCAGATTAGATCCTGACAATGTTCAGGAACCCAGTTATCCATAGCACTGCTGTGGGGCTAAGTGCTCATACCCACCACCCAAACACACACAATTTCTCACTACACATAAACACCTTTGTTCAGAGAGGTGCTGATGGAAACAGGAATGTCTGAAGTTTTGTGCATTTGGGGTCTCGACATGATAACACAGTTAGGACCTGAATGCCCGCAGAGATACCTGCAATCCTTTGCTCTTTTTAAAATATTTTTTTTTAACTATGTGACTCTGCATCTGGGAGCCCAGCTAGAGTCAAAGTTTGAACTGCTGATGTGAAGGACAGCCAGGTTCTCATTGGCAGGAGGGTAACATGCAGGCATTAACTTGCAAAATGGGGATATCAACACAGGGAGTCACTTTTTCCATGAGGAGTAGACATTTGGCCCAAGGCATCCTGGAGAGTCTGGCGCAGACAGACAGCTCTGGTTCAGTGTGTCTGTGTGTGTGTGTGCGTAAAAGAAAGAGAGTTTATGCAGCTGGGTCACATTTTCATCTTTCCTCGCAGATCCTCCAGAAAGACGACCCCAAAGCCAAACAGCGCTACATTGGGGGCAAGAACGTCCTGACCAAGGGAACGCCTGAGTGGGTCTCCTTTGATGTTACAGAGACAGTGAGGGAGTGGCTGATGTACCGACGTGAGTGGGACACCTCAAACTTTCCTTGCATCGCACCTTATTACATATCCTGCCAAAGAGCACTAGTTCGTTTCACATGAGGTATAATGGCCTCAGGGAAAACTGTCAGCTCCTTACTTCCCTCTGCTCTTGTTTCCCCCTCAGAGACCAATCTCGGCCTGGAGATCAGCGTGCATTGTCCCTGCCACACTTTCAGGCCCAATGGTGACATTATCGAGAATGCCAATGAGGTGCTGGAGGTCAAGTTCAAAGGTCAGACTGCATTTAATACCTCAGTGATGTAAAGAAAATTAAGATGGTTTGGATTTGTATATGTTGGCTTGTTATGAACTGACCTTGCTCTACAAGGTGTCACGGCTGTGTTGAAAACAATATTGCCAAAGTTTTAAATCAGCCAGACATATTTACTTAAACTTATAAGAAGAATTTTGTAATTGGGGGAATAAAAAATGATCTCTAAAGCAAGAAGGGCATTTAAATAAGAAATATGCTTTTAAAATATGATTATAAAGTCATAGTCAAGATTCTTAGCTGTCAAATTCAACGGGGTGTTCTTACTGTCTGTTCCTCAGTTTATGGCAGACAACATCATAATGTGAAATTAGTAAAATATTTGCCGATAGTTGCTTCATATTTAGCAACAGACATTGTGAGTGGTGTCAATCTTCTCACCTCACTTGCAGTAAGAAAGCAAGCATATACACATATTTCCCAAAATGTCTAACTCTACTTTTAAATATCTTGCATACCTCTCTACTAGATTAATCCAATGTTTCCTGCTTTCATCATGTTTCGTAAAATTGGGAATCAATAATTCAAGTGTCTTCTGAGGAATTCTGATTCAATTTGTCCCATTTTAAGAGCAGATCTCAGTCTCAATGTCGCCTGTTGTGCAGTTTTCCAGCATTTTCTGTGTCGCCCCATCTCTATGGCCAAACTGCGGTCGCTAAGTCTGTATTAGGTCTGGATTTCTCCGCTTTTGATCTCTCACAGCGAAAAAGATGTTCTGCCAGTTTGTATTCGTGATGGAGAGCCAAATAACATTCACGTCTGTTTGTTTTGTGTTTGATTTGTCTAATGTTCCAGATAGGCATCTCGTGTTTGTTGAAACATTTGGTTTATTCTGATTAGCTCTGTTGAGGCAGTGCTGGTTTTGGGATGATTCGCATTAGTAGGTCTTAGGACCGAATATAAACTGTTATACGAGGAATATGTTTTGGGTTCCGGTTTTAGTTTACAGTGCCTGTTTCAGATGTTTCCAAAATTTCATATTTTTGGATTATTAGTTATCATTTAATTATGTTAACAGTGGGTATTGGCATGCATTGGTTGGTGTTCGTCTGTTAATGTTAACTCTTTATACAGGGCTTCTATAGGACACCCCATCAGGTGTTGCCATGTTGGCAGAGTGGACTCTACACTTCACTTCCACAAATGGAAGAGACGATGAAAGTCCAAATACTTTAGATTAAACTCTGGATTTCTTTTTCTTCATTTGCATAAAAGGCTGGACAGGCCTTTTGTTTCACTGCAAAATTAAAGATACCTTTATTTTGTTACTTAGTGCAGGGTATGTTCAATTAGTGCAATTTGTCCTAGGATGAATGACAATCTGGTTATAATACAACAATACTATATTATAATTCAGACATCAACATGTTCCTCCAGCAGCAACACCTACTGAGGTCTTAGGCACGATAATGGGTTTACTCTCTAAGAGGAAGAGAGACACAGAGCATGGGAATACAATTGATCTGGTATCTCGCTTAGCACTGGGGCCCCCGGGCCCTCGGTCCTGGGAACACTCCCGACTGGCTTGGCCACAAGGAATGTGCTGCCACAGCGCTCAGACGCTTGGCCCCGAATTAAAGAGAGGCGTACATATCCACCAGCAGCATCTCTCCTGAGATATCTACTGCTTTAACTATCAGGGGTAGATTGGATGAGCAGACGCAGGCCCAGGGGGGAGAACGGAGGAAAGAGGGAGGCTAGGGACCAGCATTGAATAAGGAGAAGGATGATAAGTGAGCCAGAAGTGAGTGAAGTCCTGTCTGGATATTACAGTATCCTTCTGTAAAAGTTACAGTTGACTACACTGATTAGAGTGAAGGCAGCTCTTGAAGCACAGACGTTTTTGCAGTTTTTCTTGGTATCCTCCAGACTAACTGACTCGCATCCCGCAGGTATGGAACCGGACTATGACGATATGAGCCGTGTGAAAAAGCAAAAGGAGCAGCTTTACCCCCACCTCATCCTCATGATGCTCCCTCCCCACAGGCTGGATGCCCAATCCTCCTCCCGCAGGCGCAAGCGGGCACTTGACACCAATTATTGCTTCAAGTAAGGCACATTTCCTTGTCCTGGAAAATATAATACACTGCTTGGACTATGGTTCATTGTCTTTAACTCTGTAAAATAATTTCTCTGGCTACACCTGCACCGTCAGTTTTGAACACTAGTTAAAATAGCTAGTTAAAATATTGCAATGGGAAAATGGCAGCTATTACAGTCAGCAGGCAGTGGGGTATATTGTCAAGTAGTACACCTGCCAAGGCAACATGAAATGGAAATAACAGCTGTCACGTCTCAAAAAGATGGCAGGGGAGAAGAGTACATGGGCACAGAATACACAGAGTAAGCTTGTTAATCACCTAGACGAGCATGACAGAGGTATTAGCTGATACAAGTCGGGATCTGTCCCAGTGCTAGCAAACGCTACCTCTTCTTACACGCCGTCTCCTCAGCTCTGGATTTCCTCTGTCAGGCTGACAGGCAGCACCAGAGACACCTGGGCTGACTCCAAGAGGGAAAATAAGGGCACACCTAAGAGTGGAATTTCTGAACTCCTCTCTCATCTCTTGCTGCCATAGGGAGGAAAATGTATACAACTCTGAAAAATTGTGTTACCTGCGAAATGTAATCCTCTCTGTTCTCTCTTGTCTGCAGCAATTATGAGGAGAACTGCTGTGTGCGACCACTATATATTAATTTCCGGCAGGATTTGGGCTGGAGGTGGATCCATCAGCCTGAAGGGTACTATGCTAACTTCTGCTCTGGTCCCTGTCCTTACCTACGCAGTGCAGACACCACCCACAGCTCGGTGAGACAAAGTGCCACACACATTAAGAGTCTGTTTGGGAAATGTGCTTGCTGATCCCTACCTCCTTCTGCTCTTTCTTCCAAAGCTGCTGAGCCTGTACAACACCTTGAACCCCGAAGCATCCGCCTCCCCCTGCTGCGTTCCTCAGGACTTGGAGCCCCTCACCATCCTCTACTACGTGGGTCGCTCCCCTAAAGTCGAGCAGCTCTCTAACATGGTCGTCAAGTCCTGCAAGTGCAGCTAGACTTCAGGGCTTCAGGGCCCGGCGAGAGACGTGGGATGTGACGGCTCCCAGCACTACTCAGGAGCGGGTATGAGGCGTTAAGAGGGGGACGTGGTACAATTTGACCTCCATGAGTACCTCCAACCCCTGCTTCAGCCTTGCCCGAGCTCTCTCTCACGAAAAAAACAAAGATGCAGTCCACCACTCTGCTCACAACCATTGGCAGCATTTACCAAGAAGACTCGTCAAACACCACTTTACTAACAGCGCTCTCAAACCCATCAGACCTCTTCAGCAATTGCCTTGTTTCTCATGTTATTTTTCTCATATTCCAGCATTTTCAACAGCCTGTACCTCAGTGTTACATAACGTTGGTATTCAAAGCCCGTTTTCAATGAAAGAGGAACAGAACAATAACCACTGCATTCATAAAGGACATAAAATAACTGCAGTCAAAACGAGAAAACGACTGAGAATGCGGACTGAACTCATGATAGGAATACGTCAAAGAGGGTGAAACAAAAACGATAGTTTGTTTGAGAGCAAACACTTCCCCTCGGCCCTGACACACAGGACACCTTCGAGTGTCCGAGCTGGAAACTGACGCTGTGCACGCCGCAGCTCCCTACACTGTTCGTTTAGGATTAAATGCTGTTAAATAAAAATGAGCTTAGGACAAAAAGAAAACATGCTGGAAACCAACCTTTATTTCAAAGTAGTATTTCCATGGTTATGTTTACCTCTGTAATACAACAGGATGATGATTCCAGGGATCGTTTTTTGTTTTAAAGTGAAGCCTTTCTGTTGTATGAGACGATGTATGTCACTAAGTGAACACTTAACAAGATCACGAACTGTAAATGTTTATTACTCTTGGAAACACCTTTTTTTTAATTAAAAAATGGACAGTTGGATAGAATTGTTCTATTTTCGTTCTTGTTTTTCTGTTTGCATTAAGTATTTTAGAGCACTTTATTTTAAAGGGTAATAGGGTAAATTTAGATGACCAAAGAGGAGAAATCAAAGTGCAATGATTGACAACTTCCAGTGTACAGTGAACAAATACATTTACTGACATGATCAGCATGTTTTAAAGTTTTCCAGGTATTCATTTCAATGTTGTATGATACAGACTGCCGAGATGATTCCAAAAATATTACATTTCCATGCATGTGTGTTGTAAACAATCAGCAACAAAACAGATTAAATGATCAGACTGTAAACAACCTTGTATCACCACGGGAGAATATACACATTGATTTGGAGCCCACTGTTGGATTCTTGTACTACAGCATGCGCTGGCTTTAACAGTAGTAAATCCACAACATGACATTTAACATCAATCACTACAAAAAAATACCGTCAAGAGTATTAAAACCAGTTGTTGTACTGCATTGAAAACTACAATCTGTGCAAAATCACTCTGATGATAATCACCAGTTTATATGACAAAGACTTTCAAGTATAGTTCAAGTATTTCTGACAAAGTCATCATAAACATAATGCTGAATCTATTGATATATAACAGAGATGTTTTATTCTATTAACACGCCCTGAGTGAACTCACTATATGGTCCCAAGCAACAGAATATCCACACGGATATTGATCTGCTGGTGCAGCATTAACCTTCATTGTAGGAAAGGCTGTGCATAACCATAATTACACTTTATGTTATGCTTTGAGCTACAGAAACGGCCAGAAAGGCCAATGGTGGACAATGTACAGTATATAAATAGTGATGCAACAACAATAATTTACTTAATATTAATATCAAATTTGGTCCATCCAAAGAACACAACATCAACAAGTCAACAGTTTACAGGAACAATCACAAGCCAACTGTATTCTTGATATAAAACTTAAACATCCCGGCAACAGTGTTACATCTTCCTTGTAAACAGGGAACAAGGTAGCAACCAATCGTATTTAAGCTCTAATAATGACAATTTCCTTTTGTAAGCCTACAAGCAAAGGATGCTATACTTTAATTGCGTCCTTAGGCAATGTCCATAGAGTCTGATTTGGCAGCAGTTTGGCTTCCAACAAGGACCGGGGGTCTAATGCCAGAATCCACACATGAAAGGAACTTGTCTGCATGCTCACCATTCAAGGCAAGAAGATGAGAAGCTGCTCAGGCAACCTCTACAACACTTATCAAACACTTTTTAATTTTTTTTATTATCAAAACCCCCCATCTCACCTGTTTGTATAACTTTATAGGAAGAAAAAATGTACATGAATGGCTAGCGGTGCACATGCCACTGCATGAACAAAGAATCAAACATTGAATCCTGTAGTTAAAATGCCACTGGGGCTTGAAGAACCATCTGCTGAAGGCTATCTGTCAATGAAATCTTTCTGTGGCATCAGTACTATGGAGAGAATGAGGGCGGACAACTGTTGGGATATAGACTGAGTGTAGCCAAGGGGGATGAAGGGAAAACGGGGGGCTGAAAAGGCCAACTGATGTTGAGCTGCGCAACAAAATCCCAACCTGCGTCAAAGGCGGGCATTCCTGGCCTCGCAGACTATCCTCTCGCATGTCTGTGGCTGTATCATAGAGAAGTTAATAGGGCCCTGTTCGATGTCTGGCACGCTTTCATCTGTTGCTGTTGTCCCTTCCCAGAATACACCTCTGTGAGGATGTAGTTACATGCAGAGACACCTGTCAGGCCGGCAGAGGGGCAGGACGTGCCTCTGGTTGCCTTCATGTCATCTGTGACTGGACTCCTGGCCCTGGAGCAGCTTGTGGTACACAGACAGACCTGGGAAGCAACAGATGAAAGAAAGATATTAATAAGAAGTAGGGTTAGGTAGAGGGGAAATACAAGGTTTTACCCACGTGTGCACAAACAGAAATGTTAAAGTCAAACCTGAAAGAGTTTTACTTTAAAAGAGCCCTGGTAAATGCTTTGTTGATTTTTTTAACTATTCATGGTGGTTACCATGACCACCACTGATCTGCTCAGTCATCTCGGTGCTCAGCCTTTTGTCTGGCTGTCCCCTCATTCTCAGCCCCCCTCACTCCTCATCCTATAGACTGACACATGGCCAGGCATCCAGTAGAAAAGGCATTCCAAGTACAGTTAGAGCTGCTGTGTTTGTGCTCCCAAACAGTATTCCCTTTCATTCCCTTCTCTGCACACTCTGTTTATTTTGGTGCTCTTTTACACTGTGGGGCCTGACTGAGCTGGAGAACGAAAACATCTCGCCTACTTCCAATCTGATGACATGACCGCTGGAAGCAGCTTCCTCTAGCTCAGCAGAAGAAAGATAAAGGGACAATATCCCGCTCCAAATGACACTTGGAACTAAAAATGGTAGGAGAAATGATGTCAACGGTTTGTTCAATGGCAAATTAATCCCAAAGGTTCGAGAGAATAGCAGTATAATCAGTTATTGATTATTGAACAGTTTGATCTTTTTGGACACTCAAATACAAAGGAACTGTTGGTATTACATACATTTGACTTTATCTGCTGGTAACATACCAAATAAAATACATGAAAGTAATTCACCAAGAAAAGAAAAAAGGTGTATCACTCACTGCTTCGTCTGAAAAGGGGATGACAGCCAATAACTACCTTCCTTTCCCAACAAGGCACCAAACAGTCTTATTTTGATAGAGAGAGGCCTAAGCTATCCGCCCTGACATGATCAGACTCCCATTAAAATGGCACAAGTGCAGCATTCATTTCCTTCTCAAACTGAAAGCAATAAATCTCCTCAGTCACCAGCTGTGGAGCCCTGAGAACTTCAGGAAAGCTTCAAGGGAAGCATTGTAAAACACATGTGGTCGATATAATCTAGGTTTGTAAGCTTTGATCGGTCCTCATCAAAACCCTCCCCTCATCTCATGTCAAAGACTGACACAGAAGAAGTAGGGAAGGAAAGGGGGGAAATGGGGTGAGCGAGCAGGAAAAGTTATCCAGAGGATAAAGGGAGAGTTGTATGAGCAAAGAGAGGAAGAGATTAAGAGAGCGCACAAGAGAGAGATAAAGGGAGAGTGTGATTAATGGTGGTTGACAGCTGATCATAGAGAATGCTCTCCATTTGGACCCGCTCTAACTCCCTGTCAGAGTCGATCAGGGGAGCTCAGTCATCTCGCTACAAAGGTACACTGGGCAGGCAGACAGACCTGACGCACTCCTAAGCTCCACAAAGGCTGTGCCCCTTCTAATAACACCCTCCTCCTCTGTTCAACTCCCAGTCCCATTTCATGGTTAAACCTGCCTTACTAACTGGTTTCAGTACTGGGATTTTTTTTTTCTTTGGTTTATATATATATTTTTTTTTTGTCAAGAGTGAAGCATCTCCCCCACCCTTTGCGCCCCGAACGATGGAAAAAATGCATTCATGAAATTCAGAAGCTTCTCCCAACGGATCCAGTTACAGTAATTGATGAGTTTATAAGATGTTTGTTAACCTAAGCCAGCCTTCATAGTTTTGAGGGGAAGAGGGAGAATGAAAAGAAATGTTCTGGTCACAGACACACGCACTCGTTTTTTTGTCCGGGGGAGGGGGGCGACTGGGTGGTGCACAGCTACTGTGTTTTTCCAACAAGCTGATCTCTAGGTCGGCTCGACTGTGACACTCACATGACGTGATGAACGGTATGATTTTCTAATGCTAACGTATAGTAGGTCTATGGAAAAAGCCCTTGATCAGGCAAACAGATGTGTGCATCAGCGCAAACTGCTTAATATCACTGTTACTGCAATAAGCTCAACACTTCGCTCAGGGTGGAAAGAGTTGTGGAAATAGGGCAGGGTGACAGGGCACACGTGAGTGCATGCACCCACAATTGCAGTGCATCAGCCATAATAAACTTAGCCAGAGACTGAGCTACACTTTTCATTCTGGGGTACAACTGGACAGCCCTTTTGGCGGATGGACAGTAAAGAATGACCAACAGATGGGAATGCCCTAACTGTTCCCATCACTGGATCTCATTACGAAATATCATCACTGTTATGCCTTTTTATCCTTCATCAGTAATCTGATCTTTAGTCTTGTACACATACAGACTATGTGATCAAACAGAAAATTACCGCACTAGAAGGTTTGTTTATGCCCCTTAAGATCTGGCTGCTACAACTCCACTTGGCGTTAACTCTAAAGAGGGTCATGGCACATGTCATTGTAATATAAAAACTAATAAAACCTCACTTGTGCTCTTCTAACAAGGTTTTAATTAATGTTTATTTATTATTATGACAATGTAGTAATCTTTGCCAGTGTGTAAAATACATTGACACATCCTGTACACCACTGAGCAAGCAGGAGCTGGCTAAAAATATCCAGTGGTGTTTATCAGTCCTCCATGGGGAATGTCCACTATGCTTGGCTGTAATCACCGACACTGGCATAGAGAGGGCATAACCCCCCCCCTCGCCTGAAGACTACAGCACCAACAGGCCAAGTTACAGCACGGTACTAAGTGTGTGCAGAACTGCAGCATCAGACCCACCTGTTTTACCACAGATGGCTTCGTAGACCGTATGCTGGCTGCTGGACACACTTCCACTGGCTGAACTCTCTGCGGACATCTGCCTGTTTATCAGACACAAGATAAGTGTCAGTGAGGACCAAAAATATCAAGTTATATGTATCTGAAAAGCAATGCTTGTCTCCAAAAGTCCAGTCTCAGGCTGTTAGGATACCTCACTGTGGAGAGCTAAATATTGAAATGAATATGTAAATATTACTGTTTTTGACAACTTGTGTCTAATGAGTCCTCTTCTGACAGGAGAAAAGTGGAGATAATTTCAAATAGTCTTTCTGTGTGTGCAGTCAGTGGAGGCTAGTGGGGGTTAAGTGTTTGCTGAGTGCCTCTCATGGGCTATTGTGACAAGAAGGGGGCAAATTCCTGCTCCTTGTCCTGGGTGATGTGATTTTCTCATTGGCAAGATTATTGTGGTGATTTCTGATTATGTGGACCTGTGTGCAACGGCTAGAGACAGAGTGAGGCACATACATAGTCTTTCCTATAGGGTGCCTAGTCAGTACAGCAGTATACTTCACATATTTATCTCACAGGGCTTCATACAAAAGTCTGGAGATCATAGACAAGGAATCACATAGCCCTTTTTTACATAATCAGACAGCAAATACAGTGTTTTCACAGAGTAAACCATTATAAGAACTGGTGAGGCGTAGAGCAGGAGCAGACACGTCTGTAACCTTATACATTAAATCTGTTAAGCATTTTTTAGGGGGAACAATAAATAAAGCTTAGCTGGCATTAACCTCTCGCCCCATAACAGCAGCTTGCCAAAGGAGCATTAACAAGGTAATGAGGGTACACACTGCCTCCTTGTAAGGGGCTGCACAGTTGTTCTTTCATACCATTACACAACCACAAATAGAACTGGCCCACTTTAAGCGTGGCATACCTCGACAGGAAGCAACCCCTTTCATATTGAAAGGGGGGGAAAAAAACTTGACCTCTGGGTCGTTCACATCACTTTCTTTGTCAACAGTCTCTCACTCTGTCACTTCAAGAGTCAGGCAGCAGCCAGAAACACTGTAGGTGAGAACAAAATCTGAACTTGCAGTATGTCCGGATGATATGTAAGCCAAAAGTTGACAATTTCACACTAGTCACAGAGAGCCGAAGTCCTTATGTAAACATAACTGATGTGCAGTTTTACTTTTTTTGTGCATTCAGGTAGCTAGTATGTCTTAATGTTATTCAGACTGACCAAAAGGGATAAAGTTTAACCATAAACACACTTCTGGCAGCTTCTGTGTGTATACAGTATCCTGTGAAAATAACTACTGTTGTGGCTGATTAATAGGGAGTGAAAGCAGCAGCGAGGCTGACATTAATGGTGCTGCTGTAATTGTCACCCTATTAGTAATGCCACACGACAGCCCGGGTTTCCGTAGTTACAGCTGCGTCTAGCCAAACCTTGCAAACAAAATACCAAACAGGCTCATTTATTTGTGTTACAAATTGCTCCTTTCAAAGCCTTCACTGAAGTCATACCACTCTGAGTCCTTGCAGCCCCTCGAGTTGGCAGCTGTGGTATGTTGATAGACCAGAGAGCCCTGCCCTGCTGAGTAGATACCAACATGAAGCACATTTGCTTCAAGCAAGTGTACCACATGTTAGTCGAGCCTAAAAATCAAAGGCACTGTCACTCAGAAACTTTGCCAAGGCCTATTCAGCTTCTTTTAATTTTCAGTTAAAACTGAATGCTGACTAGTCACTCAGTCCAATCACTGGACACAAGTCAGCAGTTTCAGACAAAGCTGATTGGAACACACTCTTGTAGGATTTTGTCGTGCAGGCCTCCAAACAGAGGAAATCATTTGGCTGCATCAACAGAAATTTTCACTTCATTTCCTTTCCTAAACAAGAGCAAAAACCAAATGTCATTCTGATAAACAGATTCAGCTAACAACTGTCAATGATCATCAGTGGTGTATTACTCATGGGAGAACCAGGCGAGGCCAGTGAGGGTAAATTTGTATCAAACAACAGTTTTACAGATCAACAGCTGGCGAGAGGAAGGTGTTTGGAGGGCTGGATAACCTTGAACTGTTTGAATGCACCCAGCACAGTGATTCCATTATAAGTTGGAGGAGCTTAGGCCTACACTGGGATGCATTTCAGATGTGCCTCAATAACAGAGGTATTGAGTTGCCCCTAAAATGAACGCTGGAAATAAAGGGAAGCAACTTATTATCCCACCATTCTCTGCAAACAATCATCTCCTTTCTCCTGGACAGAGTTTACTTTTCCCTGTCATTCTTTCTTTTCCCCTCGCTTTATTCTTTCTTTTCATTGTTTCCATCGGTGCATTTTTTGGTCCTGAAGCTTCCGTTTTTCCCACACTCTCCCCTGTCACACTGGTCGACCACAAAAATGCAGGACAGAGGAGAGTGTGAGGGGGCTCTGGAATTCCACATGCAGAGGGTAAACACAGCCACTGCCAGGAAGACACACACACACGGGAGCAAACACAGCACCTACCCGGCTACCCTAACCTATTCTACAACGCCTGCGCCGCACCAGGGCCCTTTTAACTCTTCACTTGCCAGGTTCAGTCTGTCCAGGCGAGTAAGATGACTGAATGTAACACGTCAGCAGAGCGAGGACTGCTACTGTCAAACTCTACTGTTTAGACTGTCAGCAGGCCTGGAAAGATGAAATTGATGAATTAAGTCACACAGAGAAATGGACAGTCAGATAGTTGACCACTCACATACAGTATGGGCTTCACTCATATGCGATAAAAACAGTGTGTTCCTATCCGGCCGTGTCCTTCCCTCTTACGCATTAGAGGGCTGTGAAGAGCCCTTCACCACTACAACAGCGTGCTTTAAACAAACAATCAGCCCTGATCACAAAGGTTTGCTGTTGTTGTGTAATTTGGCCAGATGTTGCAGTAATAAAGTCATAAAGTAATTGAGGGAAATAGCTGGCAGTTCAGCCCTGTTTCACTCCTTTCCTTTTATTTTCCCCTCTGTGCTCTTCAGCTTATCTCCAAACCAAACAGGATCTAAATGGCGCTCGGAGCCCGGGCCCTTCCACTGAACCACGTTCTGTTTATGGTTCAGGCAGAAATCAGGCCTGTGATGAGGTTGTTTACTGAACAGGCAGATACACCCTGCGGCCAAAAGACTGGGAGCACTCCACTACACACAAATTCTAACTCCCATTAGCATTAGCCATGTCCTCTTGAACCCCCCGATCCCATGCATTTTGTCGCAATCCACAAGCAGCGGCCAATCAACGCCACCCTACTGCAATCACCGAAAGTGCTATAAATCATATGGTGACTTGAAACTCTCAGCTATACTGGATTTAAGCAGCATCAGGAATCAAAAAAGAAGTAAATTGGGAGTAAGGCTGTAAGGCTTGTCTTACTTGATTAGGCGCTTTGTTGCCGTTTTCCTGATCTGTCCCTCTCTGGCACTGCTGGGTGGCTTTGGGGCGAGAGCAGGACTAATACAGGTTTGGATGTGGCTGTGGACATGACTGTGACTGGGCCGAACATGAAATCTGGGTGGAGGACAGCTGGATGACTTTGTGGGAGCCTGGACGTGTGGAGCACTTGTCTGGTCAGGAAACTGAGCCTAAGAAACAAGAAAGACACCTGTTATTTAAGGTCAAAATCACTGAGACAATCAAACTACTTTTGACACTTATCAACTCAGTTTGCAATGATAACTGCACTTTGGAGTATCAGAGGTCTGTTGAATGAAATGTAATAAGAAAATAATAAAGGGAACCTACAGATACTACATGTTCTGGATCAACTTTGCAACAGTAGAAGATGGAAGAAGTTGATGGAACTGAGCATGGTGAGATTGTAATGACAACATTTGAACTGTTTTTGAGAAAACTCAAAATGGAGGTCAAATTAAAGCTACAGTAGGCAATATTATTGAATAATAATTTTGGTTGAAATAACACATTTTGACCATTGCATGTCACCAACAACATCTAATTGAAGGGCTCTTTTAAAAGAATGTGTGTCTGTGAGCACCCGCTCACACATTTAAGTATGTAAAATCAAATCCAATTCCAAAAGGGGAATAAGGAAGTGCGTTCACATTTGGAATGGGTTAGTCATGGGGAAAAATGTGGTTTCTGGTCATTAAGGTGAAATATCAAAGTGCTTGACATGAATTAGAGCAGATATTAATGAAATGCCATCCAGTATCAAAACAAGCTCAACATTTTTTTGCAGTTGGCTGTACTGACAAGCAAATTCTTCACATTATTTATTTGTTTGTTCAAGATCTCATCAAAGGCTTGGGATGGGGTAAAATACGGGGTTGGGGATGGGGTTTTCTTTCTGACATAATATTTTAGAGCCACATTTCACTCTGTCCTTGCAGCGCTGGGGAATGCTTCACATACATTCCTTCCACATCTCATGCCTATGCTATTTTCTCCGCAGCTTTATACGGCTATCTAACAAGCTAATGGTTTTCCAGCTTCACAGTGCAGCTGTTCAAAGGGCCGGCAGTGTGACAGGGAATATCTGATGTAATTTGGGTGTTGATAAATGAGAAGCTGAGTTTCCAGGTTGCAAGGCCTATGGCCGCAATTCAGTTTGAGCGGGACCAGGAAGGGCACCTTTCTTTGGCTGCCAGGTGGCCCAGGGCCAAGCCTGTGGAGGAGCCGTGCAGTCTGCACCCAGTAACTGGAACGTGGACTGGAGCCCCCTGTCTCTTTCTCTCTCACACAAGTACACACTCATACACATATATGCACATGAGCACTCACACCAAATGAAGCACTTCCTTTTGTGCCTTCAGTTAATCCAAAATGATCAATTAATTTTCCCAAGTTGAGTTGCGGTGCATTAGTGGGGATATGAGGTGCATTAGTATCAAAGAGACCAAAGCCCCTCTCTCATACCACTACAGAGCACTGAATTCAAGTCACTGACTAATTCCTGGACCAATCAAGGTGCATATGCTGCAAAGAAAGATTCAGACAGTTGTCTCTGGAGTCCGAAAATGAAATAGTAATACATAAAGGGGATGCAGGATAGAAGACCTCAGTTTCAGTAAAGATACGCATTGCTAGGACAGACTGGCAGAGAGACCCATGTTGGTGGAACCAATGGCAAGGGAGTTATGATTTGATGGTGGGACAACCATATCCAGAGTCAGCCTTCCTATAACCTCAGTTTGTGAGGGTTGAACAACAGGATGGCTCTGTTGTAAACTCCACATGCAGTCCTCAATGTCACAAACCATTTCAGATTGTTCAAGACTTTCCTGCCTCCATAGGCTTGGAGTATGATGGGAGCAGCAATAAAAGAAACTTGGTCAACTGTGTTCCGACTGTGAGATGAAATGAGAGGGGGAATGGAACAGAGGAAAGGCACGGGATCACTTTCATAAAGTGCCTTGCGTAAGGCTGCCGGACCAAGCCAAGAGAAATATCACCTCAATTGCATTAATTAGGGCCCAACCAAGATGATGAAAAAACAATGACGTGAGAGCAACTGCATTACTCAGGACAGATCGGAAAAAAGTGGGTGCATCCAATCATTCCACCCTGTAAGCTGTCCCATGGCACTCTCCTGTCTCCATTCCTCTCCATCCATAGATCGACTCCACAAAATCCTCTGGAAAATGAAGAAACACACTCTTCCTGTTAAGATCCTCTTTCAAAGCAATTGTACAGAAAGATGGAGGGCCTACCTTTTTTTCTCTAAACATTTAAATTATGCTGTGCGAAATGACCGAACCTTTTTAATCTCCCTCTAACAGCGGCCAAATCACATCTGTCACTGCTAGTCAGGCATGACTAAAAGGTTTTTTGTCGCTACATTACTGCTGCCGAGAAAATCATATCCCAAATTTTAGTTGTGTTGCAATGGGAACTCAAATGGAGCTCAAATCTGATATGAACTGTAATAGTAAGACTTCAAACTCACAATGGACTCTGTGCCGGAGCCTCTCTAATGCCCTCATGGGCAGCATTCCTTGATTACTCACCTTCCAATATAAGCCTAGCCGAGTCACTCGGCCAAACAATGTAATCTTGGGGTGAGGAGTCATGTTTGGCTCTCCAGGAATGAGCTTCTGTTGAGGAGGATATTCCCACCAAACACCATTTTGTTGAGTGGTTTGGAAAGGGATTCTCAGAATAGCTTTGCAAATGCTAACATGAAAGCTTTCCCCTTGATGTGGGTGTATTTTGGACTATTTTGGACAGCACTGTGCTTAGGTAAGGGAATATTCTGTACAGACACAAATATGAGGGTTTTCCTGAGTTACAGCTCAATAGTTCTCATACACAGTGTTCAGTTCATCCATGTGGTGTTGATATTAAAGTAAGACATGAAACGAAAACAAAAGAAGCCGAACAATGCATTTCTCTCAACTCTTTTACGAAATACTTATTGAACAAAACATAAAAGAATGTTTTAAAAGGAACAAATCAGGAGGAATTCAGTATCAACAACAAATCCCAGTGACATGATGCTGTTGAGATTCACAGCCTCTAAAAACCCTGGGCAGTAGTGAGCATGGAAACCATTTTTCCACCAAAGATTCAAGCCCATGTGTCTGAAAGTAACTACCCAGCTATCGTGCAATTGAGGATGAAAGTTGGCCTTCACCAGCTCACTGTGCTCTGTGGACAGGACACTGGTGGGAGGTACACCTTTAACAATAATGAATGTAGTCATTAAAGTATCATATTCATGATGATACAATGGGGGGAAACAAACCAAATTCTCTGCTATACCTGGTGTCTGCAATGGCTCTGGTCCAGAAATTGTCGAGACTGAAGTCTTTGCTGTTGCAGTTTCTGGATAGCAAACTGAAGCTGGTAGCTTCCTTGGGTGGGCTGGTAGCGCTGGTGGGGGTTCACCCCTGTTACCAAGCTATAGGCACTCTGCATCTGCCCATCCCAAAGACCCTCCTCATCCTTCAGTGGCCTGTGGCTAGAACAGCAGAAATGAAGAGAAGTCAGTGAAAAGGTAAGAGAATTTAAATCCCCAAAAACACACACCTACGTCCTCTTCAGAATCACTGCTTTGCAGGTAATACCATCTGTGTATGTGTCTTCTCAATGTTTTCTTATTTGCACTGTTAGAGAAAGCGAAGGTTGGAAAACCCTCCATAACCCTCTCTGAAGAACAAGACATTATTCTTTATAAGAATAATTAGACCTATTGGGAAATAAGCTCATTTGCTTTCTTGCTCACAGTTAGAGGATCAATACCACTTTAACGTCTGTCAGTCCAATATAAAGCTACAGCCAGCTGCTGGTTAGCTTAGCTGAGCATGAAGACTGGAAATGGGGAAACAGCTAACATGGCTCTGGACATACTGGTACGTAGGTTTTTGTTACCTTTGGATAGAGCCAGGCTAGCTGTTTCCCCCTGTTTCCAGTATTTATGTTACGCTAAGATAACCGGCAGCTGGCTGAAGCTTCATTTTGAGATCTTTTCATCTAATCTCTAAGCGTATTTCCCAAAATATCAAACTATTCCTTTAAAGTTGTGTGAAGTTGAGATGTGACAATTCGGCTATGGCACGAAAGCATTCGTTGTTACTATTGATTCACTGGTAGTTTAATACATTTGCTGACAAAATAGTATTATTGCATACATTGAGAAGTAGGAGTGCTAGCATAATGTTGGAATTATTGCAAACAAAAGTCTTTCTTTCTAATATTATATATAAGTGATGACAAACATTAATGAGATTTGTGCTCTTCTGTCCTTAAATCCCTGTACTCTCAAATAAAGCTACTACTGACTAGCTAATAATTACCTGGAATATTGCAAGATGGTGCAAGTTTCAGTGGCTCAACAGTGAGCCATAATAGCACCGTATTTGCTACCAGCTTTTCCTTGTCAGTTATATTACCACCCAACCAAGGCAGAGATGTGGCAGTAGCTAATTAACTCCTGCACACCACCGGCAAAAAGTTAAAAAGACAAGACAGCTGACAGAGTCCCAGTCGGGAGCCACAGAAGCCTCAAGTCAAAGCGTGCAAATCAGAGTCAAAGTAGAGGGCAAGCCTGTAGCAAACACAGGCAGAACTAAAAACCTTTCCACTTTGCTTCAGTGCTCCCCGAGCTTCACGTTCCATTCACATCACAAAGCCACAACCTGGAAAGCAAACCTTTTGACGAGCTCCACGAGTTTGTAACTAGATTATCTGTCATTAAAACTAAGCCTGTTTCAGCCTCTTTTTTTTTTCTTTTTGGCCCCTGCTAAAGCAATGAGGTGACCAGCCTCCCCTTCAGACACGCTTAAATTGAGCCTATGTAGAGTCTAGTGTGCTGCTGCATATGTACCACCTCAGCCAAAAATAATGCCATAAAGAGCACTATTGGGAGCTGCGAGGAAAAATATGAAAGAGAAAAAAAGAGAGAGATACAAGTGCAGTTGAAGAAATGGGATCCCTGGGGGTCATAATGACAAAAAAAGTTCTTGGAAATTCCTCCCATTACAAGCAATAACAT
Source organism: Enoplosus armatus (assembly GCF_043641665.1). Taxonomy (NCBI): domain Eukaryota; kingdom Metazoa; phylum Chordata; class Actinopteri; order Centrarchiformes; family Enoplosidae; genus Enoplosus; species Enoplosus armatus. Next base: position 9,497,356 of record NC_092194.1, read on the forward strand.
TTGTCCATTGGTCTAGAGTAAAAGAAAACACTGTAGACTTAAAATCACAATAGCTGCTATATTTTTAGAACAAAACTATGATAAGCTCTAAAATTAGAATTCAATTAATCTTGAACAATACACACTGTGGGATAATAATCTTGTGTTGCTCAAGTGAAAAAAGAAAGCCCTGTCCTGTGTGGCCAAACAAAGACACAAGGGATCTCATGTGAACATGCTATCCGCCCATGCATTTCTCAGTTCACATAATGGCATATATATTGCAAAAACAACTGGTGTGACCGCGGGCCAATTCAATTTTTTTAGCTTCTGGAAACAAAGGCTTGTCTGTGAACCTCATAAGGCCAGAGATTCTACAACGCCAGGAGACAAAACAAGAACTCGTTCTTTGTTTACAGCAGTCATTTCCTTTAGCTTGGCTGCAGTTTGCACACTGGACCACGGGGACCTTCAGTGCTACCATTTTATTAGCATATGGTCTAAAACGGACTACTTCTTCAGTCAAGAGCATATGCTTTCTATGAGTACAATGTCGCAGTAGGACCCCAAGGAGAAGTCTTTTCAGACAGGGCTTGTCAACACAACACCACGCAAAAAAATACTACAGATCACTGTGAACTTAAAACCAGCAAGAGTTCTTAGTCCAACACAGTGACCAATGAAATTGAGAAAAAGAATTGAAAGAGAGCAGTTTTACATCTGAGTTTCTCTTCACTAGTGCAGCACATGTGTGGAGCTCCAACTATCTGGGACTTCCCTTCCTGCCGGACTTCTGCTGGTCGGTGTCAGCTTACTCCCCGCTGCGCTCGCCGTCCTGTAATATGCTGATATGACTTACAGTAGAACAACACAGCAGTGCAAGTTGAGCACATGTGCGGCATCAATCTAACTCAGTGTGAATGTGGGAAAATGGACTGTCTGAGATGACATCATGCCACAGTATCTCAAAGCCCTGCCTGGTCAATGTAAACATCAGCCGCCTCAAGAGTGTGAGGGTATTTCCAGCCATTACTCAGTTGTTTGTTTACCCTGTTTTATTGCAACATGACACTCAAGAGAACTGTCTTTGAAATACAAAAAAATGACTAGTGTCTGGGGATTTGTTGTGGGAGCAGTCCAGACAGGGATGATGATGCTTTAGTTAGTGCAGTGATGAGCAACATCATGAAACTACCACAGGTCTGTTCTAAGAAACAGGTTTACGGAGTTATCTGGATAACTTCGCTTGGCCCCTAAAAACTATTGTATTTGGAAGTTATGTTCCTGTTGTTTACATAGTTTGCTTTTGACTATGTGGCACTGCAGATGTATCCCTGCAACCAGTTTACACATTACTGAAGTCTTTACTAGACTAGACTAGACTCTTTATCAAGTGTAATGGTGCAACACAGTTTAGGAAGTCACTAGTTTGAAACCAGTAGTTAATTAGAAATTACTTGGGAATTACTTTATAGACAAATTTAGTAATGGCTGGTGCAACTCAGTCCTGATCCATTGTCAATCTGAGTGTCACACATTTGACACCCTAATACTGCACACTGTGGGACGTGTACTGCTGTAAAGGTGTTGTGTATCCGCTGAATAACCTAAATCCATTCACGTGTTCTTACCTTAAGGGTTCTCTTTCCTATTACCACATCTGGCTCCAATCAATGTGAATAAAAACTATTAAATTCAAAGGAAGAGAGACATCGAACCAATTTTGTGGAGACTTTGTCCCCCCATCAAAGAAGTTTTACATTTTCACCAGAGTTTTTCTGATTAGTCGGGTTGTTGGTTCAGCAAATGGGCTGTCATAAAATCCTTTGGAATGGTATGTTCTTACAAAAGTCCACCAAGTCAAACATCAATCTAACAAAGTATTGAACAGAACTAAAAATACCCTGCATAAACAGGCTTGTGGTATTTCTCAGTTCTAGCTGTGTTGGAGTGAACGTTGCACTGAAGCGATAATAGTTTCCGGTCATTTGTGCCTACAGAGAGAAGAAAATGGGGAGGCAGTTTTTGTGGCCAGGGTGCTAATGCAGCTTAAGACACATTAATGAGTGTTCACTTGACTAATACAAGACAAACTTGGAGCTCCATCACAAACTCAAAGCACAACTGCAGAAGCAAACCAAATCACTCAAAACTAAGTTGAATCAGCCAAAACTAAGATGTTGCTTTATAAAATTACCAACTTATTACAATAAGGGCAACTTATTACAACTGTCTGATAATCTATAGAAGTAACCAAACACAACAAACTGGTTGTTGATTTTGAGGTTGTCTCCTTGACTGTAGTCTGAATGTCTGAGTGTTTTAAACTGCTCACATCATTTCAGAAGTACATTGAATGGAAATCATCATAAACATATCAGGAGGTCCAACACCGGAAATGATCCCAAAAGTTAACTGTGGGTGTATGAAGACATGTAGTGGAGTGAGGCAGCAGCTCTCAGAGTGCTGATGCAGCATACCTGGTAGATCCTGGCAGCGGCACTTCAAAGAGCCATGCTACTCTTTGAAACCCATCATACTTCACCCCTGTGGTTGCTTAAAGAGCCAGTGTGCTTAACAGTTTCAGTATGTTTGGCACAAACCGTCAGCCCGAGTGTAGGGGGGGGGGGGACTCAGGAAATTCTGTGTTATAAGAAACAGCGCCGAGGTGAAATCAAGGCAATTTATCCTAATATCTTATTAAAGACATTTCACTGCAGTAAGAGGTGAACGCCAAACCAAGGGCCGGGAGTACTGGGGTACAAGAGAGCTTTTTGTACTGACAAATGGGAAGATAAAGGGAGCTATGTATTTATCTATGAACTATTAACCTGAAATGTGAAGCTGGACTAAAATGTATTTTCCGATGAATAAAGTGCCAAAACAATATATAACGAAAGGCAGAAATATTCAAAGGGAATGACTGAATTCGGAGAAGAAATCTGTCAAAGCACTAATGCTCTAAACTTAAATAGGAGATCAAAAGGTGGCTTCTGTCTCGTCTGTATCATATATAAAAAAAGTCTATCTGTAAAATTATTCTATTAAATCTCTCTTCTTGGTTTGTGGAAATAAAAACTTTTTAAGACAGGAAAAGGCCAGACATTCCTGTAATTCTCTGACAGCTTGATACATAAGAAAGGGTTAGACTGGAAAAACAGAGTCTAAGATCAAGGCCAACCTGTCTGAGACATTGTCACATATCAAGACAAAAATAAAAGGGGAGTGACCATAGATGCTTACCCCTCAACGAATTACACATTCAATGGCCAATAGGTTTGTTATCATGGCCTGGTACCATAGAGCATGACCGTGTGATCATACCCTGTGCTTCTGTTTCCTTCCTTCTCTTCTCAGAGCAATGTAAGAGGGCTGAGGAATAGGGTGAGGAAGGGGGGGGGGGGGGGGGGGTGTTGACACTGCCCCCTCACCACCGACTCCACTCCTCCAATGCAATGTTTTAAGCTGCCAGCATGCTTCACACACTCCTAGTTACTTACCCCAACAACGCACAATTAAAAAATGAACAAAATGCCCATTTCCAGACACGTATTGAACTAGCTTGCCCAGAGGAGCGCAGGCACTCTGCAATCCTTTCCCAAAGACTAACAATCCTCAATCTGAAAATTCGTAAGAGACCATTAAAATGCCTTTATATTCTATTGAGTGTGACCAAATAGGCTACCACAATCTAAGGCCCTGTTTACACCTGGCATTAACATGCGTCTTGGGTGATCCGATCACAAGTGGACAGCTCTAAGTACAGGTGTGAATGCACCCAAAACAGATTGCGATCCGATCTAACAGACCACATTCGGAGATGTCTGGGACGCATGTAGCTACATTCTTTTAGCAGTGTGTACGCAAATGTGTCCTGGGTCACATTGAAGGACCACCTACTCAATTGACGTCCTCTGCATAAGCAGAAGTACACTCTACTGTTTTCATTTGCCCACGCGCCAAGGTCTTTGCAAACTTCTTCTTCTTCTAATTTACAGCAGGCTAGGCATGGGAAGTTCATTGTTGCCTCCCGCCGGTTCAAAAGAACAACTCGTTTTGGCAAACAAAATGATGTATGTGTTCATTTTCACATAAAGCGGGAAAGTGAGATCCGATCACAAGTGGTCATTCAAGATGCATGTGGACATGCATTCTAAAGCCAGGTGTGAAGTGACGTACTTAGAGCTGTCCACTGATCAGATTGCCCAAGACACACGTTATTGCCAGGACCTAAGTGTCTGCAGTAAAGACTTGTATAAAGTTGATAACACAGAAAATCTGCAGGACATTGATTTGGCCAAAGTGAATAATACTTAATACATGAACAGCTTTTCTGAATCTTTCAAAGACATAAATCTCAAGAATGAAAAAAGCATCTTCGCCAAACACACTATTGCTTCTCTGCTGCCTCAGGGGAGGGTGAATAAATAATGCACATGAACACAATGGTGAAATTTGACCAAAAGGAGCACTGGAGCACTCATAAGGGGGCAGAGGTGTGTAGTAATAGAACTGTAACAACATCCACAGAATAATATATATAAGTCCAACTGAAATTACATTTAGTCAACCCTTTTAAACATAATGGCTTACAAAGTAAAGAAACTTGAGTTGTGGGCTACATGGCATAGGCAGACAGCGTGTTGTTAGTGGTACTGAAGAGTAAGGACCACAGCAGCATCTAAACAGACTGAAGCTACATTTGCAGGTACCATTAAATACTGTAATGTGCTGCAGCTGAGCAGCTAACTAGCCTGCAAACTGACGTTAGCAGTGGACTTATCCCCGGTGAATGTTTGTTCAGTAGCTCATTCAACAAACCTCATGTTTATAAGTTAGATAAGACGACTTTAGCAGGAAAGCTAATGTGAGTTGCTGTTCAGAATCTCTTGTGTTGTGTAGCAGGCTGCTGACTGGCTCACTGTGTGACTGTCTGCTCTGCCTGTGATAGGACGCTGCAGTTACTGCTTCATGCAGGATTTGATAGGCTGTTTAAATATATAAATCAGATTTTTTTTTAAATAAAACCCCCAAAGTACTCCCTGCATATGCTACATGTCTTTGGACTCACCCAGTGCTGGTACATAGATCCGTTCCAGAGTGAACAGCTTTCACTGGCCCTTGGGTTGTAGCAGCAGTATGCCGCACTTTAGGGTTCAGTGTGAAGCTCTCTCTGCTCAGCATCCTGTTGGCCAGGTTCAGGTTGGTCAACTGTGGGCAGAGGGGAAAACTTCAACAGATGATTCAGCTCAAATTCACAAGTTAAGTCACTTCAACCAAACACCTCACTACTAGTCATCCCAATGTCTAAAGCAATGGAAATGTTTGATGAATAAGCAGTCATATTGTGTTCCTCCCTACATCGACCACTTCATACTCTTGTATCTGGGGGGCCTTGTGAAATGTACACACAGCACATGGCAGAGCTAGTCTCCGCTCAGCACTAAATCCAGGTGGTCCCCTCTCCCTTCTCCTCCATCTCGAGCAGAATCAGCTATCATGACTCGCCAGCTCAAATCTGTTTACAACCACATCATCACTACTGCAGCAACTGCACCTCTGTACTGCCCTGGGAATTATGTTCAGTGAAATCTAATTAATTATAATGCCGGGATGTTTTATTTACTTTATTTCCACTAAATGTCCAATAGGAAAATTGTAATGCTGCCAAGCCTTGTACAACCTGAAAAATGTGTCAGCATGGTGCTACACAGCTACAGCTTTAAAGTAACTTATTAAGGTATAGTGGTCGTATTCATACAAACTGTTTCATCGAAACTGAGAAAATGAAAACACACATGTGGGTGCCAACATTGCAGGGCTTTTGGACAACATTTTTATATGTATCTATCATAATAAATAGTTCTTTACCACATAAGGCACATTTACCATCCTCCAGGATGTATATATATATATATATATATATATATATATATATATATGTGTGTGAGTGTGTGTGTGTGTGTGTGTGTGTGTGTTTATAATGTCCCATCGTCTAAAGTCATGTACACCGGCTTGTCTAATTGAAACACAGTGTTACAGGGATGTCTTATAATAATGTTTTGGACATAAACATATGCAGATACAAACATGCTGGAAGGATTCACAGTCATATATATGCGTCATAGCGTAGGAGTACATTCACTTTATTGAAAGTGACTATGCCTGGCTTTACTCAAATTCAGTTTCTGTTGTGTATACATGTGGCCCAGCATGAGAGTGAGTAATTACTTAAACCTTATAGGTCAACTAGTGTAACAGGGTGTTGTTCGTGTTTACAAAGTTCTCCATTTAGTTCAGCAAGTGATTTAATGACTTCAAATCTGAGCCCTAAAAAAAAAAAACACCAAATGTACTTTGAGCCATTAAGTGCAAAACACTGGACGATTTTACTCTGCAAAATAAACTGCTGCCAGGCCCAGGATTAACTATTCGTAGGAAATACAGCAAACACCTTTCAGATAGACAGAATAATGTACAGTCAAAAGGAAACCATAAAATCTGCAGTCTGTGTGGTCTGGTGCCATCACAAAAAACTTTGACAGAAAAAATCCAGTGAGGCAGAGGAGGAGGAGGAGGAGGAGGAGGAGGAGGAGGAGGAGGGAGGAACAGTTGAGGGGCTCCCCACACCGAATGACAAACCTTTGGGGAATATAGGAGAAGGTGGTGATGGAGCCAACGGAGCTGCCGCTCCCCTGCTCAGTGCCAATTTGCCACATTCCTCTATTTATAAGCATCAATTACCACAAAAAAGTGGCTGCTTGTTAAGTATCAACAGAAATCACTCCCCCATGGTGCATCTGATAATGAGACCTCACACAGAGCTGAGGGTTGATGCGGCTCACCACTGTTTAGGCCATCCAGCTTCAAACCCCAGTTCCAGAGCCCCCCCGTCAACCCCAGCCCACAGACTGCAGGCGAACTGAGGGCTGAAAGAGGAAGGTGCACGGTACGAGGCAGCAGACCCTCCGGCTCCAACAGGTCTGCTGAATGAATGAGCAGCTAGATGCCGCCAATCAGCATGGGGTCAGAGCCAGGTTTACGCATCAACAAAGAGAAATATCAGAGACCTCACAGAGAGAGACTACTGCAGAGGGGCCAGATTCTTCTTCCTTACATGAAACATTACACAGATCACTTTACAGTTGCTTAATAACTCAACATAGCTTCTTATTCAAGCACAGTGAAACATCCGGCTCCAGGCGGGAGTAGCTGTTGGCGCAGTGGGCTCTAGAGGTTAAAAATACAATGAACTCACGTGTTGTGTCAGCAGGTTGATGTGACTGGAGCTGGCATAGTGGCGAGCAACCTGCTTGTCAGCCAGCTTTTGCAGGGCTGAGATGAAGGCCTGCTGGTTAGACTGGGCCTGGGCAGACAGGGAGTTTAACTCCTTGAATGTCTCCATTGAGTTTGACTTCAGCTTACTGGAGCTGCTCCTCCTGATCACTGACGTACAGAATGACAGAAGACAAATGTGAGAACATGGGAGTAAATGTGATGAACAACAGCATGTAGAATAGTGAGTGTACCTTGGCCTGCAGAGGTGGGTCTAGAGAGCTTCTGGCTGTAGATGTGCGTGGCACTCGGAATGGATGAGGCTGCTCCGGAGCTGGACGTCGATGAGGTAAAGGACTGAATCCTTCTGAGCGCCTGGGTTGGTTGCCCAGTAGAGACTGTGTTAGAGCCGGTGGAAACAGCTGTCCAAGTTGCTCTCGGGGGCTGTGTGACCACCACGGCAGAGGTGTACGCAGGGGGGTCAGAAAGAGTCTCCGGATGGCAGAACTGGGACTTTGCCAAGGACTGTGCGTAGGACGGCGGTTGAGGAGGTGGAGGCGGCGGCGGACAATGGAGAGGCGGGGACGTCGAGGCGTGAGAGCAGTGCTGCAGATGAATATGTGTGCAGTCTAAAGTCATAGGAAAGCTGGAGCAGTGCTGGGAGGCCTGGACCTCCGGCTGGGTTTTACCACTTCTAACTGCTGCCTGTTGGTCTTCAGACAAAGTACGGACAGAAGGCCGACTCTCAGTGGCCTTGATGTCTGGGTCACTGCTGACTTTCCCTGTGGAGAGTGAGGACTCTGAAGCGCTGGAATCCTTTTTGGCCACAGGCAGAGCTGTTCAAAGGAGGAAAGAAGCCAGAGCTCCTTTATCATCAGTTAGCCATTCCTCAGCTCTGACAAGCATTTGTTTTCCCCCAATGAGTGCTAATCGTTTAAAGCTGACCTTTTTTTCACCCCAGATGACTCAGTATTTTTCCTTTTACTTTTTTGAGGGGGTTCACAAATCTAAACAATTCCTGTTTACTGTGCTTGAATGATAAAATATCAAACATAAAACAGACCTACAGTAACAAGAATATGGGGGAAAAAACACGGGAGGAACTCACTTTTGGAATTCTCACAGTTGCCTGAATCTCCTGAGGCATTTACTTCATGAACGTCTTTCTTAACACTCCTAACTTTTGTTCCTAGGAAGACGGTGGCTGATTTATTTTTCTGTGTGTAGAATGTCAGTACTTCCTCCAGATCAGTTTCACTGTTGAAAAAAGAAAAAAAAGAGATAAATGTGTATAACAGATTGAGATCACTCTTCAGACAGTGGCGTATATAACCAGAACAATAAAGAGCCAAGCACCGAACAATGGCAAGTGGGCTTGCCAATTCACTAACCTTGCTGCAGTGATGTACTCCTGAAACACACTGGGGTTAACACAATGCTCCTCTTTGCTATTCCCCTGTTTTTTCACCATATGTTCAGTTTCCTGGGAAGATGGGAAAGAATAAGACAGAAGGTATTCACAATGTTTCCCATGTTTGCATCACCTCTTAGAATTGTGATTCTGTGGTAAAGCTGGAGTCTGGGAAATGGGTACCTTGTTGTAACTGTGGATGAACTCCCCTAGCTGGTGGGACAGGATGCGCCTGCGGTCTTGGAGTGGAAGCTGGCGACTGGGCAAGACCACCTTTATGTCTTGTTGAAGATTACTGGCAGCTCTTCTCAGGAAGCGAATCACCAGCTCCTGTGCAGACAAAAAAACATTTTATTATCACTGCTCTGAATCATTGATTCCTCCTGGTGCACTTACTCGAGCTGCCTGTGTGTTCTCCTTTCAGTTTTCAGAGTTCAACACCATTTAAAACATTGAGACCTTTGAATTGAATGGCCTAGAGATCAACTTCACATTGATTTTCCCCAAAGGTTTGAGGTCACTGATCTTGATGATGTATGGCATTACAATGCAGACTTTCCAATCAGGCTAACTTTTACAGAGACCACGTTTTCCCTCTATGCGGCCACAAATGCCTTGTACACATTTCAGCTACAGCAAGGGTACATATGAGTAACAGAATAATAATAAGGGGAAATAATGCCCCAGGGTGTTCCACCTATGTCAGTTTATTAGGAAAAGGAGATTAAAAATGGTTATCCTTGTACCATTTGGTCGTCATCCTTGTCTGGCCAAGCTGGGATGGTGTTGGCCTTGCTCTCTGCCAACAGTCTTTGCTGGACCCGCTGCAGGTATGAGGAAAAGGCCATCCGAGCCTGCACTTTACTGGAGAAGAGAGGAAGAAGCATAAGAGAGAGAGGGGAATCCTCAAGAACTGCATAGGTAAAGCAATGGAAAAAGTTAGACGCAACAACAGTTGATAATACACTTTATCCACTAAGTTCACTTGACACTGACAATAAAGGCTATCTATTTGCATTGCAAACCATGATACATCTGTTACAACAGAAGGAACAAGCAGCTATACTCATTCCATTTGCTGACATATCATCCAGAAAAAGAGAGAACGCAACAACAGGTATGTATCACTTTCAGCCAAAAGCTGTTGAAACACAGTGTATCTTGTCCTGCTTCGCTATCAAAATGATAAACTGTCTTTGTGGCCCAGGTGAACCTGGAAAAAGTACTGTCAGAACATTGTAGTCAAAAAATAGAGAGAAATGTGTTGCTGTCAAACACAAACAATGATATGGTGTACTATAATTTCCCTGCTTCATGCACAGTCCTGGCAAGCACTGAGGAATTTCTACAAAGTCAGACTTGTTATTGTAATTCCTCCTCAAATTATAATTTCAGCCACACTTTTCAAATCAACATCAGACCACAGTCTTTGTTGCACTTAGGTATAATAGTATTTACAGCGTGTCGTATGTGTTTGACAGTATATATAGTATCTAGTATACAGTAAAAGTGAAGATGTTTTTATGCTCAGCCAATTGGGAAAGCATCATGTTTATATGATCTTAGGACAACTCCCTTTAGTTTCAGTAGGACTAGATAAAATTAAGTATTTTCTATACAAATATGTAAGTTGTGGGGGACTTTTAGACTCTCTGACACAGAAAATAAACTAAGAAATTAAATTTGCTGACCTCAGCAAATAGAAAGCAAGTCACAGGTAGATCAACCTGTGATGAGGATTTAAACATGAAGAACTATAATTTTGACCCCTGGTTTTCCATGTGGTATGGACCAAAACACAACCGTAAATTTCTTCTCATTCTCTTTGGTAGGTGGATTGGTGCACTTCTTAATTCTCCTTATAAAATAGGAAAGGAGGAGAAAAGAGTGAGGGAGAAGGAAATACAGTAAGGGAGGAAGTTGAGAGCAGCAGCCAACCTGAGTAGCAGCCCAGAATACAGACTGACCTGAGGTCCCACCCCTGCTGAAGGATGTTGAGCAGGTTGACTCTGGGCCTGGCATTGTGCGCGGCTGCCTCTGACAGAGCCTCTCTGTGGCAGCGCTCCAGTGGTGGGGCCACTTGTTTTCTTTGCTCTGCTACCAAAGCCTTGTGTGAGACTGGCTCGAGAACTGGTTTCACCTCCTCTCTCTCCTCCTGCACGCACTCCTCTCCCTCCTGACTGCTGCTCGCAGTTGGGGAGGCCTTGGATTCCTTCCCTGAGGTGTGCAGCATTGCAAGGAGAGACAAATGTCAGTTGCATCACTGGCATTTTGGATAAAATACACACATATGCTCAAAATAGGGTTTTTTATTGTTGCTGCAATGAAATGAACTCATTCAGAGTCATATTTGGCCAACCTTCCTGTGACACTGGGGAGTTATTTATTGGAAACAAAAGTGCATTAGCGTGTGATGTTGTCCCACTTAGCTGCACTCTGCTCATTCTTAGAAAAAAAGCAGTTTCCTGAATTGAGGCAGAACACATCGGGCCTACCCAATTTCTTCTTCCCTGCAGCAGCGTGATGAGTCAGGTGGCGCTGTCTCCTCTTACGTGCCTCCAGAGACAGCAGCTTCCTCTCATACTGGACAACGTGACAGCCGTGGACGGCATCCACCTGCAGCTGCACATTCCCATTCACATTCCTGAGAGACAGAACAAGACACGTCAACACAATGGTAATAACAACAACTATGATGATTTATGTGTGTATCATCAACAATGACAAAGCAGAGCAATAGCAATGAATTTCAACTTAAACTGAAGCCAGTTCTGAGAAAGATTAGTGTGGTTGAGTAGCTTGTCCAGAAGTTGACGCGAGAGACAGTGATGGTCCAAAGGAGAGAGGATAAATGGCAAATAATAACAGCAACTGAAGTCTTGCAGCAACATTCGTCTCCCTAATGTGGCTACCTAACGAATATGGAAAAATCATAGATGGGCTTAGTTGGGGGCCAAATCTCCCGACAATATTGTGCAATAGTCAGAGCTGTGGTTAAAACTTGAAAGCCCATACTGATTCAAATAACATAAATGCACGTTGTATTACAATAACAAAAATGTGGTTCAATAAACAGGCGCAGTTCATCTATAACTGTCTTTCCCCTCCTGCCCCCAAATTGACGCCGCAATGCCACAAAGACGTTGGGCGCGCGCTGGAAAAGTTGACTGTGCAACGTCTTTTCAGCTGTTCCTCTCACCTATCCAATCGAAAGACAAACGCCACACTAGAATCCAACCGTTTCCACAAACTGATGGAGAGATTTATTCCCCAATCCCAACCACAATGGAAATGCTTACCTTCCATGGAAAAGTCTGTTTGCCAGCATGTAGTTCATTGATGTCTTGGACTCCAGATATCCACTGAGAGAAGAAGATAATAAGCAAATTACAATAATCAGAAAGGCAGGAGGCCCCAACGAGCCCCACGACCTCATTATTTGCGGCAAACGTGTTAAAATGAGGCTTCTGTGATATAGCTACTCTGGAAGCAGCCACTATTAAATGCACCAATCATTTCCCAGACCGCTCAATAATATGCTTTTAAAAATGCCACAAAATCCCTGCTGCTAAGAGAGCCATGGATCTAATCAAGCAACAAATCCTCATATAGGAATATGAATTGTAAGCATAAAAATGGATTTCCTCTCTAATAGGGGCTTCAGTGCCATTTCAACATACAGTCACTGTGGGATATAAGCCTTTCTTCGAACATAATATACAGAGTTCAAACAAATACCAACTCTGTAGCTACACCTTAGTCTGGGGGTTCAGTTAGTGACAGTCAAGATGAGTCTGGCTTTAGGCACTGATTGCATTAATTAATTTTTTATTATTTCAACATTATAGACAAACACCCAGGAATTACAAGCGATCTGTCTGTTCCTTCTTGGCTGAGTTTACCCATAGAGCTCCCATGTTTCTGCGGTGGGGAAGATCCTGACGAAGCCTCCTCGTCTCTCGTACTCCTCTCTGATCCTCCTCAGCACTTTGATCTATATGAGTGAAAGAAAAACATATTTTGAAATAGACCGTTTTAGACAGAATCTCCAGGTTCCCATAATGTTTTAATTCAACAAAATCACACACACATCGTGTCACACACATTGCTGTTGTTGTTACCTCCTCAGCAGTCAGGCTCAGAGTGCTGTCTCCTTGGCCTTGTTTAGGCCCTGGCTTGTCTTTCGACACCTCTGTTTCTGAGTTACTGGCTGATGAAGGCCTCTGCCGCTACAGGGGAGAAGAGTAGAGACAATATCACTTTAAACTGATGCCAACCATGTACTGTCATTCCTCTTTCCAACATAAATACGGGCTATTGTTTTATTAAAATTGTTGCAATTCTTAAATTCTTGGTAAAGAAACCATCTATTTCTGAAAAACAACCTCCTGATCTGAAACATAATTCTCATTAATAAATAGAAAATGTGCAAACTACGCCATGTGTAACAAAAACTGCCCTCTCTTCTTTTTTCCCTGTCACATAAACGGAGCATTTTTGTTACGCATTGGCATTCCTGGCTGCTTCCCCCGCAGCATGCACTACCAGTCTGTGATTGACAACTTTGGCATGCAGGTTAGAGCTTGGGCCAGACAGCGGGGCACAACCCCACAGGATCACATACAGAATTTGTCATCTAAATAGCAGGGGGATTACATTTAATTTTATCTGACGCGGCTGGGGGGATACAAAGGCAGCCAAAAAGTGACAAGGCCTAATCCTTCAGAAAAAGACTCAACTGTTGCCCCTAATCAGAGTGAACGGAGAGGACGGGTTCTCTGAAGGCCCCTGGAGTACTCCAACAGCCTCTGTGACAGCCCTGGTTTACTGGTGGGCTTGTTTTGTGTATGTCTGAGTAACTGAGACTCTGTACAACAAAGTTTCTGGGTCAAATGATGCATTGCAGCATTTAAAGCACTTGCTTACCAAGGCCACTTTGCTAATGAAATGAGAATTATATTAAATACAGCATAAGGAATCGATACAAGCAATCTGTCTGTCACTATGAAAAATAGTAAAGCCACGTAATCAAATAAACAAAAAGCAGTGAGCAATTTCTTACCGGTAATGTAACAGGCATCAGGGAATTGCAAAAAGGGGAAAAGGCAGAAGAAGATTAATATGTCTGAGTCAGAAGAAAACTCACCAGTCTGCTGTGTGCAGTGGCTGTCGGTGCAGAAGGAGGTTTCTAAGAGGCAATGGGTGAAGACAGTGAGTTGTGGGTGAGCATCAGCATTACCATTTAAACCTTTATGAAGGCACATACAGACTCAGCACGCATGCAACAATGAAACATTGTTCCTGTATGTCTAAACAGGACCTTTACACAGTATAAGGTGGAGCAGAAATCTGTCTGATTTAGTAATCTCCCTCCAGCAGATCCTGCGCCAAATCTGGGTGCAGTAGTCGAGTTGGAGGGAGCCAAGTGCATTAGCTGTTGTGGCATCATTAGGCAACAGGGCCTTGAGAGAGCATTAGTCACTTGATTAGAAATGATAAAACAATAAGCCACAGAGTGTAGCACTTACACACTGATGTCACTCAAACACTGTAATTACATAAGCAGTTGTTTTGCATTACAGTGAATTTTCCATGAGGGTAAGAGAAGAGCTCAATGGCAGTGGCAGGAATGTACTGTAAGCAACAGAGAGATGAAGACAAGAATGGGAATGTTTCACAAGGAAGGGTGAATGAGTGCAACACTTGGCTTGGCTCTTTGCTGTATGTGTGTGTGTGTGTGAGCATCCAGTACCTGTGTTCTTTGGGCTGCTGGGTTCTTGAGGCTGGGGTCCAGGGTGACTCGGTCAGAGCGTGGTTGCCTCAGTAAGGGGTCCTGACACACAAAGCCTGCGGGGGACACAGAGAAGCCATAAAGGGGTATATCAATGACATCAGGTCTTAAATATGTTACTCGTTCGCATGACCTCCATATATTGCATCAGATCTTCAATGTTAGCGCAAGAAGCCAAAGGAGAGACACGGAGGCAATAAATTGCATGGAAATCAACATTATCTTTAGCAATATCATGCTAACTCAAAGATACAAGGAAGATATGTTTTGATGTAGTGACACACTGCTGCACAATACAACCACAGCCCCCTGACGTGAACCTCTGACCTTGCTTCAAGGAATAGTTCAACATTTTGGGAAATATGCTTATGCCGAGAGTTAGATGAGAACTCTGTCCGCTAAATATGAAGCTACAGCTAGCAGCTAGTTAGCTTAGTTTAGTTTAGCATAAAGACTGGAAACAAGGGGAAACAGCTAGTCTGACTCTGTCCAAAGGTGACTAAATCTGCATACCAGAACCTCTCAAGCTCACTAATTAACACGTAATGTCTTGTTTGTTTGGTGTAAAAACAACAATTCACTGTTTTATTGGGGGTTATGTGTTGGACTATTTCTTGTCTCTGAGCAGTTGCCAGGCAACCAGCGGAGACTGGTTACAGCTCGTACCCCTCATAAAACAGCAAATGGTCATTTTTAAACGTCAGTTTTTGTACATATAAAAAAAACCCAGATAAAACGTGTTAATTAGTGAGCTTTAGAAGTGTTGGTAGGAGGATTTTGTTTGCGTCAGAGTTAGGCTAGCTGTTTCCCCTTGTTTTCAGTCTCAATGCTACGCTAAGCTAACCGGCTGCTGGTTGTGGCCTCATTTATAACGGACAGACATGAGAGTGGTATCGATCTTTTCATTTAACTCTCAGCCAGAAAGCAAATACAAACATTTCCCAACTGTTCCTTTAACTTTTTAGTCAGGGAAAGAAGATATGTTTTCCTATAGTGACACTCTACTTTGGATTTATACAGCTCCACATTTATATTTAAGTGCATCTCAGTGGTAAATGATAAGGGTGGGGGAAAATGTTTGCAATTCACATTTCCCACTAAGATGTTCCCACCCAGTCAATAAGATTTAAATCTATGACCTTCTGTTTATTAATTCCCACACTCCCTCAAAGATAACTGGTGGCCAAAGTGAAATGTTAAAGAAATGTGTTTATGCTGTATCCTGCAGTCACACTTGAGTTGAATTAAGTCTATTGACAGCTTGGAGCTCGAGGCTATTTGTACTACCTCATCCAAGCCGTCAGGTAAGAATCAGGCCCCCGCCATGGTCTTGCCTAAACACAGCAATTATTACAAACATGGGCGACACAGAGCTGACAGCTACACACAGGCGGAAAAATGAATGCTAATGGAATGCTATCATTATTTACAGGTCTGGGAGGCAGCCCAAGTGTTATCAGCCAACAGCGACTTAGTTTGTTTGCTACATAATAGATGTGCTATGTTTTACATGCCACTGCTCATTTTCCCCAGACCCGCACTAACGTCTCAGTCCAAAGATAACTGGCAATTTATGATTCTACTCTTTCATTTAATGAGCTGGAGGGGAGGGTTTCAAGCCACAGCATGGCCTAGGCTGAGGCATACACACACACACGCCTTTAATATCATTAGGCTGAGACCGCAGATAGACTTAATGGTTCAGTGCCAGTTTAGATGGACGCCTGCTAATCAGTGGGCTCCATGTATCCTGTGAATGATAATAAGGATAAATCAGAGGATTAGGTGAAGTTAAATAATCAAGAGATCTACAAGGATAAAGAAGCTCTCAGACTGTATGTGTGCACCTCTGTATGTGGTCAGGGTATGAGATTCTCCTTGCTTTAAACTTGCATATCACAAAATATTATAAGCTCATCTTCTGTATTAGAATTCAATAATTAAGAGGGGAGGAGACATAACAGAGACACGTCTCATTCCCAGCTGCAAACACTGTTATATAAACAGTATTTATCTCTGCCTTGGGGTTCCTTGCTAAAGGTTGCTTTAGTTTGACATGTTGGATCCAGTTTCTCAAGAGCCCTTAATGACTGCAAAACAACTAAGGCCTCTGTTGACAATTTTGTCCGCAAGTCATTTACTGTTAATTAATGAAGGCTGCAGTTTATTCTCTCAACACTGGAGCTCCCATTATAAAGCCAAACAGCTATTTTCTGCAGTTTGCACAAACTCAACAAGTGGAATTCAGGAAAACATTAAAGCATTAAACTATAGACGACTGTCTCCACCTGCTTGAAACCTGCTGGTTACAAGAAAGGCCAACCAGCATCTCCGCTTTTGGAGGGAGACTCGTGAAGAAAATACAGCATAATTACAGCACTTTTCTTCTTTATATTACCTCCTCCAAAATTAACATATTTATGACAATTATATCATTTTGCAGGGAATAATCTTTTACCTCAAGCAAAATATTATATATTCTACCTATTATTTATTTCTTTTCTTTCCATTCAAATCTAAAGTATGAGTAATCCAAAACTTTAGATTTAAGTATCTAAAAACATCTTGATAGTCGTAGTAGATTTGTTTTTAAAATGACCGAGCAGATGTTCCAGCTTAATTCTGTATTTTGATGGATTGATTGGATTGGTTGATGGATTATTTTTAATGCATGCATTGTTGGCAAAAACAAATCTGTAATCCTAATATTTTCTCTATGACTTGTAATGTGCTGTATTTAAGTTTTTTCCTCCTCTGTTAATTGTGTGTGATTAATAACAGAACTTAAAAAGTGGAAGTGGAAGATCTTTAAGGTTTCTACCTCTTTGATGTACTTTATTTCACCAGCATTTAATGGATTTAAACATCGAGCTATAAGCAGTGAATTTCAAACTGGATGTCTATGAAGTGCAATCATTTGTGCAACGCTTTGAAATCAAATGCAAGTTGCATTTAGTCATTGTTTCAGCATGCACTCACCCACAAGCGAAAACATGTCTGCAATCACGCTGGCCTTTATCTTCAGATCCAAGGGCGCATCACTGTAAATAAGTAGATTTGTTTTTTTTTTAAAAAGGAAAAAAAGATGAAAAATACAACACATACACATGCACAGGGTAGAGCAAAGCAAGTTAACTGTCATAAGAAGATACAGATTTGTTGTCTGACCTTAACTTAACTGCTAAACTGACATTGAAAAACCCTTGTTTGAGTTGCTGGAGTAAAAGAAATAGCTTCAGTGAGGGATTCTCCTGAAACAACAAAATAAAGAATTAAATGATCAAGACAGTGTCACTCACCAGGCCAAGGAGGGAGAAAGGTTCACCTCTAACAACCAGGGTTTGAGGTTGGAGTCAATGAGCACATCAAACCCGTACAGTTCTACAGAGGGAAACACAAAATGAATCAAACAGTTTTGACCGCAGACTGGGAATTCAGCAGAGAGAGTCAGGAATTAGAAACCTCTGAGATCTGCTCCCTGAAAATAAAGGATGAAGGGTATCAAAGTCACAAGAAGTTTATCATAGCCCCATTATGTGGCATTTGGCAACATGGCCCATGCCTTTCTGCTACTGATTACACGCATGTTATATACCCAATCACTCAAGAGAGAAACATTCACCAAAGCCTGCTACTGAGGGATTGACTCAATTACATTAACTAAGTACATACACATTTCATCTGTCATGAAGTTGCTTATGTAAGACGGTAGATCAAAAACACGCTGTGGCTGTGAATATTATCATACATACAGTCAATAATTTTCTCATGACAGGGAAGGTTAAGCAGTCTACATATTGTCACTACGTATTAACAAGAAGGACGGTGCTCTAATGGGTAGCAGAGAAACCTTCACCTCCATCATAAAGTTAGTATCTTGTCCAACTGGGGCAGTAAAATATGAACTCCAGAAGCACAAAGCTGGAAATGCGACAGTGTGTCCCAAGTGGCAGAAACCTGGGGAATTAGAAAGCCTTAAGCTATATATTGTATATATTTCACTCCAGCTTAGCACTGAGTGACACAATAAAAGCCTTTTACAAAGTGCTCAGGAAGTTCCCCGTGTAAAAATCCATCTATTCTAGCCAAATTTTCCCTCTCGTTTCACTGACTGATATATGACTTACAGCGACAGAGCTGGGCCTGTGTGCCCTCACACTGCTCTGGGGAGTGTCACCCTATAAGCCAAGGACCCGCCAGCCCCAGCGGCAGCGTGCAGGGAAACCGCAGTATTTTACAGGGATAGGGCAAAGCCCAGCCATAGAGCCAGAGGAAAAAAATCCTTCTAATGGCACTTCAAAAGAAAAGACTGTGTTGAGAATAGGCCAGGGGGGTTGGGGGTTTCAAAGCTGCCATAACCAGCACTGTTTGTTCAGGCATCTCAGGTCAGTGCCAGTGTTAAGCACACAAAAGTCAGCGTGACAGCGAGCAATGGCTTGATATTGCACTTGGTTGAATTATGGTAGGCCGGGCAATTCCAGTTTAACAGGTTGAGTAAAATTTATTAGGCTGTACATTACTTATTGTAGTTATCTGTTAAGTTATCTGTTAAACAAATCTCCACCCTGGCCATATATAATGATGAGACAAAGCCTGACAAAGACCTCTGTTAGATCTTTGGTGGTGTGTATGTTTTGAGATGTATGCCATCCAATTTTTCAGTGAATGGCTTTGTGACTAATTTGCTTGGTTGTCTTATCTATCTCAACGTTTGCTGACGTGTTCTTATTTAATGTGTTTTATTGTGATGTTTGGTGTGACGCATGTAATTCCCTTAATCCAACACAGCCTTAACCTTAAAACTTTGCTCTGTTAAAATTAATCTATTAGGAGCTATCAGTACCGAGCGTGGATCTTTTGTCTAGCTTATCTACAGTATAATGTAATAATAACTATCAGCAGATAATCAGATAGTTTTGGGTTAGTCTGCCTCTGTGAATAAGTGGTGTTTGTGCATAATGTGCTTTCCAAAGTCCCAGGCCATGTCCATTTAGTCTTTCAATTAAAGGAGCATTTTACACAACAAGATCAGGAGCACCACTCAGCCTGTGGAAGCGGTTAACTGATGATCATCAGGGTAATCTCAGCTTGGGTTTGGAGACTACAAATCTATAACACATAGCCTGTGTTACAAAACGGGGGCATGGAGTTTGAAAGACATGGGTATTTACCAGACAGGGAGACTCTAACGAAAGACGCTATCGAATTGCATTATACGAAATGTAGGATCCAGGGATTTTCCAGTTTTCCATTTTGACTGTTCTTTTTTAATCTGTCTCTTGTGAGTCCCCCAACTTTATGGAAGTACTCTTTTAAGATTGTAACATTTCTTGAAAACATTAATAGTATGTTTTTTCCTCTACTTATGTTTTCATTACTGTATTAAGACAAGTTGGAGAACACTGCATCGTGTTCATTGGGCTTTATTTCACAGGTCAGGAGCTCAAAATATGCTAGCATCATGAGGTCCAAATTGGTGTAAGCGCAAACTGCATTTTCATGATGGAACTGAACAAGGTTTGCCATACATCCCTCAGCCAAGACCTGCAACTGGAGCTGCTACTGCCATCTTTAACTTCTTTAACTTCTGAGGATGGACTGGACCCCCACAGCTGAACAGTACTTGCTTAAGCAGAGCAGTAAGATTTGATTTTCCACTTGCAGGCCTATCCCATTCTATCCACTTCTGTATAAAAAACACAAACACAGATTTAGTCTAAAAATGAGATGGAGAGAATGCGTGTGTCATAAAACATTATGCATTAGTCTTAGGGAACAGAGCGCTGGAATAAATGGGTTTGAGCCTGCAGCGGCTCACCAGTGGCACCACAACAACAGGGGAAAATGGGGAGGTGTTACACCACCTCACCAGCCCCCGACAAACCGACTCCATGTGCCGCGCATTTTCCCCCAATTAGGAGCAGACGCCGCTCCTGCCCCATGAGCCTGCCGAGCCGCTCACTGCTAGACACGTTTGTTCTATGGCTCGACCGCTGCCGGGGGGAGCGCTGTTAAATGTGCCCACAGAGAGCCCACAACAAGCATCACAGACTAGGAGAGGAGAGGCAGCGAACATCCACATCACACCCATTAAAGAGGGAGGGGGAGAAAAAAATGTGACAGAGAAAAGGGATGATGAAGAGCACTTTTTTTTTTACATTATTGGATGGGCGCTGCTGGAAACTTCACCACAAGAGACAAACGCCCAAAAACAATAATCTCCCCACCCTGGCCATGCAGCCTGCTGGCCCACAACAACAACAGCAATATAAAGTATTTCCTTTATGTGTGTTTTCTTCACAGGCGAGGACAATTGAATTACTCTTGCATCATTCTGAGATAAATTATTGCCGCTGAACTGTTTCACTGCTGTTGCAGGGAGCACAGCCGAGCAGCTTGGAGCCACAATCGTGAAAACAACAAACTGAAGTTACAGTTAACTCTCTATAGCCTTATTATGATAGCAGGGGCCCAATTCATTAATCATTCTTAAAAAGATTTTGAATTATACAGCAGCCGCACTGTCATCACAGGCATACCAACACTGGGCTGCAGTGTGGGAGTATCTGACAAATGTAAAACAGGGAGAGTGGTTCACAGACGAGGGATCCGACCACACTCAGCACTTAATGAGGGACGTTCAGTGGAACACAGGACCAGTAAGTGGAATGTTTTGTGTAATAAAATAGGCCTTTGGCTTGGCTAATCAGATCTTAGTCAAAACATCTCGTAATCAGCATCCCTCAGCAAAAAGCCTGTCCATTAATCACACGGCAGCGGTAAGGAGCTGCATGGGTGGCATTTTCTCCCCACAGAAACACACTCTCACACACACACACACACACACACACACACACACACACACACACACACACACACACACACACACACACACTTCTTACAAATGTAAAACGAAAAATCTGTTGTTTTTATTTCTTCCCACATGAGACATTACGGAGCTATAAAAAGATTTTGTTACAGTGTGCCCATTTAGATACGGATGTGCAATTTGAGCAAAGGGAAGAAATCCCATTTGAAAACAATAAACATTGTATTAAAGCCATTAATAGACATTAAAATGGCAGGGAACAATTTGCAGTAAATTAAGATTATAATGTGCTTTATGATCTTGCATGGCTCCCTTCCAGACAAGCCTGAGACCGTATAAAAACTCTAAACAATGGCTTCTTTTATCAGCATATTCACTGCCCTAACACACATGTATTCGCTGCCCTGCATTCTGATGCTGTACCTGTTTACTATTACAGGCAGCTGCCGAGGTCCAGGATGTAGGTGTATTGTAGGTTGCAGGAAGAGTGGTAAAGTAGTAAGGATAAGTGCAAGAAGACGAGAACAGGAGCTGAAGCTGACAACAGCTGACTGAACATGACTCCTTGGTGGTTTGGGTGGGTTTTATAAAAGAGACAAGAAAAAAAGCCAACAAAGATACTAGACTGGACTCCCTGAAGCTGTGTGTTTGTAAAGCTCATGCTTTACACTGGTTCCTACATGTCTTTGTATTCATACTGTCCATACATACTCACTCACACACGCACAGGGAGTTTGCATGCAACATGACCACACTGTGAGAGACAGATCAACAGAGAAGAGGAGGAGGAGGAGGAGGAGGAGGGTGGTCCTCTGGAACCGTCAGTGTCTCTCTTTGGAAACTTAATCCTGCAATTAACTTCCTTGGGGCCATCTGAAGACAACAAAATTACACTAAATTCAATAGTAAACTGATACAGCTGAAGTAGGATAATGGGCATGTTCACAGCAGACCACAGTATATTATGTATCTTAGTAAAAGGTGTAGAACCTAATTGCTCTTGTACTACACAATGACAATGCTGTAGTATCTACAGTACGTATATACAAGTTTCTATAGGCTTAGGCATAAGACTTCAATACACTATACCGAAGAAATACCAGATGATTTTGTTTATGCAGAAGCAGAGTTCTGTTTAGGAATGTAAATGTAAGTATGGTGCAATGCAGTATGTAAATTCACATGGTATCACTGAGGACTCCATAAAGCATTTTTGCGATTGCTAAATGGGGAGGTGAATAAACTAATATTCCAGGCTGAGGTGAATGAATGAGAATAAGAGCAACTTGTTTTTCCATTCCTGATTTTCCCTCTCACACCAAAGATATGTGGCATCTGGTTGTTTATTCATGTCTATCAAGTGTCTATGAGTTGAAGGTTGGTAACCCACATTTCCCTGTAAATACCTGCATGGTCCCCATTCACACCCTGGGCTGATGTGGTTTTTACAACCTAGCAGTGATGCTCAGGGTGCAGATAGCATCTTTATGCGGGCGGCTGTCTGATGGTGCAAGTCCATGCTGTTACCCGCCCAACGCAGCCCAAACAACCACCAATCAGGGGGGCTATTATGTCTACAGAAGCCTGTCACAACTGCAAAGCCCTTTATTTTTCTAACTTCTGAGAGGTGAAAGAGAGTGTGAGCAGGAGAGCGAGAATTATAAACAAACAGAAACAGCGAGAGAAGAGGAAAAAGAGAGTGAAAAAGAGACAGCGGTGCTGAGGGAGGCTTGGCCAATGTGCTCGCTTTCAAACCCCAAATCTCAGAGAGACTGCCAGACAGAGAGAGGGAGCGCAGACAATTAGTGCCAACACTAACATGGGTAATGGCTCCAAAATGGAGTTCACACGAGCCCGCTGCTAGGCAGGAGCAGCCAAGAAAACAGTCAGCCTAAATCAGGCAGACCTGAATGGCAACAGAGAAGGAGGAAGCAAATTCCTGCTTCAGTCAATAGGCCCTCCACGACCAGGCAGCCAGTCAGAGGGCAGCGACAGGCAGGAAGGCTCCACACTGAGGAATGACTGTCTACGCAGCCTCAGCTCGGCTCAGCGGAGAAAGAGCATAGAGGAACTGCTGGACAATGAATATGAAACTGAAAGGAAATGTGAGGGGTGTGGTTGTGAGTACGACAAAGTATGTGTGAGTGCATCTGCATAACGAGCAAAAAAAAAAATAGTTCAGATTTCATTCAAAAGAAATTCCCAAGCATCTTGATGTCCCTCACCTTCAAACTAGCCACTGACGTTCAGATCAGTGCAGGTGTAAACGTGTTGAACTCATTGATTTACTTACTGTATGGTCAAAACATCTTAAGAAGAATATGCAATGATTACCAAAGCAGTTTGTCTTGTGAGGGACAAACATCTTGCAGGCGGAGGCTATCTGTAGTTCAGCACTCAGTACAGCTTTGATGATGAGGTCCTCCACCTGTCTCATCAGCACTGGAATAGACAAAACGAAGAGATCAAGAATTCTTATGTTTTGTTTCATTGATAGACATTTTTTGTTGGAATCTGAAGGGAAAAAACTGAGCAGGGGTTCAGAAAGGCAAACTGGGTCATTTTTACTCAAACAAAAAGGAAATTATGAAAAGGACGAGAAAGGGAAGAAAATTAAGGTTTGACTCACATGTGGTGTCCTTTCCCTCCTGCTTCAAATACCTCAACACTGCACTCATACTCCACTTGTTCCCATAATCCTCGACTTCAGGGTCATCGCAGCTGAAAAGGAAGAATTGCTCTTCAAACGCTGAAGTTGTAGTAAATGGATGAGTCAATCGGGCTTCCCATAACAGCTCCCCATTCAATGTATGCTCATGAAAGTCACCTGACATAATCGCTGCTCTTTTTGTTCACGCTGTAGTTCGTGAGATGCATAAACGTGTTCTTAATGTTCTTTGAAGTCCGGTCATACTTGACTGTGGCAAATCTGTAGACAGACAGACAGCGTTTTTTGTAGAAGAACGAAAAAGAAAACTTGTCATTCAACAATTTCACTACATATCTGCAACAGTGACCACATTCATAAGGCTGACACTTGATTGAATGAATGATAGGGGCACTCTGGAGAGAGAGATTAGTTTCTGGCAGTATTTGAGAGGAGTGGATGCCGCATGTGCAATAATGAGAATTCCTTGGCACGCACCATGTACCTGAATACCAACACAACCCAAAGGAATGTCAAGAGATAAAAGTGGGATTCAGAAATTGGTCGTGATTTATTGCTCACAGTTGATAATCAAGAAAGCAAACAAGAGGGCGATGGCACTCTGTTTCCAGCACGCACAACCCTATCAGAGCGAAGCGAAGAGCCAGCTGCTCTATAAATCATCTACCCTCCCCTGACCTACCTGTGCCTGACGATAGCCTCCTCCTGGGTTAATAAATTATCCTTGCTCTAAATACCAACATCCAATAAATGTAGTACAATTACACAAAGACACAATCAGCAACGTTTGATGATGTACATCCTACAGCTGGAACAATGGAGCGCTTTGTTTCATAGTCGCCACCACAACACACACTACACAGCAGCTGGTCTTTTAAGTTAAGGCTGCCCTCTTCTGGGCACCGAATGAGCACCAGTGTGCCGCAAGTGCATCAACCAGGTAGTGACTACACCAGACCCCTGACAAACAGTTACAGGCCTTAAGGACAGAGAGATTACTCATAAAAAAGTAGATTTTCTATTCAAACTGTACATGTGTAAAATACTTGGTCTATTGAGTGCTAGTCTGTAATGTATTTGTTGTTAAATGTCCATTGTGCTGTAATATTTTTTTTGCCCCCAAGAAGATCAGTGATCACTGTAGTGTCAGGTCTTCATTACTCCAATACTATCACAAACAATGCAAAAACCTGCACACGGCTCACCTGGCCAGACCCTCCTCATACACATAGATGAGGAGCGGATCGTACGATGTGACCAACACGTACAACCGCACATCAAACTTGAATTCTGTTAAGAAAAACAAAAATCAGGAGAATCCACACAGATTATTCACAATGTCAAAACAATCCTCACAAATTAAACTGCGTCTGTAGCAATTTAGTGGCAAAGAAGAACTCACCATCTATCAGCAGCGGGTTATTAATATAGCGAGACACCAAGATGTTTTCGTCCATTGAAATCTGATTTGGCTGCAGATGATACACAGAAAACGAAAATGTATGAGGGCAAATACAACGTTTTTTTGAGTGTTTCACAGCACTCCACCATATATTCATTCATGCAGCAGCATTAAATACTGAATTCCAAATAGATGATGTGACACTGCTGTTAACCATTAACATCAAAGAATCATCAAGAGCAAGAAAAGTTGGAGACTCCAATGACATCGGCCGTAGCAGGTCAACGTTAAATAACAGCCTATAAAAACACAATCTGGTGGTGGGAGATGGGTCATTTATGAGGTTGAAATGTGTTGCAGGTGGCGAAGTAGAGAGGAGATGGAACGGGGGAGAGAGGGGGGTGGTGGGTAACCTCAGTGCTGGCTATAGTTCAGAGAAAACCTGAACCGAAAAAATGAACGTATTTCTTTCTTCTCTCCAAATATCGCTCGGACATTCTTTCCACTGTTTCATAAAAATGCCTGAGAAGAAGACGAAGGATCGTGCATATGTTTTTCCAAGAGTGAGAACCTTGTTGAGCTCCTACAAAAGCCAGGGCCTTGGAAGAGTGTGATTTACTCCACAAAGCTTATTAATGTCTGAAACACTGGTTGATACTTATTTCAGAGACAGCTGTATCTGTACACCCCCCCACACACCCACACATACACATAACATCTGGCCAACTGGCTGTTTCAGTTCACACAGTATTTTTAAGTCAGTATGCTTACAGTTAACTCCCACCAGGTTTGCCATTAATGTGAATCTGTGTTAACGCATGAATCTGAAGGAACTTGGAAAATGTTCACACACAAATCTGATGGACACAGTGAGAACTATTTGGTTAGCTTAGCTTAGCATAAACAACTAGCTGTTTCCCTCTGTTTCCAGTCTGTGCTAACCTAAGCTAGCAGTCTGTTGTGACCTTAATTCCCAAAATGTCAAACTATTCCTTTAACACACAGCTTTAGTCATACAGATCTCACACGCAAAATAGCGGCAGAATATGGTTTAAACCTCCACTTATGTATCTTCCTCCCCTTTGTTTCAAATTTCAAGCGAGAGAATGTGTTGTTTCAGTCCCTCACGTTCAGTGCTGTTTTACCCACTTTAAACAAAGTAACAAACTAAACAAAGGATATAAAAAACACGATTAATGTCGGTCCATTCACTCCAACTTCAAACACAGGTTTATTTTGGGTCCCTGCATTAGGGATAATAGAGCAGTGGTTCCTAACCCAAACCCCAGATTTAAGGGGTACAAAAGAAAAGAAAAAAATAATTCTGTTACTCAAAATTATGTATGAGCGTTCATTCTTGACCTTGGAAATAGCAACATTTGATGCTTTTCCCTGTTTTACATCATAGTAAACTGAATATCTTTTAGTTTTTAGACTATTGGTCGCACATAAAGTCATCTAGGACTCTGGACAATTATTATGTTTATTTATATATGCATATTTTTATATGTCTATTTTCTGATGTTTTAAAAACCAAATAACACATCAATTACTCGAAAATAATGGGCAGATTAACTGCAAATGAAAATAAGTTACCGCCCTACTTTCACCTCTTCAGGTCTCTAACAATCATTCAAATCAAATAAAAAAACGTCTTTGGTTAAACTGCTCACACCCTGTATCCACACTGAGGACATAACCTGTGATGAAGTGTCACAAGGTGGACATTGCTTCATTTTACGGAGTCACAAGCAAAAAAGGTTGGTAACCGCTGTATTAGAGAGTGATAACTCCAGTGGGCAAAATCACTCACATTGCTGACCAAGTAGATGCCTCGCCCTCTTGAAGATGCTACTGGTTTAATAATCCATGGGCCCTTGTCCTTGGCAAAACAATCTGAGAAAAGAAATAAAATATATCATGTATATTTAGAATGGGCATAAACATATCATAAAGAGAGGATCAGGTGAGAGGTGTCTTACTGCAGAATTCCTGGTACTCAGAGGGAAGTACAAAGGTCTGAGGAACGATATGGAAGTTTTTGAAGCCATGAGTCTGCTGCATTCGCTGGATGTTTTTATACAGGCGGTCTTTGCGCGTCAATTCATATGACCTGGAAATGAGCAGAGCCTCCAGTTTTAAAACCCCTCCTCCACAGCTTCGACACTGACAGAACAAAAATATATGCACACATAACAGCAATAGATCGCCCTCTGCCTGACAGTATGATTCAATTCATGTTTCAGACAGGCACCGGTCCAATCTAAATGCGCTTTGTGGCGGAAGCCAACAAACACAGAACTGACGGGCTTAGAATGGCTCACTGGTGATATTTATAACACAGAAAACTGTGGCAATGCACTCCTATATTTGAACACTCTATTATACCTGGGAAAGTGGTTGACCTTCTGGAAGTCTTGAAGGCTGCGTAGTATGTAAGGCTTCAGGTGAGATCCCGTCCACATAAGGTTAAAGTCATTACTATTTGGGTGAACCTGAAAAACAGACAGAAGGATTGAAAGCTGGATCAAATCATTTAGACTCAGTACACACAGGGATCACTAAAAAAAGCATAAAACTAAGCATTGCCACTGCTGTTCATACTGAATACGCTCTGTAGAGTTTCCAGTCACAGACAGCAGTATTATATTCTGATCACATACGACAGCTCGGTTAAATTAAATCTAAGAAGCAGATCAGACGCTCCACCACTAACCTGGAAAAACGCAGCCTGCTCTTTAGAAATGATCGCAAAATGAAAGGCCAACTCACAGATTTTCATCACCCTTGCATTATTTTATCTGTTTTGTTTTGTTTTATTCCAACGATTCGTTAGGAGGCAGAACTCACATGGCCGCTCGGTGTCTAGGGAAGAGCCAGATGTTTGCAATAAAGGCTTATTAAAGTTTGGCTCTGTCGCAGCTGTGGTAGACACTCGTCTGCCTTTGATGACGGGTTAGCGGGAGTCAAGAAGCATTGAAATGATATAAAAAGGGAATTAATTGTAACTGCTTGGAGAGAGCAATAATGGGGATTGTGCCCTTGTGAAACAGGATTAATGCTCTTGAGGTCATTTTGGTTTTTTTCCATGGGTGCATTCCCGGGCTTTGACATCGGCATTATCAGTCAAAGGAAATAAAAACAGCCCTACTATCCCTTATCCTACACAGCAGAGCAGAGAGGTATATGAGTAGAGATTTAGGCTAATCTTTTAAATTTGCACAATTCAGTGGAGAACATTACCTCATGGAATCCATGATTGGTGAGTATTCCTCGTACCAGGCGGCTGTCTGTGCGCACAATCTTGAAGGCCAATTTATATCGCTCTAAGCAAGTGAAACACAAAATATCCTTAGTATCCAACTTATTGGATGCTCCGAATTTGGATCATATTATCATTGCTTTTCTCACAGTCAATTTTGTAGCTTCAACTATTTGTCATGTACCTCCAATAGAGCAGATATTGCCATCTTTTGAAACAGCAGCTTCAGGGAAAAACAAGAGGACTGGGATGGTCTTGCTGAGGCCACTCCAGGAAATGCAAGGATGGTCTCTAGTGGACAAACAAGTCACAGTTAGAGGCAGATTTTCTAAATGTCTGGCACCTCCAGAAAAACTTCCCAGTAACAATATCACAGAGATGCAAAACACTTTTGCCGTTCATGATGATGTGAGCTCGCCTATATGGGTAGTTTACTTAATGCTGAGGGAATGTATCCTGACATGCTGTTTGTTTCAGTCAGGCAGATAAAGACAGAACCACACACAGTTTCACAAACCCATGTCCTACACTAACAAACACCCTTGTAAAACTGCAGACTATCTGATAGTGCCAGACACAGCCTGCTTATCACAGGCTAAAAATAAGATAAGGTAGCATGATGATGGAGTAGAACTCAATCAGGCATTGACGGCCTAGATAAGGGGGAGAGGCATGTAAACAACTGCTGCCCCTAGCTGACGTATCCAGGTATGTCAGACAATATGGCAGATATCTTTCCGCTGTGGTGGCTTCGTTGCCCGCTCTTAAACAAGGTATTTTCACAATATTTAAGCCTGTTGTTTATTTTGAACGTAAACCACCATCAAGACTCTTGAGATACAATATATGCAAGATGTGACAAAAGTTGTCACAGTAATATTTTAGCAAAGTATGACCATTTATGCTGCACATATTTGGTTAAATATGCAGATGCATCATTATTTTTCTTAAAACATAAAGGTCTTGTTCCTCTGCTGCTCTCAGAATCGATCGAAGAAAAACTGGGCCCTTTGGAGTTGCTGATACAGACAACAGTGCCAAAACTCTTACCCAGAATCCATGAATGTCTGGTGAGCCTACATAAAAGCTGCATGCTAATATGTGATCGGTTATGGTAATATTATTAAGCATCTGTTCTTAAGTTCAAGTTCTTTTTATATTCATCAAATTTCAAAAAAGTATTAAAGGCATAATCAAGTCTCCATGGTGCAAGATAATGTTTAGTCTTGTGTGCTGTGTTCCCTTGGTTTCCATTTTTTTTCCTGTACATGTACATGTACACTATAGCTGCACTTACATGTGTTTGTCTTTATGTGTGCTATGTGCCTCCTGTACAGTATTGGCCTGTAATGCTACACTTACACTCCTTTGCATTATTTATGGTTCTCTGTCGTCATAAACCTTTACATCACATTAATGTCGACTAATATCAACTGCCCCTAATAAATAAAGTGATAACAATCAAGTCAGAGTTGAGCAGAATAATCTAAATAGGTTGAAGTCAAATGTGCAAGTGATGCTAGTTTGATAATAAGTTGAAAACCGTGTACAGGAAATACTACATTTCTGTAACATGAAATCAAAGTGTTTTACTGTAGTAGTGCAAGTGTGTGAGTAGACAGGTTTTTTTGATGATCTCATGTCTTTACTGGTCTGGTAGCATCTCAATGCATAAGAGCCAGGAAAAACAGCACTGGTCACCTGGAGGTTAAACCCTAATACGAAGCAATCCAAACTAATTCAGCAGATGGAAATTAGCCTAAAAGCAGGCACAGTGGCTCTCAGTAAGGTATGACTAAGTATAGCTTAAGAGGGAATTAGTTGGCAGAGACAAGATAACATAGACCAACTGTTGCAGCTATGATCAAGAGCTAGATGCACTTCTCTCTCATGCCATCAAACTTTCATCAGTTATGCAAAATTAACCTGAAGGCTTCATTTTCTCTAAATGTATCTTGGCATAAATTATTAAAAAGGGCTCAGGACATCTTCTGTAATCCTGCATAGATTGCATTACACAGTCAATAAACTTTGGCAAGTTGCAAAGACGAAGGTACAGCCAGGCCAGCGTGGTGTCGCATTAATACTGTATTTAGAGGCAACTCTTGTGAGGTATTCCAGGAGGATCAGTAGGCTAAGAACCTAACTGACCCGGAACGAGACCTGTGTAATTCAGACAGCCACAAACTGCAGGGACTGTGAGCAATATCCTACTGATCTCCATAGTTTAGAACTGTCTAAATGGTATAAAAACAATGCAAACATATCAAAGGATAAGCCTGTTTTGAAAGACTGTAGTCGACCACAGTCACCATTATGTGATTTTACAGTATTATTCTGAACAACTGCAAACCTGTAGTATAAAAACTCACTCTTGCTCGTCTTCTGAGGAGGATTCAGAGTCGGCCTTATCCCGGATCACAGCTGGCATCTTTACAGTGTCCGGTGAAATCTCCCTGGGATCAAGTGTCTAGGTTTCACCATGGCACCTACCACCTCCAACTGCAAAAACATCTGTCATTGAATAGCTCAACTCAGCTCCAATGAGCGCCAGTCCATTCATGCAAAATATTATATCAAATAACTACGTTACTAAGGCTCGCTAACAAAGAAAGTAACGTTCGTACAGTGCTTAAACAGTGCTTCACATTTAGCACACAGTTAGTTGAGAACGGCTGCTACCTGTAGTGGTGGTGAAATGAACGCTATCTTTCTGTTAACGTTACAGTAGAGAGAGAAGCCGTTAAGATTAAACCCAGACAGACAGAACAACAAGCGTTAGCTAAATAACACTTACTGACATGTACCTTTAAGTATGGGAAGCTAACCATGTACAGTCTGCTTAGTTTGACACCGCTTAAGTAGACGTTTTTATGATGCCATACAAATACACACCAACGTAAACTTGCCTTTATTTCTGAGAGCCTGCTAGCTGCTAGCTAGCTGATATCACCAGGGCCAGTTGACCATCGCGGTTAATCTTCCTGGTAACTACAACAACTGAGTAGCAACAGAGCAAGGAGCATGCGCACTCGCGTACAATAGTTGTTTGTCCACCTGACCAGATTTTGCGCCGCATCCATCCAGCGGTGAGCTGAGACGTGCAGTGGATGTTTCACTGTCAGACGGGAAGAGAGCTCATGTAAAATGGGATGTTTCCTATAGCACATATACTCATCGGATAATCTGAAACTGCTTATTACTGCTTCATGTGTGCGTTATTCGACTGCATAGAGTGTACAAACGAAAATAAATGAGGACTGGAAATGTAGTTATTGAAGTAAAATTGCAATTAAAAAATCATTTTCTACTGTTACATATATTACGTAAATTACTAAAATAACTTTATACATTATACATTTTGCAAATGGCCACTCAGTCACTAAATGGTATTTTAACCGAAAATGCAGTCCACTCCTTTACCAAGATAGATTTAACGAAGACAGAAGTCACTACAGAGATCTCTCTCGTTCAACATCTACTCTTTGTTTGAACGCAGCCTAGCCTACAGTCTACAGGTGACTGGATTTCTTAATAGCTATTGGCTGGTGAAGAAAGTAGGCGGACGCTGAACGGTCATATGGGCCAATCATATTTATGGTACGATTGGATGGAGCCATTTCTTACGCTCTGTTATTGGTCAACCCCACAGTCCAAGATTGACAGATTTAACATTGTGAATACAGCACCATACTCGGTTGGCTTGAGTCCCACTTTATTGTTTTATATCTAGACCCCTCTGTTTTTCCCCTCAGTAACATGTTCACACTGTAGTTTGACAGACGCCGACAGGTAAGTAAACGCAACATTCATGTTATTTTTATTCTAATAGGCTCATTAATTGTGTTAACCAGGTTACAGCAACGTTAGCCTGTTATGTGACGTTAGTTATTGCTGAATATCACTTGCTAGCTGATGGACCTGATTTTACACACCACAGGGCGTAACATACGGCAGACATCTGTTAGGCTGTAACAGAACCAGCTAGCTGCAGTTTGAAGTTGTTTCTCCTGCCCTGAACAGACTCCTCCACTCTGACAGGTGCGTCTCCTAGACAGAGAAGATGAGTCGCTTTCTGAACGTCCTGCGGAGCTGGTTGGTGATGGTGTCCGTCATCGCGATGGGAAACACCGTGCAGAGTTTTAGAGATCACAGTTTTTTGTCAGAGAAGCTCTACACAGGCACACCAGAGTTTGGTGAGCAAGCTATAGATTTACTTAATGGACATCACAGCCTGACATTAAACATCACATCACCATGTTTTTCACTCAACTGAGCACGATGTTGGTGCTGTCAAGTGTTCAGGAGTCGGTGATATGATTCATCAGAAAATACACTGTATAACCAAAACAGCAACACGTTAACGGTCTGCAGCATCACCACACTGTTGCTGGATTGTTTTTAGGTCAATAACAATATTTGTGAGTTTAAAAAGATCCAATAAGGATTCTCAGTAGTAACCGGTGAGCACATTACAGAAACAAACATTTTTGATAAGAATAATTTAAATTTTGTTATTAAAGAATTAAAGATATGCACGAAACGGGACATTTTAGTTAAGAAAATTAAGTGCTTTCTGGTGGACACTGTAAACGTGACACTGTTTCTAAATGACCCCAAACAAAACATCTTTGACATTTCAGCACTGCAATTTCTTATTACTTATCAGCCAACATATACATATACTGATAGCAATCTAGTGTTTGTGATAAGCTAATATCAGTCTTTAATATTGGCCTTGCCGATTTATCAATGTAAATAAAATGAGTTTAGGTAGATTTAGACTGTTCTGATGAAACAGGGGATAATCTAATGTCTGGCTGTCTCATCCATCTCTTCCCGTCTCCTCAGTGAATGGTCTCCAAGCTCGAACGTTTGGTATTTGGACATTGCTGTCATCGATCATTCGCTGCGCCTGTGCCATTGATATCCAGAACAGAACGTAAGACAGCCTCTCACTTCCTGCACCTTGTTTCTGTTGGCGGTCTTCAAATGTTCTTACTGTGTGTTCACACCGGCTCCTGCAGGCTGTATCACATCACCTTATGGACATTTGTGCTGGCGTTGGGCCACTTTCTGTCTGAAGCTTTTATCTACAAAACCGCACCTCTGACCATCGGGGTCATGGCACCTCTCATTGTGGCAAGTGAGTGTGGACTGTACTGAGGAATGATGGGACATATTTTCACATTGTTTTAGGTTTTAAAAGGTATTAAAACATCTTTGTGTGTGCTTTCCAGGTTTCTCTATCATAGGAATGCTGATTGGATTCCAGTGTATTCCAGAGTCACAAGAGGAAGCCGGAGCACGACAGAAGAAGCGTAACTGAATCCCGGCAGTCTTATTTTCCTCTAGTCCATTGAACCCACCTCCACAGAGACCACCAGACATTTGTGGACTGCTCCCAGTGTGCTGCTTCATGCCTTGAAGAACATGAGATCCAGATTTAAATTAATTTCCTTCTGTAACACTTCCTGTAGAATAAACACATCTTTAATGTTTTTAAACTGATATTTTACAGCTGACGGTGCAATCAAAAGGTCATGTTTCACCATACACTGAGCGATATGTGCTGGTTTATTGTTAATTCATTCTCAAGTGATCAATACATGGAGGTTTCATTTTGTAGTATCTGACCTGTGATCAGTACTGAATGACATCCATGTGTTTGTTTTTAAGCTCTTATTGTGGTGGTGACTGTGGATGACGCTGAGTGAAATGATTACAGAAATAATCCAGCAGTGATGTCTTTCATTTTTTTATTTATGATTTACCAAAGACCTCAGATGACAGAAACAGTATAAAACTATGCTCTTCATTACAAAGTATCACGAACACGTATGTCAGCAGTTATTCTCGATGTTTGTTCTGTGCTGTGAAAAGTTTGTACACCCTTTGAATTTATGCACAATTATTGTCCTATAAAACTTTTTTTAAATGATTTTTGGTGTTTCCAAGGGTATAATTGTGCTTTTTGCATTATTTTTGATAAACACTTAATACTCTGTGCTGCTCAGATCTCATATTTGGGTTGAAGCGAGAGGTTTTCAACTTTGTTTTCTGCTCATTGTGGCTGTTTAGCTCTGTGGACCTTCTGAGCGCACTGAGCTATCTGAGGTACAAATTAATAAATCCTCATGCTCTCCTTATTCTATCCAAAGATGCATACAGTGACACATGACAATCACATGACAATCGTTATAAAACAGGAAAATCACCAGACAACTAGCCACAACACATCAAGTAAAACATGTTCATGACAAACGACACTGGTTACACAGCATAAACTACATTTCTCAGTAACACATTTACAAGTTAAGAATATTTGACATAAAAACAGTTCCTTGTGCAAAATGACAGCTGCAGTAGTTCAATCTGCCTCATCCTTCCATCGTGTTTTGTGCTGTGCAGATGTTCTTAATGTTTCAGACGCATGTGGATCCAGTTACTTATTAGTTATCGATGTCTTGTAGAGATCACTTACAGTAAAACAAGGACACAACTGACCTTCAAAAGTGTACTCAGATGCACAGCATCGATCATATTTGTAATCAGCAGTTTTCAGAGGTAACACTTTCATGTGATCCTGAATGGCAGGCAGAGATGATATGAAAGCTGCCATGACAGGAAAACACGTCACAGTTATTAGTCTGCATTTAATACGCACATCCTAAAAACAGAACACTCAAATGAATGCCTTCAGCAATGTAAAGACCGACTACAGTTACACACTGTATTGGTCCAATAGCAGGAAGCACTCACAGTTTAAATATTGCTCATTATGCAGAGGACACTACATTAACATTAATCAGAGGGGGACAGTAAAAGCTTCAGATACAATTCAGTATCAGTTAAAAAGTGACGTCACAAGTTGCATTGCACTGACGAGACATGTAAAATGCCCACATTGGATAAAATGAATGTTTACAAAAGATAATTGTAAAAACCATCGAGGTTCCCCTTGTGCATGATTGACTTGTGCTTGCTTTGGGATGAGCTAAGTTGCACTTGGGACATTAGTGTGAATCTCTGGTGTTCCAGGCCAGAGGCGTCCATACAGTACATCATGTTGTGCATCAAATATACAGCCGGTCTTCTGGTTCTTACTCTGATCATAAAACCTCACAGAGGGCTGCTCAGTGTGACTCACTCTCCATGTGATCACTCTTCACAGCAGCTTTTTTTCCCTCCGTGGCCATGTTTGCTTGTTTCTGCATGTTGACGTGTCAGTATCTCTGTTTTTATCTGCACACGGTGCCTCCGACAGAGGGAGCGTCTGTCCGCCTTATAACTTCCTCTCTTTCAGGATTTCAGGTGGAGAGACGCCTCCTTCCAGATCAACTGGCTGTTTCTGTAAAATATATATATATATATATATATATAAATAAGTTAAAGTAGATGTTTTTTGAATGAAAAGACATATCACAGCTTTCAGAAAGACAACAGAACATTAACATGGACCAAAATGATTCTGTACATTACTTTAGTATTAAACCCCTCTAACCTTCTCATTCACCATCAAATCAATATGATCCATGAATTGTTATGTACTCCTCTCAGTTAGTACTGTCAGTTAATCACAAAGTCACTTTAAATTTTCCTTTCAAAAGTTGATTTGATCAAAACAAAACAAAAAACGTCCACATACAATGACAACATAAAAAAAATCTTTATAATGAGTTTCATAGGAGGTTGAAATCCGAGGATCCATTTTTTTCTTCCACAGTAACAGCAGGTGAACCTGTTTAATGTAAGAGCTGATTGTGAAGTAGAGTAGAAAGTACTTTCGACTGTCCAGTAGTTGTAGCCTTATTCATACCAACATTTACAATATACCAGTCAGTGTGGTTTGTAATAATTTGCAACAGTTTTGTTGAATGGCAGTTTCAGTGGCATTTTTACAGAAGATAAGTTTTGTTTACTGTCAAATGTTACTCTTTGTGTGTGTGTGTTTGTAGTACAGTGTTACTGGTGCTGAAGCTTCAGAGAGTGTGTGTCCCTACCTTGGCAGGTGTGTGTTTTGGATTTAGTGAGGTTGTGGGTTTATGTCAAGACTGCCGTTGCCAGGGGCTGCCGCACTCTGTGGCCCCGTAGTCCTGCACCGATGACTCGGAGCCTGTAGGCTGGAACCATAGCTTGGGTGTCACACCTCTGAGGGCCCCTCCCCCGCCCACCACCACCAAACCCTGCACACCCAACTAATACTGCCTGTGCTCTGGCTCCAGTAGCCACACTGACACAGCCTTGAGGAGACAATGTTCTGATATCTAAGTTCTGTTAGCGTGCAGGATTACTGCAGAGCTTTCCAGTTTAGCTGCATTTGTATTGCTAGAATTGGAACATTATGAAGAGGGAAAGGACGAGGACAGACAGCAAACAAGGCCCCAAGCTTGTCTTAAACAAGGCAACAAGCGAGCAGCAGAAGACACGCAGTGTGAAGTAAGATTGTGTTTAAAATTTTAATATTTGATATGTTACATACATGTGAACTAGTGCGCAAAAAGATGCCTGTTTTTGATGATGTATGTCCCAGATCAACTACATAAATGAAACCCGATTTGTATTTATTAATAGTGGATTGGTGTGTTTTATTACCACATTATGAGAGTGATTTATAAAACGGATTATTACAGATAACTGATCTGTTTGACAGCTGTCCACTGTACCTATATAAAGGTGTAACAAAGCACGCCTTAGAACAAAATTAGGTTTTTATGGCAAAAGATGGTAAACATGCTGTTAGAGCAAGTTGGAGAGCTGTCAGACAAAGCAGAGTTGTCCTTTCTGCATACAGCGTTTGAGAGTGGAGGATGTTTTTAGTGAGTTTAGAGAGAAAGTTTCCACCAGTGCAGCACTCGCATGCATACCTGCAGCAGCCGTGAAGACAGTGCCTTCAGGCCAGAGCCAGGGCAGCATCTAACACATTCCCACTCCACAGGCATGTGAAGATCCCACCTCTGACTTCATGTAGCGCACACACATGTACTTACACTCACTGTCTGCACCTCAGCCTGCAGGTTGGCCTTCTGTCGTCGGAGGTCGGACTTGATGAATCCTGTGGTGAACGCGGAGGAGAGGGAAAGGTTTAGCTTACGGACGTTATGGTGAGATGGACGCTGTATCATGCTGGCAAAATGTGAAAAATTGTCTTCAGTTATTAATCAACTTAAAATCAAAAGATAATAGTATATCAGTGGTGACTCACGTCTGCATTTCAATGTATTTTAGGTTGAAATATAAAAACAGGGACAACACATTCAGAGCAGGTGCCTGGACAGTACTAACCATGCTGTATCTCTGTTACCTCCACAGTTCTGTCACAATTTCAGGATCTTTAAGACGAGTTTGGTTCCCTTTTTACATACAGAATGGTAACAGGTTTCATGCCACAACCTGGTGTCACTTGTGATGTGATTTGCAGGTTTTATGTCAGAGAATATCACTGAAATTAGTCGTTGGTATGTGTTTTAATGCACATTCAATATATGGCATTAGGTAACCTTTAAAGGTTACGAAATTTCAATACAAAAAGAGCATAATTGTGGGTGATCAATAAACAGATGTTTGATATGGGGCATTAACGAAAAAGATGAAGTCTCCATTTTCGTTTAATTAAGCCTTTAATAAATAGGGATTCTTCATTCAGCCACTAGGGGGCAACCTCATCCTGGGAAAGACATGACATGTGCATGTGTAACTTGAGGAATGTAAGGACAATGCACAATTTAAACATGCCTCTAAAATACACAATGTGTTAAAGTTCCCTTTAATATTACGCTCATGCATGTCCACAGTTGCTGGCATGAGATCAGTGATTACTGTTGTTTGACAGCAGTTCTGTGTTGTTAGCACTGTCACATGAGAGGTATACAGGGGTTCATATCTCACCTGTCATTACTGCTCCTATTAGCAGGAAGATACTCAGGAAGATGTTTCCCGCTAAAGTGCCCCATTTATCAATAATCTTCCCTTGGGAGATGGTGAAAATGATTCCAAAGATCTGAAATGAAATAAAAACATTTTTGTATTCTGTCTTATGTGTTTAGCTTGTGTCTTTATCTCTTCTTTACCGTGCTGACGTTACTGACCTGAGCTGAACAGTTAAGCAGTCCAGATGAGGTTCCTTCTGATTCTGGATAGGTGAGCTCCACTGCAAACTCAAAGCCCAGAGGTAGATATCCTGTCATGAAGAAGCTGCAGACAGACACACACTGATGGTCAAATTAAAGGCTAAAAACAAAAGTGAGGTGATCTGCAGTAGTTTTCATCCCAACCAAGGAAGAGAAAAACAGCTCCACAAATGTACAAGTAGGGCAAGTGTATATTTTTGTATAATACATCCTGTCTGGGTTTTAGGAATGAAAACCAGACAAAGGAATTGCTATGGAAACCAGCTATGGGCATAATCAGCTTACCATAAATAGCAATAATTGTAAGGACAAAGCACGTGGACAGGGGAAGCGGAGCAGCGTTCATTTAGCTTTGACAAAGCAGCATTAATGCCAGACGAGAGCAATGCAAAGAAACATGAGCTCCAGGCAGCTTCACCACAATGTTTTAAGGTGTTATAAGCAAAACCTGAGACCTGCGGACCTCAAATATTGGACATGACACGCTTTACATGAACTCACAAAATGAAGCCCCCTAAAGATACCATTAACTGTAAGAGCTCCTAAACACGACTTCTACTTTGTACTGACCAAATATAATTAGGTTTATAGTTTAAATCTCTTTAAGTCTCTGTCAGTGTTCCCAGTCTCACTTGAGTATCAAATTTAATGATTTTAAGGAGTTCACGTTAAAATTTAAGATTTCAAGATTGGCATGTTTTGGGATGAGGCATTGTTCAAATTTAAACATTTTACTTGTGATCATCCTGTCAATTCAAAAGATCCTGGTGTGAATGGAGAATTATATCGTAGGGAAGTCTGGAGGGCTGTCGCATAATTATGAGTTGGCATAACAAGATTTAAGGTGCTCAACAAACAGCAGCTGTGATGAGGTCTTGAGAATACATTTTTGGATCACAAATCAAAATGGCAAAAAGATTTTAAAGGTATCAGCCACTCTGAACTTTCACTAACCAAAATGGTTTTCTAGAAATAAACCAAATTATGAGAACCTGCAGTCACATTTCTACATATTTACTGGTCAGAATAAACTAAATGATACACATGTTGGCTAGTAACCCGACAATGTTACCTGCCACAGTTAATTTGTACCCACATGTTGCAGGCTGGACTGTGATGTTTATGACCTCTGCGGCCTTCACTCTATAATTGTTACCTACCCTAAAACACCAGCTGTGACAAACACCACCCACAGGTGACCCAGGTTGAGGGTGAAGGCGTAGACCAGCATCCCAATCAGAGAGAGGAGATATACCACCAAGGTGGTTTGTCTGAGGAGACCGGAGAGAAATATTATTTTATTATAATCTAGTTTAATAAGTGCAGTGACCATACGATCAACTGTCATATGCATTTACACACATTTACAACACTACAAGCCTTTTGATACCGAAGATCCCAAGTTCCATTTTAACCCATTTTAACCCATGGTGACACCAGTGTAACACACACTTCAAAGGCCCCAGAATCTTCCTTATACAGCTTTGTGCTTGATCTTAACTCATTAAGTCCCTAGGCGACATATACGAAACATCCTGGTGTGGTGGTCATGTCGCAGTCATGTGACTGTGACATGTCGGGACCTTTTCAAAATGGTGGTGTGACATGTAAACACAAGTGAAGGAAGCAACTCATTTCAAAAAGCCTGTATTTTGATACTAAAGGTAAGTTAAAACACATTTAATGATTCTAATGCTTTAATAGTGTGTCCTGTATAGAGTCAACCTGTTTTGACCATATTTCTTGAACAAATTAATATAAAACAATAAAACAAGTAAATTTACCATAAACGCCCAACGTAACGTATATGTACCATCACAGATCTTTGACATTAAGGGGTAGTATAAAAAAAAAAACACATCAGAAATGTCTCCAATGTGGTCCACTTGGTCTGTGGTGTATTCCCCATAATTTTCCTTTGAGGGGAAATGGGTCTGGGTTCTTATGGGTTAAAGAAAACGCTCATCACTTTAATCATTTAGTCGGCAAGAAATTCATTACAAGAAGCAAAAGTCATCTGTACAACCAGCAGCATAACACGGCCATCTGCACAAACAGGCTTACTCGTACAACCACGCGTAAAATATTGCTGCAAAACATTTTTGTTAATATAACGCAGTCCTTTGACTCTCTCCCACATGGGACAATAGGAGTGTGAGGGTCAACAACATAACTCCAGGCCTGACTGCTTTGACAGCGAAGCATCCTACTGGCATGTAAGGAATCTGAGGATTTTATCCCATCATAATAGTTTGCATGTCAGATCACTGAAGCCAGCATACCAAACATCTAACAGACAGCTGCTGAAAATAAGTGGTAAAAAAGAAAAGTATTGATATGCTTGATCAATTCAAAAATGACAGCATCAATTATCAGACACCAATCAGATGTCTTCACTTTTAAGATTGAATTATTAGTATTTTCCATGTTTAATGTAGCGGCGCACGGCCTGAGATGCGACCTGGGAGGACCAGCAGAGTACAGCCTGTCAGTTCAGATAAGCAGAGAGGGACGTCAGATATAAAACTCAGTTCCGCTGGATTCTCATTCGTGCACACAAAAGCTTTAATTCACTTGGACATCTTCCTGTGAATGGATGATTTAAAAGACATCCATGCAAGGAGCCAATGTTTTAAAGCACAGATAACACACAAGGCTGTTGACCCTGAAGACTGAAAATTACAGAACACTTCCTTTCAGATGTTCACTTGAAGCACATGAAGCTAAAATATGATATTTTTTTGACATTCTAGCAGTGTGGCTCTATGGATGGCAATGTCAGTCTGATAGTCTGACACTTTGGCCCAGACTGAAATATCTCAACAACTATTGGATGGTTGCTATAGAATTTTGTACAGACTTTCAGGGTCCCCTGAGGATGAATCCTAATGACTTTGGGGAACCCCCGACTATTCCTCTAGCTCCACCATGAGATGGACATTTGAGGTTTTGAGCTATTGGATGAATCATTGTGAGATTTTGCCCTGATGTCCATGTTCCACATAAGATCAAAAGCTCAAGGTTTTAATTAGTCCAATACTTTTATGGTTTATGACCAAATACCTGCAAAACTAATGACATTCCCATCAGCCCCAGCTGTACTTTGTGCTAATTAGCTAATGGATGGCATGCTTACACACTAAACTAAGATGGTGAACACATAAAACATTACACCTGTTGAACATAAGCATTGTTATTGTGAGCATGTTAGCATGCTGACATTAGCATTTTGCTCAAAGCGCCGCCTCATGCCTGTTTGGCATTGTTTTTGTCCTTTTATAGAAATATCTTACTTGTAGGTTTTGGTCTTGTCTAGCCAAATGCCACATATGAGGGACCCCACCATGCCAGCAACGACAATGGTCAGACCAATTCTCCCAGCATTCACCTCTTCACCCTGAGGGGAAAAACATTGACATTTCTAGTTTAGTTTCACACAAAGAAAGATACAGAAAGTGAATTAAAAGCTCATCTGGTTAGAAATGAACATGAGGCAGTAGCATGTTTTAGAGCAGACACACGGGGACTTACAGGATAGTGTTCAATGATCATCCGATTCAACAGTGTGGAAACGGCGTAGAAGCAGCCAACATTCAGCCCTGCAGACAACAAACAGAAATCAGTGTCTGTCTATTCTGAGAAGTCCTGTAGGGAAAGGAGGACGTCCAGATGGGACCTCCTGCTTCCCCACAAATACACTTCTGACAACTTCACACATCAAGTCCATGGCAGCCTTCAGACTCTGTCATTACAAAAACATTTAGGTTTAGACTGGGGCGCAGGTCAGTGTCAAAATCTCAGAAGGACCTTAAAATCCAGACATGTTAAGGGTACACATTTACAGACTAACACATCTTAATATGCTTTATACTGTCAATCATTAACATTGTCTTCATTAAATAGTGACCTTTGAGCAAAACAATGTGACATCCTCCAATATCTGCACACCAGCTGATAAAGACGGCGACTTTCCACAAATATGACTGTGGCAGCTTCAACTGCAGACGTCTATTCTGAGGCTTTTATGTCTTTGTTACCTTTCACCTCAATATTGCAACAACATCATAGCCTGGATCGGTGATAAAAAGCATAATGTTGGAGTGCCGGATGACCTGCAAGTCGCAATGATCCAATCCAGACATCATTATGACACAGAAGCATGTGAAGACACAGATTTAGTCGGACTTCCTCCTTTGCTATCTTTATGATATTGTTTTATTTTGGAAAGTTAGAGAGTATTACGACTAACTAAAGTCATGAAAGGAACTTCTAACTTCTTCAAACTATAAGCTTGAGGATTGACAGAAATGAATGAACAATAATTAGTTCTAGCTTCTCAAATGTGACTTAAATATCTCTGGGTTTTGGATTGTTGGTCAAACAAAACAAGCAATTTAAAGACGCCATGAACTTGTGGATTTTCACTTTTTTTTTACATTATTATAACAATTAGAATAAACAGTTTAATTAATTAGTTTGATTAATCATTAGTGGCAACCCTACATAAACATCAGTGGATAATCAAGAGAGTAGCCACGTAGTTTAAGTTGTAAATATGAAATATGAAATATGAAAGTAAATATGAAAACGAAAGGCCTATTCCTCCAGTGATAACACAAGTCCACCAGTCATTTGGTGGAGATACAAACAGATTAAGGCAACAGGAAGGGACCCACCATAGCTGACCACCAGGAGCATGAAGGGCTTGTTGCGCAGCAGCCT
The DNA here is from genome assembly GCF_043641665.1 of Enoplosus armatus. Taxonomy (NCBI): domain Eukaryota; kingdom Metazoa; phylum Chordata; class Actinopteri; order Centrarchiformes; family Enoplosidae; genus Enoplosus; species Enoplosus armatus. The sequence continues at coordinate 9,540,825 of NC_092194.1, forward strand.
CAAGATAGAAGCAGTGTAGGAGTACTCGTCAGGGGGGATGCTCCGGGCCTGAGCCTGGGCCTGGGTGGGAGGGATCTCTGGTCTCTCCTGAAACACTGGAAAACAAACACACAATATTTCAGGAGCTCACATGTGTGTTTAGGATATAAGACATAATCTGAGAGAGAAAACTACCAGTTCTTTCATTAAGCTTGTAGTAGTGTATCGTCTGTTCTCTGATAAGCCAAAAGGAGGAGTAACAGTGGAGGAAATATGGGTGTGTGTATATGTGTGTGCGTGTGCACGTGCTTGTACACAACAGCAAAACAGGGTTGGGCATTAATCTGAAGATAAGATAATTCAGTCTCCAAAACATTTGCACTATTGTAGGCAATGACCTCAACATGCTCAGCTACGCTGTTCTCCGGCTAGCTGACTATCATCTGTGTGACACACGAGTGATCAATAAGCCAACAGGATGACCTGCCTACCCACAGTGCACCCAAACATGTGTTTTCATTTATGTTGCCAATGGTCTAATTTCTGATTGTCAACCGAGCATCTGCCTCTGTGCCAATCAACATCTCCCAGAAAATTAAATTCGACCTGTGGCGGAGCTTCACCAAGCTTCTCTGACTGTCAGAGCTTTAGTCCTTCGTGTAGGTGAAGGGAGGGTTTAACAGAGCTGAGGGGGGAAGATGATTTCATAAAACACTTGTATGACTCCCTGCGTTCCTGCTTGTATTTCACATCGTGTCCAAACACATCTCATCAAAAGGTGGACAATTACAGCAATTACTGCAGCTGCTCCTCTAGTGGACTGCACTGTTGTTGAGTTTTCGGTAGAAAGCACATCTAAGACTAGAGACTAAGCTTTCCAGCAGCGCCTGCCTGAGGAGCCCGACAACCAGACAAGAAGCTCTACCATATCAAAATGAACAGAATTATATTTCAAACGATAAACCCTAATGTTGCAAATATTGTTTGTGCTCTCATCTAAAAATATCATTACAATGGCAACTAAAAAATGTCAAGTCCCACTGGCATTACTGTGAGGAACAAAGGAGGTGAGCTGAGGTAACAGCTTGGTCACGGTTTCTACCACTGGAAAGCACAAACTGTCAACATGATTTGTTTCTGTGCATTCTCACAACCGTGACTGTGGGAGTTATATGACATTGAAAGGGACTTGCAGTGGGCTATTACTGCATGAGTGAGCAAAGAGCCCTGACAGCTCTTACCCACTCTATGAGCACGTGGATGTGACTTACCGATGACCACGAGGATGAAGATGAGGGTGGCCACTCCAGCGCTGATGTAGAACATGACTCTGATGTGGTGCTCCAGCTCATTTATATCGTCCACATTAGGCACAAGGATGGGGGGGATCAAGAACCCAATGGCAATGCCCATCTGTAGGTGAGAGGCACATCATTAAAAAATGACTCTGCGCCTCAAGCTGACGGCTACACACACATACACAGCTTCAGTCAGTACACATCATTAAAGGGGGAAAGCACATTAATTAATTAATTAACACATTAAATCTTGTTTGTTTAATCCGTACAAAAGTGTAAAAACACGGAGGGAGGTTTTGTGTCGGACTATTTCTTGGATAGGAGCAGTTTCCAGGCAACCAGTGGAGACCCTGTGAATATGCTTCCTTTAGAAGTGCTGGTAGGCAGACCAACACAGGCTAGCTATTTCCCCCTGTTTCCAGTCTTTATGCTAAGCTAAGCTAACCAGCTGCTGGCTGTAACCTTATATTTGAGAGTGGTAGCAATCATCTCATCTAACTCTCCACCAGAGAGCGTATTTCCCAAAATGTAAAACTATTGCTTTAAGAAGTACAGGTAATGCAAGGGGTCATATTTTGGGGGACATGTGCTTGACATCAATATGCAATGTCTAATGTCTAATACCCCACCCCCAACCCTCAGCGTGCAGCAACAGTTCTAGTGGATCTACTGAACTTTTTGAAAACAAAATGAAATACCACGAGTCATGCCCACTCCCTCAGCTTCCTACAGCCGCAAGAACATCACCACTAGCTGCGGTCCCTCCGCTCTGGGGGCAAAGATGAGAGAAGTAAAGGGGCAAAAAGTGGCATGTTCTTCAAGGAGGAACAAACATGTGAACAGTGTCTGAAGCGTGCAAGAACAGAAATACACCAGACCCCTTCAGTCCTCTGGGAATGTTAACAGCCCTCATTACTTATAGATCGGCACCTCTTACCCTCTACGTCACACAGACACACTTGAAACTTTGCTATATTGATGTTACATGTCTAGCAGAAGAAGACCAATCATTAACTTAACCATGTGGTCATTTTGCTGGAGAAAGCTTTATGAGAAATTCACAGGAGCCTATAAAATCTCTGTTTAATCACTGTCACATATACAAAGCAAAGAAAACACACTGTAGCCCTATTTTTTGTGCATTTTTGATAAGTGGAGCAAGTCTTGATAACTTGTCAAAAATGCAAAACAAGCATATTCTCAATTGGTGCAAATCAAGGACGGCCTCTCTTATCAAGTTACTTTTGGCACACAAACTGTTGATCTGTTTAATCTTCAAAGCATCGCAAGTCTTCATGGAAATCCTACCTACTTTTTGTTAATGTGAACTATTTCCAAACGTCCAAGGGGATATGTAAACGACTTCAGCATGAAAACTTGGAAGCATCAGGTTTAGGGGCCGGAGCCAAAGGAACTAAGTCGTGGTGAGCGAGTAAACATCAACAACAATGAGTCCTTTTATCTTGAGCGGCGGGGAGCGGGACTTGAGCACAAAACAAGAACATGCGTGACAATGACCGGTATGCAGTGTTTGGTCTAACGCAGGTGAGAGGGGACAAACTTCAATTGAAGAAAAAACAGTTAAGCTTCAGAGGTTAACGAACATCAGAAGGGTCAGACATCTTTTGATGGTATATGTTTACAGATAGTGAAGGCATTCATATATACCCTATATATAAGAACTGTGCAGTATCCATGTATTTTATTGGGATGTACAGAAAGAATAATTTAGAGCTAAACTGAATCATGAGGCCACATTCTTCCCTTTGGAAATGACTCAAGATTGCATCAAAACTTTTAAAACTGTGTCACTCTACTGCAAAACCTCTCAGTTTATCACCTCTGTCACAAAGTTGAGTTTGTCTTCTAAGGTGAGAGAAATGAACCATGACATGCGACCACACACACCCTCCCCAGCAGCCGTCACTAACTTGATTAATAAAGCCCCAACCCTGTTAAAAATCATCATGAGGCATTTGGAAAATAATAATAAACTGTGAGCTTGAAACCGGCATGTGAGAAATCCTGAGGTAATTTTAACTAGAACTGATACTAACAATGTAAGCATGCATTAAGTTCTTGGTTCTGCAAGTTAACACGCGTCGCTTCTCTAAGATCCCTTTCTCTGTTGGGAGCTGAGGCGCGACACCAGCTGTACTACGTTTTATCCACCGGCAGGGAGGGTGATTCACTTCAACCTGCTGACACAAGAAGAAGGTTGGAGACAGCGTTCACAGGAACAGTCAGACTCAGTCACACATTCAAAATGGCAGATGCTGACATGACATAACATGTACCTGCCTGTTTTTAACACGCTGCCATTCAGATAGAGTGAGATGATAGAGCCCTCTTTCACTCACGCGTAGAGTTCTCTTAACGCCAATATGAGAAGTTTATAACACACTATAATACACACACTGCTAAAGACGTTTTGAGCCCAGCAGGTAAACAGAGACACACCTGGTTTCCCAGAACGCCAATGGAACAGGCGGTGGACACCTCCTGTTGCCCAAACCACAGGGACGCAAGTCTGGATGGGATGCCCAGGACGTAAACAGTGGCCACCGAACACACAAACTGGCCGAAGAAGGTCATGGCAAACATGTCGGGGTCGGCCGTGCTCGTCTTGATCCAGGCCCCGATGCAGTTGAAGGCTGAGCCCACCACCAGGATGTCCCTCATGCCCCGGTTGTCGAGCAGCCACATGACGGGCAGGATGAGGGGGATGTAGGTGAGGAAATAGATCATGGAGAGCCAGTCAATAGCCAGGGTGTCTATGTTGTAGAAGCGCATGAAGATGTTGCTGATGATGCCGTACTGCAGCCACATGAAGGCGTTGCTCATGGAGTAGGCGCTGAAGATGAATAGCATGACCCATCGCCGCTTGTACAACCTGGTCTCCATCAGCGGGAAGAGCCCTGCTGTGTCCAGGTCTGAAGGCTCCAAGGGGTCGCTGCTGCCTCCCACAAGCAGGTGGTGGCTGTATTCTCCCAGGCTGCTCCTCTCTTTTCTAGTTGGAGACCAATCATTGTCCGTCCACTCGCGAGAGAATTCACCCTGAGAAGTCATGTTGCCGCCACTGAAGAGCTTCCCTTCTCCTTCAGGCTAACAGCTGGAGGGAAGAGCAAAGATTTCTCCTTGTGTGTGTGCGCTCTCTTAACACCGTGGCAGTTTACCTGACTCGCCCCTCCCACCCAGCAGGTACTTCCTACATGCTGATCATAAACGAGCTCTCCTGCTGTGCCTAAAGTAGAGATTACTGCTTGTTACTCCTTCTGATTCAGCAGAGGTGGATCTGGGGTGCAGTTTAAATATAATGAGCGCTGTTGGGGCGCTCTGATACCTGCCAGCTGTTACGTACCTGACTGACTCCGGTGTTTAACACACACTTTAGTCATGTGATGGAGTTTTATTTCTCATTTCAAACTCCTCCTCCCAGTTTATGTCATAGCATCCAACTACCACTTGAAAGCACGTGCTGCGTGTGAACTTAAGCAACTTGATTTTATTGCTAAAGTTAGGCACATGCCACATATACATAGCTGTGTACGGAGGGGCAAAGGTCCATGGGGGGTGATGCTCAACAAATGAAATGCAAATTCATCAGAAAACTGACAAACTGGAAAGAACGCAGCAAAGTACACTTTACATATCCAGCTCAACAATACGTGAGAATAAATCTTTAAACACTACAAGCAGATCACTCTAGGAATACCTCTTGTGTTACAACACTATAAAACAAGTTCAACACTTGTGTACTCATTCTGTGGCTGTGGGGAGGAAACACGACTCTGTGCTCAAACAAGGTATCCCACTGTTTGAAGACCAGTTATTAAAGTAGAGTGTTTGTGGTTCATAAATTGGATTTACTAATGCCCAGTCACTTCATATCACATCATCTGTCATGGGCACTTACATACTGGCAGACCTGAAGCAGGTTGATTTAAAAAGTTGGTTACATACACAGTGCAGTCAGACAGTATCAACAGAGTGACACATCTTTTGTTATGTTGGCCTTGTAGTCAATGCACGGTGCTTGTGCACTCAAAAGCACTGGGTTTTAAATGAAACAGAACTGCTGACTTACAGCTGTAATTTTAGGGCATTTACGTCTACATCAGATGATCAGAGTAGGAATTGTAGCTATTTTTGTACACTGTCCTCCAACACATTAACAAAAAACTACATAGCAACACATCTGCAACATATCATTGCAGAGCACTTTCCTGGTGAGCCACCATCAGCAACAACAATGGCAATGATATCCCATCCTTGTGCTTTCTGCCTGCAGTGTGTATATATAGGTAAACTAGCTCATTGTAACAAAAGGTGAGTATTCTCTTGAAGTAGGTCTGACATATAAAACACATACTATTGATTGGGGCAAGTAAGTGTTGGTCCAAACTTCAAAGCAGAGCTGCTTTGCTTATTCGGCCCTTGAAAGAGAAGGCTATGGCCTCTGATCCTTGTCCGTGTTAATGTTAATGTTTGACTGACGGACAGCCTGTCGAGGTGCTGGAGAGCAGGGTGTGAAATAAGATGGTGTAGTGGTTCTAATACTGAATGATGCTAAACATCATAGTACTCAGCCAGAGTGGAAACTGGAGCTCGTTGTCACTCTTTCTACTCAGATTTGTTTCTCCGTGGAGGATTGTTACTGTGGTAGGATTTGGGATGTACACAATAAGTCATGATCAATCGTCTTCAAACTTCCATTGTTCAAGGTTCACAATCAGAATGATTCATTTCATTTTGGGTGAAACGTATTCTATCATGCCTGAGTGTTCCTGAGAATTAGCACTGCAATAATTTGTTGATGAATAACTTGACCGACAGAGAAGTTGAACTTTACCTTTTTGCTTTTAGGTATCCAAAGCATAAAAATCGAATTAGGCCATTGTAACGAAAATAGGAAATGTTAACAACTGTAATTTAACTTTTGGCTCTAATATATGTAGTTTGAAGTCAATAAAATGACTGAGAAAAAATTATAAGTAATAAAGTATTTAATGGGTTTTAATTCAGTTAATTGAAAAAGAAACATCTCAGAGCACCACTGTGGCTCTCTTTCATCGGTCATAATGAGCTCAAATGAACCATCATATTGAAGGATGCTGTAAGTTCATGAGTGAATGACTCCAGTTTTCTCTGCTGTTGATGTTGTGTGTCTTTAGCAGCGTGAGCAGACGGCAGTGCTGTAGTGCCCCTGCTGCCTGCAGCCTCCAGCTGCACCACCTCTGTCCGCATGGAGCAAATCCATGAATGGGAGGAGTGAAGGGAAGAAAAGGAGAAGCAAAACCCCTCTCATGATATTGAAACCGCAACCCCAAACGCACCTCCTGATCACTCTGGCGTCTTTAAGGAAACATCCTGGCGCATCAATAGGAAACCAAAGCATGGTAGCCTTCATATCAGTGTTTTGATACCTTGCGGAAGGCAAAGTTGTAGATTAGTCAGGATTGCTTTGTTGGCAGCTCATTCGCCTTATTTCCATAAAACCAGCGCAATAAAACGCTTAACCCCAACAGATAAACGCATCGTAAAACCATTTCAGGCTCATAATGCTCCACATCTAACACACGTTCGGTATTTGGGCTGTAAACTGCCTCACGGTCACATTACGCTTCCTGAAAGTGACGAGATATGAACACATGAGCTGTAAATATACTAAACCCTACAGCCTAGTATTCCGAGAGGACATTTAGGCACCAAAATCATACAAAAAAATGAAAAGAACCGTCAGTTTACCATACCTGGGGCACGGCGGCACTGATACACTACTGGACTACACTAACTTCACGCGCTGTACCAGCAGAAGATGGCGAAGTTGCGCACGTCACCTCCTATTTGGTTGCCACCCTGAAAACAAATACTTTCCACGGGCCAGAAGAAGTACACATTCCTGTAGTTCAAGTTGGCTTAGACAAACTATACATTACAATACCAATGTATCTAGTCTGTATGGCGTCATTTTAGTAGCCAACAAAGGAGACATTATAGACCCATTAGTCGCCTAGAAAATGTCACTTAAAAGAGTGTAACTAAGTACATTTACTCAAATACTATCAAATATCAATTACAATTTTGAGATACTTTCACTTCATATACTTCATTTCAGATGGACATATTGTAATTTTTACTCATTTACACATATATAAAATGCAACACTCTGTTACAGATTAAACCACAGATCAGCAGTGGTTTTTTCCTCATTTGTACTCCATTAATCATGTGCACCATTTGGAGAGGCTCGACCCTTAGGTTGGGAACCACTTGACTAAACTACTTAACTTAATATAAAGTAGTTAAAGCTAACTCCACCTCGACCAGCTTCAATATTAAAATGATATAAGCATTGGTATATAAGTATTAAAATCCAATAATGTAATATATAATATCACTAACAGGGGCCGTTTTGACTTTTTATACATAAGTACATTTTGCTGTTGATGCTTTTGTACTTTTACTTCAGTAAGGCTCTGAATGCAGAACTTGTACCTGTAATGGAGCATTTTTACAATTTTGTGTGGCTACTTTTACTTGGGTGAAGGATTTGAGTACTTCTTCCAGCACTGAGGGTTTGCTTGTAGGCTGAACATGAAGACGATACGATACTTCAACAAATCCACTCGAAATGTGCCAACAAATAAGAAAAATCCATGAACCCTGATAAGCTTTTTCAACGTAAGCAGGCGCTTTGAATATGCAGATAAGCTTTAACATGTCAGCACACACACACACAGACAAACACACTCACACTCACACACACAAACAAGATACTGTCTGCCTCTCTACCTAAGGTTACAGGCAATAAAAAGTAAAAGTATATCTGTTCCCTCGAAATTTGTACAAACTGCAGATGATTTCTTCCAGGATGTTTAATATCTCCAACAACCTGTGCGATCAGTCTCACTTCACATGATTGCAACAATAGTAAACCGATCGAGCGTGACCAAGGACACACAGACAGATTCATCAGAAGTCAAAATACATATGGTGGCTCGAGTTGAATACCAGCACATAGGGCAAGCACACTAGTGTCTCCTTTAATCCCGTTTCCCAACCGCTCGGTCTCAGGCTCACTCAGATGATATTAGTGAATTTTACAACTTTTAGGACATGATGATTAAATAAGGGCTATTTAAGTGTTTGTACAGGGAAGTTGATGTACCTCAAAAAACATTATCCACTGATTTACAGAAGTCTCTTTCACAATGTAAGTCTATGGGAAAAAGTCTTTTTGGGCCAGTGTGCATCACGTGATGGACCCAGAAGTTGTAATTACACGGTTTGGCCACTATGTCAAATTGGCTTCAAAGCCCAGCGCACCTCCTGGGGGCTTATTGGCCCTCTCCTGTTCAGACAGATCTCCAACTGACCCTGGCCCAGGTCGGACCAATCACAACCATTTATCCAATATCGGACAGGTTTGATACGATGACTGACAGAGGAGCACTGTTGAAGCATTTATGTAAACAACCAAGATGGCTTCCGCTGATGTGGAAAGTTCTGTTGAATCCACTATTAATTCTCATCTGCAATGCCAGATCACTTGTGGACAGTAATTAGGCTATAACTCATGTATTGGGTAGCCCGTCACTCACATTTTATTCCAGGATCATTATCGGAATCTAGAGATGCTTTCAAGGAATCCCTTTGGTAACAGTGCAAACTAAGGAATTTCACAAATAACAGGCAACTGCACGGCCCACAGACCCACAGACCCACAGGGAGCCCCCAAAGCCCCAGGCTCACTGCATGTCATTTGACTTTTGGTATTTGATTATGTGTTTGAGAATTTGTAGCTTTGTTTAACAGTTGATATTGCGCTAGTATTATTGTATTTAATCAAATTCATAATCCGGATAGGTATTGTTCTAGCATAGTAGTACTGGTTGGTTTCTGGATTTCTGGACATGGGTGGAGGGATGAGGGTGCATCAGCTGGAGCCCAACAGCAAATATATGCCCGTGGCCCCCTAAAAGGTTAATCCAGCCATGGGTTTAGGTCTACTTCAGGCTACTAATGTAATTAAACATGGCATTGAAATAATTTCTCCGGGCTTTTTCTGGACACAAATCAAACAGAATACAGAGGTCTGTAACAGTGACTCTCTCCAGGCACGAAAGATCAACTCACCTGATTCCCAAAAACTCCAATGGAGCAGGCAGTGGAGACCTCATCCGCGCCGAACCAGACCGACGCCAGGCGGGAGGGCATCCCGAGGATGAAGACCTGGGCGAGGGAACTTGCAAACTGTGCGAGCATGGTCACTCCGAACAGGTCGGGCTTGGCACTGGCCACCTTGATCCATGTCCCGGCGCAGTTGAGCGCGTTGGCGAGCAGCGCCGTGACCCGCAGCCCTTTCTTATCCAGCAGCCAGGTGACCGGGAAGATGAAGGGGATGTAGGTGAGCATGTAGACCATGGACAGCCAGTCTACAGCGAACGCGTCCACGTTGTAGAACTTCATCATTATGTTGCTGATGATCCCGTACTGGATCCATTGGTACGCGTTGCTCAGGGAGTACGAGCTGAACAGGAACACGATCACCCAGCGCTTCGTGTACAGACGCGTGGTGGCCGCGGAGCCGCTGTCACCGTTTGGGATGCTGCTGCATTCAATGAGGTCCGCGGCATCTGGACCTTTCGCTCCCAAATGTGCAGCATTATCCTCCCCGTCCTGAGCGCTGCTGTCCTGGGAGGCCCGCGGATTATCTCCCATGTTCTGCTTCAATTAAAACGAGCGCACTGGAAGATAGAAGCGAAAATAATGGAAGTCTTCCAGCACAGTAGCAGCAGTAACCTACTTCAAATGTCTTTTTAAAAAAATCACTTTCAGTCCATGTGACAGTCAAAAACCCATTCAGTTGTGAGGAATATTGGCTTCCTTTGCTCTTACAAAAAGACTGAGGTGACTTCAGACTTCTCAAAGGACTGACCTGCTCTCCACAACTTCATTTAATACTTGAGCTGTCTGAGAAATCCTCCTTATTAGCCCACAGACACTATAAGAGCTGACCCGACTTTTACTCCACCCAGCTGCTGAGATAAGAGGTGACAGTGACTGTTGGAGCTACATGTTCAGAAAAAACACCCACCAGCCAGTCAACACAGACAAGACAGACCACAGCCTGCTGTTAATGACGAGAAGTTCAGTTTCTCTTCTTGCCTCAGTCATTGCTTTAATCTACGAGTTAAATCCCTCCTGTAAGAACAATGAGTGCCTTGTTACCACCTCTGTGCATGCTATTAGTTAGTACATGCTGAGACCTTCTGTGCTTATATACTTATATTTTTTCATGTTAGATTAAATGTGGATTAAGTTTAAAACCTGAGCTCAACAAAAATGTGATAATCTAACACTACTGGTCCCCATTTGATTTAAAAAAATAAAAAGGCATGTGGCTAGTTTGATGACTTAATGCAGAATTGTTGAAACCAATATAAAATGTAGGTATATAGTGTTAAGCAGGCTGTGCTGCTACTGGCCACCAGACTGCGCCGTTTACCAGAAATGGAGGCCGTGAACATTTTACCCAAAACATAATACATGACTGGCGTGTTTGTGATTTTGTAGGACTTCAAAAAATTCCAGGAAAAAAACAAACTAAACATTTATTTCTTATTGAAATACAAAATGGGATTTTGTGATAGCTTATATGCTTATATAACATCATATACAAAAGTATAAAAAACATAAACATAATTGGTAGTAGCAATATGGATAACAGAAAATAAAGTACAATGTAAACAGTCCATATATATATATGTGCATACATGACGCCTGCGCCAAAACATAAGAATAAAGGTGTGTGTGTGGGGGGGGGGGGGGGGGGGGGGCAACCGCTCTGCCACCAAATGTATGAAAGAGTCTGTGGGTGCAAGTACTGCTTTAGAAAAATAAGGAATTTACTATTATTTTAATTGAGTGAGCAAATTAAAGGGGGAAAAAACACCAAATATCATCAGCTATTTCAGTTATTTTCCTACATGTATCTATTAAATCTACCAAATTGCCCCAACTGCCCTCTTGTAGTTGTAGTTCAATTAAAATTCTTATGATTCCCAGAATGCACTTGAACAAGAACAAGACAGTCCGAGTAATTTTGGGCACACTGGCCGAGATGTCGAGCTGACATTAACCACGGATGTTTTCGATAGTGGGAGACTTTTCTTCAATCCAACTCCTCTTTAGCTGCTGAAATATGTTGATGTAATGGTTAAAGTGAAGAACAGATATGGTGCAACAAACTGGATGTATTGATTGTAAGGTAATTTGCCAATAGCTTTGTTTAACTTCATACTGATAGTGGCAGGAGCTCTGATGACCAGAATGACAAATAAATGGGAAAAAGAGAGAGAGAAAGAAAAAGAAGCTTGATTTAACTGCTAAAACAGTGTCCAATCTTATTGGAGCCACATTTTGTGGTGGAACGCTCCGTGACTTAATGTAGGAGGACTTGGCTGGTTCTCCTCCATGACTGAGGCCCAAAGCTAAGTGCTGCTAGTTGGCTGCTTCTTCTCAACGGTAGAAAGCCGTCGCACCTTCACTTGGCCTCCAGCTGCTGCAGCAGGGGGTTCACTTCGCTCTCCGGGGTTTTGACACTGTCCGTCCTGACAATACACGTGGGGCGATGGCGGTTAAGCATGAGGATCAGTTGCTGTCGTTCGAGCTTCAGCTCCTCAATCTGGGCTTTGAGGTCAGAGTTTAACATCTCTAGTCTCTCTGATTCCTGTGAGGATGGAGGGCAAAAGAAGTAATGAGGGGGGGGGGGGGCAGAGATAAAGTAAGAATGTTGTCCTGTCAATTACAACAGAAAAGATAAATATGTGAGAGTTTGAAATAATGACTAAGTGATTATCTAGGGATGTCTCACCTTTTGTAGATAATCTGTCCTCTCTTTCTTTTTGTTTCGACATCGAGCTGCAGCCACTTTGTTTTTCTCTCGCCTTCGTTTCCTCCTCTCTTCCTCTTCATCTCTCTAAACAACCGTGCAGGTAAAAAAAAAGGTTTGAGGTTCAGCTGTGATGGACTGGCCATGCCTCCTCCTCTTTCATTATCAATAAGCAAAATTAAAGTGTGTAAGTGTAAGTTTATCCTTGTCCTACTACAACTCCTGTTGCATCTCACTACTTACTTTATTTATGTGTAATTGGTTAGACATGAATCTAATGAAGCGAACCTAATAAGATTGATTGAAAACACACAAATCCTATAAAATCCTATAAAGTTAAACTGCATGTACTGAAACCAGCGCCATGGCTATCCACATGATATACAACTACCAACATCAGAAAAATATCAGTGTGTGTTACCTATTAGTATAAAAGCATATAATTGTGACACAGTGTGTAACTTTAACAAGACATGACTGAGCTTATGTTTAGCCTTGTTTGCAATGTTTACCTATAAACGCTAATGACACATTTTTCATATTACAATTTATACTTTTTTAACCAAATCAGAAATACACGTCCACACCCTTATATCATAAAGACAACCAGCTCTGATGGTAAAAATGTGTAAACAGATACATCTCCAGTGAGGCCTTCTCAACAAAGTTGCATCCAGACCTTTGCTGGGCTTTTTGCTTATTGATGGACAGACGGCACACCTCATGCATGATGCTACTGTAGTAGAGAATTTCATATAAATAAGTTATTATTGCCATTAGTCATTTCATATCTAACCATTTTACCCTTTCTTTGTGAAGACTCACTGAGTGAAACTAAAACCAAATGATCATCTGTCCTGCCATCACTACGTCCGAGCTAGCTGCCCTGTCAGCTAACAAACGTCACAGCTAACAGTCTAATAGATCAACAGAGCTGAAGATCCATCTGACTGTATAATACACAGTGGTCATATGCTGTCCTTGACGTCCATGGTGCTATTTAACAACGGTAACATGTCCCACTATGTCCACTAGGTGGACCTGTTGATTAAGATATGACACAACGCAGTAACTGCAAAGGTGCTTTCACTTCAAGCAAACCTGTTTCTGATATATTAGCCACACTACATACATTTATGCTACAATCTGTATGAAAAATGTGAAATATTGTACTTGGATTGTTGCGTGTGTTCCTTTCATTGTGGCAAAATCCCATAGAAAAGCACGTAAACTGAGTAAAAACTCAAAATGTTCTGTTTACATTTACATGATTACTGTACCTCTGTTTTGATCACTAGAGGCCTCTTCCCCAGACTGTCCAGGAAGTGCAGAGGTGACAGCATTGTACCGAACTCCTGGAAGTCACCGAATTTGAGCTTGTCAGTCAGCGTGGTGGCTGAGATCCCAGCCAGCGGGCCCAGGCTGGGCAGGGAGCCTGCTGTCACAGAGGGATCTGGGATTTGTCCTGGCATCGCGTCAGACTCGGTCGTGACCACAGCTAGGAGGCAGAGGGAGAAAATGGGAGACATACTCAGATGGCAACTAAACCAGATCAATGAAATACACATAAAACTCTGTCTGCTCTGCTTGTCATAGGGCACACTGGAGCATCCTTATGGTGTGAGGGTAGAGGAAAAAAAGCCATTTTACATTAACAAATTAGAGGCAAATAGATATGTTAGTGTTTTATTTGACCTACAGTCTGTGACATGGCTTCAAGAAGGCATTTGCCTGAGGTGCACTGCTCCTTTCTAGCGGTCAGACTTGCCTCACTGTGATGAATTGCTGGTCTGTTTTAGGAGCCGGATGCTGAGGCTGCTCTCATTAAGCTATTTTGTTATTTTGCTTCTTTTTTCTGGAATAAATATACAGCCGTTTACAGAGATCTTGGCAAGACTTTACCTCATTTAATCCCCAGAGGCCAAAACAGAGATGAACAGTGTAGAAAGCAGACTCAGACAAATTCCCCTTTATTTCAAGGAGAGCTGAAGCCATTGCCAAGAAATACCCGTACACTGTGGTTTCCTCCTTATGAGACTTAATGTCAGGGGAGCAGAATGTGGCCGCCAAAATGCAGCATAATGTGGTGAAGTTTGAACCCAAATACTTGTTTTGTTTTGTTTCGTTTAGCCAAGTGAAAAATTAAAGATGACACTGTTTACTTGTGCTGGACACCATGTTTTGGAGTCTACCACTGGCAAAATGCTGAGCACAAACATTTAAATATATCCAAAGACAATGAGAGAGGAGTGTGTGAGCAAAGCCGGCCAAAGACAGGAAATTACTACAACAGCTCAGCGGATTTCCAAGCAACATGATGCAGCCAAAAAACTACCCGGTCAGCCACTCAGAGACCTTTGGCCACACTACAGGAATAAACAGGCAATATCTGATATAAATATCACTATAGAAAACAGCCACCTGGCTCTGGGAACACAGATCTATGAGAATTTAAAGGTGAGAGTTATTATGCATCTACTAAATATTTATACAGAGAACATTCAATTAAATGAGAATTGCATAAGGAAATAACTTTAAATTTTTGCACTTCCCCCAAAACTACAGGTCAAGCAGACACAGTGGGACTCTGCAGGCCATGTTTTTGGCACGTGATGGCCAGAAGCAAAATGCGTCTTAAAAATGGTGCAACATGTACTGGTAAAATGGAGGTAATGTGTAATTACACGCATAAGAAATTTGGTTTAATTTCCAGGAAAACACAAACCAAAGCAAAAGACAAAAACCACCTTAACAGCATGGTTCTTAAACATTTTCATAAAAAGGACTCCCAAGCATACATAACGGACCAATGACAGCCATTTGAATATATTATGGTCCACAGTGCAAGTATGATTAAACATTCTCTTATTATGGTAACTTTATATTACCCCTGAAGGTCCAAGTAGCCAATTAACTTCTACTGATTAGAATGTATGATATGTATTTGTTTTGAACTATGCGCACTTTTACAGGAGAAAGCCCCAGGTTGGTTTATGAATATGGATGTTCAATAGTTTAGAAAATATGTGTGTAGTCATGCTAAGTCGACCACATTGTGTTGCAGCATGCATACTGAAGCCATTGGTCAACTTGAAAGCGGAAGTTTTTCTTCAGTGCGGCATTTATCTTACGTAACTTTGTCTTCCCATCAGAGAGCTGCAGTGATAAAATGTTACAGCTTTCCGCTTAGAGCGGGTTTCGCTCGAGATGAAGCACATTTTAAGAATGAATGCACAACACCAATGTAAAAGGATAGACAGCACTACATAGGGACATTTTGTTCTGAATTGTGCACGCCGTGCTGCCATGTAAGAGGAGCATGCAAACAAAAGAAAATGATCTTTCTGTAGCATGCTCCACAAGATGTCAGGTCTACTTTGAACACCAAAAAAAAGCACGTCAAACTCAGGGAATGCAGTGAATATCGCGTTATAACCGAACACATCACAGACCTGCTCGCCGCTGTTCACTAACTGTGCTCAGTATGACCTAAGCGTGGCGCGCCAATAACCTATTTAGACTGTAAAAAAATGATTCAGTCCTCGACTTATCAAGTTTTATATACTGACCTGACTTTGATCCCAGGTGCAACAAATGTCCTTTCTTCTGGTCAGCCGAGGGTCGAGAGTAGATTTTAAAAAGTGGAAATCGTTGCATCAGCCCGATTTTAAACGTGATCCCAATCTGGGAGGATTTGGGAATGCGGAACTTAGGCTATGCCAGCCAAACGTAAGCAGGGATGTAAAAAAGTACATAGTGGGGGCAGAAGTGGGGAAGTCGCACCGCTCCTCCCATAAAGAAACACTGAGGCTGCAGACTGCAACGACAGACTGTGGCTCAGATGGAGGCCTGCACCGAAAATACAGTACAAGCACTCATGCATAGTGAGCCCCGAGACAAATGCCACATAAATAAAAGCTCAATCATTTGAACTTGAAAGCACTTTCACATTAACCCTGCCTTGCACGTTATAGAAATACTATAAGTTTATTTCCAGAATTATAACCATATAATTTAAATTCATTGGAATAATATATAAAGTTAACATCCAAGCTAGAGACAGGTCGCAAACACCAGCAGCACCACACACCACTCTGAATGTAGATTTATTGTTATTATTCAGCAGCATAGATAAGCAATCAATGCTCATTTTTACTTATTTTTCAATTTAACAAATAAGTCAAAATCTGAAAGGTAAAAAAATAAATCATAAGTTACATCTTGATAAGATATATAGTATATAGCACTGGATGTTTTCATGGAAAACTTTCAATGAGGTCAAACCACAGTTGATGACATTGAGGTATGCAGGTACTTAACATGGATGAATATGTAAATACAACATTTACAGCAATCAATACACTATTGACACCAAAACACAAAACCATACTGTAACATTAACCCCACATTACATCTTGGATCTAGTAACAGATCAGATATATATAAGCTTTGAAAATTATTTGGAATTTCTCAGCATGCGTTTTAAAATCAAAACTTCCTTCAGTCCCTCCTGTTAAAGTAAAAGCCATGCTTTTAGCTACATCACTCTGTTGGCTATGTATCTGAAGAAAGTTTATATGTTTGCTTAGTCACACACAAGACATTTCATGAATGTATTCCTTGAAGTGTTACAGCATACTGTGGCATATGTTGTTCGCATCATTTCAAAGTCCGGAGCCTGCTGAACAGATCACTTCCCTCTGTACATTATAAGGCCAGGAGAGTTGGAGAGTTGAGGATATCAACAGATTCGGCTTTGCCCCCTCCACCTTTATGGCTGTCTAGTCCCTCTGTGAGAGAGTCCAGCTCGGGACAGGCAAATGTGAACACAGACAGGTAGCTGCTGCAGGTGGGGGTGGAGGTCACTACGGGAGTGCTGAGAGGCTCCAGGTCACTGGAAACGGACTTGTACAGGGTCTCCCAGTCCGACACCCCGAGAGAGCTGCTCAGATCTATGTCTGGCACGGATCGAGCCGTCTCCATCGGGGTTTTCTCCTCCAAACTGGGCAACATATTTTCCAGGAGCCCCTCCTTCATGTCCAGAGAGGGCTCAAGATCGCAGATGTTGATTTCTGCACTGGCACACAGCAAGATATTGGAGTTCCCAGAGATGGCTGTGGACGGATCACTGGGGATGTCCATGTCCTGGAGCGAAGGAGCTTCCTGGGTGCCATCCTCTGGAAGTCTGTCCTCGTCTGGACTGGGCGGCAGCACTGGGGACCCCGTGGGCTCCTGGAAAATAGACTCCAGCTCTTCTGACATCTGGCACACTGGTTTATGTGTGGCAAGGATAAATTCAAGCCGCTCTTTCTCTTTGAGGAGGTTGGCTATTTCCGTCTCCAGGGCTGCTTTTTCCTCCTCCAGCTTGTCCGTCTCCTTCACATAGATCGACATCCAAAATCATCCACATTGGAAAACACACAAACAGTGGGTGCAAATGACAGCTGAGTAAATGCATCACTGTTTACTTACAGCTTGCAGTGTGTCCGTGAGTTCCCTTCGTCTGTTGCGACACTTTGCTGCAGCCATTTTATTCCTCTCCCTCCTTATCCTCTTTTTCTCCTCCTCCTCTGGAGACAGCTGGGATGTAAAAGAAATAATTCAGTTATTACCTTGAAGAATCCAGCCATTTCATCCTCTAATCCGGTACATCCGTTGCCAATTCAGCCTCTGAAGAATGGCAAAAGCATGTTTCGCTGCAATGCGTCTAAAAATAGACCATTGTTGCAGACTTGCTGTGACCTGAATATAAATTGACTGCCTAAGGAAGGCACACAGCCAGCACACGGCACCAGAGGAGCATGCACAATAGCACTGTTGCACACAAGGAATTCAGATTGGCATATGTAAATTTACACTATTGACTATTCTGTCCAATAGCAGCTAGAGCAAACCTACCTGCTCTGTTTTCCCCTTTCTGACAGCATTTTTTCCCTTATTCCCGCCCTCTTTGGGTGTTGCCTGGTGAGAGCTTTGTGGTTCATTGGCTTGCTTGCTACCCAGAGATGGGGAGACAGATGTAATAATCGTAGGCTGGACCATCCACTGGAAATCTGGGGTAGAGGAAATTGCAGTGACTGTTGGAACAAATGGAGTGTCTTCAACGCTCATGTCTTGGCAGAGCTCCTGAAAAAAGGAAATAAATGGACAATGAGGACTATAATAGGGCTTTTTTTTTTATAAATCTATTATGCTATTAGTGGTTTTAAGTGGATGTTATTGTGATGGCAATCACCAATGAAATCTACAAATCATATGCTTAAAGTCTAAAACAGAGGGTAGCCTGCATGTGTTATGTTTTTCTTGAAATATACCCAACCAGAAATAGCCTTCTACAGATCAATATTTGACTTTATCATTGTTTCTGACGTCAACACTGACGCAGGGATGCTGTGGAGTCTCCTGAATGGATTTATTTTTCTCAATGAACCGCTGCATCGACACGCTCACATTTGGTCCCAGGACGTCGGAATCATAACAACCCGAGCAACGCTGCTATTTTGTCACATTTCCACCTGCACGGACCCCTGGTCCAATTATAAATCAAATAGATCAAATATTATGTTAAAAAATTGAGCGCACCCAGTTAATTAAAATCTTATCAATCAGTTCCACCTCCCCCTCCCCCCACCGCGAAGAAAGCATTAGGGCACTCAGTCTGTGGATCACATAAAAAGGGATGTTTCATCTGCTTGTAAACTGAGCGCCTCCTGGGCTGCATGTTGAATATATGATCAACAAAAGCCATTCATACCTTTGCATTGCTCTCTGACGAGGAAGCCGGAGAGCTCGCCTCTTCTGGCGTCGTCTGGCAGAGTGTCCCGACAGGAGACTCAGTCCGGCAGGTGGGAGAGACTGAATCCATGTCAGGCGTCAGGTTGTTTTGATACATCACGAGGAAGAAAACACAAGTCCTGATCAATGACAAATATGACTCTGGCCTTCGGCCCGGCAGAGCGTCTCGGGTCTGTTCTCCAGGTATATACCTGGTAACTGGACGACTAGAATGCAAGCCCCTCCTTTTATGCTCTGCTAGAATTTTATGAATGAACCAAGACTGTACCATCCGCGGAGGGGGAGGGGGGTCAGACTGACAGCCACACAGGCCTAAATTTCGGGGTAAAAGAGCATTATTTTGACATTTAGGCTACCCTCTTTTCCTCCATGAATAACATGAAAACATTTTTTTGTCAGATTTGGTCACAACTTCGTCCCCGCACGAAAGACAAATCGCAGTTCTCACTCCCATTCACAAATATCGGCTTCATATGTGAGAAACGTGAGCCTATTTATAAATAGACCTACACATATGTAACCATTTCTGAAAACCTGATGTTCTCGTGCATTCATTTAATCAAGGCTAAAAGACACGTACGCGGTTAAGAGTGGGCTACATAAATAGCCGAATAATGTCCACTGGGTTTGTTTAATAATGTAAAAGCTCATTTAGTTGCAAGGTCGACGCGACGCATTTTGCACGATTTCAAAAATATAGTATGTCGTCTATAGTTCACGTATGTAGCCTGCTCTGCTTACAGATTAATTTACTCCAAAATCAATTTCCTCTCCCCATTTCATTGTTATGAAACATACTCCATGTTCTTAACCGTCTGACAGACCTCTCGGTGAGCTCGGCACTTTGGGACTGCCTTTTCCAAAAGATAAGAATCGAGGGCTGTTAGCAGACATAATGAAATGATGCTGAATTGTTTACTTGGGGAGGAGGAGGTGAAGAGGAGAGATTTGACATGTGGGGGCGGAGAAGTCACGTGACACGACCCGGAACTGGAGGGAGGAGAAAAGAGGAGGGAGTGCGGTGGGGCCGCTTTTGACAGGAGCAGCGTCGTCCTTCACTCCCCATCACAACAAGGGACTGCTAGCATGTCTAGACTTTGCGTTTTGCTGCTGATACCGGTCCTTTCGGACCTGGTGTTTGCTATACAATTCTACCTGCCGGTCAACTCTAGAAAATGTCTACAAGAAGAGATCGACAAAAATGTGCTGGTCACAGGCGAGTACGAAGTCAGCAAAGAGCAAAAAACTACCATTCATTTGACGGTACGTGAACGTGTTGCACCGCAGCTGGAACATATGGCAAACTTCTTTAGAAGTTTCTTTAATTAAACAAAGATTTATATTTGTTTGATGTGTATTATTTGTAGAGGCATTTGACCAAATATCTGTTTTTTTTTATTAATTTGATATTCAGAGGGATAACTGTCGGAAATAATTTTCACAATAAAAAAATAGTAATGTGGATATAATCACAAAAAAGGTAGAGCCATTTAAAAAAAATGTCATTCTGATAGAACAGTCTCATATGTTAAAAACATTGTCATTTTCTTGTAATGTAAAAGTTTGTTTTGCAGCCTTCAAGATCTAATCATATTACTTAGTCTAGTCTCATTTAAAGATATCAATATAATATTGGTTCATCATCCAGCTTTACTCCAAAGGACTTTGTGGGCCCAGTGCTCCACTTTGGATCCACAGAGTTGATAATTGAGAGATATAGTGCCAAACCTCTCTGTTAACTCTTTCTTCAGATCATTGATTCTTTCGGCCACACGTTGTACATCAAGCAGAATGCCACAAAAGGGAAATTTTCATTCACGACAGAAAATCATGAAGAATTTGACGTTTGCTTCCACAGCAGATCTCCAATGGGTGAGTGAGGCTTTGAAAAATATATAATTCAAAATAATATCAATGAAAGATAATCTTTTCTCAATTAACTAGTGATGAAAAGGAATATTCCAACTCAAATGGACAAAGCACATAAATTATTAGTGGTCAACGATGGAGGCCAAAGATGCATGATGAGGGTGATCCAAGTGATGCAAAAATACTTATTATTGTTGATTGTATAATTTCTCCCCGGGGATCAATAAAGTATTTCTGATCTGATCTGATTATTTTCTGTCAAATAACATAATAAGGTATTAATGCTTGTCATTAGGCAGTGGGAGGGTCCCAGACCAACTGGTCAAACTGAACACGAAGCATGGCGTGGAAGCAAAGAACTACAAAGAGGTGAGGTACTGTGTTAATACTGTTATATCAAAGATCATGAGTATTCATCCAAACTACTACTAATAATTCAATGCATGATGAACTTTGTGACAGCATTAAGAAAGGTGATGTAGAGAGATCACAGCATCTAAACCTGTTTGATAAATTTTACTCTTGCGACCTCTTTGTCAGATTGAAAAAGTGGAGAAACTGACGCCCCTGGAGGCGCAGCTAAGACATCTTGAGCACCTCTCACAGGCCATTGCAGATGACTTTGACTACTTGAAGAAACGAGGGAAAGAGATGCAAGACACAAATGGTAAATGGATAGAGCAATATGTTTATTGTTAAATCACCACTTGGGTACTGCTCTCTATGGGTTATTCTCTTTTGGCCACACCCCTATGAGATGTCACGGCAGGTGTTTTGCCTTGGACAACAGATGGAAATCACCTGCTGTGTGGGGTGTGGCCAAAAGAAGAACAAGCTTGAGGGTTTGAGCACTTTTCTCCATGTTGTGTCTGAAACTATCAAGTTGACTGAAGCGTTAAAGACAGCTTTGACTCTATTCAAGTGCTCTGCAATCTTAAACAGCTTCCACCAACACACGAGTGCTGCTCTTCGGCATCATCTCCACGAGCTGTTTGAGTGCATTGGCCACGTGGCAAGTTTTCTACTTGAGACGATTCTTCAAGGCAAAGAAGTTGATTGACTGAATAGGTTTTTCAAGCACCACCTGAGGGATACAGCTTGATCATCAAGTGAACTGCAAGTTTCTACAAGTCACTGTAATGTGCCTTTTGATATCTTTCCGATGATCATATCATAGCAACGTATTTCATAAATTTTCATTTATTTTAGTATTTCACCTTATTGTGTACAAAACTAAATGTTATTTGTGTCTGACAATATATCTTCCTATGAATTTGCTTTAGTATAAAACAAAAGGTTTCCGCTTCAGGCCTTTCGGGGGAATGTGACTATTACAATTCATTTTGTTGACAGCAAACTACACATTTAAAATAAAATACACACCCACTTATTTACTTCCATACAGTTCCCACGCTTTATACATTCTTCTCAGCTTTTGGAGGTTGGGTTTCTGTAATTCCTGAAGGGACAAGAATGCTTAGTCACCATCAGATTGCCGTGCTGTACAATGCCTTGAGTACTACATTTTGTACAAATGTGCTACTCCATTCTGGTACCTTCTGGTCTTTGTCCAAATGGAGGATGTCTACTAAGGGAGCAATGGATGGACGGCCATGAGCACACTGGAAGGGCAGCTGGCAGGAGGACAAGGACGCCACCAAGCTGTAGCATTCATCTCTACTCAGGCTGTCATTGAATTTGATGGCACCTGTTTAACGCATACATGTATACAAGTGATTTGTATGAAGATTCCAGTGTGAAACTGTAATTGATTGAATCGTCATTGCACAAGAAACAAACTGAAGGATGGAGAGATGTCATTTAGCCATACCGTGGCATGCTAGGGAGGCTAGCACCTTCAGCACAGTGAGAGGCAGAGTTCCTTTCACTCTTCCAGTTAAGCAGAGTAACTGAGACAGAGTAAGAAACAACGCAACACTTTATGGAGTAATAAGATACTTTCTTCCACACAAAAAGGTTTAGGAGCTACAGAGACACTTAAAAGCTTACCTCAATCTGCTCTCGAAGATACTCCTGATGTGTGATTATAGAGAAAAAGCAAATTGGAAAACATAATGGGATAGAATTGTAAAATAATCACTTGGCTAAATGAGTAATACAATAGATGGCCTTAATACAGAGGTTTCAGAAGTCTTACCTCAACAATAGGCTTGATAACAGATGCTCTCCCCCGCCTGAGCTCATTACTCTCCTTTTCAATGAAGCACAGTGGTACCTTCCCTACAAAAACATGTGGGCCCGCTGCCTGTGAGAACTTCACTTCCAGGCCCAAACTCCGCAAATGTGGCTGACAAGACCTGTAAGAGGAAGGGTCCACAATACATGAGCAATCTGAATTACAAAGGGATCAAAGCTCCAGGACATCCATGCTGTACCCATTTTTCTAGAAAGGAAACAAGACACATAATGGCAGTTAAAGAACCACCACATCAGACAAAGTGCTGCAAGTTTTCCAACAAATTGACTCCTTCCACTGGCTGAAAACTGACTTTGTGACAATGATCCAATTACAAGAAAAACACTGAACAAAACACAACTCTTGTATGTAAGGCATTTGACAGTATTCACTCTACTATTAATACAGGCTGCCACAACAAGAGCATTAGAGTGCTGACGCTACTGAATGGTGTCATGTGAGCCAAAGTGCTACACAACAGCTCTGGGTTAAGACAGGGGTGAAATGAGGCTGCGTCACTGCACCCACCCTTTGTCATCTTTATTGCTACCAGCCTTCACCTCACTGCCAGAATCTGCTGCTGGGTGTCTCGGTTGTTGTATAGAGCAGAAAGCGGGGCCCTTAATCCAGTTTAAGGCCAACTGCAGGGTAGGTAAACCCACCAAGCAATGACAATGCAATCACACTCATTTAAAAAAAAAAACACCAGTGTATCCTAAACACCATACCGACATACCATTCTCTTCTCAATAATCAGAGGCTGATTTAGAGATATATGTTCACCAATACATCACCAACTCTAATGCACAGGCCACTGAGAGTGATGCTCACATGTTGAATCCATATTGGATGAACTGTCTTTAGCAATACTTTGAACACATTTATATATTCAAACTCTAGTATCTGCCTTTATGTTAAGTTTACTGGTTTAACTGGTTTTCCCCTTTGCTTGCTGTACAAGTACAAAAAACACACCTAAGCAGCCTTAGCTCCTCTTCTGTTACACTGATCTCAAGAGGTGGCAAAATGGTTGATGAACACAGACGTCTCTCCCCTGGTGCATCTGGGTCATCCTCATAGGAATCTATGACAGGATATATAGTTCGGACTGTAGCATCACAACAGGGTCCCAACAACAGCATTATTAATTTAGCATAACAACAATACAGTGCATTGTACCTGCAACTAGATTTTCAAGTCGAACTCTCTCATGCGCAGCGTGTTGATCCACCAGCACCAGAAGGTTTCCTGGGGTTTTAATACAAAATGCATGAGATGTTGATAATATAACAAATGACAAAACAGTGAAGTTCCGGTCCATACCTTCAGTATCAGCGAGGGACGCAGGCTCTTCATCCCTTGTATTGATAAGACATGCAAGAAACTTCTTATCCACTTGATGAATAACCTATAAGGTAATTAAATAGCAATTACTTCATTCAATATCAATGAAGGCAAAATGCTTGAAGAATTATAAAGAACATTTTGACAGAACATTCAAAAAAGGACACCAAAAGAGAAATTTGCCTTCATTGAGTGAATCATGGCCTTAGAAAAACGGTATGGAAACAGGATGTTGTGGATCTTGACAGCCAGTCCATCAGCTTGCCCACTTGATATGTCCACACCGACCTGTCGGCACAGAAGAGTTCATAATGCATCATTAACACATCATAAACATTCAAGTGAAACTTGAATTTGCATTAAGACGCTAAACTTTAGAACAGTTAACACAAGTAGAAAAAATGTAAATTCTTGCAACGTTACAAGGCTGTTCTCCATCCAAAGATTCACAAACACATTCTCATATAAAGTAGGCAAAAGTTTTGTTTACCATAGGAGGTCGGACAAACACGGGGTTATTCCACTTTGAGTACAATGAGGTAAGCGAGTTGGAGCTCTCACCATTGTCAACTGTTAAAACACAGACGATTACACATGAACACAAACGAGCCAGTAGTCACATTGTATATTGTGAATGTGTGTGTGTACGTGTGTTAGACACCCTACAGTCTACAATCTGATCCATCCCTCTGTCGTCAAGCCCTGAACTAATCACTCTTTCTGTCCTGGATTTAGGCACGAAGGGCAACACTAGCGCCACCTGAAATGGGTAACATCTGTATTCCATCCCTACAGTTTAAGGAACAGGAACAACAGTGACAGTGAAGGTATTCTTGGTTAATGTTGAGTGCTACTTCCAGTTGCTATCATGTCAACACAACCTGCTGATAAGCACAGAAAAACTACAAACTCACCCATTTCAGAGATGACACTAACAGCCATATTGGTGACATCAGATGTACAGCACACTTGTGTTTCTTCAGCACGTGGGTCCTCATATCGGCTGAGCCCAGTCACTTTGTTGACGTAAACTGTCTTTCCCACGGAAGTATCGTAGTGATGGAGCCAGTCACCTGATGTTGTAGCCTCTTCCCTCTCAGCCAGCTGAGGATTTGTACTGCAACCTGGGACTGGCTCAGGATGCAGTGTCGTGTCATAGTGATCCTCGTTGTTATTGCTGTCTTGGACGCCATCATCACCACTACTGAGACAGGTATTGTCCTGTGATGAAGTCCTGGACAGGTGTGGAAATACATTTGAATCGTCTGTCCTGTGTTGTTTCAAATGGTAGAGTTTAGTTGCCAAAGACGTTTTGCCTCTAATCTGCCTGGACAGTGGTTTTAATTTGGTGAAAACTGAGAGGGTTGGTGGACTTTGGAGGCTTTTCTGTGTCTCTTCTTCTGTTTCTATAACTTCACCATCTTGCTGATCTTTCTGGGATACCAACAAATTCTGGGAATTCAAAACAAATCTGTCTGTCTGAGGAAGTCTAGTATTATTCTCTTGATGAGTCTCTTGAGAGGGTAATGTCAGTTCATCAGATTTACCATATACTCTTCTGAACTTCTCAAGAGATCCAGACTCCTTACATAAAGACACCTTTTGACAAGTTACAATCCTGGGAATCTTTGAGGGAATGATAGGAGCAAAGACTTTGTATAGTTTCTGACTAGATCTGTCATGCCCTGCATCCAGTGAGATTTTGCGTTTTGATGCAAAGGATCTCTCTTCACATTTCTGTGCTAATATTTGCCCTTGTAATACTGACTTGTTGATTTGGGACATGTCCTCCATATGCAGACTTTCATGAATGTATGGTTCGGACAGACTGATCTTTCTGTTGCTTACTAAAGTCAGTCCATGTCCTCCTGTACCCTGGCCGTCAGGTAATATTTGCTCTGCAAGACTGTTTAAATCAGGCTGAATTTGTTGAGTGATGCTCACATTGCTGGTTGAGGTAGTATTGTTTAATTGTATCTCTCTTTCTTTTGGAAGTTCCAGTTTTTCACTTTCTAGTTGTTTGACTGAACTTGACATACATAGAGTTTGAGAGCCCT
This sequence comes from Enoplosus armatus, assembly GCF_043641665.1. NCBI lineage: Eukaryota > Metazoa > Chordata > Actinopteri > Centrarchiformes > Enoplosidae > Enoplosus > Enoplosus armatus. The sequence goes on from NC_092194.1 coordinate 9,567,261, forward strand.
CCCCTGCTTCACTGAATGTTGGCTCCTCTTCCTCAGTAATGTTATTATAAGATGCAGGTGCCAGTCTAACCAGATCACACAGTGCTTCAACTCTACATCCTTTGTTTATGCTTCTTTCACTTTTTATATTTTCCAAATCATTTGCAGTTTTCTTTATCTGCCCCAGCTGTCCAGTCTCTTCTTTGCACTCCATCAGACCAGACTCCGGGCAAACACTGTCCTCCCTTACACAGTCCTCTCTGCACTCACGATGAACAGAAGCAGATGCCAGTTTCATTCCGATACTACAGTCTAGTGTGGAAGCACCGCTAGTTTCTTGGCCACCATTGACACTGTTGTGCCCCTCTTGGTCTGTATTGTGAGTGCCAAACAGTTTGGGAGATACACAGTCCAAGTCATCTTGAGAAAGTACAGCCACCAAGTTCTCCCTGCTCAGGAAAACTTTCACTGCCTCTTCTATACAGAGCAAAATGCCATCCCAATCTTTGAACTCTATTAGAGTTTTGGCAGGCTCAAGACAAATGTCATACTCTGAGTAAGAGCATTTGATATTGATGATGTATACACCGTGCAGCTCTTGGCTTCGTTTGTGCTTTGGACTCCTGATGGCAGACTGCCACTCTGGACTGTCATTCTTCTGATTTGAACTGCTGAGTCTGCGTAGGAGAAAGTTCAGCAGCTTGTGTATCCGTGTTTTCAAGAGCAGTCTGTCATTTACATACAGGAACTGTAAACTGTTGTTGTAGTGGCCCTCTCTGCCAATGTACCCAATCACTTCAAACTGTCCGTGTGTGTAGCTGATTTCTCCAAGTTTCTGTGCTCGCCCGAGGCTGTGTATCTGAACAAACCTGTGGTAGGTGTTTCTAGCTTTCGGAAGCTGCACCGTCATGGCTCCTGTGCAGTCATTCTTCAGGGTGAAAGACACAGAGGGATGAACCAGAGAAATAGCCTCCACTCTGTGTCTGATTCTCTCGCCCTCCAGGACAGCATCCATCCTCTTCCTCCGCACTGGCATGTTGTGGAAGAAGTTACAAATGACCACAGTTGTCCCTGCAGAGGCTCGAGCGGTCTCTGCTTCAAATACATCCATGCCCTTGCCATCCTTGAAGATTTTGACGTGAGTTTTCACTGATGATCTGGTCCGGGATGAGATTTCAACAAGTGTGGCTAGAGAAACTATACTTGCCATGGCTTCTCCTCTAAAACCATACCAACTGAGGTTGTCCAGGTCTTCAACAGAGCCGCATTTGCTTGTGTAGTATCTGTTTCCCACGCATCCCATATCCTCAGCATTCATTCCAGCACCGTTGTCGATTACCTGAACTTTGAACGCCTCCATGTCCATCCTCACTCCCACACAGGTCGCCTCGGCATCGATGCTGTTAAGGACAAGCTCCTCTACGCACTGCTGAAGTGAGGGGATAGCGACACCGGAGCGAAGTTTCCCCTGAACCTCTTTAGGCAAACACTTAATCATGGTGTTCATTAAATCCAGCTCTCTTGGTATGTCCAGTCTCTTATCTGCCCTGACTACACAGTCATAAGATAGTAACGTTAAAATGGCTTAAATTTGGCCGTTGCTAAGTTAGCTAACGTCCAGTTCAGACGAAGTTCAAACGAAAATACTTTGACCTCGACACATTAAAAAAAAGACGGGTTACACAGCTCGTTAAATTACATAATTAAAATACACAATCGAAAGACATGCTAAAACCAACCTTAGCTGCTGTTTACAGTCAACGTGAAACAATAAGAGATGACGGCACGGCAGCAGCTAACATGTACAACTAATGGCGCCATCTTGTGGTGTGAAAGACCTACAGCTCAACCGTCGTCTTATTTTTCGTTTAGTCGTTGGCAAATTGCAACCAGCTGTTAATGTGCACACCGCCGCCTACTGTACGGAGTGTGCTATCTCGTGTGTTACATTGTATTATCCTTGTATTTTCAAATTAAAGTTTGTTAAATGAATTAAATACAATTAAATTCTCACCTAACGCTAATTCATAGAGCCTAGAAAATTGTATCTTCCTCATTCATATTAGTCCCATTAATGGTCCATTGTATATTTTGTCTTTAAGTACTGCTCATTCTTTCCTACACAGAACTCGGTACATCAATTTCCATCACATTTTCTCTATTAAATTTGCCTATTAAGAAGTGCAATTAATTTTGTATGCTGGTCTTGGGCTAGTGAATGTCACCTCCACTTTTCTCTTCCTCCCTCTTATACCTCCTGGCAAATCCAGTTTGTTAGGCTTGTAACATTCTTCACCAGTATTTCCCTTAAGAATCGAATTAACACAAATTGAGGATAAATTGATTCTACATCTTTGGCTATTTTGTCAGTGCTTCTCCACAGTCACCTGCAGAGCTCAGTCCTTACCAAAGGAGGGCAGCAGCCTTCGGATGAGTATTTAGTCCTTCATTGGGCTCACCTCAGACTGCTTCAATCAGTCTTTATGGAGGCAGATGAAGACGGTGGTGACAGATTTCAAGGTCATACCATTGCCTGTTTGCTCAGTGGGATGTTTACTGGACTTGGGGATGTTTGAAAATGTCCTCTTCAAACAGATTTACAGTTTCTGTTAAATAGTGTGGTCACCTCTGATAACCACTCAATCATGTTCTTCTAAATGTTCTAGTCTAGGTCACTGAAAACCAGGTTTCCAGTCTTAAGGCTGATATAGCCTTTTAAAGTTAAACCTATCAAATACTCCCTTAATGCTGTTACTACAATAAAATTCAAACAATGTGAAGCCTGCTGATAGGAATTTTTCATTTATTAATGTAATTCCATATATTGTAGATGTTAAGGAGACCTAACATACACACATCTTTTCGATTCATTATATGAGTTGCATTCCAACCAATAAAAAAAACTAAATAAATAAACCATCTGCTTCAAAGTTAATATTACAGGCACAATCTATGGGTTACTTTATTTATTTTACTATGTTAAAAGAAGAGTGTTCTAGGTTATCTACTGTTTTCTCATTCTTGAACTCTGCCTTGGTTATGTGTGACTTGGGGCTCCCGGTGGATTTCAGCCATTCCTGCATTTCTTTCACCTTGCTACATGGGCCTTGTAGCTGCCCCTGAACAGTTCCTGCGCCTGTGTTTTGGACCCATCCAACCAGGCCAAGCTTCGTCCCTTCTGCCTGGAAAATGAAACACTGCAAATTAGAAGATAGCAGAGGTGGGCTACTGATGGAGAACATGGCTGTGATGGGGTACTGGGACTATTAGTTAGATAGGTTGTACAGGATGGGCCTTGAACATTGTTAAGAGTTAGATCTCTAAGCATTATATATAGGACGAAGACTCTTTGTCATTTTCCAAATCAAAGAAATTCAGCTTTGGTGTTAGAAATGTTAGTTTGACAAAAGAAATATTGACTTATGGTCCACTTACTAGCTGCTCATGGGCAGGCTAACATTATATCACTGTCAAACTTACTTGAGTGTACTTCCGAAAAAATACACCTTGCACTCTGCCAAAAATTTCATAATCCACTGAAATTAGGTCTTCGTTGGACATAGTGGACCTAGAAAGGGAGAAAGGAGACAGTACTTGGGTGCTGTGTTGTGTATGTTGGGGGACATCATGCATCGCACGGGCTACGTTACAGCTGCTAGAAGCTATGCGAACTATTTATTTATGTTCAAACGATTTGAAACCTGGATAATTAACACTTTTAACGACGTATTCATGCTGTATGGATACATGATAGCCCGCTGTCTGTAATATAATTCACCTGAATATTGTTAGGAAGCCGTGAGATGACCATTCAGCTCCGAGGGATCTCGATTTTTAAACATACGGGACTCTGCTTCCGGAAGTGATGTTCAATGGACCAATCAGAGAACCCCCGAGACACAAGGTTTCTAGGCAACAAGTGTAAACGCTGGGAAAAGGAGACCCAACAGTTCTCATGGCTATCTCCGTGTGGCTATATTTGTGACTAGCTAAACTCAACGTTACTTTTAATTCAGACGACATACAAAAATTCAGTAAGTGTTTAAAATTCTAGGCGGATTTTGGGAAATAGTTGTCAACTACAGATGGAGTAAAAAGTAGATCGTAACTCGCTAATTCTTTTTCTGACATTGACCTCTATTTGGCTAACCTTTGGCAAATGTTATCCAAGAAAAACACATGATTTTATTATTATTATTATTTTATTATTATATTGCAGAGGTTTGTTACTCATTGGCCTCACTTACTTACTCACTTACTACTTTTTGTTTTTTTTTGGGGGGGGGGGGTGACGAAAAGTTTCCACTCAAGATCCACTTACTTGCTTGTTCTAGCATATCACATGGTCTTCATTAGCTAACTAATTATCTTTGCTGATTTGTCATGGAACAGTAAATGTGTAAAGTCTCCGTGATTCAGGTCACTTTTACAACTTCTCTTCCATGTTGGCTTAAAGGGTGAGCTTGACGGTTGATTCTTGGCCTTAAAAAGCAGTTGACAAAACAGTCTCAAGGTTCACTTACTTCCATATTATGGTGCTGTTGACCATATCACATGGTCTTCGTCAACAAGACATCTGCTGATTAAGCTACTTTTAAGCCAGTATGGACAAAGTGTAAACATCTACAGTTGCAAGACAACTGAGCAAACTTCATCTAATAATAAAGACTTTGTAATCTGGTCAAAAGCTACAGAACAAGTGAGTAAATGGACCTGGAGTTATCTGTTGTTTTCAAGGTAAAGAATGAATTGTCAAGGTCAACCTAAGAACTTTACACTTGTTTTTTTCCACTAGAAATTATACAGAAAAGACCCTGAGTGGCTGATGTGGAGGGCTCGGGTGTCTTTTGCTAAGATCTATGGAACAACAGTACAGCCTCAAAGACATGAACAACGGATGAAGTCATGAGCACATACACAAGAAGAAGTCCTCAAGGGCAGTACAACATTGCTGGAAAAAGACATGGCATTGCCTCTACTCAAGCACAACATGGTGTCGTACGTAGTAAGAGAGCAGATGGAGTAGAACGGCCATTTCCACACAAGCCTGTTAGCCACAGAAGACCTCTCAACCCCAGGACACAAGACTCACTTGATCTGTGTGATTTTGAAAAAATTACTATTACAAAACCAAGAGGCCCTTTGTCGCTCCAAGAACATCAATCGAATGACATCAGAGAGACCACTGAGACCAGGCATCCAAGAAAAGACTCACACAGACTGCCCAGTGGAGAACTGCATATGGCCAGAGCAATTCATGCAAAAGAGCTCATGCTACAGGAGAAGCTGTGGAGGGTTGAGGAAAAAATTAGACAAAAAATCCAGAGAGACAACATTGACGCTGCTGCAGGTGATGACCAAAAGAGTGAGGAGGAGAGGCACGACAGGCGACAAGCAGAGAGGGGAAAAGCTCAGACTAAAACCAGGCGGTCTGAGCAGCAGAGGAGAGAACCTGTTAGAAGCAGAGAAATTATGCTGCAAGAAAGAAGACAGGAGGATGTTAAACAACTTAGGAAGAGGCAAGATCAGAGGAATGAGAACAGAATAAGGAATACACATGAAGAAGAGGGGGCCAGATGGAAAACAGGGGAAATAGATGTTGCACAGTCACAAAGAAAAGGACATAAAGGAACTCATGAGATCACAGTTCATGGGCATGAAGCAAGTGGAGGGTTTAACAAATCAAGGTGGGAACATGTGAAAAAGCATACCAGAAGAAAAGGAGGGGATGAAAAAGATAATGGCATTTGGGGAGGTGTGAAGTCACAGGATAGAGAAAGAGAACAAAATACAACCTCTATGGGCAATAAAGGTTGGACTAGAGAAAAGGAATATATGGAAAGGACGAGTAAGGAGATGTGCGGTTCAGACAATGAACGAGACATGCCTCAAATGAGTCAACAGAAAACTTCTCATAGAGCTGCAACAGAAAACAACAGAGGTGCAGGAAGAAAACTGTCTGGGGAGCCACTGCTTCCACCAGGTTCCAGTCATTCTAGCAGACCAGAGCAGGGGGAGCTCAGACTTTTAGATAGCACAGACACAGGCCTCCAGCTTCTCCCTTGCAGAATCTGCAACAGAAAGTTTGCAAGCGAAAGATTAGAGACGCATGTCCAAATCTGTAAAAAGGTGAAACAATCACATCGTCAAGTCTTCAACTCCTACGTCAGTAGGACCAAGGGATCTGCCATTGAGGAGTTCTGGAAAACCCACAGCAGGACCAAGACTCCAGAGGTAGGCCAGTAACATTTTTGCCTCTTTTAAAGGGCCACCCTAGCAAGGTTTATGTTAAATATACCCTGTGGAGGTTTTGACTGCTTGTACCGCTATGGAGCATTGTTTTTAAGAGTGGGTCCCACATAACTTTGTTTGTTTACAAAAAATAAAGTCTAATATTAGTTTTGTTCAAAGTCTAATTTAACCTTGATGACATCGTAGTGGGTAGTGATGTCACCAGGGTTATCGTTATCAGTTTGGTGACTACAAAATTTTAACAGAGCCTGCGATACAAACTGGGGGTGTGGGGTTTGAAATGCATGGGCATTTACTAGCCAGGGAGAGTCTAATGAAATGATGCGATTGTTTGCATTATGGGAATCGTAGGATTATGATTTTTGGTCTCAACCCACATTAAAAGTCAGAATGTCTCAGCCACTTCAACCATTTCAACCATCGTTATTTGTTCCCAATTTTATGGGAATTTAATCCTAAATTCATCATTTACGGTTCTTGATAGGTGTTTGATGTCTTTTTATTCAGGTTTTAAAGAAAAAGAACCTAAATCAGAATCACAAGGCCAACACAAGGAATCTGCGTGAGGGTCGACTCCCAGCTGGAACCTCACAGCTGAAATGATCCAAGTGAGGACCCAGACACCTGGACCAGTTGAACAAGAAATCCTGAGGTGTCAGAACAGCATCAAGTCACCCATCACCAGCTCATTCTTGTCAGTAGTCTGAATTGTTTGATTTAATCCCTTATGAGAATTTTACACATCTCTTGTCAGCTTTATTTGAATATATTCCCTATTAACTGTCTGAGGTAGTTTTGTTTTCAACAAATAGTTATGTTAGTAATATATTGTAGGAAATATTGAAGATACACACGTAACAAAAGACAGCTGTTAGTTTTATTTATGGCTTTTGCACAAAGCGTGACACAACAGTGTGACTGTGAGAGGAGTGTTTATACAACTGTTACATCTCCACAATATTTGGTTAACTGTTGAAAAAAATAACGTATTTTTAAATGCTGTCAACACACTTTGTAAAAAGGCACGGCATTGTCATATTTTCACTCATTTTGGTTTCAATAGCTTGCTTATATATTTGTTATAACACACACGCATAAACAAAACCAACAGACCTCAAACAAAAAATGCACTTACATATTTGCTTTCACAAATTATGCAAAATACGGCAAAATAACATTTCAGAAAGTACCAAAGACAGATAAAATGGTTACAAAATGCAATAACAACATCATAGCTGGAAAGACCACGTTTTCCACATTCAAAGAAAACTGTTCAAGTGTTCATACATGTCACAAAGAAGACAGACCTACATGTGCCGCGCCAACAAGAATTCCCAAGTCGAAGGCAATAAGAAAAAGTAACTAGAAGTAGTTGTTAAAAAAATGAATCAGTAGTTTCGTGTTTCACACAAATGCTTTTATGACAATAAAACGTGCAAATTTCAAAAGTATGTATTTGCATGATAATTAGAATATGTTTGTTAGAGCTAACATGTCTGAAAAATATTGAAAACGTGAAAATATGAAAAGTTTTTAGAGACTATTTTGTATTTTGCACTTTAGCTTTTTGACAATATCAAATGAAATAAAAAATAATGAAAGATAAAGTGATACATAAGAAAGGTATGTTTTCACATTGGAAGATGGCGCCAACATGTCATGATCAATCTGCACAACATACTGGCTGCCCATCTCTCAATAATTGAGAAGAGGAAACCCCAGTCTTTGTATTAGCGGTTTCCTATTTGCATAAGCTGGTTATGTGATAAATACTAATATCTGAGGCACAAAGGACTGAAGCCTCATTTAAAGTCAATAATACCACCAAACATAGACTTAACTTTCACATTGCAGAGTAACACTATTATCTCTGTGATGATTGTCTCACGCAGGTGTCAAGGTCCGATACATCATGTTGAATCCAGCCAACATTTCAGTCTGTGGAGTAACTAGCTAGATCACTCCACCCAGGTGAACACAAGTGTGCATATGAGAGTGTGCAAGATGTTATACAGTATTACATATGCAGTGAAATGTAATCAAGTAACTTGGCGCTCTGTCAAACATGTATACTGAAATGTAACCATTGTGAATGGGCACGAGGCCGCACCTCTAACCAAGCCTCCACTCCCCATCTAACCAGCTTGTTTAATTCAATACGTGGTAAGAGCTTTGACACGTCTCCCGTGATCAAGACATCTGCAGCTGAAGTCTCACACACCGGCCCCGGCAGATCGGCCCCCGTGGTTTGTGAATCCGCCTCCTCTTCCTCCTCCATCCCCGGGCATACGATCAGAGTGATGGTTTCCGTTATTGTCACATCCTGCTTCCCGTAGCGCTGAACAACCGATTGCCGCCCAGAGCCTTTCATTCTCCTTCTGCTGCTCGGCGACCTAGAGACGGCAGGAATACATGCTGTTACTCATGCACAAGGATCTAAATTAGCACTGAGGCGGGCAGGTGGCTTCTGGGGAAAATATCTCACCTGTTTCTCCAGCATCTGGATCCTCATCTCTTGACGGGCGACTGTCTCTCGCAGCTGTAAAATAAGCTTATCTGTCAAATACTGTGTGAATGGGATGTGCTGATTAGATCATGATTTTTGCACTGGTGAGTTTGCAGATTTGATACCTGTGTGAACTCGCTACTTCCTTTGCAGCACATGCCCGATTCTCCTTTTTTGAAGACGTCATCCTCCTCCAGTCCATTGACTTTATCACAGCTCATTCGTTTAGTCTGTGGACAAATGAGAATGGACATAGTGTATGTGTTTCAAAGTATTACACAGTATGAACAGCAGTATTTGGAGTATATGATTCATGTCTAGATTAGTGCAAAGGACAGCTATTTTGGCATTACCGATAGGTCTTTCTTACTGCTGACTGCTGCTGCCGCGGCCTTTAGCTCTTTCAGCTCCTCATACGGCAGAGTGACACTCTCTGAGATGGAAGAGAGCTGGTCAGGAGTGGGCAGCTCAGAGTCTTCTGGCATTGGGATGTACTCTGCGTCCTCAAGCTCCTGTTGGAATAGAACCTCCCTGAATCAGAAGACTGTGAGTTTCCATTCAGATGTTTCTGTCTTATGATTCAAACAAAGGTTTCCTTATTCCTGGTGCTTTCGTGGTAACAAACCTTTCTAAGCCAGAGAGGGCAGGAGCTGTCTCCAGTCTGGTTTGTCACTGACATCATTGGAGTTTCCAAGAGGCACTCCTCTGTATTATCCTCCATTGTACCCCCAAGACCCCTATCACGACACTCCGTCTCTGAACCAGGTTCTATGTCCAGATCCACTGTGGATGTAGATGCTTCCTGGTCCAGTCCTATACACACACGCATACATTGACACACACGAAAACAATGTAGACTTGTAGGTGTAAATGTAAAGAAAACAAATTAGTGACAAAAAAGTATTGAAAAGTATTTACCACTACCAACTGATAGTCCACTGCTGTTAGAGCGAATAGTCTTGGAGTTCAGCACTTTCTCTGCAAACAAGAACATGTATTAGACAGCTGGCTGCTTGCACCAGTACACTGTGCAAGTGTCTAGTGGTGATTACTAACCCATTATGATAATGGTGTGCCAGCCACGACATGAGAGGTCTGGTACATGGTGGAGGGAACCAAAGATGGGCCTTGGCATGGCAGGGCATACCTCTGAACCAAATCCCTTATCAGCAGGCATCCCAAGTCGTCCATTTCCTGCATTTCCCCATGCAAAGATCTGATTGTCTGCAAGAAACAAAAACAGATAATGATATATCCTCGGGACCAAACGTCTGGGGCAGCGGCTTCTGGGAAGAAATAAAACTGCCACAAACCTTGACATAAAATCAGAAAAATATACTATTATTGCCATAGATGCACCACAGGACTGTACGTGTTCTTACCCTCAGTGGCTGCAATGGTGAAGCCGTCTCCACAAGACACTTTGGTCACTATCTTCCCTCCAAAGGCTCCAACAAGGACTTGGACACCCTGGTGTTTCTTGAAGTCCTTCACTCCCTGCTGTCCGTACTTGTTGCAACCAAAGGTAATCAGGCGACCACGTTCTGCAAAGCAGGAAATCATATGAAATCACGTTCCTTTGAAATGGTGATCATTTTCACTGACAAAGAGAAATATCAGCCTCTCTTTCCGGTACCATCAATGGCAGCTGTGTGGGTCTTCCCTGGAGCTATGGCCTGGACCTTGAACCGCGACAGCTGCTTTGCCAAGGTCAGCGTGGTGATGTACGGGATCCCTTGGTAACCCTGGTGTATAGAAAAAAAAACGTATTAACATAGCTGCATTACCTAAAGTCTCTATTATTACCGTCCTTTAAGTATAACTCAGTACCTCTCCAGGGTGGTTTTTGAGACCAGAGAATCCCTGGTTCAGACCAAGCTTATTGAATTCATTGTTTCCACACGCTAGGACTTTGCCAGCTTCTGTCAAAAAGAAGGTTCCATCGCTGCCACATGACACTGAGGAGATGGTGGCGCCTTTAGGGATCTCCACCTGGAAAAAACAGAACTTCTGAAATAAATAGCTACAAGTAAAGATGTTTTATCATATTTCTTAAAACTCTTTGTATCTTACTAGTTCATGCAAGGCTTTAGCAGTCAAGAATATGCCAGAACAGGGAACAAAATCTTACTTGCATTGGAGAAGAGAAGTCATCCTCACATTCAAGGCCGAGACGCCCTGCAGCAGGACAATAGAGCAACTTTTAGGGAAAACAATTAATACGACTGTATATTAAAAGGGCCACTATCTCCACCTGCTGGCTACAGTTATAACCGCAAAAACAACCTGGCAGAGGCTTAATGACATCACCTCAAAACAACAGTAAAGACATCAACCCCATGTACCATACTCTCCACAGCCCCAGGAGTAGATGTCCCCATTCTGAGTCAGGACCACCACATGGTTGTCTCCACACGAAACCTGGCGGACGGGCCGCTCCTCAAAAAACTCCAAAAGCACTGGCTCCAAAATCTCCACGCCGAGCTCACCCTCCACTCCAATGCAGCCGTAATAGTCTGACCCAAACATGTACATCTGGTCCTCATCTGCAAAAGCAGTAGCAGAGGGTTCAAAGAGGCTTTTCAGAAAGAGTTTTTTTTTTTCCTCAACCTCATGCTTTCCTCACTCACCGGTGACACAGGCAGTGAAGTCAGCCCCACATGCCACCTGTCGGATGGCCTTCCCCTGCAGCTTCTCCACCTTCTTTGGCTGCCGATACGAGGCCTGGTCTCCGTGTCCCAGCTGGCCCACCATCTTGCCTCCGCCTTGGACATTCTGAAGAGAAGGTTGAGAAAGTTGCTTGTAGTGAAGCACAAGAACAATTGGATCTAGTACATCTCTCCCAGAGTGATGGATCAATACTCACAGCCCAGGTATACAGCTCCTTTTCCACAGTCACCACGGCAAAGTGACTCTCCCCTGCACACACATGTTGGGCGCTGCTGCCTCCTTTAAACGTGTCCAGTTTCTGAGGGGTGAACTTCCCTCCGCCCCAGAAGTACACCTCCCTTGAGCGTGTGGTCACCACAGCAACAGGAGTGTCAGTCACTGTACTCAGCCTGCGGTGCAGCCAGGACAACAAATCAGTTATATACTACAAAATCTTACTCAAGGGACCATAGACAGGCTTTTACATAGGAGAATATTAAATTAACAACTTACTTTGGTCTTTTCATTGCTAAATTCAGCAAGGCAACTCGGTCTTCAAGCTCCCTAACAAAGAATGAAGTTGTCAGTGGGTTGTCATGGGTGTTTTGACTTCATCGCACCCACAGAATCAAAAAATCTTTTCTGAAGAAAATAAATAAAACACTTTTTTCCCTTTCAACCAACTTACTGTCTGCAGCAGGAGATGAATGGCTGGTCCAGAATCTGCTCAGTTGTAGGCCTCTTTGCAGGATCCTGCAACACAAAGAGATCACAAGAACTTTACACAGAGGCTAGCTTTCTACCTAGCACACAGTATTATCTCTGGCATTAATCCATTTGTTTCATAATGATCTAAAAATCAACTCCTCTTTGATTATTATCACTCACTTGATCAAGGCACTCATACACCAGTTGGATCATTGCAGACGAATAAACATCTGAGTTCACATCCATCGTCCAGTTGCCCTGGACTATTTTCACGCAGAGGTTCAGAGGGTTCTTTTGGACACAAACAACAAAATGAATTAATTCTGGTGAAAAAAAAATTGAATTTTCTGATTAATGCAAATAATTCAAACTATTTCTAGAAAGCTAACAAACCTACCGTTGCATCAAATGTTCTTGTAAGAGTTAAGACTTCAAAAAGTACACAACCCATGGCCCAGATGTCTGATTTGAAGTTGTACTTTGCTCCCTGGCACAATTCAGGTGACATGTAATATGGAGTTCCCACACACTGGATTTACAGAGGAAGAACAAGTGCAAAAAGAAGATTAGTAAGATATGTATCTCAAGCTGATGCAGAAAGAGCGACGCCATACAACTGTGTAGCGCTATACCTCAAATAAAAACCATCCACAGCCTCATATAATCTTAATCAACTCTACCGTCTCAATTCTCATCAAACAACAGCAGTGTCCAAGGTGACAACAAAATATTAACTTTTCATGCTCACTGTTAACATGTGTTTTCATATCACTGTGTTTCCCAACCTGTACCGGTGATCAGCTAAACCACATCTACACCTCAGTTACAACGAGGTGTAGTGAATGGTGAAGAAACTATTTTCTCTGGATTTCAGAATCAGAAATAATTTATTTATCCCTGGGGGGAAGTTGTACAATTGGATTTATGCTGACTGTGCCTCTAAATAATACAGCAATATCTAAAAAAGAGCATGCACAAGCCCAAGACCATTGCCACTAAACTATTTGATTCAATAGAATAGAGTTTAATTTAATTAATATTCAATCAATATGTGCCTAATCATAGCAAGTCTGGTTAAAGATGCTAAGGGGAAACATTTACAGTCCCAACTTACAGTCTCTGCCATTGAAAACTCAGAGTCTAGCTTCTTTGCGAGGCCATAGTCGCCCAGCTTAATGAGGTCAGTCTTGGTCAGGAAAATGTTCAGAGTTTTGATATCTCTGCAAGAAAAAAAGAATGGTCCCATGACCAAGAAATATAATCGTTAGAAACAAAATAAAAACTCAAGTGACCTGCCAGATGCCTTCGATAAGGGCAAGAAAACGGGCTGACCATCTCACCTGTGTAAAATCCCAGCCTTGTGAATGTGAGACACCGCTGAGGCAATCTGGTACAGGTACCATATGACCACCTAAACAAACATGTTAAAAGGTGAAGATCTAATAGAGGATAGTTTGTTTGTATAAAATAAATGCCCCACAACACTCGTACCTTCTCACTGAAAAGTTTCCCCTTCTGTTGGTTGATTTTGTCATACAGATTTCCTCCTGTGATGAGAAGACCGTTTAGCATTCTGTCACAGATGAACAGCATTCAAACTAATCTCAATCAGATCTCCAGAGTGGACACAGACACCGTGTTTTCTTACCATTGCAATACTCCAACTCGATGAGCAGGGAGTTTTTATCCATGAAGTGATTGAAGTAGGCTATGATGTTGTTGTGCTCTAAGATGGAGAGGATGCTTATTTCGTTCATGACATCTCTGCGCTCCTTTTCGGAGAGTGAGTTCAGGTCCACCTCCTTCCATACCACCAGAGAGTTGTCCTAGGGAGGCCGAGACATTTTATTAAATAATACGAGTGAGAGCCTCAAATTGGCGTCCAGATTTGTCACTCCAGATAGAAAGCACACATCCTCTCTGATGCAGAACAGAAATATAATTGGCTCAAAATAACTTTTGGAGTGAGGGATAGCATGAGAGGGTCTGTAAACTCATATAATGCAGTATGTGCACCCAAATATAATACAAGATAAAGAAGCAAGGCATGGGAAAGTATTTATCTTACCCTCTCAAGAATTTCTCACAGGGGTATGGAAACAGAGGAACAGTGAGTATTTCAGTTAGCCAGACACATTAGTTAGTGAGTTACTGCAGGGTAAATCTTCATAATCCATAAGATGTAGCTCTATTAACAAGACATATATATATATAGATATATCTAGTTAATATGTCTGCACGGTAAGCAGAGGTTATATCGTTTCTGACTGCAAAACCCCACGCCTGTCCAAAAGTTGTGGGGACCTTGTCAAGTTTTCACTGCCCTGTTGTTGTTGCAGTGATGATAAACACTTTAAGGAACACTGTCAACAACACAGTTGTCATTAAGGAAGTCGACTGTTGCACGGTACGTTTGTGTGATTCGTGCCTTTTAAACACAGACAACTGTGCTGGGTCTGAAACCCAACTTACCTCTGTTCTTCTGTACAGAGTTGCTTCACCAAACGCCCCCCTCCCGAGGATCCGGATAGGAATGTAATGCAGCTTCTCCTCTTCGCCATTAAATGTGCCCGACGACAATCGCTCACTGACCACAGACCCGCCGCCCAAATCTGAATTTAGCGAGTCGAAATGTCTTTCATAGTCCTCCAGTGACATTTCTGTTTAGGGACTTGCTAGCCAGTGGCAGTGATGGAAATAACCCGAACAGGCCTAACGACAACTCTTTCTGAAAGACTCCTACAAAACCGTACGCACGTCTAACATGTTACCCGTGTCGGCTAACAGAGAGGACGGTCAAAGTATTAGTGCTACCAGACGCCTCAAAGCCGCTCCAAATATACAATGTAAGAAAAATACAACGTAGCAAAATGCGTGCAACTATAATACTTGCACCAGAGTCAAGCATGACACAACAAAAATTAGGACATTCAGCCAACTTTTTGAAGTTTCAGAATAAAAGGCGTAATTTCAAGCGTGCGGTTGTGTGTTTTACGATGAAAGCCACCACAGCGCGTTTCCGGGAGTGGCACTAATTCAGCTTGACTTGGCTAACAGTTAAATTAGCAAGGTGAAAGTGGGGCGCCACCCGGCACTGTAATCTGTCACGGAAATGTGACCACAATAAAAGAGGTTAAGTAAGTCTGCATCACAAACACGCGACTTATGAGTGTTTGAAATCGGTCTTTCTCGTCTGACACTCGACTAAAGAGGCAGCGACACACCGACAAACCCGGAAACTGTCAAAAGAGTAAATGTTCTTCTTGCCTAGGAGTTTCTTCTTTCACACGTCTACCCTTTTTCTTCTTATTTCTCTACTCTAAATTAAAATGAGGGTCCATATACTGTATACATAAAACTATCCACACTTTTAAAGTTTCACAATTTTAATTTCATACCACATTTTCAGGACTAATGTGGAGCAACGTGACACAAATTTTACAGATGCTATGACACTTTCACCATAGGGATGTCTAATATGTGTAAAATCCTATCACAGTAGGAATCATTTTACATGTAGATATCACTATATTTGACTGTATAGTACATTTTCCGGAAAATCACCTGAAAAACTGTTCTGTTTTTGGCTGATCCACCACATTAAGTACCTGACAAATCAGGGTACAAAAATCGTATTATCAAAATCAAATATTCTGCTTACTATCAAATGAAATCAATGAGCTGTCCTGCTCATTGATTTAAAACATTGCCTGCAAGGGTTTTCTATCAGATGTATTAAAAGCATAGTTACCGTGGAGCCAACTTTGTGAATCAGTGTGTATCAGTGTGTCACATGTAAAGTATCTTAAATGAACCTGACAGAAAGGCCTACTGATGGGCATAGTAGGCCTTTCTGTAAAAACCTACTAACATGTTTTTAAGACTTTCAGAAGACATCACATAAGAGAGAGAGAGTAAAGGGGAGTCAAGCGCACACACACACACACACACACACACACACACACAAAGTTTTGTAATGTTGACAGAGCAGCTGCCTCACACAGATATAAGAGACACACAGGGATTTCTGAGTAAAAACCTGAAGACCAGAGGGATATCTAGACATGATTTCAAATAATGACAACAGCACAGATGGAAAATCATTACACCATAACACAGAACGCAAAGGTATGGCTTGTGTTATTCAAACTGCCCTTGTAATGATTTCAAAAAATATACTGCATTGTTATATGTTGTTCACTTTGAAGTGTCTGTTTGTTCAGGATCTATGTCCACGGTCAGAGTTGGGTCCAAAGGTCTTCCTCTGTATCCACTGGTTATCGCGTGTTTAGGACTGCTAAACATTATTCTGATGTTAACTGCTATTGTTATTGGGATTTACTGTGAGTACAACTGATCTGAGGAAGGTGTTGTATCTGTACTTCACTTGTTCTTGTACTTCATTAACTAAGCTATCGACAACATTTACCAAGTTTTTATAATTCTAATATCTATATTTACCCTTTCTATATCTAATGCTATGAATTGGTAGATACATAAAAAAAAGTAACTTGTTTTCTAACTATTACCTATAAGATGAATTTTAAAAAGTGACTCTGTTAATTCTGCTAATCACAGGCGGTAAAGTCAGCGAGGTATCCGCTCCCCACCAAATGACAGCACAAGCACTCATCATAGAGGTGAGGCAACTTCAGATAATGCAGACTGAAGCGATCAAAGCTGAACAAGAGGCCCAACAAGCGTTAAAGAAAGAGCTCAGGAGCCATCAGCAATTGAAACTGCAGTTAGAACAGAACAAGACCATCAGTGACGACCTTCAGGGGCAGTTAGAGACACTACAACTGCAGAAAACAACACTGCAGTCCGAAACTTCTGACACTCGTAAGAGGCCATTGCACTTTTTAATGCATTTTGGAATCAAACCTTCTCTTCTTGTAGTGACTTTAACTCATTTTCTTGTGTTTTCAGTGGAAAGCTGTGGACGCTGCCTGCCAGGATGGTCTTTATTTAACACATCGTGCTACTTCCATTCTAAATCAGCACCCAGTCCCTTAAAGAACTGGTCAGACAGCAGGGCGGACTGTATCAGCCGTGGGGCCAATCTGACTGTGATTGATAACTGGGAGGAGCAGGTGAGCCCAGTGTGCTGTAGGTGGAAAACAAAGAGACGAAGGAGTAGAGTTATTATGTTTTAATGTACACCAGTAGGTGTAGTCTCAGCAAAGAATCAGCATTACAAAGGCTGCAGAAATCAATTCTCAGTGGTTGGTCGAGATGGAGCAGATGAGGAAGTTCAGCCACTGTTAGAGCAGCTTTATGTTTATGGAGCTGCAGTTACTTAAAAATATGTGCCTTGAGAATGGAGGTGCATTACACACCTGCATTACTTATACAGATGTGCAGTGGACAGGTCTTTTTCATGGAAGACAGTTTGACATGTAAAGTAGGAAAAGCACAGGTGTAAATAATAAAATGAATCATAGCTGAATTCCATTTAGCTGCTTCAGTTTCAGGGTCCTGGTATTGTGCATGCTGGAATTGAACTGAGATGTCAGATGCCTCTGCTTTTCCTGCTATAACAAGTCAAAATATCTGCTTTGAAAAGGGCATATTATACAATAGATACTGTCGTGCAAAGGTTTTCAAACTGTGACACACACCTCATGGTAGTGTTTACAAAACAAGTTATTGTAGTTTGGCCTGCTAATTTGGCCTGCGTACCAACACAGTCAGTCACAGTGGAAACATGGAGGCAATTAAGGCAATTGAAGTAGCATGAAGAAACGATAAGATGAACAGTCCCTCAAGCTGCGTTTAACTTGGTCTGGCTCAAGTGACTCACCGTCGGCGGCCTCAGTGTGCGATGTGTTAACTAATGATGGCACGAACTGGGACCGGAGGCTTTGTAAGGAGAGAGAGGAGAGTTGCAGAGGTGTTTAGCGAGGTTAACCTGAGGGCACAGAGGCCTCATAACGAGCTGCACCAAGCATTGGAAAGGCAGCAAAGGCCCATACCACTGTGGAAACATTCACATAGGCATTCATAAGGTAAGGTTGAAGAAATAGTAAAGATGGCAGTACAGCGTTAAATCTAGAGAGAATAAAGACGTTTTTTCATAACAAACGTTGTGAATTGTCATAGGTAAAGCACAGGTGTAACTAATAACATAAATGATGGCTCTGTTCTACAATGTCACATAAGTAGCAGTGTGCCAGCATGCACAACACCAGGAGCCTGGAACTGGCACACTTCAACAGATTGCAGCCATAACATCCATGCTTTACCTGACGCGAAATGATCTGTTTAACCTCTGTTTAACTAGCTAAATCTTTTTGAGTACCTACCAAAACTGGATCGAAGCATTCGACCGTGGTGGGGCAGGAATGGGGGAGTTTGGATTGGCCTCACGGATATTCAGACAGAGGGTCACTGGGTGTGGTTAAATAATGTGACTCTGCAGGATACAGGGTAAGAGCTTCAAGACGTACAGTGCAGTATTTCTGTGTTTAAAGAATCATTTGACATATTGGGAAATACATTTATTCGCTTTCTTGTTGAGAGTCAGATGAGACGATCGATACCACCCTCATGTCTGATGTACAGTAAATATTCAGCTGGAGCCAGCAGGTGATTAGCTTAGCTTAGTATAAAGATGGGAAGCAGGGGGAAACGGCTAAACCACAACTTGTGTTTTTACTTTGTTTGTGTAAGGATTAAACAAACTAGATATAAAGTGTTAATTAGTGAGCTTTAGATGTGCTGGCTGCCATATTTTCAAAACTTTGAACAGAGCCAGGATATTCCCTCTTTTTTGGTGTTTATGCTAAGCTAAGCTAATTGCCTGCTGACTGTGGTTTCATATTTAGTTTACAACTTTGAGAGTGGTATCGATCTTCTCATTAACTCGAAGTTTAAAAAAGGGAATTATCGTAATTCCCAAAATGTCAAACTGTTTTGTTACTATCAGACAGGTTAATGTAAACTTCATAACCAAGAATAATCATAAACTTTGTAAAGAATTCTGTGAATAGTTGTAAAATTGGGTATCCATTAATCCAAGTGTAACTTGGACCTTGCTTTAGGTACTGGATAGAAGGGGAGCCCAACAACTATGGAACACTGGGTGAGGACTGTGCGGCACTTATGAACATTAACAATCCCAGAGAAACATGGTTTGACGCAAGTTGCCAAGGGATCAAGGAATGGTTATGTGAAATGGACCCCAACTAACTGTGGAGGGCAAAGAAGTTGCCTCCATAATGTCAGACAAGCTCAGAACCGTCATATGAGAAGAGAAGATCTAGTTATTTTCTTTATCAAGATTTATTGTTTGCAAGTTTCTTTGGTCTTGAATAAATACATGGAACATGTTAACAATGGTGGTTCTTCAATGCAGTTGTGCTTTAGTTGCTAACTGTCTCCTGGTTGCAGCTTCATATTTAATGGACAGATATGAGAGTGGCATTGATTAACTCATCTAACTCTTGGCAAGAAAGTGAATGAGCTTATTCCCAAATGTATTCACAAAATGTGTAACTATTCCTTTACCAAGAATGTTCTGCAGAAGTCAGCTACATGTTCCAACAGTACTGTGCTTGGATATCCTCCATCTTCATAGAATAGTTCACAACAGATCCTACAGCTCAACTGGTATCCCTGGATAGTTTTAGAGACCTCATTAAGGCCATTATTAATCTTACAGCTGTTTGTTTTAACAGTGATGCTCTTGACTAACACATTGATGCTTTTGATTAATACTTGATTAATACGATGGATGATTTTATTCTTAATAATGATTATTTTCTTTTATAACTGTTGTCATACCTTCTTTTGTTAGGGCTTTATTTTAAAGTCTCTTTGTTGTTAGCCATGCTAGCAGCATTGGCTGTAAGGATGACAATGTTGGTCTGTCTGTTTGTTGGTCCTACCACTGTGGTCTAGTCTGAAATATCTCAACAACTTGTATTGGCATCATGGTCCCCAGAGGATGAACCCTAATGACTTTGGTGATCCCCTGAACTTTCCTCTCTATTTGTCCAATACCTGTAAAACTAATGACATTCCCATCAGCCTCAGTTGTACTTTCCATTTGGTGCAAATGTTAGCATGCTAATATGCTAAACTAAGATGGTGACCATGGAAAACATTTACCTGCCAAACATTAGCGTGTTAGCATTGTCATTGTGTGCATGTTAGCATGCCAACATTAGCATTTAAGATAAGAACGACCCCACAGAGCCATTAGCATAGCTGTAGACTCTTATTATGACGAGACATACAGTATATGTAAAAAAAATAAAAAATAAAAAGAGGTCCTGGTTCCACAATGTGTTCTTTCTGAGTGTAAATAAAGTTTGAGTGAATGAATGACATTTTTGTGACTGTACTACTTTGGTGCAGCATTGCACTAATTCTCCAGATGTTATGATATTGAAAACTTCTTTCACTGAAGAATAGAGCTTGAACAAAAATTAAGAATCTCTCTTTCAAGGCAACACAGATTTGTGGACAGCAGGGGTGCAAATAAATTGTAAATTAATTTTTACTTTAATTACTGCGAATTAACTGTCATGATTTGTGTAACTGTATTTAACAGAAACCCCCTGTACAATAATATATAATTATGTGAATAAGTGTAATAATACAATTATATAAAACAGCAGCAAAATAATTGATTTTAGTAGATTTTCTTAATTTAATCTTTTTGTAACAAATATGTTAAAAACCAGACCTGTTAATGACCTTGTCTTGCAGCTGTTCAGATTAAAATCGTTCCACCAGATAATTACCAATAACAATAGTAAAAACTACATCTACAGTAAAAGTATATCTTGAGTTTTGCTTTAGGTACTGGATACAAGGGGATCCCAACAACCGGTGAGCACAGGGTGAGGACTGTGGTGCACTTATGAACATACAGTATAGACCCCCAAGTAGTCATGTGCATGGTGGTCCATATTCAGGCTGAATTTAAGTGTCAAACAACCCATCATATGAGGAGAGAGGACAAGCACACAGTTATCCTTCATAGTAGAATGTATTGTTTGTAAGTTTCTCTGCTCATGTATTAATACATGGAATATGTATAAACAACAGTGGCTCTTGCTTTGCATGAGTTTGGATTTTGTAATGTTTTCTTGTTTGGCAACATTGAATCGTAGTGGATATAACTAAGAGTTGTTGGGAGTGGGAAAGAGAAAGTTATTGTTGAAAAACACTCACATGACTTATTACAACATTGTGTTAAACATTGTGTAAGCCCAAACATTGGACATCAGCAGAAACACACATCATGATGCTTCATTGCAGGATGCACAGGAAGAGTTGTGTAACTTGAATTTAGCAAAATGCAGCAGCCTGCAGGATAACTGACTTGGGAGAAGATTTATTTTCCAAGAGTCCAAACATAGAGCCACAGTTTCCAATGTAATTTAAATTATGGGTATGATTTACAGTTCAGATTACTCAGATTTTCTGTGAATAAATATTGTGTCTGGGATGGTTGAACGCTGTTTTGCTGATAGCTGCTGTTGTTATTGGGATGTGAGTATGACATTTGATTTCATTTCATTTCCCTCTTCAGCGGAATTTCAACAGATAGCTGAATAGACACTTTTTCACTCAAAAAAAAAGTCTACAAGATCTTATGCTAAATTTACAATTATTTCAACATTGTTTGGAAAAAAAATTAAGGTACATCTAATGCGGAACAAGTAAGATAATTATATGGAAATTCTTAAAATGTTCATATTCATTAATGCCTGAGTGTTTGACCCTATTTATTATTTATTTATGGATTTATATGCATTTTTATTAACCCCACTGGTGGTCATCTTAAACTGTTTTAAGCTGCACTTGTACTAAGGAGCATGTTAGCATGCTGACGTTAATCTTAAGCTCAAATCAACTATAATACCACATCAGTGCAACACATCCTCACAGTTTTGAAGAAGTGGCATACATGCACACACACACACACACACACACACACACACACACACACACACACACACAAAACCTTCCAATGATGCCACCCATCGTTCCCCGCTTGTTCTTCATGCAACACTTAATTCTCTGAAGCAAACATCTGCATTGCTCTGAACATCACCGACTGATGAACTATTGTTTAGGGGTGGATTCACATTCATCGTCTTCGCAGATATAAAAGGGGACAAACAGGTCAGGGGGCAGAGCTGCAGCACTGCAATGGAGAATCTACAAAGAAGAACAGATGATGGGCAGAAAATATCATTTACACCAAATTTTTCACAAGTTTTCTTCAACACTGATCGACATTTTCGCTCTCGCTATGAACTATTTGGGCGAGGTACGACTTTAAAATCTTCTACAGTGTCTGACACGTTTCTTACTTTCTCTTCCTCTGCTGCTTTATTTTATCACTCTTTCTCTCATCAAATGAACCTGTGGTTTTAAGTAATTTAGTGTTGTCATTTAAATGCCATTAAATGACCAGCATTGCTGAAGATAATTTATCAGGCCAAGCCTTACAACCAAGCCTCAATGATTGTAGCTTTAAAGTCATGTTCATCATAGTCATCACACTCTTGACTTCTATATAATCTTGATGAATTTCAATATTCACAGGTGGAGATGGAACTAACCGACTAGTTATACTGTGTCTGGGTCTGTTGAATGCTGTTTTGCTGATAACTGCTATTGTTATTGGGATTAACTGTGAGTATGACATTTATCAAAAAAGTTTCATATCCCTCCTCTGTGGAATTTCACTTTCATCAGATAGCTGAATAGACTCTTTTTCCCTCAAAAGTCGCAAGATCTTATTTCAACATGCTTTGTTTTAAGGTACATTAAGGTACATTCAATGCAGAACAAGATAATTATATTGAAACTTTTGTTAAAATGTTCATATGTATGTGCATATTCTGTATTATTTTTATGGTTTTTAATGATTTGTCTTTTTTTAGCTTGCTGTCCAGCTTTACAATGGAAATCCATGGAGAAATCTTTTAAATATCATTTAAATGTATATGTTCTCCTAATGAAAAGATACATTTTCACATACTTCTTAACAAAACAGTGTAAAAACACACAATACTCTTTACTTCTATTTTATGTCTTTGACTACATTACTGCACACAGTTTTGACACGCTTTCTTTGTGACAATGTGTTTTTCACCTCTTCAGGTGCCAAAGTCAGAGAGGGATCCCTCCAGGTTTCCCACTCAGCTGCAACACAGCTCATCAGTGAGCTGAACTATCTCCGTAGCAACCACAGTGATGTGATGGAAGCTGAAGAGGAGGCCAAGAATGCGTTTGAGAGAGCGGTCAAAAACCATGCACAACTTAAGGTTACAATTGAGCAGCAGAAGACCATCAATGACGAGTATCAAAAACAGATAGAGGCACTACTAACAGAGAAGACAAATCTGCAGTCCAATATATCGGCTTTGGGTGAGACAGACTTGTATTATTGTTTTTGATTAATCTGTTAACTTTGAATACTGAAAAACACCTAAAGTGACAAGAAATCTTTTATTTCTCCTAGAAGGAACTTGTGGCAGATGCCTCCCCAGCTGGATTCTTCTCAACACATCCTGCTATTTCTTTTCTTACATTGAGTTCTCCACTGTCAAAAAGAACTGGCCAGACAGCAGAGCAGACTGTGTTAGTCGTGGAGCTGACCTGATTGTGATCGATAACCAGGAGGAGCAGGTGGGTTGAAAACAAATTAGAATTTTACAATTGAGCCCTTTACAAATGTCAATTTCTTTGTGTGCTTACACAGAAGTTTGTGAGTGACAGCATTGAAAATCTGAAAAAAGGCAACATCTGGGAGAACGGATTCTGGATTGGTCTCACGGACACAGAGTCAGAGGGGACATGGGTCTGGATTAATAATGTCACAGAGGTGGAACAAAGGTGAGAGCAGCACTACTCATAATGCTGTAGTATTTATGGAGTATTATTGATTGCTCTTTTGAATGATTTGATTTTCCAAAGGTACTGGATGGAAGGAGAACCAAACAACATCGGACAACTGGGAGAAGACTGTGGGGTCGCAGTTTATGGCCCCAATAATCCCTGGAAGACACGTTACGATGCCAGTTGTCAGGGACAGAAACATTGGATATGTGAAATGATATCAAGCTAGAATCAGAAAGTACTGCAGAAAACACAAGCATATATTTGTAACTCTTTAAAAAAGGAATAAAACACCTTTAAGATTGGTCTCATGTTTCTGGGCATTTTTCACTTTCAATGATTATTAACTCCAGCAGTCAGCACCAAGTCCTCATATGCAGAGTTTTGCAGAATAAAGTGCATCTCAGTATGATATTATTGACAATCATCCATATTCAAGTCATTCTTTTAAGGTTCACACTTTATGTATATGTGGTATGGCAACACACGGTCTGTCGGTCGTTCCACCACTTAGGTCCCCCTCAGGCTGAATGGTAATGACCCCCTGACTTTTAATAAAGAGGGAGTCAACATGGCTGTTAATCATTTAAATTGAATCTTCAACAACGAGGTCCAGTTCTTTGAACCAGCTGTCAACAGAAACCAAGAAAAGAAAATGAACAGTGCTCAACCTAAATGATTTGACTCAGAGTGTGCAGACCTAAGAACAAAACAAAACAAATACTGTGAATCTCTCAAGATTTACAAACATACAGTAAAATCTAAATGACATGCACAAGGCTTGTCTTGTCTTGCACAAGGCTTCTGCCCCCCATATTTAAAAGTGGTGACAGAATGGACCCAAACAACTTCATGAAATACTGGAGAGTGGAAAGAGGGTAAAAGTATACAATTCCATCAAAGTCATGTACTCAAGCAGTAGGTGTGCAGGATCAAACACCACTGGCTTCTTCCCTTATAAATGGACTGATATAAATAATAAAAAAATATTACAGTCTAATTTTATGTGATATTCAAATCAAATGTTTATTGTATGCTGATGATTTAGTTAGATGATTTTGAGAATACTTTGCCACACTTGGGCCTTGAAAATAAATGTTATTAAAACCAAAGTAGTTTTCATCCAGAAAAGGCACAAAAAAATCACTATTGGAAACATCCCTATTGAACAAACAAACAACTTTTGTTCCTAAAATGAATTTAGGAATATGCATCCTGTAAGCAGAGTATGGGCTGAAATAATTAGATTTTGACACAGGGACCTCAAGATTAGGTAAGACAGCAGGACAGACCTTAAAGCCCTCATCATGTCGGTAGATCTTGTGCTTTAGTAGAGCATATTCTGATATTACCAAACAAAATTACAGTCAATCAAATTACCACAAACTAATTGACACAGTGAACGTGGGGCTTTTGGGGACAGTAACCATAGTCACTGGCCTGACTTAAAAAAACATAAATAAAGACAGGGTTGTTAAAGAGAGAGCCATTATGAGACTCATTTATTCAATTTAACCCTGAACTAGGCCTCTACTTTGGGTGCTTGCCTTGAATTATTTCACAAGAGGAAGCATAACCATATCCTGTGCATATGGAATCAGTTGGGAAAGTAGATGTTACTTCTTAGGTATTACCAGTAAGAATTTCACTTCTCTTTTCTCATGCTGAACACGGATTATCAGAAATTGTTGATGAGCTCAGAAATGGTAGCTTCAACCATCAAAACAGGGCAATGTCCGGACAAATCACCTCTCACATGCAATACTCTCATATGACTGATCTCAGCTAAACAGTCAGAATGGAGAGGAGAGAACTATCATGTGGTCAATTAGATGGTGGATTTAACTCACTGATTTGTCAGGAGGACTTGCACGACGAGGAGCATCCTTACCCCACCTCCTACCAAGACAGACAACGAGGTACAGTGAGTTAAAAGTTATCATTAAGGGTGGTATCAGGCTCTAAAGTAGTGCAGAAGAAAATATGTTGATGGGTTGATGGTATGAGTTAGCGCTGTGTGAATGCTTTGCATGGCTCTGATTTTCATGATAAGTAAAGTCTATATAATAAAGCATGTAAAGCTCAACCACTGGTGAGTGAATTGTTAGCGCAGTTTGATACAGTTTGGAGCTTTATGGTATTGATTAATCATCTCTCTGTCTAGTGTCCATGTCCAGTACGACACCTTCGAGACACTGCAGACTGGCCACAGTGAGCCTGGCGCTACTCGCTGCTGTTCTACTAATAGTTGATATCAGTCTGGGGGTCCACTGTAAGTCAATGTGTACAGTGCTCATTGGGATTATTGATTAATCGCTTGTATGTAACATCAGGAAATAGTGAAAAGGTAATGCCCTCAAATGTATTGTTTTGTCCAAATAGCAGTCCAAAACCCAATTTGAATTGTAAGTAGCAAATTCTCACATTTAAGATTCAGAAACCATAAAATGTTGGGCATTTCTGCCAAAAACGATGAATCAATTAATTTTCTGTCGATAGCCTAATCAATTGATTGCTGTAGCCCAAGGTAACAACCCACTAATGCCCAGATATTAATTTTACAATGTTATAAAACAGGGGGAAATTAGCATTATCTTCACAAGGAGAAGCTGGAACCAGGAAACATTTGCTTGAAAAATTACTTAGGTTTTCAAAATAACTGCCAAGTAGTTTTCTGTAGATCAACTAATAGATGAATCCAATTGTTTCAGCTCTACCGTTGATGAAATGGAGTACAGAAATGGTAGAAATTGATGGCAGAAAGCACTATTTTTTTGCTAATGTTAAACCTTTAAGCCTAGGGCATGTATAAGTTATTAATAATTTTGGAGTGCATTCATCTCCTGTAAATAGTCTTTTTTAGCTGAAGAGTGTTTTTCCATACTCCAACTCATCATATTTGGCTGAGAGGCATTTTTCAGTTTTATTTATAAATTCTGCCTCTGTAGTCTTTCAGTGGATTTTCTCAGTGGTAGAGTGGTAGTTCTGGGATAGACTACAAAGCGATTATGAGGGATCCCTGATATGAATAATATTGTGGTTTTGTTTATTCAAATATGGGAGCTTGACCTTTAGATCAGGACGGGGATCCTAGATATTAATATGTGTCAGGTATAAGAGAAATGAGAGAGAAATTAGGTAATAAAGAAAGCATAACACTATTTGTCCTTGCAGACAACAAACTCAAAGATACCCACCTCACACTTGATGATACGGAACGCATCGGCAATGAGCTGACCAAACTCCAGGATACTTACAAGACCGCAATCCATACCATGACGGGTTACAAGAAGCAGCTGGACAGTGAGATGAGTCGTCAGACACAAACCAACTGGGAGCTTGAACACCAGACAAAAAGAAGCACCGACTATGAAGCGCAGATTGTTAAAATGACGACGGACATTGCAGCACTGAGATCCCACTTACCAATGATTAGTGAGACCTGTTTGACTATTATTGGATATCATAAACATGTTAGAAGCATACTGACGTGTTCCTATTGTTGTTTTATAGTATGTTTCGTGTTATTCACTGTTGTTTTCTTTGGCAACAGATAACGGCTGCAAACACTGTCCATCAGGATGGATTTTGATGGACTCAGTGTGTTACTACTTCCCTTTCTCTGACGCTTCTGGATTCAAATCATGGCAAAAAGCCAGAGACTTCTGCCAGATGTATGGAGGCAATCTTGCAGTCATAGACACCAAAGACAAAGAGGTAGATAATCAACATCCAATTCACAATTCTTTGTCCATGAAAGTTTTTTTTATTTTATTTCTGTTTATATGTCTTATTTCTTAGAACTTGACTGTAAATTATTTGATACATAATCAAGACTCCTCAAACCAAATGATGGGTTACTGGATTGGACTGAGAGACGTTCACAAGGAAGGGACTTGGAAATGGTTGGATGGGACAAGACTGGTCGAGGGGTAAGAATTAAATATGTTACATGTTGTATTTGTAGGAATTTCTCAGCATGACGTGTCACTGCTGGGTCAGTTTCTGGTACGTCATGCAGGTTTCCAAAGATCTCAATTTTCATTTTCACAAGTAAACAAATGATGGTATCCTCCTGCATGATCAGATGGAGTAAGAAGGGGTTCTATGCATTTTCCCTAAACAAAAACATTAACAAAGAGTTAGTTAGTGCTCTCAACTCCATTGCCTTGGAATAACATAACTCTGACAAACATAAAAAGAAGATTTGCTGCGTACTGTAATGGATTACTGATCACAAGCAAGTGTCTTCATGTCATTTTTCATACCAATGTGACATGAGCAGACACAATTGGCAGCCTGAGAGTTAGGAAAATGTGTTCAACAAGCTTGCTTACACACTGGATTGGTGTGCATCCAGACCTGTAGGAGACTATTAACTTTTTAGCTTTTTATTTAAAAAAACAACTCTGTGGATAATTATAAAGAATTTATTTAGAATTTAATAAAATAGGCCATTTGAAATTTCATCTGAGGAACCTACAATTCAACTAGGGGCTCTCTGACAGGTGATTTTAAACACTGATTTAAATGTGGCAGCCTTATTTACAACTCGATGCATAATGTGGGCTGAGAGAAAGCAAGTACTGTGTCTCTGTAAAGTAACCTATCATTTACTCCAGGTACTGGAACGACGGAGAACCAAATAATGTCAACAATGAGGACTGTGCAGTGGTGTATCCCAGAAAAAACTTCTTCAAGGCTTGGAACGACGTTAAATGTGAAGCCAAACAGAAATGGATTTGTGAAAAAGCACCAACTTCTATGCGTTAACATTGTAGATTTACTGCATCTGCATTGCTGTTTGTATGAAGAGTTGACTCCACCTTAGAGACTTTTACACATCTTCTGAACGATTCTGTAATGATCTGTAATCTTTTCCAAATCAGTACTTTGATTATGTATGTGCATGTTACACAAATCTCTGTAAGCACAATTGAATAAACCAGTAACACTTCAAGTCCCCTTAGCATCTATAAGTATTCAGAAATACAGAATAATAAGGAAGTATGCTACAATCACAGAAGCAAAGAAAATACGAGCTGTTT
Organism: Enoplosus armatus; assembly: GCF_043641665.1. NCBI lineage: Eukaryota > Metazoa > Chordata > Actinopteri > Centrarchiformes > Enoplosidae > Enoplosus > Enoplosus armatus. The sequence continues at coordinate 9,596,268 of NC_092194.1, forward strand.
GAATTCTGTATTTTATATACATGTGACTCAGCATCTCATAAATATGAGGAATACAATCATAATTCTTTGGTTTATCTCTAAGTGAATGGACTAATATGCATTATTTTGGACAGAATGGAGAAATATTAATGTCCAGTAATGCAGCAATCTGCATATAGTGTCAACAGCGTAATATTTTACACATATTAACATCTGAATGTAAAAATGAGCTGTGTCACAGTTCCTGCTGACATTTACAGTGGCTTATTCCATAATTAAAACATTATTTGAATCAGAGGTTAAGATATAAAAGCATCCTCATGACTGATATTTTATCAACTATAATCCACACAAAGGCCTTAGCATCCAGACCAGGGTCCAAACACACACACACACACACCCACACACGCATACACTTTATCACTGGTATAAGCAGGAGACAAACAGATCAATGGGCACTACTTGCACCAGTTTAATGGAGAACTCACAGTCAGAACCTGGGGAGGAAATGTCATTTGAGCAAAAGATTTCTCCAGATTTCAACACAGATGGTCATTCGGGCTCACAACATCAAACATTTGGACAAGGTACAACTAACTTTAAAATCAAATCTTCTGCAATTTCTGACCCATGTCCGACTTCTTTTACACCACCATTGTACTCTTTCTTTTCTCCTTCGCTACCTGACTCAGTGTAACCTAACATTCAGTGACTTAGATTTGAAATGTATGTAAAACATTGTTAAATATGATCTTTAAATATATTCTATGGTTTTTAAAACTCAAACCTTAATTATAATCATATCCATCAATTTCTCACATAGTAGAAGGTAAAAAGCCACCATGATAATGCTATTAATTTCATTTTGAGGGTCTAACTTGAGATGAAATGTACTATTAAGATTTTAACTCAGAGGAACATTATCAAGGTCTGTTTACAGAAGGAGGTGGATCTGCGTTTCCACACCACCGACTGGTTGTGCTCAGTCTGGGCCTACTGAACGCTGTCATGCTGATAGCTGCTGTTGTCCTTGGAATTTACTGTAAGTATGAGAGTTTACAGAAAACAGCTGATTTCGTGTATCGGATGTACAATTCCTCCTCTGTAGAATCAGAGGGCTGGATTGACGTTATACAATATCAATGTATGGATGTGCAAATTAAATGCATTCTCAGTTTCTTTTCTCAAGAATGAATATCTTGTATTGGCTAATATACTGCTATACCCAGTGGCCATTTTACAGCAGTTTTTAGTTTTTAAGAATATCTTGATATGCAATGAATGATTTGATGCATCTAGACACACACAATTCATGTGATTGCATTCAGCTGTTGCAATTCAATACAATGTGGTATGATACTATAGGGCAAATACTTTGTTAATTAATTTACTGATATTTTGGTTGTAAAATGTCACAAAACAGAGAAAAATGACGATCATGAGTTCCCAGAGCCCGAACAACAGTTCTGAAACTAAAGGTATTCAGTTTACAATCATATAAAGCCAAGACATTTTCTTATTTCAGAGTTCAAAGTTAAAGGAATGAATCGCTTATCAAAACTTGCCGATTCATACGGCAGACGTCATTCATGCTGATCAACTAATCGATTAATTGGTTCTGTTCTATATGATAAAGTGCGATTTAAAACAATGCCATTATCACAAGCGATGGTGCTGATCAGACTGTCCTGGTGTCACCTTTACTGTAGCTCTTATTTGAAGTTGTGGACGTTTTTTAACAAGCGCCAACCCACAGACCGAGATGAAAGAAAAGAAAGTAACCTTGACTTCGCACACTAGTTTTGCCACAGTTTCTCTTTGTCTTTGTTATTACGATATTTTTATGCCTCAGGTGCCAAAGATGATCACATTCAGGTTCCTAATTCAGCTGCTACACCCTTCGTCATTGAGATGAGCTATCTCAGCAACCACAGTGATATCATCAGAGCTAAGTTGGCGGCCCAGACCGCATTAGCGAAAGAGCGCGCCAAACATGTGCAACTAGAGCTGCAACTGAAGCAGCAGAAGACCCTCACTGACATCCTTCAGAGACAGATTGAGACACTACGCACAGAGAAGACAAATCTGCAGTCTAATAAAATTACTTTAGGTAAGGCAGACTTCCAACCTGGTCTTTGGTGGCAAACAGTCATCATGGTTCATGTATCATGGTTCAAATGGTCAAGGGAGCTGTAACCTGTACAATTTATGCATTTGTTATGTATCGTAGGGATTTTTAGAGAATATTAAAAAACAGCCTATGACAAGAAGTACTTTTTTCCAATCTCCTGTTGCAACAGAGGAAAGCTGTGGCAGATGCCCACCAGGATGGACTCTTCTTAAATCATCCTGCTATTATTTTTCTTCTCTCAATGTGTCCAACTCGAAAAAGAACTGGCCGGACAGCAGAGGAGACTGTGTTAGTCGAGGGGGCGAACTGCTGGTGATCAATAGCTTGGAAGAGCAGGTGGGTAAAAAAACAGAATAAACAACAACAAAAACACTGTTCTGACTTCATGGGAATTATTTGTTCAGCAAATACTAATTTCTTTTGATTTCTCTTCTCCTGGTCTTAAAGTCCCATAAAGTTAATTTTTCATGGGTCTGTTGCTGATGGGGTCGAAATGATGAACCTACAGGGAATTATAACCCAAACTGATTGCTTCCTGCATCTTTACAGAGCTTTATGGAGAGTTTCAGATCATTGTTTCAGTGTCTGTTTTGGTTCACCCTCACCTCTCTCATAGCGGATATTAACACTCAAAAACTCTGCTAATCTGATTCATCAGCACTGTGTGGGCGTGTTTTGACCCCACAACTCTCGTGACAATTTGATTCAAATAATGCTACATCCTGATTGGAGCATGGAAGTCCAGTACACTGTGACAACCTTTTTTTCACACAGTGAAAAAAACACAGAAAGTATCTCATGTGGAAAAACTGTTGTGAGTAAGAAGTTAAATGAGAAAAAAAAAGATTTTCAAGGCCTTTAAAGTCTATTTGATCATACAGTACATACTGTACATATGACTAGAAAGGTATAGTTGATACCTTCCTGTGTCTGCTTTTTTACAGCAACTCATGTGTGACAACTTTCCGAAGCAGAGAGGCAGTGGTACGTGGCGGCAGAACGGATTTTGGATCGGACTCACTGATGTAGCGACAGAGGGAACGTGGGTCTGGATTAACAATGTGACTGAGGTGGACACAATGTAAGCATCTGTTAACACTTGCTATTGATTTATATAGTTTTGTGACAATATCATCATGACTAACAAATATAGGGGAACTAAAGTCTTCTCTGAATGTTTTTGGTTTATCCAAGATACTGGAGAAATGGACAGCCTGACCGTGATGGACCTCTGAGTGGGAACTGTGCTGCTTTTTATCACTTTATTATTTCTGACATCAAGACATGGTTTAATGGAAACTGCCAAGACCATCTATATAACTGGATATGTGAGATGGAGCCAAGAAATACATGAAACATCTCAAGCAGCGATCACAATAGCTGGAGGCAAATGTGGAACAACAATAGACATGTGCGTGCAGTGCTAGTATAAAGTAGTTACCTTGCAGCAGACAATGCCTTTTTTCCCCTGTTATGCTTTAGCAGAAAATAGCTATTCAAGGTGCGAAAATGCAAAAAATATTTTTAGCAGGACAATACAACCAAAGAAACACTGGTCACATCTGCTAATGGTGTCATTTCATTTGTTGATTCCCCTGAAAAGGCACAATATGTCCAGTTGTATATGGAAGAAAATGTCTGCCATGTGATGATTTTATGAAATCCTGCTTGATTAAATAAAATAAAAAGGGACACCTAAAGAAATGTCTTAAAATGACGTTGTTCTTCAAATTACCTGCACCCCCTGTAAATATTTAACCAATGAACCTGATTTTCTGTTTGTAATGTTACACAAACACACACACTCACACAGGGCAATGTCCTGACAAATAATCTCTCCTGGACACACACGGCAGACTGCTCTCATCCTAACGGTCAAAATGGAGGACGGAGAAAATTCAGGTGGCACTTTTGACAGTGCATATAACAAACTGATTAGTCAAGAGGACTTCAGCGCAGACGAGCACCCTCTCTACTCAAACCAAGAGAAGCGACATGGTATGGTGAATGAAAAGTGAATTAATGACTGTGTGTGAATATGTTTATATATAATCTGTTCTTTGATACTGGTATCAGATTCTAAAATACTACTGGAAACACACAACTGTGCTCATTTCTATGCTAATCTTAACGTGTCCTCGTTTTGCTATAACTTATTAAGTGCATGTTTTTAATACGTTTTTCATTTAACATAAATATCATCTTTAGAATATACAGATAAAGGATAAACCAACATAAAGTAGGTTTTTCCTTTCTCTTTGTCAACCGTCTGTATATTATTTTGATGATATTGAATTGTTACTATATTGTGAAACAGTTTATGGCTCTGATAGTGATTCACCACTTTTCTGTGTAGTGTCCATGTCCATGGTGAGACCTGAATCCAGTCTGAATCATTACAAAGTGCTCACAGTAAGCCTGGCCGTGCTCGCTGTCATCCTGCTAGCAGTTGATATTGGCCTGGGAGTCTATTGTAAGTCACTGTTAACCCATAAAGCACTACATAGATCATTATGAGGTGAAATCACATTCACAATTCATAACTTTAAAACTAATGCTTTAGCCTTTGAGTGAAAGGTTGAAAGTAAAGTTGATGTTCAAGTAAGAAGAGGTACAGCTGTTGGAAGTTTGATTTATTTTAAAGCCGCTATAATCAATTTTTAACAATGGATCACATGACGTTCTGAAAAGTAAAAGGTCTCAGTGGAAAACCCACCAAAAATGATCAATGAATGACCTTTCACTTTAGCGCCACGGAGCATTTGAAGTTCTTTTAAGTCATTCTATCAAATCAAATCAAATTTTGCAGCCCAAAACGTAATCGGTTTTGTTCACACACTGCTCGCATCAGCGTGTTTTCCAGCCACTGCAGGGAGCTGTTTCCAGTGAAAAAGCTCTGATAAAACCATTGTTTGCTTCCTGCCCAGTACCAAGGAGCAGGCAGACAAAGTTAGCAACTAGCTGGTGAAGAAAGTGGAGCATTTAGCGGATAAAATGCCAGATATTTCCCTCAGGAGTTGATGAAGACCAAAAAAGTATGGACTTAACATTCATTAAAGTCCCCCTCCACTCAAAAAGAATGTATTTCCTCTTTTTCTAGTTGAATGTTTGAGCTTCACAGAACAGAATGATGTATATGCAGAGTTTGACACTAGAAGGATATTTTCACATTCACTTGCTAAAAGCAGAAAGTGTCTATGTGCTCATTGAAAATCCCATTTTCAGGGGCGGGCCTACAAGCATTATTTGTGATATCACAAATAGTTTGGAAGCCAATCCTGGTCCAATATTCAGCTTTCAACAGTGTGAAATGGAAACTTACAGCCTCCAGCGCACACACACTGAGAACACTTACCAATTTATTATTCAAAGTAGAGCGATTTATATATACCGTATATAGTATAGTAAGTTTTCCATATCAACTTCCTAAAGTGAAATAATAAGACCTATATATAGACCTATAACAATTTTAAAAATCTTTATTATAAGTCTGTATTCCCTTGTCAGTCACATTGACACACATCTCTTACAGCTCTACGGCGCCCTGCTGTGAGCTAATGGTGTGCGACACCTTGAAAAAATGACATGCATACTAACACTATAAATTAAACTTTCTATAGCAGTATGTGCGAGTGAAAAGATAAGAAAGAAGTCCGACAATACATGTATTTATGAAAATGTTATAACAGCCTGTGCACCAATAATGTTCATATTATTTCAATTGACTTTTTTCTGCTCATAGTCCTCATGCTTGACTTTTGAATTTATACCGTAGATAACTGTACTGTAAAAAGTGTAAACAGATACTGCTAAAACATAAACTGAGACTACATTACATCCTCATCACTTACAGATGGCAAACTTACTGACCAAACAATAACGGACATCAGCAGCGAGGTGGCCAAACTGCAGGCTACTTACAACACTGCAATCCAACGCAGGGACGAAGTCAAGAAACAGTTGGCAACAGTGATCACTGAGCAGCAACTTACTAAGTGGGAGCTCGAACACCAGAAGAGTAGAACCAAATACTACGAAAAGGAGACTGACAAAATTCAAATTGGAATTTCAACGTTGAAATCCCACGTGCCAATGATTAGTGAGAACTTTTATTTTTTTTTACTGATTGTTTGTGTTTTCAATAAATAAATAATTATTTTGATCCATCCAAAAACACATAATGTTTCCATTTTCTTTGGCAACAGAGGAGGGCTGCAGACACTGTCTACCAGGATGGACTTTCATGAACTCAATGTGTTACTACTTCGCTTTCTCTGATGTTCTTTCGCGCAGATCATGGCAGAACGCCAGACAGTTCTGCACAAAACAAGGAGGCGACTTGGCAGTCATAGACAGCAGGGAGAAACACGTAAGACTCAACATTTTAATCCATTGATATTTCTGGAAAGAAGTCTCTTTTATAACGCATATCATTTCATTTCTACGCAGTAAAAAGACGGTCAGAACCCAACAAAATAAATGAATAAACATGTCTGTGTGTGTGTGTATGTGTGCATGTACATCTCTGGTCAGTTGTCAGTAAGTGAGTTGATGAATAATTATCAAGACCCTTCAAGACCCATAGACCAAACTGGCTTCTGGATTGGATTAAGAGATGTGGAGGAGGAAGGGACCTGGAAATGGCTGGATGGAACAAGACTGATGGAGGGGTAACAGTTACATATTAAAAAATGCAACACTGGAGTCAAATATTGTGACAGTAGGAATTGTTGTGATAGCACATTCGCATACCTACAGTTGTGGCTATCATCCATTTGTAATACCACTCTCCAAAATGACTAAGTAATTAATAATGTGCTTAAATATACAGTGTCAGAGCAGTTATTATGGCTCAACAAAGTAACCTATCATTTGTTTCAGGTACTGGAATGATGGAGAGCCCAACAACCAGGGTAATGAGGACTGCGCAGCTACGTATCCCAGAAGCAACCCCTTTAAGGCCTGGAACGATGCTCCATGCAATTACGAACTGAAATGGATTTGTGAAATGGCACCAAAGTCTGCTAGTTAAAGGGATTTTTCTTAAGTCACATTTAGTTTTGGTTTAATAGTTTGATTGAAGAATTAACTCCGCCTTAGAGACTTTTACACATCCTCTGAATCCTCTGGTTTATTGTCACGTCAATATTTGTTGAGACTACAAAATGGCAAGGAAGGTTAAAATACAAAAAATACATCTGATTTGTAAGTTAATCATTTTACTGTAATAAATAAAATATTATATTTACCTTTACTATGTACACATGTATTACTACTGTACAGGTCTGTACACTAGGTTACCAGTTTATCAGGAAAACACCCACCTTCACATAAATTGTACATTCCTACAAGTCATATGTTGCATGACAAAGCAGTAAGTTAATCATTACATACACTATAAAAAACAGTAAGTGTTAACTTAACCACTGGAGCTAGGCGTTTTGGTTCTAGCACTTCCCAAATGGCTGTCAGTGCAGAATTGTATCTGAAAGTGCACCACATAGGACGGTCTCCAATGGGCTACAACAACACACTCTGTTACACTATTATAGGAATACCTTATAAACTGATAATTTAGTGTATACGTATCACAAATAAACGCAACCTAATACCATCTGTTGATTTCCACGTCTGACTAACCTGTCAACCTTTTAGCATTCTAATAACTTCTGCATCATCTCTGATCTCTCTACTTTATTCAAACCACACCTTGCTCCCTAAGCATGCTGGTCGGACGCTCACAGCACTGCAAAGTGCTGCCGAAGTTGCTTCAGAAGCTGCTGAGTGTCGACGTGCTCCGGAAACGAGTCCTCAGACTTTTGGGCCGCAGTGTAGCTGCTCTGAAGGTCTCCAATCTGGACACAGACAAAAGCGTCACTTTGGCAGACTTCATCATGGAGATTATACTTTGTCTCTTTAACTTTGTTTACTGTTTAGATGTTCAGATGAATTAAATAGTAACAACGTACCTTTTCAGAGAGAATGGAGAGGTTGAAGTGTGGCTCATACATGTGAGGGGCCAGTGATGCAGCAGTCTGCAGGAAGGCTTTAGACTGGATCAAAGATAGGACAACCATTAATATTGTCGATAGTATAATATTTTATCAAAATGTATATGATAAAAACTCTTTGCTGACTTTCAACTTCAACTTGATTATAATCTGAGTACGACATGAGAATCTGCCTCCACCACCTCTATGCCAGATGACACATTTTACATAATTCGACAGCAGAAATCTGGTTTGAATTACAGCCTGTATTTTCTCATTTACTGAAGAATGTACATAAACAGCCTTCATGGTATGATGCAGTGTTGCAATCAGACTTTTAAGGCAACTAAAATAGCCCCCATTCCAACTAACATTATCCTGGTTAAAAAAAACACTTGTTTTCTTATTCCTGCACTTTTTTCTGCGCTTTTTAGCATTGCAGCAACATTGACATTCAGCTGATGGCTGGCATCTGGCTGCAGGTGAGACACAGCCTGTGCTGCTGTGGGATAACCACGTATCTCATACACTATAGCTCATAATATCTGTGTCTCATATCATGATATCAATGCTAAATTAATTTTAATTTATCACCCAGCTCTTGGTTGGTGTAATTAGTGGCTTATAGCTTAATTTTCAAACAATCAATATTGTGATGGGTGTATTTGAGAAATATTCCCTGGTAATACAGGCTGCATTTAAGTTTAATGATAATAAAGACAGTTAAATGGTTCTTAAATAATGGGCTGTGTTACATCATATTAGAGGTCTAAAAGCACTTTAAAAAGGAGGTCTAAAAGGACACAATATGATCTCACAACTCATATTTTAACAGCGGAACAAAAGCTCTGTGACTCAAAGATATATCTTCACCTGTTCGATGCGACCTTTGCGCAGCTCCAGCACAGCCAGGTTGTTGTAGGCCTCAGCATGGTCATTATTAAAAGCCAAAGCCAGTTTAAAACACTGGTAGGCCAGCGTCAAGTCCCCTATGCCCTGTAAACACAGAACACATGCACTTTGTACCAACTTCTATCTGTATGTTGTAAGCTTGTGAGTTGTATTTATTTGAACTGTAAGCCATGTAAAAGAGAGGGTGAAAATTATTAAATCATCGGATGTTCTGGGGTATTTTCGGGGATTGTTAATTCACCACAGCCACGTGTCCTATGTTGTACCAGACATCAGCCTGCTCTTCATCATTGGCCACCAGGGACTGAGCCCTCTCAAATGAGGACAGAGTCATGTCGTACTGCTGGGCGTAGAAGCAGCACAGGCCCAGGTTGTTGTACAGCTGGCAGTTATACACCCCCATCTGGAGTAGCCGTCTAGCAACGGGAGAAGCTTATTGAATCACAGATGGGATATACCTTCTCATTATAAATATTGTAACAATATATTACATGAATGAAACATAAAAGCTTATTTAACCTGTAGAAGCGCAGGGCGATCTCGGGCTGATCAGTGTAGAAGTGATTGCTGCCTATACAGGCTATAGCCTCCACGTGAGTGTTGTCCTGCTTCAGGACATCTTTGTAGTACTCTGTGGCCGATGGGATGTTGTTCATCTCCTGTGACAATATCACAGTACAGACAATACATGTGGTTTCCTGTTTCATTTTGGCAGTTGTATCCAGAGAGAGGACTAAGTGGACTCTATAGTACATAGGACCGAGGTGACATACTGTACCTCGTGTATGCGAGCGATTCCTGTTAGAAGGGTAACCTCACCAGGAAAGTGGTCCAGGCCTTGCTTGAAAAGGTTGAGTGCTGTTATTGGTTGATCCATGCGCTGATACACCTGAGCACACACAAGGTTTTTCATTTATTAGCAAACATTTGGCTCATAGAAAGAGTATTGGTACAAGTTGGTGATGTGATGTAATGCTATTATGTCTCCATCATTACCTTTGCAAGGTAGAGATATGTATCCACCACCTCTTGGTGGTTGAGAGCTGATCTAAACTGTTTCTCTGCCTCTCGATATAAACCTAGCCTGCCAAGGTCAGAGACATGAATCATTACGTATTACATTACATAGATTACAAAAATGTGGCTTCATTAAATGTGAAATGTTGAGCTCAAACAATGTGGATGTTTGTGAGTTACTTGCCTGTAGTAGCATTTCCCCAGCTGAACTTTCCACCACCAGTCTTTGAACTGAGCATGTTCAGTAGCTTGAGCAGCTAAATCTAAAGCCTGGACAAGTAATATAAAGTTTGCGTTGCGTGAATAATAGTAAACAATCTTACAATGTAATGCAAACCATTTTCTTTATAGCATAGATTTATGTAACACTTACATTTTTCACATCATTTTCATGATGGAAGATGAACTCAAACAGTGTCTGAGAAGGGAAATTATGGTTACTTGACATGTGAGAAAAACCAATGATCTTGATTAATTTTTGCAAATCACAGTCTCAGACTTACCCTGGATAAATTGGGCTTTTGGGAATACTTGGCCAGATTTAGTCTCGACAAGTTTATAAATGGTCCATCTGGATTGGTTAACATAGAAGCCTGGAGAAACAGAGGAACAAAATGTCATGCTAAAGGTTTCAGGCTCACAGTCAATATAGCAAAATAAAACACAATTAAAAATAAACAGCTGTGCTTTAATAGGTTAGAGTTATTTGTCTAATAATATTAACATCTAAAGAAATAGGGGATATACTATATATACATAGATAAATGAAACATTAAAAATTTGAAAGTGTAATTTGAAAGATTTTGTGTTTCAAATATAAGAGCTCTGGGTGGTGGGGGTACAACTGTGTTTCACATGGAGCCTCTTAGCTGCTGCTGACTGACACAATGTCACAATATACTCACTGTTCCCAGGCGGATGAATCTGCCAGAAGCGCTAGTGACAGGACGAGCAGTGCTTGCAGTGCGGGGGGTCTTGATGGCCTGCTCCATCGTCCCAGGACGCCCTGACTGCGTGCTGGGTCTCACAAACCCTGTGATAGGACGCCCGGATTGTGTCATAGGCCTTGAATTCAGGAAAGAAAACTCAGATCAGGTTTGTTTTGCTTTGTTGAAAATGTAATTAATGGTAAAATTTCACGGCATTATACAAGAAATGTCTGGCAGACCAGTACCTGACAGCCGGTGTGGGACCTCCACCCTGACTTGTTCCAGGGAGCCTCAGTGATGTTCCAGGTCCTGGAAGAAAGTCAAGTTTTGTCAATCAAGCAAATCTAACCATTGAGTAAATGTATGAATTATTACTTTTCTTAACTTAAAGGCACTGAGAAGAGTTGAAACTTACGTGCAACTTGAGCAATAGAGCTCTCATCCAGCATCATCTCAGCAATCCCCTCCTGGTCAACCTCAACTTCATCGATGTATACCATCTCTGTAAGAGCACGGGTTTTCAAGCTCCATGCAGCCTATGAAACACACAATATTCAAATCATATAGACGGCCTCGGATATAGAGATGAACATGTTACAGGCAGGACCTATGTTGAACTATCCACATGAAAAAGGATGAAAAAGGATGACAGAGAGAAGCAGTCTGCAGCCATGGTTACCTCTGAGATAGGCAAGGAGGAGTCCTTAAGACAGCATGCAGTGAGTTAGTGAGAGAAGAAGAAAATTGAGGACAGATGTGAATAAATGGGGGAAATGAGAAATTGAATGGAAGACATGGTGCAGAGGAAAACGAAAATGAAATGTGAAAAAGAAATGCAATGTAGTGACCAGGAATATGTTCCAGCAACAATTACGAAACACGTCGATTCAAAGGCGTACCAGTAAAGGCAACGTTAACGTTACCTTAATTAAATTATGATAAACTACAAGGACTCGACTAATCAGGATTATGCACAAGGTTCTACCGCTTCCCTGCGTTAGCAAACAAGCAGGCTTTCCTTAACGGATAATCGCTAGCATGCTAGGCTAGCCCGGCTAACTCGACCACAGTACCTGGTCGTACGGGTTGTCTTGTAATATTTTTGTGCAAATATCTGAACATTGATGGAGCTTCCGCCTCCTGAAGTAGCTCCACGCCAGAAACAACGGGTCCATCGTCACCTCCATTGCTTTGGTAAGGTAAAAAAAAATGTTGTAAAAGTCGGCTACCAAGCTGTTTAGAAAAACTGGGAGGATGGCGAGACCGAAGCTTCCTCTGTCGCTCGGCAACGGTGCAGGAGGGCGGTCCTTCACTTCCGTAATTTCCTGTAATGAAATGAAAAATAAAATACAATTGAATAAAATGAAAAAAAGATAAATGGATATGGATGGGTGACTATGAAATGAACCCGATAAAAAGTTAACAGTTAGTTGTACTTTCTGGTGCTTATTGTCATAATATAAAATAACATTCTCTGCTTTTACCTACTCCTTCAGAATGCTGTTGTGTATGAACAGTCATAAAGTTTGTGTTTTGTTGTGTCTTCATCTTTACAAAACTAACATTTATATGGAACATCTAAGAATCTTGAAATACAAGAGTTGTTGGAATATGTACTGTAATATATAAGATTTTGTAATAATATGTAAATGATAATTATTACTATAATTATTTGCTTTTCAGAGGGGATCAACAAACATACAGACATTTTTCAGCAGCTAGATACATGGTGGATTACGTGCAAATAAACATTAAATAGGTATATATGGAGTAAATAAATAAGTAATGATAAAAGGAATAATGAAAAATAAATATAAACGTATACTTAACAATAATAATATTAACAATACGGCCTAAATTAAATTATATTAAAAATATACATATCTATTTTAGGGGAATATTTTGCTCAAAAAGACACACGGATCCATGATGAAATATAAACCTAGCACAACTTTTCTTGTCGTGACGGAGTTGTCTTCTCCTGCTTTTTTTCCTCGAGGATGAGTAAAAGGATCTGATTGGGAGACGGGCTGATCCGTCATCTTTGTGGGCGGTGCTTGCGGAATAACCGTTGCAGCTCCATCTTTGTAGGATTTGACAGGAGCTTTGACCTGTGTCGAAGAGGACCTCGAGCCCGGGGCAGAAGAAGTACAAGGAGATTCTCACAATGAAAACAACATCTTAGAAACCTGTTTCTTAAATAGAGGCAGAGGGCTTTCATCTTATCAGACAGCAAGACTATAAATTCACATGACCCTCAAAAATGCCTAATTTCAACGCTCTCCATGGACTGGTGGAAATCCAACGGGACTAATGGGACAGACGGGCTTAAAATAAATCCTTTTTGGTGAATGACACTATATCAGAAAACCTACGTGACAGCGACTGAGAGACACACACGGAAGTGCGGACATGGCTGACAGAACTGCTCCCAACTGCCACCTGAGACTGGAGTGGGTGTACGGATACCGGGGACATCAGTGCCGCAACAACCTGTACTACACCGCCGCCAAGGAAATAGTCTATTTTGTCGCCGGTGTGGGAGTTGTGTACAACACCCGGGAGCACAAGCAGAAATTTTACCTGGGGCACAACGATGACATAATCAGGTAGTGTAATCATACACACACACAACAGTTTGTTTCAGCACCTCGGACAGCACCAGACCCACAGCAGAAAATGCATTGATACTGTAGTGTTGTCATCGTAGGTGCTGGTGTCACCTTGTCTAATGTAATATGATATTTTAGGGCGCACACACCTACTCAACAGCATCCCCAGAGTTTGTAAGGGGGGTTCAGGGTCTTGCTGACACTCCAGCAGGGCAGAGCCTTCCAGATTGAAGGGTGGTCTCTCTCTCTCTCTCTCTCATTGCTGAAGATTGCACTGCTGCCACTCCTCTTGTTGTTGAATTACTACATTAGAGTTAATCATCAAACCTAAATGAATCATTTAATCTATAAAATAGGGGGAAATGCTACTTACTTAATTTCCCAGAGCTCAAGCTGATATGTAATATATGTAGTTTTTCCAAAACAAATATTTGGCGTTTCTGCTTAATAAAACTTAAACGATTAATCGATTATCAAAATAGCTGACTATTAAGCTTCTGTAGATTGTTTAACATGTTTTTCTTTGGTGTCAAATGGCTGGCACGCCTGGTTTCAACGCTATCTGGTAGCAGACACATTTCAACATATTTTAAACCTTTTCCAAAACAGTAGCCTGCATGTCTTGTCTTTCCAGCACATGTTGAACAATAATACTAAAGTGCAATTGTGAAAAATGTACTTGAACATAGGTGTCCTTGAAGGGATCCGTGGATGGGAAAGCTTTCTGTGGGTTGTGATAACTCATCTCTGTGCGGCCAAACAAAACTTGAATCACCTGCTCTTTGATAAAACAGCAAAGTAACCAGTGTTACATCACACATGTAATGATCCCCCTGTCTTTCGTACTGTTTTCTCAGCATGCCACACAGCAACGTCCTGTGTCCAACGCTCCAGCGCTCGTGTTGACATACTTGTGTGTGTGGGTTCGCCTGGAGATGACTAGCATTATATACTGTGTCGGTAGTCAGCTGGGCTCCTGCTCCATTATTAATGGGACAATAGAGATACTAACCCTCTGCTGCCCTGTGGGTGAAGTGCTCGAGTTCAAACACTTAGCTGGAGGAGTCACTCACTGAAGCATGGTGTCATGTTTGATGCAAAAATGCAGCATGCATTTGCAAAAGTAATGAATTGGTAAACCATAAAATTGGTCATCTGTGCATCTGTGTGCGCTATTGCAAGCAGATTTGTAAGGATTCAGTCAGATCAGGCTCGTTATGTTGTCATTTGGTCTGTTGTTGCCACAAAAATAGACATAAAGCTTTGGTGATGTGAACATACATTTACAACACAAGCTATACAGATACTCTTGAGCTGTCTGTTAATGTTGGCACAGACCAGTTAATAGTCATCTTAAACTCAGATCTCAGAGGAGTGTTTGTGAGGCTCACATAAACACTTCCTTTTACCTAGACATCTATGGCACAACCAGGAGCAATCCTTAGCAGATCCAGTGCTGAATAACTGTTGGACTGCTCTCACGTTGCACTAACTCATGTGGAATAGATGCAGCCCCCTCAGATAGCACTACGATTCACATCCCTCTCTGTTGCTCTTACTTGTTTCTTTCTCCTGGTCTGTTTTGGTTGCTGCTATATTTTGTTTGTGAGCCACATATAAATTGCTGTTTTACTTCTTGAATTAATTGCTGGCCGTGTTTCTCCCCTCCTGGTTTTGTCTTGCCCTGCAGCCTATTTTATCTGGTCTGATGTGGAGAACCTAATAGGCAGGTTTTCGCTTCAATAAAAGGCTGAGCTGTCCATGAGAACAGACAAGGATGCAAGATAGTCCCTTAGCTGGTCTGGCACTTTAGTGTTGTTTTTGGTGGAATGTAAATTCACAGGTAATTGGGCAATAACATAATAGACTGAGGATGTTAATATGCTGTAGTTAAAACACAGTTCCCCCTGAGCTATGTTAGTAAAATGAGTAGCAAATTGTATAAACTGTTATTTGCTATTCTTTCCTCACATCTTTATGTAATTGTTCCACACTGTTGCAGCGCAGATATTTGTTCCAGTCTAAAGCTCACAGAACCTGAGGCTACTGCTAAAAACCTGCAGGAGTTTGTGGAGTACCACAAAGCTTAATCTCTCCTTTTTGCAATCATGCTGACATGCAGGACATGTAGCTACACCTGAACAACGCACATGAATCTTTTGGAAAGACAGACATGCACACTAAAATACAAGCCGAATGACTAAAAGAGGCTTTGAGTGTGTGATCTCATTGAGTTCCTATGACTGAAGTCCAGTCCAGGTAAAGAAGGGTGGAGGGGAAGGAATTTCATTTGTGAGAAAAAACCCACGCTGGCATCAGCATCTAGAAATCATCAAATGACATCCAACCCATGCTTCATTTTCTGCTGTTATTCAAAATATTGGCATCATTCATTCATTCATGTTCTTTGTTGTGATAGAGAGTGAAAGATAATGAGAGGGTGTTATGGACACAGGAATAAAAAATTCTGTCTCATGTTACAATATCTTGTTAACTTTATGATGGACCACAGCCAGAGTTATGGATTAGAGATGCCAGACTGAGGCTGGTCTTGTTTCAGTGAGCTTGGAGCGATGCAGCGAATACATTTCTATTAATGTTGCTGAATTTCCATCAAACTCCAAGAATAATATATTTGTTCTCGTTAAAATTGGCAGGAAGGTGCACATGATAAATGTGTTTGCACCTGTTATCTGTGAACTGTACGAGCTGATGTGAACTAACTCTGCATATTAATGTGCGAGCTAAAGTCAAAAGTACAAAACTGTTGAAAGATGTTCTGTAAAGTCATTATAGTGTGTTTAATATACATGCAATACAGTACATTTGAGTTTCTAGCATCACTATTGCACAAATTAAAGCCGTACATGTGAAACTAATGACTCTGGTGTATCAGGTGAGCGTGTAGGTTTGTGCTTTCAGGCAATTACTGTTGACAACGGCCATGAGAGCTAATAGATATGATTCACACATCCCTGTATCCATCTCCCTTAGTTTTGTGGTGATGTATTTCCTCAAATATTGTCTTCTGCTTACTTTTCTACTGGTGACTACTGTATTCAGTCATTTACAAAACTTTAAATAACCACAACCACAAGTTAAAAGTCCAATAAAAGCAGATCTACTGAGAATATTGTAGAATAAGCATACCAATAACCTTTACTGTCGGTGACGCTGTCTCTGCTTCTTACCTGTACACATATTTCCAGGTGCTCTGTGCGGAGTGTCAGTGAGATGTCGAGGTCTTAGGTCCCATCATCACTGTGAGTAGCTGCCAGGCCGCTCTGTGAAAGGCAGTGTGGTCTCTAAAGAGCAGATCTGTCTTCCCCAATTAGGATCCTCCAGAGTTCAGTACAGTTATTTAGCACAATGGCATGATTCAGCATTGTTGTCGCTGGGATGTGAAGGAATAAACTCAGTTAGACGTCTCTTTTAAGTGGTGTTATGAATGTTTCACACAGATGAGGTGGACGCGGCTGCACATGCGCTGATATTGGACTCACTTAGCCCTCAATTAGAAACAGCCCAAATGTCAGTGAAGCCAAACTTTAGATTATTATTGTGTCTTTTTAATATCGCAATTTTTTTGACCAAATACCTTAATATTGATAATGTTGTATATACAGTAATTTGGGAATTAATATTGGTCATCTCAGAAGATATTTACACTATTAATCAGCAATATAATTTAATGATTAATTTATCATGTTCCTTAATCGATTAGTTGTGAGTAGAAAATGAATCAGGAACTATTTTTATAATTTATAGTGTAAGTCACTTCTAAAGCAAAAATGTCAAACAACTTGTGTTTTTATTTGTTTACATTATAATAAACTGCATATTCTTGTGTTTTTGACTGGAGGAGCAATCTGAAAATGCCACTTTGGATATTGATCATTTTCTTCCCATGTTTTGACATTTTACAGACTAAATGATTAATCTAGACGATAATTGGCAGGTTAATTGAAAGTGAAAATGATTGTTAGTTTCAGCCCTGCAAATAGGTTTGATAAATTGTATCCCAGATGATATCAAGTCTGGAATCAGGGCAGTATTATATTTATTAGGGACTAATGATAACTAATGATTATTTTCATTATTGATAGATTATTTTTTCAATAAACTGATTAATCATTATCCATAAAATACACAGAGAAATATCCTCACAGAAGAAGCTTGAACCACTCTGATAAATGACTTAACTGATTACTTGAGTAGTAAATCAATACATTTTCTGTTGATTGGCTCATTAAATAACAGATTAATTGTTTCAGCACTAATATTGATAGACAAAACACTAAAACATTTCTGAGACCCAGCTAATTTTCTGTGAGAGGACCTCTTCCGTGTCATGTTCAGCCAGAATCCAGCCTGGGGTTTTTCCCATGTCACTCCCCTTTCTCGTTCTTCTTCTCTGTCATTTTGACCATTTAATAAAGCAGAGCACCACCACACTCATCTATTGCTTGCTTTCATTCCAGGTTTTCTATTGTCAGCTTCAAGAGCCCGGTGTATGAGCAAGTGTTTCAGATGTGGAGTTTGATGGGCAGCTGGATTAAAAACACTTTGTGGAATCCTGGGAAATATCCCATACTGTATGGACCATCAGAAATGTGCTAATCCTCTTCTTCTTTTTAATCCACTGTACGCAAATTTAAACAAAGGAAACCACTACTGGGGAATGCGAGTCAATGTTGTCTCAGGAGCTCACTATATATCATGAGGGTCTGTCATAATTCCTGCCCATAAGTAACATAAAGAAAATAAATAAATATGTTTTCCTCATGTTGAAGAAGGGAAACATTATGCTGGAGTGTGTAAAGGTGTATCTGGTGCTCTTCCTGTGCTGCATCTTTGTGTTTTCGCTGTGAGAAATCAACTCTTCAGGCTGTTTATTTGACTCATATCTACATGAAAACAGGCTGTTTAATGGCTGCAGTATTTAGCTAGTTTTGTACTACGGGACTTGGCAGATGGGAAACAGCCGCATCAAACAGCCGTAGCCTATATCAAACAGGAGAACCGTGCTGATGCACTGCAGGCTAAGCCATTAGTGATGGCATTTAGCAAGGTCTTCAGCTGACAGAATTGTAAATGAAACAGTGATCTTGTTGTAGCTGGCTTAGAGACTGCGTTGGATTTTCCAAGCAGTAACATGGACATACTATACATATTAAAGCTGGTAGGATATGAGACGTAACTAAAGTGAAAGTTCAGCTGAGCATCAGTGTTTCCTGCAAATACTTTGGCCTGACTCCTTAGCTGTTGGGAGATTTTATTCATCATGTTGTTTCAGCATCAAACCAGACAGATTTGCTGTGCATTACCTGCTTGTGTCAAAGCAGTTTTCTCTGCTGTGTCTGTCTGCATCTCAAAGTGCTCCAATCATTTTTTTTTTCTTCTCTTCCTCCAAATGCTATTTTTAGCTGCTTTGCTCTGATTATATAATTCATAAAAAGTAAGATGAGAAATTGTGCCAGGTTGGAGAGAGGTTCAACAAAGAAGGTGGGGAGGCGTAGGTGATGAGAGAGAACAAGGAGGGAGGGTTGAGGGAGGACAAAGATCAGGGCTGTCACATCTAACCCACGTCAGCCGTCAGAGACGTTACACCACCAAAGCTTTGTCAAGTCCATGGTGACAGCGAATGCAGATGAGGTGTCACAAGTTAGACAGAAAAGATTCATACTGAACTTGGACAAGGACACAGAAAGAGAGGTATGTTGTGGTGTAAAGTGTGAGAAAGTGAAAGTGGAAGAAGGCCTCGTTTGTCGTGAGCTGCTCAGGCTCAGCAGGTTGATGTTGCCCAGCCGGCGAAGCCTCTCCGGCCTGCTGTCTGAATAGGAGCCAGGATTAGAAATTCTGGAGAGCAGTTGGCAAAACAGGCAGCCTGATTATAATAGAGGGAGCTCCGTCGCAGCATGAAATATATAGGCCAGGACAAGGCAGGAGGATGAATTGCCCAGTGAATCACTCAGGCCTGCCTCGAACGTGACTGGCGGCTGCTGAAAGGATGGGTGGAGCAGGGGGAGGGAGTGCCAGCTTTATGCAGCAGGCTGTTGCTCAGCTGTAGAGTGGGAATGCTTGTAGGTGGGGGAGGTATGAGTGGAGGGGAGGGGGGTTGGGGGGGTGGATTATGTAACAGTGTTACAAACATATGCCTGGTGATGCGAGGAAACCCCAGATGAATTAGACAAGGTGAAAGGGGCAGTGAACAGTTCAAGGGATGCTGAAAAAGTGAATAAAAATGGAGAAAAATAAAATTCACAGATTCACCAATACTGCTTTTTATACTCTAGGAACACCCTGTAGGTATGCATGAAGCCAGGCTGTGTATGTGTGTGTGTGTGTGTGTGTGTGTGTGTGTGTGTGTGTGTATTTAGCATGACTGAGTTAATTGAACCATGTCACCTCATCAAGCTGCCCTTCTGCGTCCATATTCAGACCCAACGCAGACTTAATGTGTTCATCTCATCCCAGTGGTTTCTGCTGGGAGGGTGAATCCCTCATCTGTTCCCAGCACACACACACACAGAACGCGAAATGGCAGTGCTAACCAGATGTTCTCTCTCTCTCTCTCTCTCTCTCTCTCTCTGTACAGTTTAGCTCTGCATCCGGAGCGTGTGTTGGTGGCCACAGGGCAGGTGGGCAAGGAGCCTTTTATCTGCGTATGGGACTCCTACACCGTGCAGACTGTGTCCATCCTCAAGGATGTCCACTCACACGGCGTCGCTTGCCTGGCCTTTGACCTCGAGGGACAGGTACAGTTGTGACACAGTAATGCTAATGTTCAAATGATGACAATCCACCACAGAATATCCCATGAAATTGACTGTTTATTTTTCTGCCACATCGTACTGCTTTCTGTTTTGTGGGAAAAGAGCACAAACAGAGCCGGAAGTGTCACCAGAAATGTTCAGTTTGAGAGGCACAGCAGCAACAATCAAAACTCCACTTGAGAACCGCAGGCTGGCTTTTGCAGATCGCCTGCCGGGCTGGGTTTCTGAATGACACATCTGTGATTACCCCTGCAACATTTGCTGGACAGCTGCACCCAGACATGCTCTACTTGGTAGATTTTTACAGGAAAACAGTCAGCTGCGATGTTTGGTACTTTGCATCACAGAGTTTGACAGAACTTGGTCGTGTCAACGTGAGAAAAATGTGAAAATAAGCAACTGGCAGAGTGGGACCATGCAACATATACACATTATTTGTTAATCACCAGGATGTTCAGGTAACTTGCCATTGAACCTTTTCATGTTATCTTTTGAGCCAGCTCCCTGCAGACTTGCCACCAGTTATTATTTACACACTGCAGCCTCCACCTAATGTTGATTTGGACTATAAAAATCGATACTGTGCGGAACCATCTCTAGGTTTTTATCTTTGCACGCCTCCCCCTTCCTCCCGTAGGAGCTCTCAGAGCGGAGTTATACCTCCTGTATTTTGCAGTAAGAGACAGGGAGATGACCCTGTGCTATTTTCCTGCTCGCGTAGAGAGCTGGGGATTTAGATGGAATGTGACAGTGTTTAAAGCCAGAGGAGGCTCCATCGCTTCTCAGTTTAGCGACTCTATTTACTCTCCATCTCTCCACTTCCTGGATCAGAGGAAGTCAGAGTCGAACTCAGGACAATCCAGTGGAATCCCTTGTGCCATTACCCTGTCCATCTATTAAAGTAATATCAAAAAAATACGCTGATGTTTCAGACATCTAGATATTTCTGTATGAGCTGCAGTTGTGCTGTCTGGTACAAAGAGTGTGACTCATGACCTTTTGTTTTACTTTATTCTTGTTGCTCTGACTATTTTAGCCAGTTGTCTACATGCCACATTAGGCTGTGGTTGAGGTTATATTGAAGATATAGTAACATTTTATATGGTTGCTCATGTCTTGATTAAAAACTTGCCTGTCCACTCACAGAATGGGAGCAGAGAATATTTCCAAATGAAACTCTCATTAATCAGTAAAAGGTTCCCTTTTATGCACCAAATTTCATGGCAGTCCAATAGTTGTTGAGACATTTCACAAAAAAAAAAAAAAAAAAACCTCATGGTAACCTCAGATATTTCTGTCTGGGCCAAAGTGGTGGACCAATCGACAGACTGACATCCCTAGAGCCACACCGCTAGCATGGGAAAAAAAAGAGTATTCAAAATATAGATGTACTTTTGGACCCCCTCATCTACATGGTTTCACTGGGTTTCGTCAGGCCGGGACTCTTTGCTCATCATTCAAATATACATGAAAGTATAGACTAGATTGATTCAGCTGTGGATCAAAGAGGATATCCTCTGCCATGTAAAGCAAGCTGCAGAGTGGAGACGGATTTCCATAAGAGCTGCTCTCTTCTCTTCTGCTCCACTGCTGCTGCTGCTGCCTACTCACTCAGTCAGCTATAGGAGGCTCCTCCAGCAAAAAGCACTCAAATGTGCTCACTAGAAGTGCCAGGGGCTGGACAACTGTTCTGTTCCATCATTAGCCCTTTCATTGTGGCCTGCCATGCTACAGTGGAGGTAGTTAAGTTTGTTTTGCAGTGATTAGTGCAACAGAGCAGAGTCTTTTCAATCTGTGATGTGATTTCTTTTTCTTTGCTCTCTTCGCAGTGTCTGGTGTCCGTGGGTTTGGACTCTAAAAACACAATCTGTGTGTGGGACTGGAGGAGAGGGAAGGTTCTGGCAGCCGCTCCCGGTCACACAGACAGGGTAAACACTTTCTTCCTCCCCTGTCCCCGTCACAAGCTCAGTATCGACCGCCTCAATTAGCTATAGACGTGGGACGAAGCGCCTGCCCGAAGGGGACATAAACAAGTTAGGCGTGATTGATTGTGAGCTTTTCAGAGCCCGTCTGAGAGGCTGCACGGCTAATGAAAAGGAATTTTAAAAAGATGAAATACAGGCAGCTGTTGTTTTCTAATTCAGCCCACACACATTATAACACAGCCAGTGCAAACACACACGCACTTTTCTCTTTTCATTTCCTCTGTTGTTTTTGTATTTTTGTCCTTTTTCTACTCTTTGCCTTTTGTAAGAAGTCCAGACTTCTGATTAAATATGAATAGAATTTAACTAGATGAACGTCACAGTAAAGAGATACATTAAGGATCAATATGCTGCATAATAATTCACATATGATGTTGTGTTTTTTTTTGGAATAATAAGCCGTTGTATGTTTTTCTCCCCACAGATATTTGACATATCATGGGATTTGTACCAGCCGAGCAAGCTTGTAAGCTGTGGTGTCAAACATATCAAGGTATAGCCACTTCCTGGTCATTTTACATTCCGTAGATTACGGCCGGCTCTTGAGAGCTGGAGTTCTTGTGCCTCATTTGCATAATATCTGAAAACGGATTATGATTTTTAGAAGTTTGAAGAATCCATTGGCTCCCTGCCCCTTTCTCCCCTGCCTTCTCTACTTTATCGCCATGACCATATCAAAGTCTTAAAATAGATGTATGCAAATTCACTTTATTACAGAGTTCATGGTTATTAGGCACTTAACATAAGTAGGACAGGCAAAGACTCACAGTCTCTTCTCTCAAATTTGTAGTAATCTGCACTGTAGAGAGGAAAAATGTCCTCTTTTTATGGGGAACCATGACTCTGCTACTCAGCTCCCCTTTTCAGCTCTTCTCATTCAGCTTTTTAAAAACCCTCCGCTGTACAAACTGCAGCTGTGCTCGCTTCCCCCCTTTCGAGCCTATCTCTATCGTTTCTTTTTCACAGAAGAGTGGCGTTCATAAATCTTTGATGAGTTCATGCAGGGTGTCTTTGCCAAGCCTTCCCTTGGGACATGTAGTAGTGTTCCTTTAGTGGTATGGCCATTAGGAAATAACAAGGAGTTCAAGGCCACAGAGGAAGCTTATTTCCAAGACACTGAGAAGAGAGTGAATAATGCTCAGATAGGAAATGTGCCCACTGGCCCTGCGAGGCTAAACAATGCAGCACTCTTAAATGTGTTTGATGCAGGCTGGAGGTTTAGCCTACTGTCTGTATTTCCCAGTGGTGTAACATCTCGCTGATGACTCCCTTGTGTCAATCCAGCTTGACCTGCCTCCTCTCGTAGTAATTCCCCCTGAACTCTTCCCCCACCACCGTGGCACAGAACCCGCCTCCGGCCACCTCACCCAACCCCCTGCCCCCAGTCCCCACTGAATCCTCCAGTCTTTCCCCTCCTCCTCTCTTTACCCTCCCTTCTGGTTTCCTGATGCCAAGGCAATCCAGCAATTGTCCCACATAATTCCCCAGCCTTCACCCTGCGGACCATGTGACATCTGCTCCCCAGCCCTGTGCTCGCTCAGCGATTATAGCACTCAGAGCATCCAGGAGATTTAGTCCCAGTAATCTACTCACTAGCAGGCTAAGGAAGACACAACCTCTGTGACGAGGACAGGAGGCTGCTGGCAACGCTGTCGTCCTCATGCAGCTCCTCCTAGCTAATTATACGGTCATTTGTGTTTTGATTTGTTCAGGACAGCTCAGACCTTAGTGTGCCCCTCTTGATCCCACACACAGAAATACCACACCTACCAATCAGATGCCCGCTGCCAGACTAGTTGCTGATTAAAAGCTGTTTAAAGGACAGTTGTAGCTCAGTGGCTCCAAACCTTTTTGCCTTGTGAAGTATTATCTACTTGTAACCCCTCATCACCGGCAGCATTCTTTACTTTATTTCTAGAGGCCTGAAGAGGCAAAATCATCCAGTAACTCAAAAGAAAGAGAAACATCAGAGGAAATTCTTAAAAAATGAACAGAATTTTATGCAGCAGATATGTTTTTTTATGGTTCTTATCTTGTTAATTATCTCAAGACCCTGCAGATTTATGTTGCGACCCCTTGTCAATCCTGTGTACTTTACATCACGGCTAACAATTTGCTAACATGCTGCTGTGTTTTAGGAATTTCAATGTATTTTTCTATGGTTCCCAATCACTGGTTTTCATTCATAT
This sequence comes from Enoplosus armatus, assembly GCF_043641665.1. Lineage (NCBI taxonomy): Eukaryota > Metazoa > Chordata > Actinopteri > Centrarchiformes > Enoplosidae > Enoplosus > Enoplosus armatus. The sequence goes on from NC_092194.1 coordinate 9,620,788, forward strand.
GATATGAAAATCTATCGGCAGACTTTTGAAACTTGAGTTGTGTAATCCATCATAGTGAACACAATGACATATATATATATGTCTATATATAATGCATTTTGTTATATTATTATTATGAGGTCATGCAGTGTGGACTTTTCGAGCCAATCGTTCCAATATAATGTAATATTGACAAAAACATGAGCTTGCTTTTAAAAGTGGTCAGCAAAAAAATTGCTAACATGCTAGCATGGTCCATTAGAGTAGCTATGAGTGTGTACGTCCTCAAACATATATATATATATAATGTATATATTTATTTATTTTTGTGTATTTGTGGATCACAATGCCACAAATTGCCACAGAGGTGAGCTTGAGTTTGACACTATGTGGATGGATGACAGCCGCTTTCAGACAATCAGCTTCCAGCAACACTGACAGCCAGTCATCTAGCTTTCCTTACAGTGAGCTGCCAAAGAGTTGACCTCTGTTAGCGTAGCATTTAGCACTCTGACACCATCCAGGGATACTGTAGTCTGACGGGGGATATTATGAGTGAGATGAAAAGCGTTAGGGGTGATGCTGTGCATCTCTACATTAATTACATTTAAAAGGTTTTCCTTGGAGTGATGGTGGAGGTAACTGAGCCAATGACCACTAATCCTGAGTTAAGAGGGGTAGCCTCCACTATGCCAGGAGATATCTGGAGAATGTTTAAGAAATATAAAGTGTTATTCAGAGAAAGCAACACTGTTAACCAGGTCCTTCAACTCAAAGCAGACTCATTTTCCAGCTTTCATTTCTACCTTTCTACTGTGCTCTCCCTCTCCCTCTGTGCCTTTCTCTCCTGCTCCTGGCCTCATCATAAACCCTTCCAGCATCTCGTATCCTCTCCGTAATTCAGCAGCGAAGGGATTAGCCTGCGCCCGTGTCTCGCTGCCTTATCAGTTGCGGGCAGGGAGGGCTGTGCAGTCACGCCGCATCCATCCCCGCTGCCTCCGCAATAGGCTGGGCCACGAAAAAAACCCTCCCACCCCCATCTCAACCAACCTTTACACATACCCAGCACTTCAACCTGCATGCACACCTTCCCAGGTGATATTTACTGCTTAACCTTCAGCCCGACCCCACACATAAGCTCATGCACATGCAAATACTCACTCAGAGCTCAGGATTAGGAAAGACCTGTAACCTGTCCTGTTGAGGTGCGTACAAGCCTCAGATGTTTAATGGCAGAGCTGTATCTGAGGCTGTGATGCCTGTCTGTGATAATCGATCCCTCCTGTTAGCACACAGCAGCCCTATCAGTCAGGAGGATAGTTGTTAGTGAGGGTGTGACAGGCTGTCACTATTGAGGAGCTCATTTGTTCATTGTGTGACTCTCTATCATGCCTCTGCAGATCAGTTCTTGTGTGGACGAAAACAGCATCACCATTTGCCTACACTTTCTGTCTTTTCTGAGCAGAATCAGCCTGGCTCAAGGTTATCATAGTTTTTAAAAATATTTTTGAAATCAGGGTAATGCACAGGAACATTCTTCCTTAGGTAGACTAGAAAAAGGGGGCTGTCGTCCTGTCGTTTTCCTGCTGCTTGCTGGTGATGAGAGTGTGTCTCTGTTTCACGTGCCGACGGCCGTGTCTCAGCATTCGAGACGCCCTCCTCGAGCTTTCCCCCTGTGATCTCATCTCCATGCAGACAGAGCGTCTCTCTTTCGCTCTTTCCTCCCCCGTTTGATGGATTTAGCCCTCAGACGAGGCCATGCCTGTGCATCCCAATGACCTTGTTCATAAATAATGAGCCCGCGTGTATGCGTGCGTGTGTCTGTGCATGCTGATCAGGTGGTTACTGCACTGACCCCCAGCAAGAGTTCCCAGTATCACATGAAGAGGAGGGGGGAGCATTTGAATTTGACTTTGCTTTCTTTCTGTCAAGGTCTGTGTGTGTGTTTAATGCTCCGTGTGTGGCTGTCAAACCCTAAATGACTTCATGGTTTTCACCCTGTTGTATCCAAATGTTCCGTAATTGTCCATTTGCTCTTTCAGGACAGGATTACAGGGGGGATTATTAGCCACCATGCTCTTTCACTCTTTCTGTTTGTGTTTGCAGTTTTGGAGCTTATGCGGTAATGCTCTCACACCCAAACGTGGTGTTTTTGGCAAAACGGGGGACCTCCAAACCATCCTCTGCCTTGCCTGCGCCAAGGACGAGGTCACATATTCAGGTGCCTTGAATGGTGACATCTATGTGTGGAAAGGGATCAACCTGATGAGGACGGTGCAAGGGGCTCATGGGGTGAGTTCATAAGATCAGCGTGCTTTTGTGCTTTTTGGCTCAGGCAGATTTCGCATACCCACCGTGCCGCACCACATACAAAAAAATCACAGTGACAGCACCTCGTAAACTGAACCAGGGTAGAAGTCATGCATACTGGCTACATTTGATTCTGCTCAGTAGAAAAGGATCAGCCTTTTGCTCCACAGGATTAAATGATATCTATTGGATCAACAGCTGGGTGAGGGGATGGGTGGATGGGGGAGGAGATAATAACTACAGTACATGTTCATTCCTGCTTTTTGTACCAGCAAATGTCTCACTGGGGGTTTAACAAGGGGCCTCCTTGTGTCTACAAACACTCTTAGCCAAAGGAGGCCATCAGTAGAGCTTTCCAGTAATAAAAAAAATGACACCTCCCATTACCTTGTTCTGTGTTATCTTGAGGCCACAGTAGCAGGTTCGTAATTGTGACATCCTTGTTAAACAAATGCCTGGCTGAGCAGCAGCAGCACTATGCGGTCTGCAGCTGGGGCTGGTTCTGTCGTTGCTCATTTGTTGTGCAGATCCTCACTGACAGCCTGTCATTTCCTCCAGTCAGGGATTTTCAGCATGAATGTCTGTGAAGAGGGCTTTGCCACCGGGGGCCGAGACGGCTGCGTCCGGCTGTGGGATCTCAACTTCAAACCAATTACTGTCATTGATCTCAGGGAAACAGACCAAGGATATAAAGGTGATGTCAAACTACCTCCTTTTTCCTTTAATCTGAGTGCAGAAAGGTTGCAGGCCAAAGTGTGGTCTCCTGAGGCACTGGAAGAACTGTAAAATCTACGAAAGACAACACCCTTTATGCCATTTCTGTTTTCCTTACTAACATTCTCCTTCTTGTTTTCTATTTTCTCCATCTCTTGTATTTATAATCTCGGACCTAACAGTAGCTAGAGGTGAAAATAGCCGAGGTGGGTAATGTCAAGGCGGGCGGAGTTAATAACCATGTCAGTCTGTTTGTAGCAGTCCCCACATTGTTCTGCTGTTCCTCTTGTTGTTAGTGAGTCCAAGCTCTGTTGCAGTTTTACGCCGTATACAGATGTCATGTTCACATATGTATACAGCACACGCTTCCTCCATCTTTTTCTCGATGTATTACCCAGAGTCAGTTGCAGATTGGCTTGACAACATAGGCTGTCATTGTATTCTCCGTCCTAGGTAGCCTGCAGATGGCTATTTACACCTCCTGTCTTTATTATCCCTGTCATGTCTCTTATAATGACTGTATAAGCGTTAGCAAATGTCTGTCTGCTTTCATGTTAATGTGCTTTTTTAATTTCTTTCTGGTTTTGAAGTGCATTTGTTTTGTTTTTTTGATAGGGCTGTCTGTGCGCAGCGTGTGCTGGCGGGGAGATCACATCCTGGTGGGCACGCAGGACAGCGAGATCTTCGAGGTGGTGGTCCACGACCGCAACAAGCCCTTCCTCATCATGCAGGGTCACTGTGAGGGCGAGCTGTGGGCACTCGCTGTCCACCCCACCAAGCCTCTGGCCATGACAGGAAGTGATGATCGCTCAGTCAGGTGAAGTTTCAGTATTAACCTGAGAGTACGATGTCATAAACCAAGCACAGGCACCTCAAATATCATTGCCATGGTTGTTCGACTCTATGTAATCTCATCAGTGCTTTGCCTCTTCATTTGTCCTACTCCTCTGTGTCTAAAGGCTATGGAGCCTCATCGATCATGCTCTGATAGCTCGCTGTAACATGGAGGAGCCGATCCGCTGTGCAGCCGTGAGCACTGATGGCATTCACCTGGCGCTGGGAATGAAGGATGGTTCCTTCACCGTTCTCAGAGTCAGGTGGGTACACAATCCAAAGGCCAAATGGGAAATTTTGATGTTCTGTGAATGGCCGCCATGATGAAGAGCTTTATCATACTGTGTCCATTTCACCTCCTCATTCAAACTACATTTCTACCCTGCAGAGATATGACAGAGGTGGTCCACATCAAGGACAGGAAGGAGGCCATCCATGAGTTGAAGTATTCCCCCGATGGGGCCCACTTGGCTGTTGGCTCTAATGATAACTCAGTGGACATCTATGGTGTGGTGCAGAGGTACAAGAAAGTGGGCGAGTGCATCGGCTCCAACAGCTTCATCACACACATGGACTGGTCCACGGACAGCAAGTACCTGCAGACCAATGATGGCAGCGGCAGGAGGCTCTTCTACAGGATGCCAAGTAAGTCCACGTTGCCAAAAAAGCAATGTTGCTTTGATGTAATATTGTCACAGAGCTTCTTTGTGAGATAAAATGTTTCTGTCTCCTGTTGAGGTGGGAAGGAGGTGACCAACAGGGAGGAGCTGAAATTGGTACAGTGGGCTTCATGGACATGTGTGTTGGGCCCTGAGGTTAATGGAATATGGCCCAAGTACTCAGATATCAATGACATCAACTCTGTGGAGGCTAACTTTAACAATCAAGTCTTAGTAACAGCTGACGACTACGGATTAGTCAAACTTTTACGATATCCATGTGTAAAAAAAGGTAAAGATTTTTAAGGACAGTCAAGTACAGAAGTTGTGATATTATTATCTACTTGTGTTACTGATATGTTTCCTCTTGATTTTAGGTGCAAAATTTAAAAAGTATTTAGGTCATTCAGCCCACATAACCAACGCCAGATGGTCACATGACTACCAGTGGGTCATAACTATTGGTGGCGCTGATCACTCAGTGTTCCAGTGGAAGTTTGTTCCTGAAAGAAAGTCTAAAGAAGCTCTGCATATAGCACCACAAGGTAAGCTGATACCCTGCCACGGTCACTATTTAACCATAATGTGGGAGTATGTTTGCCCAAAAAAGAGGATTTAGGGGATTTAGAGGATTTTACCGTCTAATCAATCCAATTAGGAATATTACAGTGTTACGTTGTAATGTTACTTTGTGTGGAGTCCAGGGACTTGCATTACTGATATTACTTATTTCACAAAATCAGTGTCCCCTGCCAACAAGACATTATCAAATTAGACTAAGTGATGGAAATTTTGGTGTCTGCTCAATCTCCCACTCAAATACTGCAGAACAGTGTGCTGTTGGAAGAAAAGGAAGAAGCTAGCCTGGCTCTCTCCAAAGTTACAGAAATATGCCTACCAACACTGCTGAAGCGCCCTTATTAACACGTTGTTTAATCCATACACAAATAGAAACATAAAAATGACAGTCAAGATAAAAACAAAGAAAGCCATTGTGTTTCTGGTAGGCATATTTTTTAAATTTTGGACAGAGCCAGGTTAGCTGCTTCCCCTTGCTTCCAATCTTTGTACTTCTAGACTAATCACCTCCTGGCTCTAGCTCCATACTTCTTGGGAATATCTTGGGAAATACACTTACTCACTTTCTTACAGAGAGTTAGATGAGTTGATACCACTCTCATGTCTATATGCTAAATATGAAGCTCCCACGAGCAGCCAGTTAGTTTAGCTTAGCACAAAGACTGCAAACAGCCTGGCTCTGTCCAGCGGGAACAAAATCCACCTTCCAGCACATCTAATGCTGACTATTTAATTACGTTATGTTTGTTGTTTCCCCCTGTTTCCAGTCTTTGTACTATGCTAGGCTAACAGACTGCTGGTAGTAACTTCACATTTACCGTACAGACATGAATCAATCTTCTCGAATAAGCCTATTTCCCAGATGTCAAACTACTCTTTTGAAGTCAGCTTATGTGTCACTAGTATCTGTCTGAAAGCAAGACTATTTCCACAGTAACTGTGATAATGCCAACCCATTTAAAGAAATAATATGTCACAGTACATTTCTTAGTTACCTATTAGAGGTTATATGAATGTAACTGGCTGTTACGTAATGTGCACCCATACTGCTCCCACCAGCCTTGAACTTGATGTGCTGAACCACCAGAGAGCAATGTACTAGATTGTTCCCTTGCCATACTTTCTTCCATGAACTACCATTTCCATAAAGCTCTGCAGAGGAACGACCATCACATTAATTAAGACAAATCCAATAAAAGTGAATGAAGCTTGGAAAGTATAATTGCATTGTCATTCCCAAGTCATATTTTTTTTCCAGAGACAGAGCGCAGCTGTGCTTTCTGAAATTAAAGCACATACTAACTGCCTTTCCTTTTAATTTTCCTAATGGATCTTGTGAGTAGCCGCCCTTAGCTGCCAGTTCTGCTTATTGCCTTGTCTTGGCACGGCTTTACTCTGCTGCATCAGCATTTTTATACATTTGTCTTGAGCGATGTCACTGCGAAGCACGACTGCCTGATAGATAGGAGGTGTCACAGTATTATTACATGATTGACCCTCACTTCCACTGAAACATGGTGCAGTATTTCTTCACTGTGTGTGCAGTGGGATATTTGTCTGATTTAGAGGCAGGGGAAGGATTTCACTGGCGAGATGTGATGCAACCTTGTATCTGCCCGCAGAGACCTTGGCAGACTCTAACAGTGAAGAGTCGGACTCTGATCAGTCAGACGTACCTGAGATGGACTCAGAAATCGAGCAGGAGACGCAGCTCACCTATCGACGACAGGTTTGTGATCACATCAGCGATGTTCCCCTTTCGCACACATCTCCCTGAAAATCCGATTTGTTACTAAACAAAGAATGAACACACCTTTTCTACATGTATCCAGGTTTATAAAGAAGATCTACCTCAGCTCAAAGAGCAGTGCAAGGAGAAGCATCGAGCAACGGCCATGAAGAAGAGAGAGCGAGCACCTGGGAGCGGCGTGAAGCTACACTTCATTCATGGGTAGACTTTCTCTGTAGCATCATAAAAGAGAAAATCTGGACAGGCCGATATTGTAAGATGAATTTCAAGTAGTAGCTTGTTTTATTTCTTTTTTTTATTTTGTTTGCAGCTACAGGGGTTATGATTGCAGGAGCAACCTGTTTTACACCCAGACCGGGGAGATAGTCTACCATGTAGCTGCCATTGGGGTTGTGTACAACAGACAGCAGAATACCCAGCGTTTCTACATGGGCCATGATGATGACATCCTCTGTCTGGCTATCCACCCCCTGAAGGACTTTGTAGCAACAGGCCAGGTAGCTGCCAGCACTTCAAACATAAAATCTACTTTTTTTTAGTGTAGTTTATGTCTCCTCAGAGATGAGCTGAGAGATGCTGGAGATTCTTCATGAGTAAATGGGTTGAATTAAGTAGATTATCCTCATACTTTGAATGTTTTTGTCCGTCCAGGTCGGCAGAGATTCCTCCATCCACATATGGGACACAGAAACGTTAAAACCCATGTCTGTGTTGAAGGGTTTCCACCAGCTCGGAGTGTGCGCTCTGGACTTTTCTGGTAACACTTCTCTCAGACTGCTTTTAGTTTTCCTTTCCAGACAGATTCAACGTAACATACTTTTTTGTATTCACAAATCCTTCCAGACACCCTGCTTTCACAGGGGAACAAAAAACGTCTTTCACACATAAAAGAAACGGGCAAATTCACAAGACACCCAATTTACAAGCAACACTGAAAAACCTATTTCTGCTGTCTTTTAGTCGCTGCAGTCTGGCAACATCAAGGTAGAGCTGCGCATCTCGCTTCCTTTAATTGGCCCTAGACAGAGGCAGCACAGTGATCTGTATGTCAGTGTCAGTGAATCACCTGCCGTAGATCAAACCCACCGGGCTCCTTTCATGTTGCTAACAAGGGCCAAACTTCACTGAACCAAAGCAGGAGCTGGCTCTGTCTGTGCTGTACTGAATGCTTTTTGGTTTTCCCTCCTCAGCGGATGGCAAACGGCTGGCCTCGGTGGGCCTGGACGACAATCACACCATTGTGCTGTGGGACTGGAGGAAGGGGGAGAAGCTCTCTGCCATGCGGTTAGTACAGTTATATTAGAGCTGCAGGCCTTTCAGCTCGCAGCATCTGCTGTCCCCACATCCCGAAAGCTTTGACAAACCTTCCTGTTAATTCTGAAGATTGTTTGAGCTCTTTTAGTTTAAATATGGACATTTATGAATGAGGGCTAAATTGAAGCCACTTTTCTGTGCAGGGCTAACAGCATGATTGATGGAGGAGAGGAAGAAGGGGAAATTCCTTTTAGATTGCAAGGCTGCTCCACTGCAACACTTAACCCTGCCAGAGCCTGAACGGTTAGAGTAGGAGGTTGCCCCAGGGCCCCATCTGTAGATCCATAATTAAAGAGAATTACTTCCAATTTACATCTTCCATGGGCCTATCCTGAGTTTGTGCACTTGATACAACAGAAATTATTCTGACAAGGAAACATATTAAGAAAAAAATTCTGGGGTACAAAAACAACACATAAAAAGCGAATGGGTATATAAAAAGTATAAATGAAAAGCAGTAACAGCGAAGTAGCAAAAACAATCACACACCTATGAATTTGTCCAGATGGCTATATCAAATTGGACCATTATTTATTTTATATAAATATAAAAGTCCACATCTTAAAAGTGCATAGAAAATAAAGGAAAACTAACTCTAGGAGTGTCCAAGGCGACATAATCCTGACCTCAAGTGTGACAGACTGATTTCCTGTACCTCTGGAGACAATGATGCAAATGATCGGTGTGTACATAGGATGTAAACAATACATGCGATCAGATATGGGGCACACACACCAGGCTTGTACATTTGATGCAAGTGGATTACCTTACCAGACCTTCATTATGAATTTGCTGAGAAAGCATGAGAGGTGTTAATTTTTCAGAACATAATGTGGGATTTTCAATTTCACGGCAGGTGAAATTATGTAACCCGGAAACCAGAGAGTACCAGAAGTATCTAACTGGAAAACATCCGCATCCCAAAATATCTCTGCTTTTGCTTTGTTGCTCGCCCTACTTGATGTTCATATTTAGTATCTACTCCATTGAAATTCCCCCTGGCTAGTTTGGAGCAGTGCATTGCGGGTTGCTCTCCTGCGTGTTGTGTGCCAAGCTCTCACTGCAGCTCAGGGACAGCTTGGAGCTGCACTAATCTCCTTTGCAGACCCTGGTGGGCAGTGCAGTGAGGCGGGCAGAGGGAAATGGGGCCTGACAGAGCCTAGCTTGTGCACCGCCACTGTCTAGTCCTCAGCTGGGAGAGGAGGATCGGGTGTGAGAGGGAGAGGCTGAGAAAGCGTGTAGGGTGGGAATATGGGGAGGTGAGAGATTGGCAAGGAAGGGCTAAGATAGAGGAAGGAGAAGGGCGTAATGTTTCTTTAGCTTCACCGAGGCTGAGAGTAATGCAGCAGCACTAATGGCAACGAGTAGAGAACTTGTCAGGTACGGTCCATTGCATTAGACAGGACCAGTGACTCATCCTCAGTGTGTATATTGTGCAATGCAATCAGAAATAAGCTTACTGTAACTTAGTTTTACCTGCTGTCTCCAAGTGTGTTTGTAATGCTTGTTAGGGAGCCAAAATACTACAATCCCTCTAGTGCCATGATCAGTTTATTCTTGAAAAACAAGTTGTATGAAACTTTAATAGACAGTATACATAATACAATACAGTTATACATAACACAGAAGAGGTTTTAACCCAAACCAGGAAGGAAAAGAAAAAAGTAATAAATCAACTTTATAATATAATGAATAATAATGAAATTCAATTCAATTCAATTTCTCTCAACATCATAGATAAGATAAGATATGATTATCCTTTATTAATCCCTCAGCGGGGAAATTTGCATTGTTACAGCAGCATACAAGATACGTGCAATAACAAGAGACATAAGTAGAAAATCAAGATATAATAAACAAAAACAATAAAAACTGTTATAAAAAAGCTACAACACCTATACTTTACAAATTTACAAGTTCACAGAACAAAATAAATAAAGGTAAAGGGATTATACTGTATTACGCATAGAGAGATGTAGATATTGCACCATTCGTTATACATTCAGAAATATGTGGATTGTCCATTTCGGTGTGTGTGTGTGTGTGGTCTACTGAGAGCAGTGCTGATTGTAAAGCCTGACAGCAGCCGGGAGGAAAGACATGTGGTACCTCACTGAAGGAGCTGCCCAGTGCTGCCAGAGTGGCCTGCATGGGGCGGGACATGTTCTTCCTCAGGGATGATAGCTTAGCCATCATCCGCCTTTCTCCCACAACTTCCACTGAGTCCAGGGGGCATCCCAGAACAGAGCTGGCCTTCCTAATCAGTCTGTCCAGTTTCTTCCTGTCAGCAGCTGAGATGCTGCTGTCCCAGCAGACCACTCCATAAAGGATGGCTGATGCCACCACCGAATCAAAGAAGGTCTTCAAGAGTGCCCCCTGCACTCCAAAAGACCTGAGTCTCCTGTGCAGATAGAGCCTGCTCTGGCCCTTCTTGTACAGTGCAGTTGTGTTGTCAGATGAAACATATAAACATCTTAAGTGAGTGGATGCATCATAAAAATGTTTTTCATGCATATTTTGTCAATTGGTTTTCAGGGGAAGCAAGGACAAGATATTTGTTGTCAAAATAAATCCCTACCTTCCTGACAAGCTCATCACTGCTGGTGTGAAACATATAAAGTTTTGGCATAAGGCTGGTAAGACCCCTGGGTTTTTTTTTTTGTCATTTTTATTGAATAGCACAGACTCTAGCAAGCAGAGGCTTAGCTGTGACATGTCATGCTGCGATTTGACTGTCTGTCTGTCTTTCAGGTGGTGGTCTAATTGGGCGCAAGGGAAACATGGGGAAGACAGAGACTATGATGTGTGCTGTGTACGGCTGGTCAGAGGAGATGGTATTTTCAGGCACATGCACGGGGGACATTTGCATCTGGAGGGACATGTTCCTGATGAAGACTGTCAAGGCTCATGACGGCCCTGTATTCAGTGTGCACGCTCTAGAAAAGGTACCGCAGGGAAAAAGGCCCTTTCATTGACCAGTGAGAATTTTTTTAAAAACATCTTAAAATATCTGAGTTCCTACTTCCCTCTCTTTTTTTAGTTGCAACTGTGGAAGTGGACAATATGGGCAAAAGTTTATATGTCGTGGCCATCTAGCCGACAGTTTGAGCAGCGTTATAAGCAACAGTTAACATGAAAAATCACATTAAATAATCAAGTGATGTTCATCTCATTAAACAACATGGACATATTTTGTGAGCTTTTATTTTAGGTGACAGATAAATCATGCTAACTTTATATTATTATCATGATTCTATTGCATCAGAATGAAATAAATGATGAACGTTAGTTTGGAAGTCAATTTTTCTATCTGTCTCCTTTTGTAGTGGGTTGTATGTAATATTACATTTGCTCTGACAGTGGCATGTTCAACTAACAGTAAATCATTGCAGTTTTAAATGTGCCAATATATTGTCCCTGTAGGGATTTGTGACTGGAGGAAAGGATGGAATAGTTGCTCTGTGGGATGACTCCTTCGAGAGATGCCTCAAGACCTACGCCATCAAGAGAGCAGTCCTAGCTCCAGGCTCGAAAGGTAAAGAGGATCATTTCTGGTTCCAGAGATGTAATATAGCCATCCAATCCATTTAAAACATTCAATGCCTTTAGCTGAAATGATGAAGATGAAGATTGTCTCATGTGTCCTGGTTCAAGCTAAGGTCTCTGACTTCATGCTCTAATTCATCGACTCTACAGGGTTGCTCTTGGAGGACAACCCGTCCATACGTGCCATATCTCTGGGCCATGGCCACATCCTGGTGGGGACCAAGAACGGAGAGATCTTAGAGGTGGACAAGAGTGGCCCCATCACTCTGCTGGTCCAGGTAACACACCAATAAGAATAACCCTGATGAGATCACACCAGCCGCGATGCCCATCAACATGTTGACGTTCCGACCCATGAGTACTCAGTAGTCATTACTACATTATTACATGAGTACTCAGTACTCATGGATTGGACTACACCCACATACTAACATACTGGGAAATAGTGATCCGCGACTTAAAACGGATGTGGGCCAGGGGCGTAAAGTCTTCCCTACTTCCTACCCATCTACTACTGGCGCCCTTACTCGGACCACAACTATCTTCGAACACTTCATCTCAACTCCACACCTGTAAAGTTTCGTGACTGAATCTTGCACGGTTGTGACACTATCGCTTTCAAAATCTGTCCAGAGACAGACATACATATAAACACCACACAGACACACGGTGAAAACAACACCAGCCACACGCTACAGCACATCAGATTCCACCTGAGCTTCATTATCTCAGACAGGGTATTCATGAGGAGGCTACCTGTAGTTTTTCTGCAGTATGATGAGCTGGAGTCTGTAAGGTGACTTTTTCCAACTTAGTAAAGAGTTGAAAATGCACTGACTGGCTGACTTCTAAGTTATTCTCTGACTTTTTTTGTGAAGGTTTCATTTTTATTGCGTTGTAATGAAGTGGCAGCACTGCTGTGAAACTTGGTGGTGTGTTCAAGGGTACTCTAAAAAAGGATTACTTTAGACATCCTTGAATACACCAATGTGACAACATGTTGAAGTGATGGATTACTTATCTAAAGCAAGTTTCAGGTCAGTGCACATTGATTTTCTGTATTGTGCTTAAATGAATGGAAAGCAGTGGCTACTTGGATGGTAGAAAATGTTTGTAAAACTGATGCTATGTTGTGGAGAAGGTGGGATGTTTAAGTGTCAAAGATAGTGGGCGTGAGGACTAATGTCATGTTCTTCACTCTGTATCTTGGAGATGTGCCTTGAGGTTTATGTAAAAGTCATATCTACCTCCTGAAAATCTTTATGGCTGCAAAATTAAAGAATTGCATGTTCTGCTTTGGAAAATGGTCAACAGTAATACATGCATATCCATTGGTTAAAACCAGCATAGCCCTGCAGTTACATTATAACACTTCTGCCTATTTTACACAGCAACGCAGAATCACCAAGGAGGTGGCTATAAACGGCGATGAAGTATTGCTGTTGAATGGGAGATTGTTAATTTAGTTAAGTGGTCCTGCAGTGTCTCCCAGGCTCCCCTGATTGTAGGCAGACAGAGTGAATGCTATTGATTGCCCTTTTCAAATGTCTTAAATTATACAAGCACATTGTGATGGATGGGATCAACTGATGAGAGAACCAAAGGTTGTCCTCAGTCACCTGTTGTATAAGCAGACTAACTATGTCAGGAATATCAAATATAAGCACAATGTGGGGTACATATGGTTAATCTGATTGATCAAGCCCACTGCTGATGTCAGAGAGGAGGGAAATATAAAGATTAGGCAGATGTTGTTGCTCTTCATATATGACCTTTTTTATCTATTAGGCACGTAAGTAAATTTAGCCACACCTAAACATAGAAGAAGAAAAAATCTGTACACAGAGCTAAGCAAAAAAATAAACGAAACAAAATGCACAATATTCAGGTTGAGTACATTATTTCTCTTCTTTTTTCCTTGATCACCTCACAGTGAGTTGACCAACTATGAATTAAATAATGATGCTATATTGTATGTGTCTGAAGGGTCACATGGAGGGTGAAGTGTGGGGCCTGGCCACTCATCCCCATCTTCCTCTCTGTGCCACCGTCAGCGATGACAAAACCCTGCGCATATGGGACCTCTCGCCCAGCCACTGCATGCTGGCTGTACGCAAGCTCAGAAAAGGTGAGTCACCACTCAGACACTAACAGATGAGTGTATTCTCCGACAGGAAGTGCACTGGTCCCAGGGCTTTACCAAACACGTTATCCTCCACAGGCGGCCGTTGCTGCTGCTTCTCCCCTGATGGCAAAGCGTTGGCGGTGGGCCTGAATGACGGCAGCTTCCTCATTGTGAACGCAGACACCCTGGAGGACCTGGTGTCCTTCCACCACCGCAAGGACATCATCTCTGATATCAGATTCTCTCCAGGTCTGTGGTTCACCTCCGCATTTCCTCACCCTTACAATAACTCCCCTCAAATCCTTGTCTGAGAAGTAAATGGGCCTCTAAACTCTGTGTGCCCTTCAAAGCATCTTAGTGTATGTAGGATGCTGTTCAGCAGGTATACATATTTCTCTCCCACTGTGAGTCGGGAAGAGATATTGCTGCAGGCCTGACCCAAATGAATGGCTTTCTGTAATAGGGCCAGATAGAGAGACAGCAAGCGGAATGGGAAAACAGTGGGGGTGGACAAAGTGAGAGCAAGAAACTAAACTCTCTTTCGCCTGGACACTTAACCTTAATCCACAATGCAACGGATCCTGTTTCTCAACCCAACACCCATGAGTCCCTGAGTGCCTACATCTTAGAGTAGAAGTCACTTTATAGAGCAGTGTAATGCTGAGCAGGAATGGGTTTTAACTTGGTTAACACACTTTTGAACCAAAGAGAACTCTTATTTAATTTATTTATTTTACAAAAATAAGTCTACAGCCATGCTGTGGGCTCTGTGAGTCTGTACTTAGGAATTCACGAAAAAAAACTGTCGAAAGTCAGTAATAACACAAATAAAAAAGAAGGGGAGCTGTTGAATACAGAAAAGTCAGAAATTTTGATTTGCTAATTATGTGCACAAAAACAGGCACTTAATGGCATATGAGCGCTCTTCATCAAGCCGCATCAGATCCCCGAGCTTGAAACACGTTGCAATTCACAGTAGTTACCAGACCATGCTGTTTTTTGTGTTCTTTATGACTGTATTTAGCTAAGTGCTAACATGCTAACAATAACAATGTTAACATTCTGATGTATAACAGGTAATGTTCACCATGTTCACCATCTTAGTTTGGTGTGTTGGCATGCTAACACTTGCCAATGAGTACTAAACACGAAGTACAGTTGAAGCTGATGGGAATGTCGTTAGTTTTGTAGGTATTTAGTCATTAAGTCATTGGACACATTAAATGATGATTAAAGATGGTGGCGCTAGAAAGGTTAAGAGATCACCAAAGTTATTAAAATTCATCCTGACGGGTAAATAAATGTACTAAATTTGATGATGAGTTGTTTTCAGACCAAACAACTGACAAACCAGCATTGCTATCTCTAAAAGTCCTCAGTTCTGTTGATACTTTGTTTGAACCTGATTGACACTTTTCTCTCTTTTGTTTGTTCAGGTGCTGGGAAGTACCTTGCAGTAGCATCAGGGGACACGTTTGTGGATATTTACAATGTAATGAGCAGCAAACGAGTTGGGGTGTGCAAAGGATGCCTCAACTACATTACCCATCTGGACTGGGATAAGAGAGGTAAACATGCTTCCTTAAATGCAATTGTCTGAGTAAGTCCTTGCAAATGACTGCTTGAGTACCAATTATGGATTCAAAATGTTTCTGTTAAACAGTTAAGCACCACGGCCCACTGGGCTTTTTTCATTCACAGGAAAACTACTCCAAGTCAAC
The DNA here is from genome assembly GCF_043641665.1 of Enoplosus armatus. Taxonomy (NCBI): domain Eukaryota; kingdom Metazoa; phylum Chordata; class Actinopteri; order Centrarchiformes; family Enoplosidae; genus Enoplosus; species Enoplosus armatus. Next base: position 9,636,319 of record NC_092194.1, read on the forward strand.
ACAGGTGCTAAAGAGCAGTTTTTCTTTGAGGCACCTCGCGGCAAGAGGCAGACCATCCCGGCCACAGAGGTAAGCAGGGAGAGGAGGCACAGGACCAGACGTGGGTTATGGCATTGTTGGCCCACTTTATCCCTTCGGGATCACAGCAGGCTCGGGGACGGGCAGTGAAGCATTAACACGGCCCACTTTTCACCAGTATGATTCTAATTTTGGCAGTGGAAGTGGGATAGTGTTTAGGGTCCCTTTAATACACTGTGACATTCAGACACCTTGCGAGGCACACAGCAGAGGGAAGCATTAAGAAAATAAGGGTCTGGGATGATGGATGCTGCTAGGTTGTGTTTCGCTGGAGCCTCAGATGTCCTCTACTACCTTTGCTCGTTTGTCTCACCTCATCATGATGCATGACATTTTCCTCTTCCCCTCCCATTCACTCTTCTCTTGTGCACTTGATCACAGGATCATTATTGACAGGCTGAGGCAGTGGGTTGGCCTATCTGGTTCTGCTCTTAGCTGGTTTATATCGTATTTATCAAATAGACAATTTTCTGTGTCGGTTATGTCTGCTATTTTGAGATACGAGTCTGTTCATGGCCCCATTTTATTCTCTAATCATTTGCTATAGTGGTTCCTTAAATTTGTCGTTTTAATATATCTTTTCACTCTTATGTGGACGACACATACTTCTGTGTATGTGGTATGTAGCAATCTCAGTAGACTAACAAAAGGACTGCCTGGACTCTATGAGAGGCTGGATGTCCCAAAACCTTCTAGTAATCAAAAGACCCTGCCTTCTGGGACCTTTTAAAGGAATAGTTTTACATTATGGGGAATACACGTATTTGGTTTCATGCTGAGAGTTGGATGAGAAGCCACTTTCATGTCTGTACAAAAGATATGAAGTGGGGGCCAGCACAGAATTAGCTTAGCTTAGCATAAAGGAGCTAGTGCTGGTAGCCATATTTTGTTATTGTTGGACAGAGCCAGGATAGCTGTTTCCAGTCTTTGTGTTAAGCTAAGATAACCATCTGATGGATGTAGCATTATATTTAACAGACAGACAGTGGCATCAGTCTTCACATTCAACTTTCAGCAAGAAAGCATATATGTGTATTTCCCAAAATGTCAAACTATTGTACTTGCCACATTTGACTCCTCTCTGGATTTTTCTGTTGTTTAAAGAAAATATATAAAATTTGTGAAATTATGTTTTTTTTCAGTTAAGGAATATCTAGTATCAGACATATTTTATCTTTGGAAAGTGCAGAGAAATGGGTCCATGCTTTTGTGTCTTCACCACTAGATTATTGTAATTCATTAAAGTCTTGCCTCCGCTAGGGAGCTGGAGCTCATCTGCAGATGGTTCAAAATTTCTGCAGCTGGTCTTTTAATAAAGACAAAGCGCAGAGAGCACATAACGTCAGTGTTGGCTCTCTCTCTCTCCGGGTGCCTGAAGATTTCAGAATTTAATAAAAATCCCATTATTACTTATCAGGCTCTTCATGGTGAAGCTCCTGAGTGCATTTCTGAATTGTTATGTTGTATTTTGTTCCTCTTGTGTTCATTACTATGCTGCAGGTTCAATAGTTAATGTTTTTATTGTGAAGTACTGAAGTAAAAAGTGCTATATAAATTAATCTTTACTTACTTTCTCACTTGGCTCAGGTGGAGAAGATCGACTGGAGCACGTGGACGTGTGTCCTGGGAACGTCTGTTGAGGGCATCTGGCCTTTGGTCAGTGAGGTCACCGAGGTGACCGCTGCCAGCCTTAGTAATGACAGGAAGGTGCTAGCAACAGGAGATGACTTAGGATATGTCAAGCTCTTCAGATACCCTGTCAAGGTAGGACACAATGCATCATTCTTTGCATTATCTGAGCGTCTCATGACTTACTGTAAGGCTTATGTTGAAGGTTTATGCAAATGTTATGTTAATTTCTGTGTTAATGTTACAAGTGTTAAACAAATGTTGTCCCTCTCCCCTAGGGGAAGTATGCAAAGTTCAAACGCTATGTGGCCCACAGCACACATGTTACCAATGTGCGATGGACCCATGACGACAGCCTCTTGGTGACAGTCGGTGGGGGCGACACGTGCCTCATGATCTGGGCCCATGAGCCCGAGGGCCACAGGGAATTCAAACCGTGTGACAGCGAGGAGTCAGACATCGAGAGTGAGGATGATGGAGGTGAGAAAGGAGCTCCTTTTCAGGTTTTTATTCATCAAATGTTTCTTTTGCTAAAGAGAAATCTGTGTCATTCCTGTCTTTCACCAGGTTATGACAGTGATGTGACGAGGGAGAACGAGATCAACTACACCATCAAGGCCTTATCCACCAACATGCGTCCCATGACGGGTGTGAAACCCCACTTGCAGCTGAAAGAGCCCTCTGTGGATGAAAGGTATTCCTCAATGAAGCTATGATGAAGCTCTGCAGATGCTCAGGAGGATGCCCCATGAGCTGTCAGAAAAAAACTTTTAGGAATTTCTGCCTGTCATAGTACAAAAAAATAAGGCTTCTGCGTCAAGATGAATCCAAACCTGCCTTCTTCAGTTGACATCTTTTCTTTTCCTGCGTGAAATTCCTGCCCTTTTGAAATAACTCAGCCTTTTCTGCTCTTCTTCTTTCCTTTAATGGCTGTCCATCTGTCATTATCCTGCTTCGTTCTTTAATTCTACTTGAAGACAAGGGGTGGTCAGGTAAGCTCTTGTGTTCATGTATGTTGTTTCTGGACAAAAGACTAAGCATTGGGCATGATTGAAATATGTGTAATTAAAGAGAAAAGGTAATCTGACTAAATCATGTTGTTATAATCTGTGAGCTACAGTAGGGAGAATGTATCACATGGTCACCCTATTGCCTTCAAAAAGAGCAAAAATAAAAGGAAGACATCTAGACTCAAGATAGTATCAAGAATATTTAATTTACTTTAGTGTCCAGTTTAATTGTCAGTTTTTGGGGGTAAAAAGAATGATTAAAGTGGATTAATTTCACACATCAAACCAGGAGGAATATTAGAAATTCACACATCTTAAGATATCCTCTTTTGAAGTCTTTTTAAGAAAGTATTGTTCATGTGGCTGTTCATAAACAGTGTTTACAAGCATTATCAAATTTTCCATCATCTTAATCCATCTTTAAGACTTTGGGTGCTTCAGGTTTAACTGATTTCCAGATTAGTTTCTCTGATAATGATGCAAGCCTCCACGCAGCATCTTCTGGGCAGCGGTTGTCATGGAAATGGACTTTAGTTGTCATGGTTACACGATGGTGCTGACTCCTGTATTTTATGTCCTCAGTGGCTGAGGTGTTGTGTTTCGTGTGTGTCCGCCGGGCAGCAGTGAACGCTGTGAGAAACCTTTTTTCTAATTCTTGTTTTTTCTTTGTTGTTGCTGCCACAAAGAGGGTCAAGGTAAGATACTTACATCCTGGTTCTTTTATTGCTTTATAGAGCACAGACACAGATTGTGGCCTCATTACTTGAGGTATTTGTAGATTAAATATGAAGCGAGTGGTGTCTTGGTGTCTGTCTTTTAGACACCTGATAGTGTTTCTCTTTTCAAAAGAAGGTCACGGTGACAGTTTGTCCATACAGTCTCTGCATTATTAATCGTTTTTTTCCTACCATTGTGTTTTAAATATGCACTTTAAAAGTCTTAGTAATTAGAGTAATCAGAGAAAAGTTGTTATTCAGCTGATTGGATGAAAGGACTTGAAAACTTTACTGTTTGGTTGTGGTTCAACCAGAGTACAGAAAACTGTATTTTTCAGCCACAAATCCAGACATATATTTAATTGGTGATGTTTCTGAATTGTCAAACTTCATCCTTTCATAGCTTCGATGGTAATATAAACTCTGTACACACTTCTCTTCTCATCTGCTTTTTTAAAAATATCATCCCACCTCAAGATTTGCAGCTCCTAACAGAAAAACATGGGTTTTCCTTTCTTTTGAGATAAAACATCACCTATTTGTGTGCACATATAGATAGATAGATAGATAGATAGATAGATAGATAGATAGATAGATAGATAGATAGATAGATATTTGTGGAATATTTAACAGTCAGAATAGTAAACAGTGTAATATTATCATTATTGTCATCATCATTATCATTATCTTCAGCATGATAAGCAGCTCTGGGGCAGCCCTCTTAAGCCTAGCTGTCTGTTTCAGGCCTCCTGTCAGCAGGGCGCTGCCACAGCCGGAGAAGCTGCAGACCAACAATGTCGGCAAAAAGAAGAGACCCATAGAGGTAAGAAGGACCTCACATCACAAAACACAGGAAACTAATATATACAGATGGTGAACTTCATGTAAACAGGAGTCTTTGTCAGAGCAGCATAATATTCAAAATGCTGGTTTCTAATATGATTGTTTATATTATTATGTTATATTATTTTCCTGAAGACGCTGTGTCCTCATACTCGGTCCAGACAGCCTCTTTGGGGACTCTGACGAAGCTGTAATCGAATAATGACGCGCAACTTCAGCCGGCAGTGGGCTCCAAACATCTCAGTTGTCAATGGCGTTGACCTTTCTGACTTTCTGCCGGTCGTTTTCTGACTCTCCCACAGGACCTGGTGTTGGAGCTGGTGTTTGGTTACCGTGGCAATGACTGCCGCAATAACGTGCACTACCTGAATGAGGGGGCGGACATCATCTACCACACGGCCTCAGTTGGCATTGTGCTCAACTTGACGACCTGTGAGTAGACAGAGCACAGTCTAGGAGACGCTCTGACAGTGTTACTACCTGAAAAGAAAACATAACATGTATGTATTTCATTTTGGATCTGTGTGTGGTGTGTGTGTGTGTGTGTGTGTGTGTGTGTGTGTGTGTGTGTGGGTTGGGTGTGTTCTTACAGCCTGCCAAAGTTTTTATGTAGAACACAGTGACGACATTCTGTGCCTGACAATCAATCAACATCCCAAATTCCCCAACGTGGTGGCAACTGGCCAAGTAGGTATGTCTGTGAGAAGTTGACCTCCTGTGTCACCAGCCGCCTCATTTTTCTTCCCTGTATCCTGTGTTGTGCATTGTGCATGGGGATTATCGTACATGACAGATGGCTGTCCCCCTCCTACGAGTTCATCTGTACTATAAAGCAACTAATGAGCAAAATTTACATTTTTGGATACATGAATAGTTGTGGGATTGTCACAGATGATGCATTTCTCACAGACAAACACACATAAACAAATGGCAGAAATGAGGATTTGTGATAGCAAACTTCACCTAATAAAATTACATTTGATAAATATAACTTGTAGAATTGTACATAATTTTCTGTAAATTATCTAAATATTTTGAAAGTAGAAGCTTTTGTTGGCAACAGAAACAGCTATTGCTCAGAAAGTAAAAAAAAAAAATTAACAAATAATTTGTTGGGTCTGTCAATAAATCCGATTTTCCTTCTTTTCAGGTGATACCGGTGACATGTCAGGTAAGAAACTTAGTCTCCATGTAAAACAGGAAACATGATGTTAATAATTAATGAAAGAAAATCTGTTTTATTTCAACTCTTTATATTCTTTACGTTAGTGCCATCTAGTGACCACTTGATTTGGGGTCTTTCCCTCAAGCAGACTTGGTTATTTCTATGAATCATGTTTCACTGTTGTATCTATCACATTGTTGTCTAAAAAATATAATTCAAAAAAGCTATGACAGCATTTGTCTAAACTCCAGCTGATACCTTTTTAGTTTTAGTGTTTTGTTCAATTTGAGTATTAGGAATAACAAAGAATAATGATAGTTCAAGACTTTGGCTTTACACATGACACAAGCCAGACCCAAGAAAGAAAGAAGTACATTATAATAGTAGTTAGATTTAGACAAATAATTTCCTTGTCTGTCCCTCAGCCACGTCTCCATCTATCCATGTGTGGGACGCCATGACCAAGCAGACGCTGTCGGTGCTACGTTGTTTCCACTCTGGTGGGGTTTGTTCTGTCAGCTTTAGTGCCACAGGAAAACTCCTGCTGTCTGTGGGCCTGGACCCCGAACACACTGTCACCATCTGGAAGTGGCAGGAAGGTAAATACGAAATATTCTTCCCTTAAACTTTGACCTCATCCTGGGGATTAGAAAGTCCCACCACAGTTGAGAGATCACATTTTCATGGCACTCTGCTCTCAGGTGCCAAAGTGGCCAGCCGGATAGGTCACACCCAGAGGATCTTTGTGGCTGAATTTCGGCCGGACTCTGACACACACTTTGTGTCAGTGGGGATCAAGCATGTACGTTTCTGGACGCTAGCTGGTCGAGCTTTGCTCAGCAAAAAAGGTGTGCTGAGTTCCATAGAGGACGCCAGGATGCAGACCATGCTGTCTGTAGCATTTGGAGCTGTAAGTGACTTCCAACCAATATGAAATACAATGTCTATTTTTGGTCAAACATTTAATTGATCTTATAACTATATAGTTTATGAAATCTTAAAAATGTTCTGACTACATGTTACATTTTACCTCATAATTTGACTCTGCTAATACTTAAAGCTCATCAGATCCCAAACTGTCTGCTTAAATGTGCTGTGAATTGTTCTTGCATTGCTCGCTCTGCTCTCTTAGGCCACTAGATTAGTGCAGATTTGTTTTCTTTTCAGAATAACTTGACATTTACAGGTACCATAAGTGGGGATGTGTGTGTGTGGAAGGAACACATTCTAGTAAGAATTGTGGCCAAAGCTCATACGGGCCCTGTGTTCACCATGTACACCACACTGAGAGACGGCCTCATCGTCACTGGAGGCAAGGAGAGACCGTAAGTGCTGCTCTGTTGCATTTCTTCACTATATTACATGGAGGGTGATTTAGTTTTATCATATATTATCTTTGAAAGGGATGTTGTGATTAAGATATGATACCAGATAATGGAAAACATCTGTTTAATTTTATGATTAGTTTTGTGTTTGATAGATATTTGCAATTATGTGTTTATCCAAATGAACGTAATACCAATAAGACTAAATACATATGAGAAGGAAATACATACAGTTTATTTAAAGCTGTGAATTTCATCAGCTGATGTTTTCCTCCACAGGTCAAAGGAGGGGGGTGCTCTGAAGCTCTGGGACCAGGAGCTGAAGCGCTGCAGAGCGTTTCGATTAGAAACCGGTCAGATCATAGACTGTGTTCGCTCCGTATGCAGAGGAAAGGTAGGTTACAGATAATATGGCACTCCAGAAAATAATCCAGCTAATTCTCCTCATCTCATCTGACACATCTTGCTCATTACTGTGTCAGGGTAAAATCCTTGTGGGGACCAGGAATGCAGAGATCATTGAAGTAGGAGAGAAGAATGCAGCGTGCAACATCTTGGTGAACGGACACATGGACGGTCCTATCTGGGGCTTGGGCACCCATCCGTCCAGAGACGTATTTCTGTCTGCGGCAGAGGATGGCACTGTTCGTCTGTGGGACATCCCAGAGAAGGTCAGCCATGTTACCTATCTCCAGCTATCTCAATCTTCCATATGCCATTCTATCAAAATGTTCACTGTTGCTTTTATCAAGGGAAATTAACATGGTTTCCCTTCATCCACAAATTATGTTAATAACAAGTATGTGCTGATCTTGCATGGCCTTGTGGGGAAACAGAAGATGCTGAATAAGGTGAACCTGGGCCACCCGGCACGCACCATAAGCTACAGTCCTGAAGGAGACATGGTGGCCATCGGCATGAAGAATGGAGAGTTCATCATCCTGCTGGTTGCCTCGCTCAAAATCTGGGGCAAGAAAAGGGACCGGCGCTCTCCTATCCAGGATATTAGGTAATGATAGCAGAGTGTGGCACTTTACACAAGGTGCAGTTGGGTTTATTGATATATGTTAGAGGTATATTTAGCCGGAACTTGCCTTTTATAAGATATTTGATTGTCTATGTCTTTCCTCAACCATATGAGAGATTTTCTGTGACTGTTTAGGAAAGAGGTTACACTGAGTAGTGTATCTGTTTTAACATATCAGAATCAGTATTTGTCATGGAGACTGAAATGGATCAAAGCCACTCTACACACTACACAGTAAATCTGACAGAAAACAGGTGTTTTGTAACACTGCGTGTCTTTCTTACAGGTTCAGTCCAAATTCGTGCTACTTGGCCGTAGGCTCCACTGAGAGTGCGGTCGACTTCTACGACCTGACGCTCGGCCCACAGCTGAACCGCATCAACTGCTGCAGGGACATCCCCAGCTTCGTGATGCAGATGGACTTTTCTGCCGACAGTACTTACATCCAGGTATATACTGTGTGATGGGTTCATCAACTTTGCGGTGAGAGGTCATGTTTTGTCTCAGACGCCAGCTGGCTGTATGATCCCTAACCTATGATGCCTTGAAACAGATATCCACAGGTGCTTACAAACGGCTCGTGTACGAGGTACCGTCTGGGAAGCAGGTCACAGAGCAGTCCCATATTGACAGGATTACCTGGGCCTCCTGGACAAGGTGAGAGTTACGTGTTAAGACTGACACGTGTATGTTGGAAATGTAACAGCAGAGTCTGATGCGAAAATGTAATTGTTCTCTCTATGTGTATCCAGTGTCCTTGGGGACGAGGTCGTAGGGATCTGGTCCCGCAACACTGACAAAGCAGATGTCACCTGTGCCTGTGTGTCCCACTCAGGCCTTAACATCGTCACAGGCGATGACTTTGGAATGGTAAAGCTGTTGGACTTTCCATGTCCAGAGAAGTTTGTAAGTATGATTGCATATTATTATCATTATCATTATTATTGCCAGTGTTTTTTATGTATTGACAGCAATATTCACACTATTGCCATTTGTCTGATGATAATAAGATTTAAATTTAAGTTTTAAGTGTGTTTTTAAGTTTTCTCGGCAGCTTTCTGAGCTAAACTGATATCATAAAGCCCACTCTGTGTAGAATTAGGAAATTCCTGACTTCGACGCCCCCCCCCCCCAGTGGTGGTATCAAAGAAAGTCATGATCCTGACCAGGGAACACTGAGATGAATGGGCTCAAAACAAAACATCTACTGCACCAAATTTAACCAGGATTATCTCAATGTTCTACAAACACAAATATTAGATTAAGAGAGATTAAACAATCACTTAAAAAAATCTTTACATGGTGGCTTTAAATGATTATTTTTAATAAACCTATAAAAGTGTTCAACCTGTAACCATTATTCAGCATTCTTTTCCATTACTGAGAAGCCAAATTTGTGTGATGTGAGATGAAATGATGGAGCTCTGCATGATATTTCTGTGCTCTGTAATATAGTGTGTGTGTGTGTGTGTGTGTGTGTGTGTGTGTGTGTGTGTGTGTGTGTGTGTGTGTGTGTGTGTGTGATCTGTTATAGGCCAAACATAAACGCTTTCTGGGCCATTCTGCTCACTTGACTAATGTACGCTTCACAAATGGAGATCGCTTCGTCGTGAGTGCCGGTGGAGATGACAGAAGGTACGACTGAGGCTCCAAATAACAATATCGTTTTTAATGATACGACATATTCAAATATTAAGCGATGCGTCCTTTCCTCTATGTCCTTTCTAGCCTCTTTGTGTGGAGGTGTGTCCACGCCCCTCACTGAGGACCACACCTGTCTCAGAAAGTGTGGGCATCTCCAGAGAAAAGATTCTGCTAAAGGATGCATTTAAACAAAGACGAGAAGGAGGAGGAGGAGGAGGAGGAGGAGGAGGAGGACAGACCTGGCAGCTTGTAAATGAGTCAAAGTGATGATCTGACTTACTGCCTCAAACTAGGTGCATGCATATGTGCAAGGCTCATTTTCATGACAGCATCAGTCCTGATTGTGAACACAGGCAGAGGGGCTGACAGCCCTGCTCTCACGACATTACATCATCATAAAAGATTAAAAAAACCCATCTCTCTAATACAGTATGTGCATATCGTTTCAGTGAGGGATTATTTTTTTAAGAGTGAGCGTATCTGTGTACACGTCCCAAATGGCAGTTTTGCCACTTGGCAGGCCTAACGAAATTGTGTCACTGACAATGCCATTTTTTAAAAACATGTAGCAAACTGAATTAGCCTTAATCTGAGTGTTCAATTTATGAGGGTTTGGATTCTTTTTGTATTATGTTGGTTTTACTTTTTGGATCATGTAGTCATTTGTTCGATTTTTACTGGTAATTCCAAATCCTGTGGCCTTCCTCCTGAATGTAACATCCACTGTTATGTTCTGGATGTCAGCATGCCAAAGCATACTATGCACTGTACACCTGACCTGGTCACTGTGTTTATGTGGTTGTGTTGTTGACTGGTTGACCTCTTACCTCCCTCGGCAGTGTTCCCCTCATGACATGTTCAACGTGTGCATACTTGTGTGAGGATTTGTTTGTGGTTAGTGGGTGTGCATGGCTTACTGGAAGACAATCTGTCCAAACCAAATTCCTCAGAAAACAAAAAAGAACAGCTGTAAATTGATGTTTCAATGCAATTTTTTTGGTCACTTTTCAGTGTGCTGCTATGATGTATTATTGTCGCATTTTCATGAATATGAATGGTGTGGACTATTTTTCAACAAGTAAGTTCATGTTTTGTGTAATCAGATATATTGCTTAAATGGAATGTTTTATCAGAGAGAAAATATGAAAAGTGCAAAACAGTTTGCTCCTAACTACAGACTAACTACAAAAAAATGTTGCTGCATATTTTGATTTACATTATACCAGTGTAAATACCATTTGTACATATTCTTTTTGTATATTTTTTGTGAGATGTTTCTTAAATTCCACTTTAATAAAAAAAGGCAACCATGAACTTGAGTTTTAAACTCTGAGTGATATGTATTGACTGTGATAACATGACCAATTATACTGCTGAAGAAGTAACACTTGTAATGAAACAATCAGTGATCAAACTAACCTTTTATCGATTATTAATAAATAGATACATTTCCTGGCTGCCCTTTCATCATTCTAATGTAATCAGGAAGTGTATCATGTATGTCAAAAGACCAATTTGCATATAATAAATTGAAATGAGTGAAGTTGAAATTCAATCAATTTTATTTTAGATGAAACAAATAATATAGCTTAGCTCTTTCTATTCAAAGATGTGGCCTATTAACATATTTTACACACACAAAAACAAATCTAAGCATTGAATACTCAAACACTGAGCCTTTGTTTTGTTTGAATACATGACAAATTGCAGTTCAATATTGTGAATCAGCTGTCAATGAGCATTCTTAACTGTCACTATCTGCAAAATGATTAATCGATACCTCTGCCTTTCATTCAGTTCAAGTAGTTTTGCTCCTAAAAAACAACACGTTTTTCTAGGAAAATGATCATCTACCGGTTTCACTGTGACATTGAATGTAGTTATTAGTGACTTGAAATATCAGAAATAGTCCAATATAATATAATACCCTGAGTTACCGGTTTATGAGCTGCACATGTACTGTTAAATATAATAATAATATTATAATAATAATATATAATATGCATTATATTAAGAAGTGTCTCTAATATTCTAATAAACTGGTAAATCTGGGTATTAAGTAATACTGACATAAAGCAGGGAAGCAGGGTCATAGTTTGACAGAGAAGGAGCTGCCACAGGAGCAGCCATGATCAGCTTGAGGATTCTTGAGCACTTGGAAGGTGGAGCGGATGAGCTCCTGGGTGAAGTCCACAGTGGCTCCTTTCACAAACTCCAGGCTGTCCTGATCCACGAGAACGCCCACTCCTCCCTGCTCAAACACGCTGAACGCAGAGCAGAGTGGATGCAGGATGGAACAAAATTGATTGGATTAATTGGCGTTAAGGAAAACAATGAGGCCAGTGTAAAACAAAACTTGAAAGCGAGATTAGTGGTAGTTTACCTGTCATCTTCATTCTTGTTATCAACAACAGAAAACTTGTACTGGAACCCAGAGCAGCCTCCTCCCTCCACATGTATTCTCAGGTACTCGCCCTTCCCCATGATTTCCCCTAGTCTCTGGATTAAAAGGGGCAACATTGTGAGCATGATGAAGGATGTGCAAAGGATAAAACAATAACTCAACACATGAATTAACACAGTGGCTGCGTGGCAATGGGTTTTAACATAAAATGATCTGATTGACTTACATTTTAGATATCAACAGAATCCAATACTCCCTACAAAGTGAGACTCTGATCTGATCTGACATAATGAAGCTGCTCCACTGTCAACACTGGCTTCAGATGGGGGATTTATGAAATGTTTGAAGTTTTACACAGAGATATTAACATTATCCCAAGAACATGCCAACATCCGCAAAATATCTTCACTAACTCTGTCACTGAAACGGCTTCGGTATAGTTTTTGGCCTCCCTGGCTTTCCATACCTGGAAATTTATCTTAATTACTTAACTTAATTTATAATTTGGATTTCCAGACATGAGAAGAGTGTGATGCTTAATCGTGAGTATCTACTGACCTTCACACATGACTCAGTGAGGAGCACTTTATCTTCAGATGGACCTGACACCTCTGGCTTTTCCTGGATTGAGGCGCTGCTGAAGAGCCGCAGCCCCGCTGTGTAATGGGGCAGGGGGGGTTGAGGAACCCGGTGTAACTGTTGGCTAACATTGAGGTTGTTCAGAAGAGTAGATGCCCTGCAAAACATTGGCGTTATGTTAATATCAGGTCTTATGACAGCAGGAGGACTTGTAACGTCACTGGCCCTAGTGCTAGCTAGTTACCTAACGGTAGCGTTAAAGGCTACGCTAGCGTGCTAACTAACGTTACCTAGCAAAAATTCAACACACAGCAAAAATTCAACGCATAGTTTATGATTTTGATCAGGGAGATTCCTAATGATGTCTACGATATAATGCAAATTAACGTTACCTTGCAAGGCGCAATACTTTTGACTTTGACGCAGTTATCATAACTCCACTCACGAACGACATCTTCCATAACAAATGTGGTAAAATCCCACCCTCAACTGTTGACGAGGGACAGATCGGACCCTTATTGGCTAAAATGGTTGCCTGTTAAATACACACGCCCACATTGGTCAACACGGTCATTTGGTTCGTCATTTTACCTGCCAATCTTGAGGTATTTCCGTAGATAAATTTGAGGAATATAATACCTTGGTTTTGCCTCTCAGGTACAGCTCTCTCAGAGTGTATGCTGCCCCCAACACGATCCATCAATCAAATGTTTGTATTGAGGTTTAGGTTACAGATGACTGGGCTGGTGTGATTCTTGAGGTTTTGATCTGTCAATTATAGCGCAGGAGGCGGGGTCTTTACACTGAGTGGGTTTCCTGACAGGCTAAAGTTCGGGCGAGAAAAACGCCCTGTTGTGATAAATAGGCGTTACTTCGATCTCGTGACACAATGGAATAAAAGGTGCTAGGCGGCTATCACTCCCATCCCGAAAGCTGACAGAAACGCTTCAAGGTACAGTTTGTGCATTCAGAGTTTATCATACTTTTGTACACTTTGCTTATCAGAAGATTTAGTGTTTGTTGTTTATCGTAGTACTCGGTGGCCGAAGAGTATTTCTTCTTCGTTGTGTTGAACTTTATAATCACTGCTACACTCGGGACATTTGGGGGAAATAAACAAGAAGTCACTTGACTTAACACTTTGCTGCTGACGACTCGAAGTCAGACTGGTCTGATCACGTTTACTCATGTGGCGTCATGCTTATTTCCTTGTTATAGGGTCACACACAAAAAGAAAGAGAAACATGGATGCCTGGACTAGTTTCATCGTTTTGTTCTGCTTGATGGGATTCACCTGTGCGGAGCCAGTGAAATACATCGACTGCGGTAAGTTTCACTTGACCTCCTAATGAGAAGATGTACTACTCTCTATGTTAAACGGCCAATCGTTGAGTAAAAAAAAAAGTACTGAGTCAAGGGTCGTGTGGAGGTAAACCTTTTTAACTGAATTCAAAAGGGAGTAAAGGAATCTGTAATATCATATTATAAAATGTCCGAAGATGGTGAAAAACATCTATCACAGCTCCCCAGAACAAAAGTAACGCATATAAATTGCTTGTTTTGTATGAATGAGTGTTAAAATCCAAACATTGTATCAAAGCTGATGAATTATCTGTCAATTGACTATTTGACTAAATATTTCAGCACTCATTAGCACGTGTCATGCCTGGCTCTACATATGTCCCTCATATGTTTATCACCACCTGTCCTGAATAACCATATATTTAATGCACTTTTGCACTAACAACTCCCACATGTGCTCACCTTTGTGGTTTGTCAGTGTTTTTAGGAGTTTCCTGAGTGGTCAGAAGTGAGTCCATCTGGAAGTGATTTTGTAAAGCACCTCTATAAAGTTGGGACTCCCGACAGATCAATCATTAAAGTGATCAAAATTGAGGAAGCAGAGCCCAAGATGTCCTGACTTTTAGTCTCCCATATGGGTTCCAAAAATGCTGGATCCTACGTTTCCCATAATGCAACTCAACAGACACCCTGATGACATCAGGGTTATTTTTCTCAGACTCTGTAAAGCCTCCTCTTTGGCCACAGGAGATTATACAGCTGAGTAGGACTCCTCGTGACAAGTAAACTGAACTCTCATGTACAATCGCTGGAGTGACCCTTTTAACTTGGCATCATTGCTTATTGCTGTATGAACCTAAACCATACAGCCGTAATGAGTAAGGTTTCGGGTACGATTGGGTCACAGTTTTGAAATTGCGTCACTTAATGAATGTGGTTTTTTTTTTTTGGTTTTTTTTAAAAAGGCTTGGTGAAGTCATCCGCTTTTCTAAAGCCAAAAATGAGTCTTGCAGAATACTTTCAGGTTACTCTTCAAAGCAGACTACACTTTTGAAAATTGGAGTCTATTTTCATTGTATGCCTAAAACACATGGCCAATAAGTCCCAAGTTTTACATGACTGTTTAGTTTAAAGTAAGTTTATGTATTAGACTTTAAAACAAAGTTGCCAAAAAGTGACATTGTTTTCATTTCAGCAATGATCCTAAGTTAAAGGCCTTTATCAGTTTCTGAGGCTTTGAAATAGTTTGAAAACATAATTTCAACATGTTCAACAAAACACTTGAAGCCATCATGATCCTTGTATACATGTAATCAAATTCTAACCTAACCTGGAATGATCAGCTGAGTTTTTGTAATTACTTTTATCCTTGGTAAATGTAAACTGACTGAAACTCTTACAATTGACTTGTTAAAGCATGAAGCAGCCAGTGTGATTTACTGTAATGTGTTGGTCACTTCTAATGAAAACTGAAGACATTAACAAGTGATATGGCAGCAAATAATAGCATTTACCTTTTTTTACTTTTTTATTTTTTTTGAAAGTCTACCTTTTTCAAGACACTGTCCCATGTTTCTCTTTAGGCTCCTCTACTGGTAAAGTGGCCATTGTGGACATTAACCCGTGTGCCAGTCAGCCGTGCCAGCTACACAAAGGACAGTCCTACGCTGTCAATGTGACCTTCAACAGTGGTAAGTAGGCTATGTCTTTTAGCAATACTGGCCAGTACACCAATGCATATTTTATTTTTTTAAACTTCTGATCTCAACATTATGTTATCTATTGTAGCTGTGGAGAGCCAGACGAGCAAAGCGTTGGTTCACGGTATTATTGCTGGAGTTCCAGTCCCCTTCCCCATTCCCATAGAAGATGGCTGCAAGTCTGGAATCCAGTGTCCCATCCAGAAGCAGCAGAAGTATCACTATCTGAACTCCCTTCCTGTGAAGTCCGAGTACCCCGCAGTAAGTACTACATGTGACATTAGCAGAAATCATTTTAAGCTGTTTTTCTTTTAATGTAACAAAATTGCTAAGAGTCAGCAAATGGATGCTGCAGTTCCAGTCCTCCTAAACTGAAAATTATTTCCCATTTGTATGATTCTGGTAGAATTGAATGCAAGTTAACTTTTTTCATTTTGATATTGGCAAAAGGTATTCAGGTTTTTTTTTTTTTTAAATAAATATCAATACCAGTGTCAAGATACGTGGATGGTTGGGTGTGTTTGGTCAAACAGATGTCTTTGTTTGTTGTTTTCCAACTTTCACTTCCTCCATATTTTTTTTTTTTTTTTTTTTAAGTAAAGGCACACCCTGTTTACTGACCACTCTTCTGCATTTCTAGATAAAGCTGGTCGTGGAGTGGGAACTGAGAGACGACAACAAAAAAGACTTGTTCTGCATCAGGTTCCCAGTTCAGATTGTGAGCTAAACTAGCAACATTACCTCTCCTCCTGAAGCGTTTTTTAAAAAGGGATTCAGCTTTGAGTAAAAACTAAAGAAGAATGTAAATGACTCTGGTTAAGATCTCATTTTATTCCTTCATCAAATTGATTTTAAGATGTATGTCTTTCACTAGTTTGCAAGACTTTGCCGTTCACACACACATCTTGAATCCTGCTGAAATAAACAAACTGCAGATTTTTGCTGCGATCTTCCTAACAGTCAATTTTAAGAGTTGTGGATGTAATAATGCGGTTAATGTTTGTGTGAATGACCCTGAACTACATTCCACTACAGTGCAAATGTCTTGTGTTACTGGCTGCTGTGTAGTCAGAAAAGGTATATGCTATCCTTTTTCTTTACTAAAACTTTTGTAATTCTTGCTGACCTTGTACTACAAGACATGAATACTGGAATATGACAAATTAAATTCTAATAAAGAAATCTAATGTACCCAAGTTGCATTGTGTTTTATAACAGCAATTTACAGCTTGCCCTATATACACGCCAGACACTTGTTGATACACGCTGAAGATCGAAGGCAAACTTTGTTTATCAATTTCACTTGATGATGCAGCAGTGAGGAAACTAACTACGTTTGCCTTGCAATACTATAAGACTAAACCTCTGCTTCAAAACCACCTTAGACAACTGTAGATTGTTCATGAGGTAAAAATGAAGATGTGACATAATTGAGAATTTATTGGTCTGAGCAAAGGCCAGCAGCTAGGAATAAGGGTATGAATGCAAAGGGAACAAGTTTTCTTAAAGTAGATTTCATAACACTGACATAGGATCATAACCAGGTCACATGTACAACAAACTAACATTTTCAAGCAGCTCTAGAGGTCCAACAAATGATGCATTCTGATAAAAATTAACCAAATGTTTGAAGACTAATACAGAATATATACTTAAAGAACTTTTACAGCAAATGTTTGAAATGCAAGCTTGAGTTGCAATGCACTGTACAGTATGGAGAAAAGTAATATCTAAACATAATTAACTTCATAATTGGTATTGAATACAGTGCCATTGTTTCTGACCTAGTGATCCTTGTGAAATGACAGCGCCACAAAATATCTTTTTTATATCTGTTGATACAAAATAAGTAAAACAAACTGAGTAATTTGTACTTTTCATTAAGGCAGTACATATGAGTTATGCACGGAGACACCTGCTGAATATAACCTGCTACTTCTTTCTCAGATCATTTTGATGAGTACAAAAGGTGCAGAATTGTCAAAACAATGTGCACAGTTACAAATTTGTAACATGCGGAAGCTGGAAGATCTTTCCACAGTAAAGTCAACAACACAATGTTGCAACAGGCTCCGTACAGCCAATACCTAGCAGTCCCTAAACTTGAGTAACTAACATGAAGTCATTCAATGATATGAAAGTCGCAACAAAGCAAAGTTGATAGGGCAGGGTACCCCTTATTGTAGTGGTAGCTAGGCAGGTGGACTTCACGTAATAGGCTATAATATTTGACCAGACTTGGTTATTATTGGCTCATATCCAAACACCCACATCATCAACTTCTATTCCACTTGTACAACTGTCACAGCATGTCGGTCCTTCTTTTATTGTCCGTTTTGCTTCAGCCTCTCCAGCCGCTGGAGCAAAGCATTCCCAAAGGCTTCTCTGTAACCCGGACTCAGCGTGTCCAGAAGCGAGTAAACAGTCTCATGATACTGGGTGCTCAAATCCTCGTCCACTTGATCGAAGGCATAGCCCACCACCTGTTAGGTAGAGTGATTGATTGTAAAACTTGGTTTGAGGTCTGAAACATAATGAGCAATAAAACCAGAAACCAGTGTCTCACTTTTAGTGCATCTTACCCTTAGTCCTGCCTCTGTGAGCTCCAGACAATACCGGTTTCCCTCCCTTGTTTCCACGTTTATGTAGGCCACGTCTGACGCACTGTTGAGACTTTGTGACACGTGCATTTCAGCGACGGCAAAAAGTACATCATTGACGACGGCTTCTGCCTCCAATCGCATGTCCTTGACGTCACCAAGCTCAACACAGTCCTCATCAAATGAAGAGACGATGATGGATTCCTCGGGCTGGCAGTCTATCTCCATCCCCTATAACAGAACAACAACATTATTGACTGACTCAGCTGAAGCCCAGACTTTCCTGCATGCCATTAAAACTTGCTGACTGACACCATGATAGAAAGACTTCTCCATGAGCACACTTCAGAAACCCTGCAGTTAACTAGGACTGTGTCGGAACAAGCAGCTCTCAACTGTCATGGCAACAAGCTACATCCATTGCACTCCTGTAAAGTACTATCTATACTGTGACTGTAGTAAAGTAAGAGAATGTCTTTTTAACTACACGTGTAATATTTGTTCAAAAACCTATAAAAATATATATTTGTCCAGCTTAGCAGGGCTGTGGCGGTATATCCTTTATTTCCTAAAGGCCCATTCTCTAAACAAGAAAGGAGAACTGAAACAAACATGCATCTGACTCTTCTGTGAATTCTTTTTTTAAAATGCAGAGTGGACTATTTTTAATATCTAACGCCATTTCTGAGTACTTGATTGTCTGAGGAAAGGTTAAACCATGCTTTGAAGGAACTTAACTAACATACTGGACCCACTTAAATATTTAACTAACTTTCTGAACTAAATATAGTTGTTATAAGATAACATTACATCCAAGTTGGCCCCTACTTGGTTAGCCGTAATTCATCAGGGCACAGAATCTCCGAATGGTCCAATGTGTTCCCAGAGACAAAGAATGATGTTGTCAGCAATGCTTCCCAATGCTGAGTTGGCTTTGTTTTTTTTCTGTCTCATCCTAAAAATGCTTAAAGCAATAGAGAGCTGAGGCCTGAGCACACTGCTATGGTAAAGTGAAATCCAGTTTGCGGATCTGTTGCCATATAATCCCAGTCATGTGGTACACCATATTATTCCACTGAAAGAATATAGGCCATTTATATATATCCACATTTTCTGATAAATACAGTTTTCTGAAGAATACAGTGATGCACTGTGCACCTGCTAGGTTATCCTTCAACATTCAGATGCTGCTTCACTCAAAGATCACTCTAAATATAACAGGCTGCTAAATGCAGGTTAATCAATGGCAGTCCATATACTCCATGGAAATAAACCACTCAAAGTAACACCTGTTCCAATTCTACACACCCACTATTTGTGCTCCTTAGCACTTGTCAAGTTGAATCTTGTTCACTTATGTCCAGGGGCATTCTGCTGTGCATTCCTGCATGTCAGCTGTAGCCTGTTGCTTCACATGTGGCTTCGTCATCATACATTCTGTTGGCTGGACGCCTGTATGGGCAATGAGCCCTTGTCAATGTAACCACTGACTGGGAACAACAAATCAACACACTGATTAAATGATAGCTGAAGACCTACTGGCACATACAGTTCCATTCAGTAGTGGAGGAAGTAAAAGCAGCAATACCACAATGACAAAAAATAATAAATTACAAGCAAAAGCACAGCATTAAAAATGTTACTTAAGTTAAAGTACAGAGGTATCATCAGCAAGTTGTACTACTGTACTTTAAAGTATCAAAAGTAAAGGATTATAAATGCAGAAAAATGTCCACTGTGAGCATTATATTATTATATATTAATGTACTGGATTATTATTACTGTTGCATTCATGTGTATGTGGCATTTTATTGTTGTAGTTGGTCAAGGTGCTGATTTTATGGAAATACTCAAGTACCTCAACTTTGTACTGAAATACAGTGCTTGAGTAAATGTGCTTAGTTACTTCCCATCACTGCTAGTATTGCATCTGTGTTACCGTCCACAGCCCATGGAATAACGTCAACGTTACATGTTAATTTATACAATTAAAAAGATCAACATCACAGCGACATCTTGAGGACTCCGAGGAGCCTTCTTGTATAGCTGACTGAGGCAAAATATGTCTGCTTACTGTTCCTTCAGACATCATAGTTAGTACTGAATCAATGTAGGAGTGGGAGTTTCATGCAAATGCTATAATTCTGCTCATTCATATAATCAGCTAGACTGAAGCTGTAGCAAACTTAGATGGCTAACATGGCTAACATGGCTAACACTTGCTACATTTTGGTGTAAACTCTGGGAAAACTAAGCCACTGGTTAACGGTAACAAAATTAACCGCTCAGTGGGCCATAAACGTATTTCAATCACTCTGTTTATATTTCAAACGTGCATATTACGTATAATTAAAAACAGTACTCAAACGTTGGTTCTGTTTATGTTAAAATAATGATTTCTAACCAAACTGCGTTCATTTTTCTCACCTCCTCGCTGGTTGTGTTCTTCCGGCTTGTGGAAGCTTCCAGCCCCTCGGAGCTCTCCGTAGAGAAGGTTCAGTCAAGTGAGCGTCAACTGACGTTAGATAAGTAACAGTTGTGGCTCAAATTTGTGGACAACCAGAGACTGAAGTCACATTAACGTACGCTGCGCCTTCTTTCTAGTTTATCTGCTTCGTGTTTGAATAACTACCTAAAATAAATCTTGATCCAAGAACTGCCCCGTGCACTACACAGCGCCGCCATGTTATGACATCATTGGCTAATCCCACCCCGGAGTGTGTAGGCTCAATTGGTGCGGAGTCATGAAAGTGTTTGTAAACAACTCAGTCAGAAGGTAACTTAAGAGCTGCACTAATATCTTCTACTCTCTTCACATACTCATGCGTTTCGGCATATCGCGCTGGGGTATATATGTATAGAGTTTTTGTCAGCGTACATCTCAGAGATAACTTGAGAAAGGTTGGATTTTAGGTTAACAAGCTAGCTAACGAGCGAGCATGTACCGATACAACCTTAACCTGACGTTAGCCGGCTTTGCTAATGTGGTTCATAGGCTAGCTAACAGCGCTAGCCTCGCACTTGCTAGCCGGCTAGTTAGCTAAATTGCATGCCTTTGTCTAGCCAGCAGTCAAAGCGCTGGCCCCCGTCTCTTGACTACGATGACAGCTCTGTTTAAGTAAACATAGCTAAGGGTAGCTGTTGACTAGCAAGTCTGTGGCATGCTATCAGTTATTTCGCAAGTGCGTTTGGCTAACAGTTAGTTTACATTGGTTCCAGAATGAGGACAAATGTATGCTTAGAATAACACTAACGTTATCTGGACATTTTATGTTGCACTATATTATAATGCTACTCAGGACCTAAAACTGTCTGTGTCTTAAACTGACGGATTAGTGGAGCTTGTTGTTTTCGGATGTGTTGTAAACATATTGTGTCAAGTGTCAAATTACAAAGGGTGCACCGTGTATGTCTTTCCATAGGCGCAGCAAACTGGAGTCGGACCAATTCCCACACATATCCCTGAGTGTCAACACATCCTCTAAAGTGTCCCTAATCTTGGGATATGAAGGGTGTTTGAGCTCAAGATTTCTCAATGTCTTTAAGTCGACAGGATGACATAACAGTAACACCAGTGATTAATTTATAGCTGTTTGAGTAGCTATAGCATTCCTGCTGCAGAGCCTCAAGATCCCTTTCATTAGCAGTGTACTGTTCACCTATTGAGTTAAGATGCCTTGGCCATTTTCGGAGTCCATCAAGAAACGGGCCTGCAGATATCTCCTGCATAGGTACCTTGGCAACTTTCTGCAGGAGAAGCTGAGCTTGGATCAGCTCAGTTTAGACCTCTATCAAGGCACAGGATCACTTGCACAAGTGCCATTGGATAAATGGGTATGTGTAGTGTTACCTTTGTGGCAGGAAATACAACAGATCAATTTATTTGATTTAAACACAGAATCTGCATGAACCAAGAGACGTTTCACCATGTTTTCTTGTTCCTCAGTCGCTCAATGAGCTCCTAGAGACAGCAGATGCCCCTTTTGAGGTAATCGCAGGGTTCATCCAGACAATTTCTCTAACAGTCCCATGGGCAGCACTGCTGCAGGAAAACTGTGCCCTAGAGGTCAAGGGTTTGGAGATGGTGCTCAGACCAAGACCGAGAGTGGGTAAGGAGAGACTGCATTATGTGCCACTACAACATCATATGTGAAAAAAGGTTTTAGATAGATGGAAAAAGTTTGAGAAAATGTGTTGTCATATTGTCACGTGAACAAGTTGACAACTAATTTTATTGAAAAGTAAATGACTATGTCACCACTGACTGTTCTTCCAGCATCTGGCACTGAGCCCATGTACTGGTCCAGTTTCATGACGAGCAGCATGCAGCTTGCTAAAGAATGTCTGAGCCAGAAACTCACCGACGATATGGGAGAGAGCTTCCAGCCTTTTGAGGGATTAGAGAAGTTTGCAGAAACAATAGAGACAGGTGCATTATGTCTGTACTGTTGGGCAACATTTAAAGATGTTTACCTGTGTAGTATTGTGTAAAGTAATTTCTCTTAATGTCCTATCTTGCAGTTCTGAGAAGAGTTAAAGTGACATTTTTGGATACTGTTCTCAGAGTTGAACACATTCCAGAAAATTCTAAAACTGGAATCGCCCTTGAGATTCGAATCAACAAGTAAGTTTGGACAGGCGATATGACAACAGACAATTTCCGAAAGGCTAGAATCTACTTAAAAGCTGTGCATTATTAATTTCCTCTCTTCATCTTAATCTAAAATCTCTAATCAATCAGAAAGGAAGAGACGTAGATAAGGGGAAGCAGACAAAATACTATTGAATATTTTTAAGAATTGAGTAGTGAATTATAAAAAGAGCTGCAGCTAAATGTATGGAAGATGTCTCTAATTGTCCCTAATATGTAGTACATGTGATGCATTAGCTTTCACTGTCATACTGCAGGTCCTTGTCAAGCTAATTGTGTTCTGTGGTTGCTTTCAGGATTGTTTACTGTGATGAAACAGGCGAGGAGAGTTCAAGCGTGAATGTGCATCAGCCAACCACATTTGCGCATAAAAACTTGCAGATGCAAGGCATCACAGTATTTTGGGATGAGTTCTCAGATGTGTCCCGTGCTGGTTGTAAATCTTCACCCACTCCAACGGTTGGTGTAGCAAGTCTTGAAAGAAATTTGGCATAAAAGAGTTGTATGTATAAGCCTTTTTAAAAGATGTTTATCTCTTGTTTTGCAGGAAACTGAGCCAAAGCTCTCCCCTAGCTGGAATCCCAAAATAATATGTGAGCCTCATCCCCAGTTCACAGAGCCAGTGTCCTCTACTACACCCTTTGAACCTGTGCAGGTTGGGAGCCTCGCTGGTAAAATAGAGTTGTCCCTCACTCTGAAAAACAACTTAGCTATGCCTGGAGCAAAGGTAAATGAACCATTTCTTAATTACAAAATATAATTTACTCAATATTATGAACTATGGTGTAATTAACCAGGGTGTTTTGCATGTTTTGCATTTCAGCTGGATGTTGTTGGACATATTGATACACTTATTATTCTGCTGTCCCCACGGCAAGTTCATCTTCTTCTGGACTTGTGTGGAGCTTTCTCTGGTGGAGGTGAGCAGAACATTTGGATCAAATAGGGTAACAATGTCACCAAATGAGTTATTTGGAAATAGAATGAATAGAGGGTTTCTTGTTCTTTGTGTGAAGGTGCACAGGAATGGGCTAAAGATAGAAAGAGCCGACCCATACAGCAAGAGGATGAGTATCGGCTCCATATGGAACTGAACCGCTGTCTGAAGAAGGAAACAGCCGTGCCAGGAACAGACCCCGACCTCTTTGAGAGCCAGACCACCAGAACTGTGTCTAGTCGAGGTTGGACTGAAACACCATCCTCTAACCTCTGACCTTTCTGAGAAATCAGATGTCATGCTTGCATTTATCTAACAAAATGTGTTCTTTCTTTCTTTCTTTCTTTCTTTCTTTCCATTATGTGTTTTTTTCCCCAACACATCTGTGGTTGGTGTAGATGATGTGTTCTTCTCCATGGCAGACATGGACATGTCTCACAGCTTGTCATCTCTTCCTCCTCTGGGTGAACCACCCACTGTTGACTTGGATTTGTCGCTTAATAGCAACTACTCTGCCTCCCCAGGAGAATCTCCCTCTGGAAATGCAACAGTAAGTCTTCAACTCTTTGACTGAAATTTAATGTAGGTGAGCGTTGGTGTTCTCAGGGGTTTGGTTGCAGTGCAGTGTAATTGAATCTTTATACAAAATTAGGAGGTATACAAATGGCTTTTTTTATATGGGTGTTTTAGTTTGTGTGGTAAAATTATTCCAAATTAACTGCTTTTCTTACATTAACTGACATGATATCTGTGTTTGGAGGCTCTGTGGGATGATTACATGGATGTACCTCGACAAAGAGAGAAGCAGACTAATGAAACTCCCGTCCAGTCGCGGGATTCACAACTCCCTCAAAAATTACTGAGACAGACTTGTAAGTATCACAATCTATCGGTATATTTTTACAGAGCTCTTATATATTAAACTACTGCATATTGCTATACATATTACATGGCCATGTGCTTTAGACAAGGTAAGGTGTTTGCAGGTTTTCATCCAAAGGAAGGAAGGATCAGCATATGTATGTGTGGTTGATCAGCTGGTGAAGTGTTTTGTTCTGTGAAAACCTGCAAACAGGCAGCCCTCGGTTGCACGTGGTTATCATTTCACCACAGTGAAAATGAAGTATCTGTATGTTTATCTGCCACTGTTGTATTTCAGCCCATCCATCCAAAACCCACGGTGATGAGTCAAGGCCAGAGCTGGTGTTAAGGTTGACACTGAGTAGCCTGGCTGTCTCAGTCCTCCACATCGACCCGCTGCCACCACCAGATGCTACTCCCAGTCCCCTTGGCCCTATGGCTGCGCACTTTTTCAGCATGGTGGGCCCCGGCCATCTCGCCCCAGCTGCTTTCCTTCAGTCTCGGACAGTGTTTAACCAGGCTTGCCCCCATGACCATCTCAGGTGCACTTTTATTTTTTGCAATTCCTGTTGTGCAACATTATACTTGGTGTCTTATAGGACAGATTTGTCATTTAAGTGTTTAATGTCTGTCTGCTCTGGGCTTATATTTGCAGGTTTGTGGGCCAGGGCCTGAAGATAAACTATGAGCACTGTCAGGGATCCAGCCTGCGGACTTTTAGCACTGACGTCTCCCTTAACCAGATGGAGTTTCTGGAGTGTCTGTTCCCCTCTGAGGCTGTCCGTGGAGGCTCCCAAAGAGGCATTCAGTACACTGAGGTTAGAGTTTCAAGCCTGAGCTAAGCACATTTTGCACTGCACTGAGCTTTGGTTGGTTAAACACTGCATACACATTTAGCACGTCTGAAAGTTGCAGCTGGCAACTTTAAGAGTGTTTTCTCACTAGTTTCTCTGTCACACCTCAGCTCCTGACATTTGACACCGCAGCCAGTGCTGATGCACCACTTACCACCTGCCTTCACCTGCTTTACAAACAGGCTGAGCGCAGAGGCCCTCAGGTAACAACATTTATTAGTCCAATGTGAAACCACAGTACTATCACTTGACACTCAAACACATTATCGTTGTCGGGCTTCTACTCAGTCAACCCTTTGGTTCTCTGTGCAGGGCGGCCAGGTTCGTCTCAGCACCATTCCCAGGAAAGCTGAGATCCAGGTGGAGCTGGGCCCCGTGCGCTGTGAGCTAGACATCAGCATCGTAGACCGTCTCAACTCATTGCTACAACCTCAGAAGCTGGCCACCACAGAGTTGATGGCCTCCCACTTGTACACATCCTATAATAAACATGTCAGCTTGGTAAGGGCGTCCCAAGAATTATTAATTGAAGATTTAAACTTGCATATTTATAGGCTCTACAACATATATCTATTTCTTTGTCTCTTTTCACTAATTTCACAGCATAAGGCCTTTACAGAGGTTTTCCTTGATGACAGCCATACTCCCACCAACTGTCATGTATCGCTGACTGTCAATGCTCCAGTGCTGGGCCTCGCGATCCGCTTTCCCATCCCTGACCTGCGCTCAGATCAGGAGAGGGGCCCTTGGTTCAAGAAGTCCCTGCAGAAGGAAGTACTCTACCTAGAGCTGGAAGACCTTGAAGTGAAAACAGAGTTTATGGGTGGCAGCTCTCCTGAACAAACCAAAATGGAGCTCACTTTCAGGGAGCTTGTTGGTATGTGGTCTGAAGGAGGGGGAAAAAACATCTTGACTTTCCTCTGAAGATGTTTTTTTTAACTGAGATATTGCTTTTTATTTGTTTGCTCTGCACAGGGAAGTTTCAGGAGGAGCCGGATCAACCAGCTGCCCGATTCCTTAGAGTGTCCCACACCATGGATGGAGACATGGCAACATCTGAAAGCGTAAAATTTGATTGGCCGAGGTAAGTTTATCTAGCCAACCTCAAACTGATCTGTCCGTTCGGGAAGCATCTCTCAGTGATATTAAATCTCTCTGAGCAGGGTCGTGCTGAAGATGAACCCCACTGCAGTCCACTCAATCCTTGAGCGGGTGACTGCTGAAGATGACGAGGGGGCTGAGGACCATTCCCTTGAAGAGGAAGAGGAGGAAGGGGCTGCCCACTCGCTGAAGGATGTGTGTGACTTTGGGAAACCAGAGCCATCACCTTTTTCATCACGAAGGGTTATGTATGAGAACGAAGAGGTAGGTCATGGCTAAAGGGCCCCATCAAAACGATTAATTTTCAGCCACCTCCTACCTCAGCCACCTATATATTAATATTATTACATTTCTTAGTGTAATAAATAATAAGCATTTTTCCTTTGAAACAACAAGTAAATGCACTGGAGCCTGAAGCAACTGCTAAATGTATTGGCTTAGAAATGATCCAGGTCTATGATTTCTATGTGATTAATTTATATAACTCTGTTCTCTTTATACAACTAGTCAGTCTCAAAATTGACCCAATTTGGTGTAAGAAAATTAATAACACTTCTGTCATCAATGCACAGATTTGTTTGATATTAAGAAAACCTTCCACAAACCTTCAATTACTTTATAAGTAATGTTGCAGCACAAATATTGCCATTGGTCTCAAGCAGGTGGACTTTGTGCAGGTGGACATATATTTGCATTCAGGAGCGTGGGTATCCTCTGGTTGATGTATTAAAATGCGTGACAGATGCGTCATTATGCAAACAGCAACATGAACACCTAACCTGTTGACAAAGCAGGTAGTGACAAGCGATATGTTTAGAAAACCTTTTTTCTTTTTTCTCTTTTTCAAATTCCAGATGGTCATTCCTGGTGATGTCGCTGAGATGACAGAGTTTCAGGAAAAAACCATGAACAACTCTCGCTTCATCCTCGAGTTGTGTTTCCCCAATGTGCAATTAGTACTCCCCAGCAAGACATTTTATGAAAAACTACACAACAGGTACGGAATTTCTAATATAAGATTATCTTATGAGATAAGAAAAGTTTGAGTTATACAGAAGACCAGTAAAGCAATCAACTTCTGAAACGTGAAAAGTGTTTTGTAGTATCTGTAGCACTTAGTGTTTCCCCATTTTGTTGTTTGAATACATGTTATATTTCAGCGGAGACGGCTCTTGTTGACAGCCAGCTAACTGTGGTCATACCCATGGAAGACTCCTGTAATAAGATACTTCACCCACAATCCTTGTTCCATACATAAAATGTATATTCTCAATATATTAGGATAAACAATGACCTGCTGCTGTGGGAGCCCACTGCTCCATCTCCAGTGGAGACGGTGGAAAGCATGCCATATGGAGTTGGTCTCTCTGTCGCCAGTCAGTTGATCAACACTTACTCTAAAGACAGCTTCAGCCAGTTCCACTCTACTGGTCCCGAGGGTGAGACGACAAAAAACATTCCCCATGAATTTGCATTAGGTCAGACTCTTATAATTGTGTTAGAAATGTGAAGCCATGTTTAAACATCATAAACATGCTTTGTGTTTTCAGAAGAGACCAGTGGGTCAGAGGAGGAGACCATGCACTACTACTCTCCTGCATCTGACCTGGGCCTCAGGTCTCGGAAGAAGAAAAAGCCCAAAGCCCAGAGCAAGACCTCCCAGAGCCTGTTCTCTGTCATCCTCAGTGTCAACCATGGCCTGGTGGCTCTTCAAACTAATGCAAAGGTAAACTCACATCCTTCTTGGTATCACTTACTATCCTCACAGTTTTATTCAGACATTCCTAATATCTTGTTTTATGGATAGTGGGATTGAGTTTCCATGTTTTTTTTTCCCCAGAAGGAGGATAAAACGGTACTGAAAAACAAACATGGCGAGTTCTGGCTGGAGGTGAAAAATGCTGTGCTGTTCAGTGTGACGCAGTATGAAGGCTATAAAGACCAACACTACATCTGTTTCCACACCAGTAATATTTGCATGTATCATCAAGGTAAACCAAGAGAGAATACTACTCTACAACTATACTGTGTCCACATCACTGTTGTTATGTCATTCATGTACTTATGCCTCATTCACTGGCGCCTCACTCTGTTAACCTGCTCAGGACTGGTGGATGGAGGCACCTCTGTCTCAGACATCAAGTTGCCATGCAGGACACATCCCCACTGGTTAGAGCCAACCATCTACCAATCAGAGACGTCTCCTGAGAGATCCTCAACACCCTCAGAGGGCATTGGTCTGGAGGCCCGCAGCATGGTGTCTGTCGCTGTCAAAATCTCATCACAGAACGCAGAGCGCAATGTCAAGGTAGGGTACCCAAATCAGTGACAGGTAAAAGGCCACGCTGGCTGGCAGAACAGCTCCAGTTCACCTTGGTATAGATTAGCTGTGTTTGATTGCTGAAATAAAAAATAAGAGAGATCTATTTACTAAGACAATCTTGGTATGCTATTGTTGTGGACTCTTGACCTCAAAAGACCTTTTCATGACCACATTTGCCCTGTAGATGCGGCTATTGTCAAACTGAATTATTTTTCTTGATCTACTCTCTAACTCAAACCCTGACCTTGCCATGTAAGGGCATGGTAAATAATAAGTGAGGCCCATTTAGTTTTCACACCCATGCCATAGTAATCAAATAATGAGCAGCTGAGTCAACATTTTTATGCTGGGAAACACCAGGAAACATATATTTCATGTAATAACTCATTCATTCAAGTGTCTCCCTTATTTGGCAGGACTGGTGTTTAAAGTATATCGGTCAGATTACTTTTTATTTTCTGCTCACTGTGGTGCCTTTTTATGCAGGAATTTCTGGTTGCTGTTGGAGTGAGAGGAGCCACCCTCCAGCACAGAGTGGTCCCTCCCAGCCTGGGCTGGTATGATCAGGTAGGCCAAGATGGAGCTACTACTCTTACAAAAACCTCTTAGAAAAATTATTTCACATAGACGTTCAGAGAGCATTTAAAGAAAATATAATGTAATAAAATCCCACATTTCTAATGTAATCTCTCAGATTGTTGACTTTCTGAATGTTTCCGATGAGCCTGTATTGGGTTACGCCCCTCCTACGTCTGTCACCACCCTACATTTACACCTTTGGAGCTGCTCTCTAGACTACAGGTAAAGTAGAATTCAGACTTCCCACTAAGTAATGAGTTATTTGATGTCTGTGTCTGTATTCTAATGTGACATTTGTTCTTCTCCTGACAGACCCCTTTACCTGCCACTCAGATCACTGTTGGTTGTCGAGACTTTCAGCATCTCCAGCAGTGTCTCTTTAGACCTCTCTTCCTCAACACTCAGGTATGAAAGGGCGACTGGCTTCGTCGCTGATGCAAAATTGAGAGACGCAATTGCAACTGAGTTATAGGAAAATGTGTCTTTGCTGAGTGTCATATGTTGTGCACAGGATCATTTTGGACGAAGCGGCTCTGTTCCTCTCAGACAAGAGTAATGCTGTCTCTGTCAATCTAGTGCGTGGTAAGTTGACTTCAGGGATGATTTTGAAGAAACTTGAAATGTTTCAGCTTTGACCAATGTTTGCTTTTGTATTTTTTGTCTCAGACTATGTCCAAGTGGTAGACATGGGGACATTAGAGCTGAGGATTACAGCTGTCAAACCTGGAATGGATGGAAAGTTGGTAAGAGTTATCTGCTTCTAAATTACATTAATGTTTTAAACGTTTTCTCTGGAAAATTATGTTCAAAATGGTTTTTCACTGTCTCCTGGGTGATAGTCAGAGCCCAGATTTGAGCTGCGCTGCTCCAGTGACGTTATTCACATCAGAACGTGTTCGGACTCCTGTGCTGCCCTCATGAACCTTATCCAGTATGTAGCAAGCTATGGAGACTTACTGCCCCCTGCAGAACCAGAGGCCAAGCACAGCAGCACCACACAAAGGACCAAGGTCAGCAGTAACACAGACGTTCCCCAATGTTACATAGTTACAATAGGATACAATAGGATTTCAAAACTCAACCGGTCATATGTGCTTAGTTTGAGTGTGTTTCTGGACAGGCGGAGTTACCTAGCCGGCCCACATCTCAGACCCCGTTGCTTGCTGAGACTGAGCAGCAGATGTTGCAGGATCTGATGAGTGAAGCTATGGAGGAGACTGACGGGCAGCACGCACCAGGGCTGCAGCAGAATGGTGAAGACTTTGTTCAGTAAAGATGAAAGTTTTAGCTCCATGAATGATATGATACTTAAAGACTTGATTCCACACATCTATAGGTGCACATGAGGAGCGGAATCAAGACCATGACCCGCCTCGCTCAGACCTGTTTTTGTTCCCGGATGAGAGTGGGAATTTTAACCAAGATTCAAGCCCCACTTACCCCATGCTTCACTCTCCTCTCATCACTCCTGTCCCTACCCTGACCCAAGAGACGGACGACTTTTGTATCCTGGAGACACCAGGTTCCAGAGGGGAGGTCAGGATATACTCATTCATACAGTTATGGCTTTGTAACAGAGAGGCTGGAAAAATCTGTGTTGCTCATGGTTAGCAACATGTGTTTCAGGATCTGGATCAGGAGCCAGTAGTGAAGCTGCTTACCTCAGACCCTGTGGAAATCAAAGACGATCACTTCAGTCAGCCTCTAGATGGGGGTGATTCCAGCCGCGGAGCCATGAACTTTCCCATCCCAGAGGTGCGCTACCTCATCAAGGAGATCTCTGTTATCTGGCACCTCTATGGTGGGAAAGACTTTGGGAGTGCAACTTTCACAGCCTCTCCTGCTAGAAGCCGGGGGTGAGCCATTAACATGTAACTAAGCACATTTAAAACAACGTGTGCACAAAGGGAAATAGACTTGTTTTAATTTTGATCCTTTTCTCTGCCTTGCAGATCTACACCCCATAGCTCCCCGTCTCAAACTCCAGTCAGACAGGCCAAGGCTTCAGGACGGGCAGGAGGAGGAAGAGGAAGGAACCCTGACGTGCTGATGGAGATACAGCTCACCAAGGTAAAGTTCCTCTTTGCCTGGAATGAAGGTTTATTTTGGTTCTCTCATACAGATTGCATGAATACATTTGGGTCCTTTCTTCACCATTTATCAGCTTTTCTTTTACCTTTTCTCAAGGTGAGATTTCAGCATGAGGTGTACCCACAGGCCCAGGGGGCTTCTGGGCCAGGGATGGATCAGCCAGTCTCCCGGCAGGTGTTTATTGTGCAGGACTTGGAGATTCGAGACAGACTGGCTACCTCACAGATGAACAAGTTCCTCTACTTGTATTCTAGCAAGGAAATGCCCCGAAAAGCCCATTCTAACATGGTGAGGAGGGCAACACACATCACATTAACCAAGTCAAGTCTTGACCTGGTGTAACTTCTTGTGTGCTTTTGCTCTTAGTTGACAGTTAAGGCACTGCACATGTGTCCTGAGTCAGGCCAGGCTCCCCAGGAGTGCTGTTTGCGTGTTTCCCTGATGCCTCTTCGCCTCAATATTGATCAGGTAAAAGACTCATATTAAGATACGTATCAGCATCCTCTGTAACATTTCTTAAGTGACAGCCTTGTTTTTTGTTCGTTTGAAGGACGCACTGTTCTTCTTGAAGGACTTCTTTACCAGTCTTGCTACTGAAGTTGAGTTTTTCTCACCACCTGCTCAAGAAGGTAAAATTCATTATTCATCAAGGTCATTCTTCAAGTGCCTCAAACCCAAACATCATTTAACATATCCCTCACTTTCAAATGCTGGCTCCTGATAATATTTTGTTCTGCAGCTGTCTGTGTTTCCACAAAAAAAGCGGCTGCCCCAGAGATCTCCTGCAGCTTCTCCAAGCATCCTGGCAGCAGCCAGGACCCGGCCCCGATCATCTCAGTGCCTGCTCAGAGACGATTGAGCCACAATGGTTTCTCCACATCTAGCAGGGCGGAAGTGAATGACAATGAAGCCTCTGCTCCTTCCTTCACAGACCAGCCCATCTTCTTTAGGTTAGTGTTCCTAAATAATGAAATACTCCTTTGAAGAAATAATTAAATTGCTTTTCTGAGTTTGGTACCGTTTCCTTTTCCTAACAGGGAGTTTCGATTTACCTCTGAGGTCCCCATTCGCTTAGATTACCATGGGAAACACGTTTCAATGGAGCAGGTACATGGTCAAAGAGGGCTATGTTTTAATTCCACATTGTTGTATTTGTGCTTTATGAATAATTTTTATGACTGCTCTGTTTCAGGGAACATTTGCAGGGATCATTATCGGGTTGACACAGCTTAATTGTTCAGAGCTGAAACTGAGGCGCTTGTGCTATAGACAAGGGTATGTTTATTATTTGATATCTTGGACTTGGCCAATTTACACACCACAATACATGATGTATCCCTATCAAGTGTGTAGTTCACTGTTCACAGAGAACTAATCATCTTTCCCAGGACACTAACATTTGTCTGTATTCCAGATTATTAGGTGTGGATAAGCTGTTTTCTTATGCAATAAATGAGTGGCTGAATGACATAAAGAAGAACCAGCTTCCAGGACTGCTGGGTGGTGTGGGACCTATTCACTCTCTGGTACAACTAGGTGAGTACAACATGTATCGGATGAACTTACATTTCACATAGTTCTTTACTGGTTATCATAAATGATAAAAACAAAACAATTGATATAATGAGCTGGAGCGTCTACTGCTTAACTTTGTATTACTATTGACGCATTAATTTTATTTATTATTTTATTTTATTATCATTATTTCTTCTCAGCATTTCCCTAGTATACTGCTGTGTAAGCCATTTACAGTGTGAGTTTACTGATTCAGGTGTATCTCTCAGGTAATGTATTTCCATGTTTTGTTCAGTTCAGGGATTCAGGGACTTGGTCTGGCTCCCGATCGAGCAGTACAGGAAAGATGGCCGAATAGTCCGTGGGTTTCAGCGCGGCACTGCCTCCTTTGGCACTTCTACTGCTATGGCTGCTCTGGAGCTCACCAACAGGATGGTGCGGACCATCCAGGTAAACTAACTTAGAAGTCTGTATTCACTACTAACGCCTTCATCAGACAAATATTTACTTGAGTGTGTCTTTTTCAGGCAGCAGCTGAGACGGCCTATGACATGGTGTCTCCAGTGCCTGATGAGAGAGACACAAAGAGGATAAAACGGTTCTCCCATTACGGACTGGCTCATCAGCCCGTTGATCTGAGGGAAGGTGTAGCCAAAGCCTATACTGTGGTGAAAGAGGTGAAAAAAAAATCAATATTCTCACTTCAGTGACATTAATGGAAAGAAACTCTGTTTTTAATGAGGACTTCATGGTGTTTCCTTCCACAGGGGCTCACAGACACGGCGCTGACCATCTACGACACAGCCACCCGGGAGCACGAGCAGCGTGGGATGACGGGGGCAGTGGGTGGAGTTCTCCGCCAGCTGCCACCAGCAGTGGTCAAGCCACTCATTATGGCCACTGAAGCCACGTCAAATGTCTTGGGTGGGATGAGGAATCAGATTCACCCTGATGCACGCCAGGAGGAGTCTCAGAAATGGAGGCAGGGCGAGGAGTAATTCTTATTGCCATATGGTACCTGAAACCATGACTGTGCTGAAGCAACAGCGAGGAAATGCGTTGGCATTTCTGAAGAGGAACATCTCAGAGGTGCATATGCAGCCCTGGTGTAAATAAGATACTATTCATCTCGTGGCAATTTGAGCTACTGTGATTCAGCTTGTGTCAGCTTACCAGTTCCCTCACAGTGCCTTCATGGTTATCAGCATTGTCCAGCTGTACGTTTAATCAAAGGGATGTATGAAGAGTGACGAATCCATGAGCCACATTTTGTCTTTATGTGGATTATGTTCTGTTGTGGGATAGACAGTGGCATTATAGGTATAAAATCATAACAATGAAGTAATAGGCTGTTGTCTCATGAGGCGCAAACATTTGCTTAATTCTCAAACAGCTCTGTTTACAAGTTGTGTGTTGGTGCGTTCTCTTATCTTACTTGTTGTCAACAAACACTAATATTATAGGTGTAATGACCCTTAATTTATGTAACATGCACTGTATGTGGGCCTTGTTATTTACTGTAAATATTCAAAATGTGTAACATTTCATGCAAATATAAGAGAACAAGTGTAGAAACTGAGTGTGTTACAGCTGTGTAAAGTTCTGTAATCAGCACTTTTAAGTGACTTGAAAGGTTATTTGCTCTAATGAATGACAGATGGGAAGATGGCCCAAATTTGTTATAATGTTTCACAATTTTATTTTGAGCTGTGATCAATGTTGTGTAAGCAGCTGTTCTGAAAAGCTGCTTTTGAAATTTAAAAACACTTTAAACAAATGGTTTATTGCCAGTCTGCTGCTCACATTTTCAAATAGTTGACACAAACTTGTACAAGAAACTGTATCTACTCAGAATCTTGAACTAAAGTCTTAATATCCTGCGCAATTGATTTTTTTAAGTGTATGTTTGAATATTGATATTTGGCGTGATATGTTGTGTTGCCGACATTTGATTTGCCCATTTTCTTGTTTAAGTGGACAGAATAATATTTCTTGTACATAAGTGTACAGGTGATTGAAGAATTTGTATTAAAAGCATGAAAGGGAAATAAAAATGGTTAAATCCACCAGAGTGTGGTTGGGTGTGGTGTTTGCTTTTCATAACTGAATGTAATGGACTTGGAGGCATTCCTATATGTTACATCTGCAGCCTTCGATCTGAAATAGGAGATTTTGACAAAAAAAACAATATTAAGTTGTAATGGATGGATAATACAGTATAGAAAAAAAAAAATTCTTCATAAAAATACATTTATTTTGATTCGCAGCAGGTTAACGCTTTTATTCTGAACAGCGTTTGACGCGAAGAATTTTATTTTGAAATATGTAAGGCGTTAAATCGGAAGTTGTCCTTTTGCCATGGAAACAAGGACTAATTTCACTCTGTTGTAAAAGTTGTCAGTGTCAATTATCCGCTGTTTTACCTGTGTTGATACTTTGAGGCGATGGCGGACGTAGCTGGTGATTTGAGCAGTTTTTCTTTTGAGGCTGGACTGACTGAGGAGGAGAAACGGTTACTTTACCTTCGCGCACGCGCCGCTGGGCAGACGTTTTGCGGCTGCGCACACGCAGTTTTCCTGTGTAAACTGGTCCAGTCACTGAGGTAAATTATCTGTAGGTCTACTTAAGGTGTTTGCGACACACAGGAAGAACTTTACAATCAGCTTTAGCATACTTTATGGTACTGTTTTAAGTCATTCTGATTGGTGCACGTTTACTTGTAGATGCATCATCAAAAGTCACACTGCAAACTCATCAGGAGGAGACGGCGACCTGTGCGTTGGGATACTTGGGTTGGGTCATATGGGGAAACAGTTGCTCCTCTACCTCATTGAAAAGTCTGGCATCAAACCATCTCACATTAAGATCTCCGATAGGAGACCAGAATCTGCAGGTACACCGGCAAAATAAGACACTTCAAGCCACTCAGAAATCCAAATCAAAGTGAAACAGTTTAATTTATAAAGATTTTGGAGTATTGTGTATAAAACAGGTGTATGTATGTAGACTGAATTTAATTTCAGTTATGATTTTATACTTTTTATGACTTTCATACGTAAAATATATAATGCTTCACCAAAGATGTATGCATAAACCTTTTAATCCAGATGTTTATAAGGGTCTTGATGATACATTAATGATGAGCGAATTAATGAGTGAATTGATTTAACTCAGTTGCACCTTAAACATACTTCCGTGTATACCGAAAAAGTCATACTTATATACTCAAGATCCTGTGCTTGTGTTTGCCTTGTTACTTTCATCATTTCAGTGGGATTTATCCAGACAGGAGTTGAGTGTTTCTTCGACAATCGCAGACTGGCGGCGTGGGCGGACGTCCTGTTCCTCTGCTGTCTGCCCTCTCACCTCCCCAAAGTCTGTGCTGATCTCCGCTCTCACCTGCCAAAGCGCTGCCTTGTGTACAGCTTCACCTCAGGTGTGCCTGTCACCAGGTACCACCACACTACTCACACACAACAAAGATGTTGCTGTTAGTTGATTTTCAGTCACCGAATCCCTCTCTTTTGATCTGTGAATTCAGATTAGCACAGCTCCTTGGACACGACTTCATTCTCAAACCTCAGTATGACTTTGTTGCTTGCGACGCTGCAGATGTGTGGCTGTCCTGCACTCATCTGACCACGGCTTTGACGGATCCTTTGCTGATTGAGGCATCGTGTCCTCTTAAAATGAGCGGTATGTCATATTTCATTATTGCAGACTTCTACTTCTTCCTCAGAGCATGCATTTGAACTTGAAGCTGAAGATACAAGGGAAAGCATTTGAAATCTGGTGCAGTGAGGCTTCGCACTTGATTTGACATTATTTATATTAATCAAGTTCTCCTCATGTATATTTAGGTGGCATTTCTCTGGGTCTGACCTGGGTGTGTGCAGTGTTGTACAGCCTGCTAAATATCTGCACCTCTGCCAGTCTTGGATCCAGTGATGCTCTCTCTCTGATCAACAGCGTCCTTAAAGAGAAACAACCACACGCTGTGGAATTAAACGCTCAGAGTTTCATCAGTGCATCTCATGCATCTTCCATTCTTGCAGAGGAGTGAGTACAACGCTGTACAGCTCAAGAATAGATATATTTCTGTAATGTTAAGCTGATCCAGAGAATAAAATGTAAATCCCACTCATGGATCAAACAGTTGCTTTTCATTGTAGTGCAGATTTAAGAGTAAGAAACAAAGCACTAAAATAATGTTATGTTTCTACTTTTTTTTCTCCTGAAGGCCTTTTCCCTGGATTTCTCTCACTGACTCCCAGACCAAGGAGACACCACTGCTGTGCTTTCTATCAAGCAGTGAATCTATGCAGCAGTGCTTCTCTGCAGCATACAAATCAATGCAAGAGACACCAGTTACACTCTAATGTAAAACCTAACTGTATATTCTCTAACAATGTCTTAGTTTAAAGTTTGCACACACAAATAATAATGCAGGCTAAAGCATGCAAGATTACATTTGAATAAATTTGTATTTTGTAATAAACTTGAAGATAGTGTTTTCAGTATTGTGGTTTTTCATATTTAATCAGTATGGTAAACGTGTGAAAAACAACGACATTTTACAATGTAAAGAAGGCAGCAATAGTCGGATTATATTTTAAATATATGAATTCAAATTGTCATGAAAAAGTTGTTGATGTCATATCAGACGTCAGTATTTCCATTGCAGGAAAGATAACACACTTCCAAATATTCATAAAACAAGAAGAAAAAAGGAGGATTGAAATAAATAAAACAGTGTCTGTGGCTCTCTTCCTCGGACAGGCGTTTGGACATTGTTTTAAAATTCATAGCTGCAACGAATCTGTTCTTATGCGGAAGCTGCGGGAATATACCTGTGTGTAACTTCTTAAACAGGATCTCGACGCTGCAGATTCGCAGATTTTCGTCAACGCTCGAGGAAGCACGGAAGTGTCAAAAAAATCAGTTCTGTTTTTTCCTCAAGCAGCAGCACAGTGGAGAGATCCGTCACATGATTGCAGTGATATGGAGGCGTATTTCCCGACGGCCTGAGGTGGACTAAAGTAAAATCCCATCAGTTATCAGATCATCAGCGTCACATCGGGGTAAGTTAAGTTTGTACCTAGTGTGCCCGCAGATAACGGCTGCACTTTCTCTTCTCGCTAGGACGCGTCAGCTAATGCGAGCTAACCAGCTAGCCTCCCAGCTGCAAGCTAATGTCAGTTGATGAAGATGAAGCTAGGCAGTAAAGCGAGAGCCCATCACGTGGACATACACTATTCGCTTCCACGGCTTTCACTGTTAATTCACCAGTGTCAAACAGCAGTTAGTTTAGTGAGTTTATCTGCGTTAGGAGGCTAGTTTCAGTGCTGTCATCTTTCCCTCCCTCCCTGTGGCTGGATGGGGAGGAGTTTCATCTTTTTCAGCCACGCAGACTGAGGTGTTAGTCTTGTCTTTACAGCCATGGAGAGATTAGAGGCTACATCAGAGCTCCAGTCACGGCTGTCGTCCCTGTCCTTCTCGTCGTTCCCCGGAATAACATCCAATCAGTGCGACACCAGACCGCTGGACAGGTAGCCTGTTGCTGCTGCTTATAAACCTACTGTAAGGACACGTACTGCTAGTTGTACTACTTGCATCTTCATGTCCTCACTTCTGAAATATTGTGA
The DNA here is from genome assembly GCF_043641665.1 of Enoplosus armatus. Taxonomy (NCBI): domain Eukaryota; kingdom Metazoa; phylum Chordata; class Actinopteri; order Centrarchiformes; family Enoplosidae; genus Enoplosus; species Enoplosus armatus. The sequence continues at coordinate 9,674,898 of NC_092194.1, forward strand.
TCGTCTGTTCTGCTGTTGTACTATCTGCTCTTCAGCCTCCAGAACACAGACCTTTCTCAGAGCTGCACTCAGTCCACAAACCAAGCTGACATGGAGGAAACCAAGGAGGATTCAGGACAACATGCTGAGGTAGTTAATATTTAAGTATGTCGGACGAGCTGTCTGTCATTGGCAATAAACAAGGAAGGGCAATATAATATCATTTCTCAGCTGTAATATCAGTCTTGTGTGTATGCATTTGAAGGGTAATCAAGAGGCCCCTGCTGAGCCGGCCCTGGGGGAAGGAGGCGAGGAGAACAACAGTGCTGGGAGCTGTCAGCTCTCCGCTGAGATGAAAGGTGAGGGACCTGCTGAGTGTGCCATAATGACTGCTGCTTTCTTTTACCTATGATTTGGATTTAGAGGTTTCATAAATCAAAAATGTGCTCCTAGTGTAATACGAGCTCGCAGGCTTATCTAAGCTAGATAGATAATTATCAGAGTTGCTGTTGTGGACACCATTTGTTCCTCCTGATGGCAGCCCAGATGCCGCCCCTGAAACCCCCAACAACATGGACATCTGCTGCGCTGAAGGAGCTGAAGGCGAAGCTTCGAACGGAGGAGGACAGCGTGGTGACGGTGTACCGAGGCGACATCATGACAGTTCATGTGCCCACCGTGCCCGAGGCCAAAAAAGTGTGCTGGGAGTTTGCTACAGACGGCTATGACATTGGCTTCGGCATATATTTTGACTGGACTCCTGTCACGAGCCGGTCCATCACTGTGCACATCAGCGAGTCAAGCGATGACGAAGACGAAGAGGAGGAGCTGGAAGGTCAGTTTAGCTCACACTTGTTTTAAACCCTTTTTCTCTGGATGTCTCAATTAAAACATATCAGTCATTCTGTATCCACAAAACACAGCTGTGATCCGAGGCAGTGTGTTGACTTTGTGGTTTATGTGATTTCTGTCGCAGGGCCGGTCGGTAACGGGGATGTCGAGAAGGGCTCCAAAACTCAAACCAACTCAAACATGGCTGAAATCCTCCCTGTATACCGCCTGGACAGTCACTTGTCCGTCAACGGGGGGAGCCACGACTTCCCAGGTGAAGGCACTTACCTCCTGAAGTTTGACAACTCCTACTCACTATGGCGAAATAAAACTCTCTACTACAGAGTTTATTACAGTGCCTGAGATGCCAATTTACTGTTTATGAATGTATACTTTACAGAAGAATACTACTCTTAAGAACTATTTTTGATTCCATACTTGGAAAAAAGTATAATATAAAAAGGTTAAAAATATAGGTATATCTATTTTTTATCACTATCTGCTTGTTGAATTTGCGTATATGGTCAGATAGGCTCGAACGCAACATTTGCTCCAATGTCTTTGCAGACATCTTTGAAGAAGCCTTGCATATGTGCCATGTTCCCATGTGTGCACTGTGCTATTTGGTCAAGTGCCCGTCATAAAACATATATTGTCTTCAGCCATAACATTTCTATGGTAGCAGTGATCAGGGAACACCTGCACAGCATATATATCTCCAGGCCAGGTGCTTAATCAGCAGGGTTTTTTTGTTGTGTGTGTGTGCACCTTCTATGATTATGTTGCTTCGTTGTCGTTACTTGTATTTATCCTTCTGCTTTGTATTGTAACTTATTTTTTGTGTTGAATTTAATCATGTGATAACAGACAATATAGTTATGTAATACAAATTCTGTGCACAGAGCTGTCTACTGTCATAGTGGTGTGTTGGTAAAAGATTTAAAGTTGAATGTACTGAAGCAAGTGGTAACAGTTTTCCAAAGTGTGCTTTTTATGACACAAATAAAAGTCATCCCTTATCACATAAAGCTCTTATTATGTAATATAGAGTCAATATTTACATTTGCCTCCCCTCCTCCTTTAATTTGCTGTTTCGGAGTGGTTGTAATATGTCATCTAAATGTATTTTGTGCACAGGTCTATGTAAGTAAAGGTCGGTGTGTTTGTTTTTGAATATCCCCCGTGTTGAACATCCTGTCTCTGAAATCAGCACTTCTTACCACACTTCACTTGTGCGCATGTTCCCAAAGATGTCACAGATTTGGCTGCTAATGCCGTATACAATGTAAAGCCACTGGTTTAAAGCTTCCCATGTTTGCTCTACTGTACCTTTACTGTGAGTTATGATGACATTTGTTCCTGAAATTTATATTCCACAATAAAGAGGATTGTCTAGTTCTCTTTGTGGTTCATTTGAGAATTGGATCAATGGTATGAATGCGGTGGTTAGTAGATGATAGTTTGGAAACTGAAGAGCAGGTGAACGTTGCAACATGACACTTTAGAGATGTCATTAAGACTGCTGGTGTGTGTGTGTAGTCTCTAACCAACCAAATCTGTCCGTTCCACCCGAGACGCCGTCATTTCGTAACAGTCTGGCTGCTGATCCAGGATTAGAAAGTGCTTCAGGATGGTCCCCTGTGCTTTCATTAAATTGTGGCATTAGGGGATTGATGTAATTGTTACAGAGGTGCTGATGAAACCAGGTGTTATTTTCAGCTCTTCCCCAAAGGCCAGTCACAAACCAGAGTTACATCTGGTGTCACTCACTTACTGGATTTCTGAAAAGCAGTAGGATGAACATATTCTTAAATTGTTCTTGTATGATGCTATTCCAACTGTGTTTTAGTTCAAACTCCAGGCACTACATTCATTCAGTTAGACTTTGGTGATTTTAAAAAGGTGTGGAAAGAACATATACAGTACCTTATTGGATGTACTGATAAATATTAGATACTTTTTGTAGATATATACTCAGTTATGATTACATTATTTACACCTGTGCAGCCAGTAAAACCGAGTACATGTTTTATTATGTATTTAATGTTTGATGTGTCTGATTAAACTCTGAAGGCATATTTGAAGTGTTGTTGCATTTAACTGCTTTTTATAATGAATGTGTTTTTTGTGTCTTGTCCACCCCAACTACATATTGGACATGAGGGAGACAGAATAATAACCCCAATGCAACACCACCCTCACCACTATGGAGCCCTGCAAACTTCAAATAATATTGCTAAATATTTAAAAGGTTGCGTAAAAAGAAAATAAGCTTTATATTATTTAACCCCCAATCATTTGGTTAAAAGCGTCCTTTACCAACAGATAATTGATTTATTTTCCTTTTAAATTTGATGACCGTTTGCTACATTTTCTCAGTTTCAGGGCTCCATAAAGCACAGCCTGAAAAGTTACAGAATTTTTTTCCCAAACATAGCAGTGATCTGTGAACGCCCCCTTGGAGAAATGAAAGGCTCAGAGTGATAAAAATAAACTTTGTCAAAATAAACTCTGGCTGCTTGTACAAACTCCACTTGGCTCGTCTTCCACTGCAGCAGTTTGCACAGGTGACACAAGCCATTCATCACACAAGATACATGGAAAGGTAGCAAGTAGCTTTTTTTGGCTTTTTAAAGAAATGACAGCGTAGCTTTGTTGAAGCTGTTCAGTGACACCTGACCGAACAATGCAGGTGTTTGACACCTGGAAGCCAGCGCGTCGTTTCCTGCTAATTAGGCTAATTAATGAATTGCCCTGCGGCCTCACGTGCGCGTCCCGGACCTCCAGGCTGCACCAAAGCGTTGCTGCCTGCTGGTGCTGTGAACCTCAAACAACATGGGGGGGCTTCATTTTTATGTGCTTTGGTCCCTGCGTGACGCTCCCCGCCAGTTCATTAGGTAGGCCTGCCTGGACACCCTGTGTTTACCGCCGTTTTCACACTGACTCAGCGATTCAAACATGTTGTCCGGGTCTCATCCCTCCGCAGCAAATCCAACCGAAGGTGCTTTCAGGTCCACATCCCGCTGCCTCTCCCCAAGCAGCTGGTCATCTTTGGTCTGGGAGACTGGAAGTGCAGTGAGACGACAATCTCAGTAGAAGTTCTGGTCAGTGCAGAAATACCGGCACAGAAAATTGGCACCCTGACAAATCGAGAGAGGTATGTAGAGGGAAAGGCATTAGCTGCTTTCCACACAAATAAACTCTTGTCTAAATTGGTAAAAAAAAAAAAAAAATACAAATAAAAATCGACTTTAAACTCAGGTGCCTGACCTGGGAGGGTGACTGGAGCTCTGACATTGTCACAGTGGCAGCAGAGAGAGGCAGGAGAGGAGTTTATGGCAAGATTGTGCTGAAAGTGTGCGGAGAGGTAGGAGGGTTTCAGTTGTTTAGTGATAAACTGGAAGCATAAGGAAAACAACCATAAAACATACTGTAACCCATATACCTGACATTGGTACTTATTGATGATGATTATAGTTAAATATTCCAGATTTAAAGGGCTTCTTGGATCATTTTGTACATGTCCTTGTAAATGTCTTGTGAGCAGCCACAGGATGCAGCCACCGTCTTCAGCAGCACTCCTCTGGTTCAGAGGAAATGTCTGTTCCCAGAACAGCACAATGCCACTGACCTCTCTTGCACGTTACACCAAACCACTGGAAATGAAACGGTGAGATAAGTAGGGTTAAAATTGTTGTGCAGCTTTCTACTCTTGTGTTGCAACATTTCGTTGTCGTCCTTCCTTGCAGATAACCATCAACTCCTCACACTTGGGTGACAGTGTTTGCTGCGCTGAGATCCAAGTGAATAAAATTGACACCAGTGTTTCCACTATGGGGAATAAAGCCCCAGTTTGGCCTACGGTAAGAGTCGTGCATAAGAATATATTAATGTCTGCATGTAAGGCGAGTAACCTATTCTGTGATATACTGAAAGGATAAGACACCGAGACGGACAGTTATTAGTAAGAGAGGCCACCTGACATGGAGCTCCGAGGACATGGACAGTCTGGCAGAGGACATAGACCAGGCTTCAACCCCCAAGAAAAGGAGGCTGTCCAGGATGAACAGCCAAGAAGAAATGGCCGTGCAGATAAAGAATGAAAACAGAGAAGGTCAGAGACAAAGACTTTACAACCATTGTGGTCACATGCAAATGCACAAAATGGGGTTTTTGACAAGAGAACATGATTAGTTTCAGTGTGTCCATCAAAGCGCTGGAGCCACACCATGTGTCTGAGCGACCCTGACACAGCCATCCTCATCGGGGGGGAGACGGCAGATCAAAACTACTGCAGGGACTCTCTGTGGAAGCTCGAGTTGGGTCAGTGTTGGTTGGTCATGTACTGCTTATTGATCAATTTCCATGAAGCTCGCTGGTACCATGATGTTTTTTCCACACTTACTTTCCTTTTTGACCTCTTCCCAGACAATGACTTCTGGTTCCCCATGAACTCCTCTGCTTCTGGACCCGTACCACCGTGTGCTCGAGGACACTCTGCGACCTATGACCCAGACTCTAAGTCAGTCTTCGTTTATGGCGGCCTGAGGGAGGGTCAGCGCTACAGTGAGCTGTACATCCTCAATACTCTGACCTGGAAGTGGAAGCTTGTCACTGTGGGTTTGTTACAAGTTTCTAAAACGTTGTAGGAGAGGCGTAGGACATGCTTTCATTTGGTTTGTTTTTGTGCATTTACTCCCCCTTAGGCAAAAGGGAATGTTCCAAATTTGGCATATCACTCTGCAGCCTTTTATAAGAAAGAGCTTTTTGTCTTTGGTGGAGTTCAGCCGAGCCACTCTTCCGGGGATAAACCCTGCAGTAATGCTCTATACATCTTCAACCCAGAGTTTGAACTCTGGTACCAGCCGATTGTGGAGGGGGACAGACCCCTGCCTCGGTTTGGGTCAGTCTTCTTTTCAAAACGACTACAGTGAGTTTACTATCAACCAAATGCAGGTTTATTTTTCTTAAATATTGATCCCGTGCTTATGTTTGCATCAAACAGACACTCGGCCACACTGATGTCACAGAAGTTAATCATTTTTGGTGGACGTAAGACTGCTACGTACCTTAATGATCTCCACGTTCTAGATCTGGGTAAGATGAAGATTTGGTGACTGCATTAGGCAACGATTGTGAGTCCAGGTTTTAAACTGATATCTAATTTCTTCTTAATGAGGTAAGGATTCATGGAGTACACAGCTGTGAAGTGTGGGAACATGCCACCGCTACCTCGGGGGTGAGTACAGGACTAATCAACCTTGAGAAATGTCATCGATGTAGATCTGTTTTTGTATTTTTGTGCTCTTCGACAGACAGAACTGCATTTGAATTTAATGGGTTTTAACACAATATAATTTCTAGTGACACAATTACACCATCTTTCTGCTTTGTTTTAGCTCAACATGAAATATTGTGTGAGGGTACAAATATTATGTAGAAAACTATTTAGGACAACAATGGTACAAAAACTCCCTTCTCTGTACGTGGACAGGTTCCATGCAGCTCTACCAGTTTCAGACAACAGGATTTTAGTCAGTGGAGGTTGCAGTGCAATTGGAGTCCTGCAGGACATCCATATCTTCAACACTGGTGAGTATGTAATTTGTTCCACTTCCATCTGATTTATATATAGTAAATAAAATAAAAGTGTGAGCCAGTTAAGTCTATAAACAACTGCTGCTGTGCTCCTCAGACACCAACATGTGGAGCTCCGTGGCGTCTCCTCTGCTTTGCTCCAAGCCTCGTGCGGGACACAGCGTGATGAAGTTGGGCTGCTCGATCCTAACAGACGCTGAGGAGTGTGAACGGGGCGGAAATGTCAGCGTCCACTGCACGTTGCTGGTGTTTGGGGGGTCAGACTGCTCCGGTACCTTCTACAACGACACAGTCAAGTGCACAGTGGAAGTTCCCGGTGACAAGTGATGGATTCATTGGGGAAGAAATCCAAACAGAACAATTGCCTTCTTATCAGTTTTTAAAAAGCTGAGGATGCCGTGATCTGCCCTGATAATGTGACAGACAAAATGACAGTATCTCCATGTACATGTATCTGTATCAGATATTTTTCTCGTTGGTTATTTGTCTTTACATGTTTGTATAATTTTTGTATGATTTATATTCTGGACCTTCGACTCTATTGTAGCTTTAGGTTCATTACTTTTTTATGAGTCTCTTTAATAACTATCAGTATCTCCTCCGCACATGCAATATGCTGCAAACACGAGAGGTTGAGGTTGAGCCGAGAGGTTGTGCACTTTGCATAACAAATCTCTGATCTGCATGTTTTACACATTACTTTAAGTCCTGTCCCTACATGTCAGAGTGCATTTGAGGTTACGTGCTGGACCAAGTCAAATGGATAAAGTCAAAATGCTAATAAATATTTTTATAACTCAAAGTGTACTCATTATTTAAAATGACGGCACTGAACTAGAATTATTTCCAAAGCAATTTATTTAACAATGTACAAAGTTGCATGGCCATCTCTAAAAGCTGCTGCGTTGTTGTTGTTGTTGTTGTTCTATGCGCGCAGATCAGCAGGCGTGTCTGGTTGGTTAGACGGGTGGCTCACTTTGAAAGCTTCAATCTCAACTAAGGTTTGATTTAACCTTTTGATAGTTGGATACTGCTCGACGTCCACTTTGAACCTGTAGAGATTAAAGACATAGAGGGGTCATGCTTCCCTATATAGGGGGCTTTAAAGTTCAGCAGGGTCTTGGGCATAGCGGGTGGGAAAAAAATAAAATGCAAGACATGCTATAACTCTATCAAGTACAAAATGCCATGACATTCAGGTTGATCTCTTCTTGTTCAGGGTGAGTGAGTATTAATGTGGTATTTATGTTGCAGTTTTTAATGGAAGGTCTGATTACATACCTCTCTGCGTTGTAGACTTGTGGGACCAGACAAATGTCAGCCATGGATATCTAAAAGGTAAGCAATGAGTCAGATGAAAGGTTTCTGCTGTGTATCACACTGTTGTCATGCTTTAATATGAGAATCATGCGCTTACCTCGTCACCTACACAGTATTTCCCTGCTGTTTGCTTCAGAATGGGCTCAAGAGCTGCAAGAGAAACATAAATAATGTTGTAAAGGAAGTTGAGTGATGGAGTCTTAGAATAACTTTGGATGTGTGGTTGAGGAGACGAGCTTCCACCAACCTTGAAAGCCGCGATCGATGAAGTGCTGAGCCCACTGCACCTTTTCTGCTCCTATTTTCTGAATCACGTACAAATTCTGAAGCATCCAGGAATTAATTAATGTTGTAGAAGTTACATGTGTTGTGACATAGTGTTATTGTATCATTTCACACCTGTGCTTGGCAACCACTTAATTTGTTCTCACCTGCAGAGGCTGTATCCCAGAGGCAATGAGGTCGCTTATCATCCGAACCTGGGCACGTTTCTTTGGGTCTGCTGGGAGAAGCCGAGGCCCTGGTCTGGTCTCGTCGATGTACTGGATCACTGCCAGCTGTGTGAGCAAGAAACCATTTTCAGTAGTTTTCTAGTTGGTTAACTAAAATATGGCTTTGTAGGATTACATGGCTGAAGAGTTTGGGGACTCACTGACTGAGAGAGGGTGATGCCGTCGATTTCAACTGCAGGCACTTGTTGCATGGGGTTTAATGTCTTGTACTGTTGTGTAAGCTTGAGTACATGGAGAACATTTTAAAAACTGTATATGCATCCATTTTTCATTTAAGATGGTAGCAGCTGATAACAGCCTATTTCATCATTGTGTACGATTTTAGAATACATTAACTGTCTCATGCTAATGATCATGCACAGTATGTCATATTTGCATTGATATGGATCCTGTGAATCCATACTGTACCTGCTGACCTCCATCTTTGATTAGATTGACTGGAACCTGGTCATATTCAGTACCTTTAAGAGCAAAAGCTGGTGCACAAACGGCAAAGCATCATCTTGCTGACATCAAAATGCTTTAAATAACAGCTAAGTAGTCAAATGCTGTGGCATGACTTACCAATGCGAACCCTCCAGGAGCAGGAACTTCTGAAGTATCCATGAAGAACAGGCTACAAAGAAAACCCAAACAGAAAAAGTTCAGTCCATGTGGAAACACATCACATTCTCCCCTTGACATATTTAACTGTTGTGTGTCCACTGGTTCACCTTGGTTTGGGTTGACATAGCTTTTTTTGGCTCTACTTTTCCCCTCAACTAGACTGAATCAACTACTGCAAGCAGTTTTTCTACAGTTTAACAGTCCGATCATTCTCCAGCAGCCAATAGGATGTGTTCCTAAAATCCCTCCTACCTACTCTTTGGTCCATGACTAAGCAACATCTGGGCTTCATCTGGTTCACATTAGCGACCTCGTGACCCCCCCCCCCCCCCCACACACACACACTTAACAAACAGCCAACAATGTTATTACAGTACCTTGGCGAGGCAAACTACTAAGGACAAGTGCATTGTTGTGGCTGTGTTATTTATTTTGTAGGATAAGCTGTGCTGCTTGCTAAAAGAGACGTCGATTATGTCCTGCACATTTCACAGCCAAGTCCCTCTTCCTGTCTTCTACGATGCGTATAATGTCATGTACACACAGCTGAAACACACTGAGCCTGAATGAAGCTAACTCCTCTGATGTCTAGCACAGCTTTAGGGTCACAGTTCAGCTCCGGGTTACGTAACGTCCAGCTAGTCAATGGAAGACTGCCCAATTCTTTTATCCAATCATTAGACGAATTCCACAGCAAAGGCGGGATTATGTAAAACCTCAACTAGGGATTGGACAGAATGCACCCACAGTGGACCAATCAGGCCGCGTTCTCCAAGGGAGTGCGAACACGGAGCGAATAGCAAGCCTCAGATTTACCCGGAGCCCGCCCACAGGTAATACAGCTCTGTGAGGGTGAAGGCTGGATGTTGTCTTCGGCTGGACACCGTCCTACACGAGGAGTTGGTCAGATCAGGTCGGCCTGCACATAATAACATTTCCACCATGGCGACAACAGCATTAAGATCGGTGTTAAAGACCAAGGTGAGATTTAATAGTTTCACAGCTTTAAAACCCGCCGCAGTTGCAAGTGACGCAGGCAGCTTTGACAGCTCACATTGTTTACAAAGTGCCAGGTGTCATGTGCTGCCAGGTTTACCTCTGGACTGCTTTACACACTCATTTATTTCTCACAGATGAGATTAACTTCATTTGGGTGATTTTCTATGTGATTGTATGCTTTTTGAAAAGGCACCACCCCTTAGAGATGATAGTATGAAGCAAGTGGCCTACTTCTGCTACTCTGTGTGTACATTATATTTGACTTAAAACACTAAGACAACTTTAGACTCACTTTGCACCTACTGGCTGGACTGCATTTATTCCTTCAGTCCCCTCCAGTCAGCTTGACTTTGTCCCCTTTTCATAACTCCACACTTTGTAGTTGCTCATTAATCTTGTGGGCCTTCGGGCTGCAGCTGGAAACACCTGGTTTTGTGTTTGCATACAACTTGCATCCTTATCTTTTATAATGTGCAATAGCATTTGGTACAATAGCTTCTGATATGCCACTTCTTTTTACTACTACTTTTTTATCTTTTTTTTTTATTGTCTTTTTATTATTATTTATCTGTACGGGCAGGTGCGTGTATGTATGTGTGGGTGTGTGTAATGTTAAAAGATTTGCTGCAGAGCAAATTCTATTGTGCAATGGCAATAAAGGCATTTTATTCTATTCTATTAGTGTTTTAAAAAATATGTAAATCAAACCTTTAATTATAGATTTTGGATAGATGGTTATAGATAATATTTATTGCCTTTGAGGATTTCAGACTCCCTGCTGTGTTTCTTTCTCAGGTCCCATTTAAAGTTGGCCGCATGTGCTACTCCTCCTCAGTGGTGAGTTGACAGCAGTCTACACAGTCTGCTATTACACTTTACATCAAATGTCATACATGGATAATCAACCTGCTATCATCTTTCCTCACAGCCCACCACTAAGCTGTTCATTGATGGGAAGTTTGTTGAATCCAAGACTTCAGAATGGCTGGATATTCACAACCCTGTAAGTATGTCACCTGGCCTGGATCAAGAAACAGTGCAGGTATATCCTGCTGCAGATGGAACGCTTCATGATGCTACGCTGTGGTTTGGTATCTCTGACATGGCTTAAGTCTGTGGCGTTGCTTAACCCCGTTATGTGTTACATAATGTTTAAGGTCTGTGCATGTGGGTACAAACTGGTTTCTGTGGTTGAACATCCTACATTAACATTAACTTATAGTAAAATAGCAAATGTAGACATTTGTATCTGGCTTTGTTATATGAGCAGATTCACAGTATATTTCGTTGAGTATGAACACATCAATAACAAATAAATATATTGATAAAATAATACCAAAATAACTATGATTACCAATGAGAAATATTACTTAAACTTCAGCTACAGTTGGATAACACGTCATAACAATCATAAATGTTTCCTCGAGGATTTAACTTGAAAATCTTGTCATTTGTATCAAATAAACTCTAACCAGCAGATGTATGAGAGCCCTCATATCAGTTAAGCATCTGTTAGGAGTCACCTTTTACCTAACGTTTAGTGAACTTGAACAGACCATGCTGATTAAAACTGATTTAGCTTCTTCTTTAGCGTGTTAATGTTCACTTTTCTCCTCTGCAGGCTACCAATGAGGTGATCTCTCGCGTACCCAAAGCCACCCAGGAGGAGATGTTGGCCGCTGTGGACTCGTGCTCCCGAGCCTTTCACTCCTGGTCCGAGACCTCCATCTTGGCTCGGCAGCAGATCTTTCTGCGCTATCAGCAGCTTATCAAGGACAACATTGTAAGTCAAAGGGTCAGAAAAGTATAAGGTGCACCTGAAAACAAGAGTTTACTATTTAGCACTGTTCAACTTTTCTTTTTCTGAAGTTGTCACATTTGACCTCTTTTTTGCAAATCTGTCTTTTAAACTGTTCCAAATTAGTTCAGAGCCTGTCGTTTACATTTGATACTAAAACTCTAGTTTAGAATGTATTCAATCTAAAGCTGAAAACAAAGGACTGACACGAGGGTCAATTTTGTGTTTCAGAAAGAACTTGCCAAGGCTATCACGGTGGAACAGGGCAAGACCCTTGCAGATGCAGAGGGAGATGTGTTCAGGGGATTGCGTAAGTTTATCTCACTCACACATGTGCACACACATACCTTTACAAAGGGCAACAAATAGGTAAACGTTTGCATGTTATGCAGGCTCTCACTTTGTGGTTAGAAGAATAGTTAATGATATACTATATGCATATGCACTGTTATACTAGCTCTGTATCTATTTAACTGGCTTAACCAGTACAAAGGGCGGTTCTCCTCATGAGCCCTTTAAACGATTGTAGTGTGTTTTTTTTTTGAGGCTGACATAAAAATATCAGATGTATCTTACTTTCCCCACTATCACCAATAAAATTTGTAATTCAAAAATTGGGATATCTTATCTTTAAAAGATGTTAACACTCATCAATATAAATTAAGGACATAATCCTATAGATTAAAGAAGCCGCTGAATTCCTCTGTCTCTGAGTTTGTAGAAATTTCACTTAATACTTGTCTCAGTAAAGCTGATCATTCATGCACACAAGTAACACTGACAGCTTGTGTATACCCAATCACTTCCATAAATATAATCAGTCTGACTCAGATTAGCTGATTATAAATATACCAGACATAAACAGCTCTTTCATAGCTTGACACATCTGCAACAAAGAAACTAAAACAAATTAATTTACGTGTTGCATGCTCTATTTATTTCTTTTCTTTGCAGAGGTTGTGGAGCACGCCTGCAGCATCACCTCTCTGATGCTCGGTGAAACCCTGCCCTCCATCACCAAGGACATGGACACCTACACCTACCGCCTGCCCATTGGGGTGTGTGCCGGCATTGCGCCCTTCAACTTCCCTGCCATGATCCCTCTGTGGATGTTCCCCATGGGCATGGTGTGCGGCAACACCTACCTGCTGAAGCCCTCAGAGCGGGTGCCAGCCTGCACCATGCTGCTGGCCAAGATGCTGCAGGATGCCGGTGCACCAGACGGGACGCTCAACATCATCCACGGCCAACACGCTGGTAAGAGCTGGTCTCTGTTACCTTCAGCCGGTGATTGTCTGAACATGCTGTTTTGTGTCTGAACCTAATCTGCAGTGTAGATACAAGGCAGGGTATATGATGAAACTGTGTGATTTAGGGCAGATGAAGAAGATATCTGACATCTGGACATGTCTACTTGATAACACAACATACAGAATCCCAGGGTCTGGGTCATGTGACACAGTGACTGATGAATATTTGATTCATTTATCATATTTATTTATTTATCTATCATTAACTAGTCACTTGATTTTATACAATCTTCTCCTTTTGTGTAGTATGAAAGCTTTGCCTCCTCTGACATGTAGCTGATCAAAACAAATACATTTCCCAAAAAGAAATATAAAGAAAAATAAAGAGCAACAACAACAATAGAGTGAATGCTGATTCAGCATTGCACTAAGCTCCTTGTTTGTACCAACCGAGGAGAGACACCACCAGCTAAGTGCAAGTTCCATGAAAAAATCCACTTTCACCAGACTGGAGAGGGGAAAGAAGAAAAATATGTAGGTGTAGCACAACTCCACCACAGTCCACAGCTTCAAATACAGTATCTTAGAGGGTGGGTCTGCGCCTCTTCATCACACTTGACCTTTTGGGAGAATAAATTGTGGCCTAATAAGCTCCTGTTACCATCCGTGGCTTTTACTTTGAAACTCTGGCTTCCACCAGAGTGCCCATTGTGAGCTGAATGCTGAATCAGAATTCACACGAATTAAAAAAAAGTCTCACTTAGTAATGGTGTAAAAGAGCAAGCTCATCTTCATAACTGACGAGAATCTATAAAAATGACAATTGCTAAATGTTCTATAAATCATATAATTGACTTGTAAAAATGCTTTATATGAATCTGTAATGCAGTACCAACAGTATTTGAAACATCAGTGGTTATTGATAACTGTGATTGATGAAAGGATATTGTACAAGTTAATACACTTTCTATAACTGTCTTTCTGCCACAGCTGTGAATTTCATCTGTGACCATCCGGCCATCAAGGCAATCAGCTTTGTTGGCTCAAACCAAGCTGGGGAGTATATTTACGAGAGGGGCTCTAAAAATGGCAAGAGGGTCCAGTCCAACATGGTGAGTATCAGATGATACTGCAACTCGGGTGTAATGTCTGACACTTGCTGCAAATGTCCAGAAGGTGGCAGCATTGGCCAACAGATTCTTGTTGTATGTTTGACCTTCATCGCTCCTCCTCAGTGCCAGCTGTACAGATGATACAAGGTGCAAAACAATGATTGAATTATAAATGTTCCAAACTAATTATTTTGATTCTTGTCCATCAATCCCATGTGGACTAAAATGTGGAACAGATTTTTAAAATGTGTAGGCTGTTTGTATGTAATTCCCTAATATTATGTTCTCACTTGTGACTCACCAGTTGCTGTAATGTGAAGATCAAACAGCAGAAGGATAACCACTTCTTATGTACTGTAGGGAGCCAAGAACCATGGTGTGGTGATGCCTGATGCCAACAAGGAGAACACTCTGAACCAGCTCGTGGGTGCAGCGTTCGGGGCAGCGGGACAGCGCTGCATGGCTCTGTCCACAGCCATCCTGGTGGGCGAGGCACGGAGCTGGCTGCCGGAGCTGGTGGAGCGTTCCAAGGCTCTGCGTGTGAACGCAGGTACCGCACCCCGTCACCCCGCCCTTCACCTCTGGTCTCTCCTGAGCCCCCTGGGGGCCTTTTTAGTTTAGCCATCTCAGGGGCCACCCACGCCGTCCTAACCACACCTCTCGCCTTTTGCCCTGTTGTAACTTCACATTGGAGTCAGCTGGGAGCGAGGGCTTGTTGAGTCAGCTACGCTGCAAATTTGTGGCCAGATCTGCGGGCCCAGACCTAAATAGCGGTTCAAGGCATCAAATCCTTTGAGGAAGGAAGATTATGTGGAGTAAAATGGAGAATGATCCTCCATGTTTGCAGTGATATGGACTCTAATTTGTGAAGTACACAGGAAACCCGAAAGTATCATTTTTGAGGGAGTGCCTCAGGGTGCCCCTCGTCCTGGCTTTTGCGTGTTTGTGGTAGAAGACGCATTTTAATGTCAGTGCCCTTAATGTGCTCACATCATACGAGTGCCACAGTATGTAACCTTATAGCTGCTTGTTTATGGGGCCCTCCTAGGAGACCAGCCTGGTGCAGACGTGGGGCCTCTGATCTCTCCGCAGGCCAAGGAGAGAGTCTGCAGTCTGATCCAGAGCGGTGTGGATGAGGGAGCTAAGCTGCTCCTGGATGGCCGAAGCGTCAAGGTCAAGGGTTACGAGAATGGCAACTTTGTGGGCCCCACCATCATTGGCAATGTCACAGTACGTCGGTTTAATATCTTTATGTGCACATGTGTATTTGCATCCGAGTACCATTAACAACTGTTCACTTTTATGCTCTCCCAGCCTGCGATGAAGTGCTACACTGAGGAGATCTTCGGGCCTGTGTTAGTCGTCCTTGAGGTAGACACTCTGGATGATGCCATCAATATGGTCAACAGGAACCTCTATGGCAACGGTACAGCCATCTTCACCACAAATGGCGCCACTGCACGCAAATACACTCACGAGGTGGACGTGGGCCAGGTGAGTGGCTGCAGCCTCCAAATGTGTACAGACATTCACATCCCTCTGTCATGTCTGTACAGCATCTCAAGCAGGGAGCACATCACATTTCTGTTTGAAAACCTTCACTCACTTTAAAAAAACAATTATTTTCCATGTCAAGTATAGCCTTGTTTGCCCCCAACCTAAAATAAACACATTTGGCAACCCCCTTCCCTCCACTTCCCCACCAGTCCAAACTACAAATAGCTTCAGCAAATATGTGTCTCCGCTAAATGAAAACAGGGGGACATAGAAACATTTTTCCAGTCAGCATTCGAGGAGGGAAATCTTAAATTAAACTCAAAAGGGATTCCTAGGGTCCTGTTCAACGTTTAAGCATAAATACGGCCAGCTTTTACCCTGTTTGTTTGCCTGCCTGTGGAGCCTTAGTTATGCCCTGTGTTTGCTGTTCACATGTCGGGGAATGCTGTGCAGGCCATGTGCTGTACTCCTCTCCAAACCTCGATGCAACAAACTACTTTTCCTTTTTTTCCCCCTCCCTGCCTCTTCGCCAAAAGGCCGTAGAGTGTCCAAACTTATTCCCGATGTTTCAAACATTCAAAACCAACCATACCATGCCTCTATTTCCTTCATAACAAAATGTTTTATTTAGTTTTTCCCTCCCTTTCATAAGAGCATGCTGTGCTTTCTAAACTGCAAACATACGCCGCAGGTTGAGCTTTGTTTAGTGCGATCATGTAAGCTTGCTTTTTAAACAGCATGGATATACCACAACTCTCATCTTACTCATCCTAGCAATTTCAGATCCTGGGGCATTGTTTTACAAAGTTTACACTTAGAGAAATGAAAGGGAAAATACTTGTTTTCTGCAGGTTGGAGTCAATGTCCCCATCCCTGTTCCGCTGCCCATGTTCTCCTTCACTGGATCAAGAGGATCCTTCAGAGGGGACATGAACTTCTACGGAAAACAAGTATGAAATACAAACAAATGCGTCCGGTTGTTACAGACGTAAGAAAAACACAGAGGGAGACGGAGAGTTTTGATGTAAATGTTTTTTTTTTTATCTTTTTCTCTCCAGGGCATCCAGTTCTACACACAGATCAAAACCGTAACCTCACAATGGAAAGCTGAAGATGCCACCTTGAAAAGTCCTGCAGTTACCATGCCTACCATGGGACGCTAAATACTCCATCCAAGTGCTGCTGTTCAGTCCGATAAAGACACAGACACCCTTCTTTCCCCACATAAAACAGACTTGTATGTTCAATGTGAATAGTTCATTAATGCAAGTTATTAAATAATACTCCCACTTTTAAAGCCTTTATATTAGACGTGTATGTGTAGATACTCTGTAAATGTAAACCACTGTGGCCAAGATTTTAACTATGCAAGCGATCTGTACATCTGAGGCAATGTTACTGGGTCAATGTCATTTCCTCAAATACACCAGTATTGAAACTCCTACAGTGCAGTGTTTAATCCCCATGAATGAACATTGCCATGGACACACTGCATTGCATCCCACTGACCCACCATCCATTGCCTGTTTAGATATCTTGTATATTATCTGGTGCATATTTTGGTATCAGCACTTCGTGGTCAGGGTAGGTTTGTCTTGATTGAACAGATCCTTTAAATAGATTGTGACAGAATTCAAACAAGCTTCATGTATGAAGGAGAATACTCACAAGCCATATCTACATGCACGGTAAGATATTTAAGACGAGCACAAACAAACATCTTGTATTCTACTATACACATGATTGACAGTCAAATCATGTGTAGATGAGTACAAAGCAGAAGCAAACAATCCAGAGTGTGATGTGTGATGTCGAGGCCACACAGAGGGTCATGTGGTGTGTATATCCGGTAGGCTGTTTGGGTTCGAGGGCAGAACGGGCTCAGGCGCCTGGGTGATGAAGGTCGCCGGGGTGAGCTCCTCTCTAATTCTGGAAGACAGTCATCATTATGCAACTGTCTGATAAATCACATGAAGGCACTCTTGTTCTGACAGCCAATGCTTTTTCAGCTAAACATGGAATGTGGGACCAATAAATCAGGACAGGCTTCGTAATTGCAAGGATGAGGAACGACTTTTATTCTCGTACATTCCTTTAGTGTCTTACCCGGCAGCGTCGCTGTTGATAAGGCTCTTCTTCTCAGAGGAGGCAGACAAAGCCAGGTGTTGGCTGGCTTTCCTATCAGGAAAATGCAGAGTTGCAGTTAAATACAGAACCTCATAGTGAAAAGCCATGTTTTAGCACACTGGTGTGGATTCACTCAGGCCTGCAGCCTGTCTTGGAAAGGGGTTACTCGAGGTCAACACAATGCACATGGACTTGAATGCTGCTGTCTCTGTCTGTCTCTCTCTCTGTCTCTCTCTCTGTCTCTCTCTCTCTCTCTCGTCGCCAAATGTTCTGTGTTATTCTGCTGGACTAGGTGCCAGACCACTGTTAACTAGGGCTGCATCTAACAATTCTATTTTCTCAATGAATCGATTCATCGTTTGGTCTATAAAACATTAGAAAAATGCCCATTGCAATATGTGATGACCTCATCAAATGTCTTGGTTCGGCCGACCAATAGCCAAAATCCCAAAAATATAAAATTTCTTATAATGCAAGACCAAGACATGTGGCAAATGTCCATGTTTTGAGAACATGGAACAATCACATTTTTTTACTTTTTGCATGAAAAATGACCAATGAATTATCAAAATAGTTGCTCATTAGTTTTCTGTCGATTGCCTAATGGACTAAATCAACTAATTGTTGCAGCTCTACTGTTGACATGAATATACATCTCCTCTTGCCTGCCATATGCATCCAGATCCCCTGCACACTCCTTTCAGAAAATCATGTTACCAGCTGCTCTCTGACCACAAGTGTTCAAAGAACAAAATAAACTGCTGGTGCACGTGAAGAGGGGCCAATAGGCTGAAAGCAAATCGACGTGACCAGATGTTTGTTTCCAAGCACACGACTCTGCGGCTGGGCCTATTTTTACTATTGTGCCCAGACTCTTTCTTCATTCTTTTTAAGCAGCTGGATGGAAAAGAAAATTGGTTGAAGCCTAACTGATGTTTTATGGTATCCTCTTCTGCTGAGAAAATGGCTGTTTAAAACATTAAAAAGAGGGAGGAGTCACCAGAGGTTCAGCCTGAACTACTGCTTGGTGTCACTGCACTTTGTTCTTCAGAGGCAATTGATCCAGAGGTTTCAGTCCATTTTCTGGGATTACTGGTGGATTGCACAGTATTATTTAGGATGAAGTCAATGAGCGATAAACAAGCAACCATCAAGTCTTTCGCTAAGACAAACATAACACAATTACTGGGAGGTTTTTATTACCTTTCCCTCTGTCCATTCATTTTAGCAAAGAGAAGCCTGATCACTTGTTCCTTCTGCTCCCAAGTGAGATCTGAGATTTCAACTTCGCTGCCTGGTTGATGAGTCCTTAAAAACAGGTGGATGAAATCAAAATGAATGTTAGCCTCTGCCGCTCTCTGCCTCCTCTACATATATAGACTGTTTTAAGATGAACCACAAAGAGTGTTATGGTTTGATGACCACTGAATGAGCTGACAGTTACTTGGCGCTTAAAAATATCACTAAGACACACACAGTTGTTGTACAAGTCATGGAAATGATGGGAAGTGGACGTACCACCTTGCAGCCGCCTCCATGTCTGAATGGACAGAGTTGGTACTGTGGGGGCTTTTATGAAAGGTGCGGATGGGTGGGAACTTCAGCTTTCCTGCTGTGGCTTCTCTCATCCTCCAGCGATAAGCCTGTAGTGCCTCCTTTTTGTATTGCAGCCTGCTGGCATTAATCTCCTGCTTCACCTGTGCCAGTGCCTCATGGAAGAACTGCTCCAGCTCTGTGCGCTGCTCTACAACGGTGCTCGCTAGCCGCTTGATGTGCCCCAGTTCCCTCTCCCGCATGGCAAGCACTTTCTGCAGCTTCTCAAACTCTACCTGGCTGGCCTGGATGCTCACCAGGGTCCTCTCCTTCTCCTTCTTCCTCTCCCGCTCAAGTTCCCCAGCTTTTAGCTCTAGGGCCTGCTCCAGGGAGGCTACCTTGGACCTCAGTTCAGATAGCTCCTCTTTTCGGGTTTCCATCTGAGCTGCATTTTTCTTTACTCTCAATTCATACGTGTTCTGGGTGAGTAGAAAGAAGAGCAGAGCCGTAAAATGGATGACACTGAGCTAACTTTGGAAAATTCTTTCATTTTCATGCTAATATAGAGCTAGAACAGATAACAGTTTGTGTGTTAGCCTGCGCTGTTGAGAGAGTGGCCAAAGCTTCAACACGGTGGATTTAGTCCCCTTGATTTACTGTCATCAGAGGTAAGATTAATGTGCCCAGTATTTATTTGTCTTAAAGAGTCGGTGCCAGAAACCTGTGAAGGGAAAGCCACTAAATTTGAACCCATACACCAGTGGAAACTCACCACAACCACTGACCACTGAGAGGCTGGGTAGTAGTGAGGAGGAGGCGGGGGGTAGGAGCGGGACCTCAAGCAAAATACACAGGATCAGCACAAGTAAACAACACAAGGGAAAAACCACCTGAAGTATATTCTGCACAGATCTGTCAAGTGTTTCATAACTGAAATGATTGTAAATGACTTTATGGAGATGAATGGTCTCTATCCAAGGACTGCCGGAGCCTAATAGTAACACTGCTGTTTGCTGTCCTATGGTTCAAACAAACCTTGTCCAGTGCCAGGGAGGCATTTTCCTGAGCCAATGAATTTGTCAATTTCTGCAGGTCCTCTGCCTCCTTCATGTGATATTTCAGCGCTTCATTGAGACGAACGTTCTCCTTGAATACAGAGCGCGAGGCATCGTCCAACTGCCTAAATAGTTTACAGGACAAACAAAAAAAAAAGAAGAGAGAAATGTGTCTAATTATGAACACATCCCTATGAATCTTGAATTTTATGCCAGACATTATTTGTACTCATTTAAGATTTACTTTAACCTGGATGGAGTGTTTCAAGTAGGATAAAACAAATGCTTTATGAAATACTGTAGAGCATATCATACATTTTTGCTCTCAGTTTCTTCTCCTACACAGAAAATGTTATTTACTGGGTCAGTGTGCTTGACGTTTAAAGACGAGCTGAGTGCGTTCAAAATTAAATCAATTACTGACACTAAAGACCAAACCAGCAGGACCACACCAGTATCAATGTTGATGTTTTATGAGCTGTAAAAAAATAACTAAACATAGCAGAGGTGAAATGTACATCTTATGGCCTCAAACGTAATAAACTATGGTCTTGAACTCTCCTCCCTGCAGCACATCCTGGGGCGGATGAAGATGTGATCGTTGGCTTCGGTGATGTACACTATCTGAACGTGACGAACCAGGGTGGTCAGAAAATAACATTAGCTCTAGTTATATATATTTATACACATAAACACTCATGTAAGTAAATTATTTTTTCTTTGCGTTCTGAGCACATCAAAGAGCAGTTTAAAGAATAAAATTAGATTGTAAAAAGGGACAGCGGAAACACACTCACACAACGGCTTCATTGTGGGCCCTCTCCACTCCCAGGGCTATGGTTTGCTCAGCTTCCCTCTCCAGGCCAGCCTGCAGGGAAACGTGCGAAACTCACTTGATGTTCCACCGGGGACAATATCAGTCATTATCTTCCAAATGTATCATTTTTAGGTGGTTCTTTTAGGCTTGACAATACCTTTTCTTTGAAGAATTTGTACTCCATTTTGTTTAGGTTTTCCCTGTGCTCCTTGTTAGCAACATCCATGTTTTCTCTCATCTACAAAAATAAAAAAGGTCATAAGTAACATCCATGACAAAAACAACAACCACTCTTTAATAGGAAACTTTTTCCCCTTACATCACTGAGCTCCTGCTCCATCTGGGTTTTCCTCTTATGAAATTCCTTAATTTTCTTCATTCCATCCTGGATCATGTTAAAGTCACTGGACTTCTTTCTGAACAGTTCCTGCATCTCATTGATTTGACTTGTGTAATCTTCAACCTGTTGAAACCAATCATATAATTAGATGCACAGAATGAAAAACATTCTACATATTAAATTTTGTGCCTTAACTGTAAAAAAAAAAAAAGAAAAAAAAAAGAAAGAAGCACCCACTCGTCTATATACTAGAGCTGCTGCAAAGTTCCCATGAGTGCAGCTTGCATCAGTCAGGGACGAAGATTTTTATACCAAAGTTCACACAGGCCATACTCTTTTGCAAACCAACTTTCAGCACAGATCAGTCAGGCTACATACCTCAAGATGCTACTGTGGAGAAGCCAGTCTGAGCAAAAATGTGACAAAATGACCAAAGTCATGAGAGACTAGCAAAACACGCACCCACAAACATGTACATGACGACTAAATGAGAGGTTATCAACCATCTGATTACAACTTTAGGCCTAATCGTTATTCTTCACATAACTCTGTATACGATCATCCACATCAATGCACTGATCTACAGAATTTATGCAGGTTGGTTTGCATCATATGCAATTTTCATTCTATGTGATCTATAAAATGGTCAAAAAATATCCACCAGTTCAAAGTTCAAAGTGATTAATGTTGCGTGCATCTTTCTTTTCCTCATGCTGTGCAGAAACTGCACATTGGCTAACTGAATTTCTCAACACACTTTCATCATGTCTCTCCTCAGACTAACGTCAGGGCTACCATGTTCCCTAAGTGCCTTTAATGGAGTGGTTTCCATTAGCTAAGTCAGTTTTCAAGATGAAGCATTTTATCACCTCACAATGGTAAAAGAGCTGTGAGCAGCATGTCTTGAAGTCACATAGAGTCAACCACATGACAGTATCCCCCCCGCCCCCTAACTGGATGTATGTGTCAGTTCCATACATGTCTAAAATAGGGATGTTTCAAGTTGGTCCAGACCATGCCTCTTTTTTCCTCCTCAGAAGCTTATTGGACTCCATTTTACCAGCATGAAGTAAGAGCTGGAAGATGGAAAACAGCTGCTAGCAAAGGAAGCAAAAGTCTTTTTGTACCTTTTTTTGTCTAGTAAAGCCACTTGAATTTTGTCATGTCAATTTGGTAGCTTGATCTTAACTACAAGCAGCAGAGGTCAGCGAGGATAAAAGGAGTCAAAATAAGTCCCTTTGGTGCGTCTTATGTAACTTAAACTGGTATTTTCGAGTAAGGATCTGTGTGACATGTGAGGTATGGTTAACACATCAAGACCAACAGTGTGACTGGCTTTTCCCCCACCAAGCACTTTTAAATTGTGCTTTTTTTGTGGCCACTGACATAGATTAAAATAACATTAGACCATGTAAGTCGGGAATGTGAGGGTTTGTTTTTTTGTTTTATGGTCGCTTTGTTTGGTTGTTGTTTTCTTACATAATAAATGTCAACATAATTACACACAAGACAGCTGTTAAGACACAACGCAGCACATTTTTGAGATGCTACAGGTTTAAGTTGCGCACAGTAAATCACAGCAGCGCCGTATTCTACTGTGAACATGCTAGCTTGAGCATGTTTTGTGGGCCAAATCGCAGCTCATTTCTTTTCTTGTGGCTGAACTCACCAGTTTGTTTTGCTCTTCACGTGCGACTGCGGCTTGACTTTTGAGGCTGTTCTGCAGCATATTGATCTGTAAAAATAAACTGGTTAAAAACGTCTGGATTGATCATGGAGTTCATTCACACATTGCAAACTAACGCTACTCCGCACCTTCTCCTCTTTAGCTGCATTTTGTCCCTGCAGAAAGCCAGTTATATCGATTGTGTCTTTCTCCGCGCGGTACAGTTGGTTGGTGAGCTCCTCGTTTGCTCGCGCCAACTTGCGGCACGCCTCGCGATACTGCACGAGCGACTGGTCGGTGACCTGAACCCTGAGCTCCCAGAGAGAAGCGTTGGCCTTGGCCTTCTCGATGTCCGACTCTTTGTCCACCTTTGACTCCTGCTTGCCTTCTTTCTTTCCTTTCCTGTGACAAAATACAAAGTGTAGTTTCCGTTTTAACGTCAATGCAGCAGAAGAAGAAGTGTACAAACGTACGCACTTACCCGGCTTTGGTCCTCTTTACTTTGGTGATTTTATTCTTCGGCATCACTGCTACAAAAACAACTACACAACTACTACACAGACAACCTCGTGCTACCACAAGGAGAAGGCGGTGCACGGTATTTTTACAGTTTGGCTAACGGTAACGGAGGAAGCTGTTGTGCAGTGTTTGTGTAGTGTTGTTGCCATAGCGACGCTGTGGCCGAGGAAAAGGTCAAATTTCTCTGCTACAGGACATTTGATAACCTATACAGACCTAACGTTAGCTAACGTTACTGTACGTTTAATACATACAACCTTATTCACGCTTGTTTGCAAGGTATTGTGTAAAAATCTGGTGTGGCATCATCTTTATGTCTGAAATACATTTTTAATTAGCGATGAAATCCTTAGAAAAAGTTTTAATTCAGTCACCTTCTGAGGCATTTTAAGTTGGCAGACAATGTACGTCAGTTTCATTCATGTATTACTGATAGATAGATAGATAGATAGATAGATAGACACTGTCGAGTAAAAATGGCGAAGAAAAAGACGAATAATGAAAACATAAATAACAAAAATGGTAACTATAAACTGGTAATATTCTGAACATGGTCAGTGCAATTATTAATGTAGCAAGGTGCTCGACTTGAATTGCATAGATGAGTATTGGGAATAACTATACAGTGAATCTATACGTACACAGAGTTGTGTATGTATGTACAGGTATGTAATAGACAGGTAGATGCTACAGGTAGGTGAATAACAAAAGTATTTTGACTTGACTTTATGACTTGTCATATTAGGAAAAGCACAGTTTTACTAATAAATTAATAATGGTAGTGTGTAAGTGAGACAGCATGTACAACATCAGGATCCTGGTACCAGCTAAAGGGAGTTGGCCGTCACTGATTTATTATCTACACTTGTGCTGTTCCTACTGTGTCAAAATGAAAAAGGTCTATCAGTGACAACCTGAATTTATCACAAATAATTAATCAACATTAGAAAAAACATATACATATACATCACCATTAAAATCCATATACATTTGGAAAACAATGAGACATAACATGAAAACTAAACCCAACAACGTTCAGTGTCACTCAGACATTGTCTAATATTTATCTTTGTACTCTACCAAAATATAAACTGGTCATGTCTGTCCTGTGTGGGTAATTCAAAATGTGCCTAGCTTTTACCAGCCTTCTGCAATATCTAAATTTAATATAATCTACATATTCTTAGTGCCAACTCCTTTTAGACATTTTGAGGATTAGGGCTGCACCTAACAATTGTGTTCATTACTGATTCATTTCTTAATTTTTTTTATTTTTATTAATAAATTGTTTAGTCTGTGAAATATCAGAAAATGGTGAGTCCCTCACAATTTAATAGAAGGTGATATCCAAAACAAGAGTCCAAAACTCAAAGATATTACATTTGTTTGTCACGAACACGACAAACAGCAAATCCTTACATTTGAGACACGGAACCAGCAAATGTTTGCAGCTAACCAATTATTAAGATTGTTGGCGATTAATTTTCTGTCAGTCGATTAATTGATTAATGATCTCTGAATACCTACAAATAACCTTCGGAATACTGTCAGACTTGGCACACTTATAAGTTTCTCAAGTCATTGTCATTGAAAAATGGCCACCAACTCATTGAGTTTAATTATCACCCTTGTCCTTATTGGCATTTATTTATCGTCAGCTGTTATTTTTATTTAAACTTTCAGTTGCTGAAAAAGAGCACTTGTGAGTTTCTCCTGTATAAATGAAGATTTTAATCAGTCAATCAACCAATCACTGTGGGAGATTATATGATACAGATGTCTGTTCTGCTCCACAGCCTCTGGACTGACACAGAATGGCTGTATTTGTCTCTTGTCTTGTAATTACAGTCCTCTCTTGCTGGGCTCTATCAGACAGGATCTGTTTGCACATGATGTCCTCCCACATGATGACATGAGATACATCTGGCTTCTGTCAGCAGTATTGTCCATGTTGTCCTGAAAAGAACTATGTGTTGCTCGCTGCCATCCCTGCAGTTGTTTTTTGCTGGAGTTATGGGAAAACCACTGAGATCTACATGAATGCAGTTGGCTTACATCTTCGAAGAAGCTCATCCAAAAGAAACAATGTAAAGTTAGCGCAGGTCATAATTCAAGCTCAAAACCACTGAGTTCTCTCCATTATCTTGTTTAGCTTTCTGCAGGAGCTTGAGAGTGTCCACTGTAGATTATTTATCAAGCAAAAAAAATAGATATCGCAAAAGTGTTGGGTGTAGCTACTGTAAACTGAATCATATAGGGTCGCTCTCTGCTCTGGCATCATGAACAGAGTTTGAAGACTAAATTTAAAGGTAATTACTATGACAGTGAGGAGAGAAAACTGAAATAACCCTGAGCTTTTCAAAGCTGTCATTATCATTGGAATTGTAATGACAAGGTTTGGGTCTCTTCAATGGACTTTTTGGGGTAGGACACCCACAAACATGGCATTCCTGAGGGCAACATTGCAGCATATTAATGATATATTGCGCAGTGCAGATTACAAAGCTGGGGTCCCTTCTCATGCTTTACGGTTTCAGTTAACTTGAAACAAAATACCAGAACTTGTATTGAAACTAACTCTCGTTTAAAACATTGTGTTTGTAATGTGCTGTGTCATGTTGCAGAGGGGCACTTTACACACAGTTTATACAGTAGCAGTGCACATTTGGATGACATCCGAACATGATTTGGCAACATACAGACTTTCCATTAGATTTGTTTAGTTTATTGTGTGTCATTCTAGTTTCTGTTGTGTGACATTTTACTTGAAGGGCAGTAGGTGTGTGTTTAAAACTAAAACATGCTTGATTCATGCATCAAATATCCTGAGGTGGATTGCAGCTGTCCAAACACTGCACATTACCCAAAACTAATTGCAACATCAACCGCAGGATGTGTCTGAACATTAACAGCAAGAAAATATCTAACAGTGATTTCAAAATGAAAACATACACCAGACAAAACATGACCTCTTTAATATTTCGAATAGGTCCTTTTTTATCCAGGGTTTATTAGTCGCATTGTCACACTGTTAACATGCAACCAAGACATCTATGGGCACAAGTCAGCAAGAGGTCCTGCACATGTAGGCTACGCTTTGATAGGGGCGAACGACCATTCTGGTGAGCCGCAGGGTTGAAAAAAGTAGCCACAGTATTTAGAAAAAAGGAAGGAGGAAAGAAAGTCCAATATTTTTAGTCCAAATTACAGTGTTGGAACAGTGCTTTGCACAGTCGAGTGTCCTGGGAGTGGAATGGCATTATGGGTGAACACTGGTGCCAGGCCCCACCCTCCCCACATTGTCCTCTCCGTGGACTTCCCGCACTCTCTTGTGCCCATCTGCAGGACCTCTGCCCTCTCCTTACCCTCCTGACTGGGCTGGCCGACAGCTTTCTGCCTCAGCCGCCCGCTGCATGAGGTAAAACAGTCTCATATAAGCACATGTTAAGTCAGGGTTGGGGCAGGGTCAGTTCCCCAGGGATGCCTCAACTGCTAGACTACCAGCGCCTGCTGTTTCAGATCTCTGTCCTCTCTCTGTTGATACAAAGTGGGTGGAAAATATCACAGTCCAGTACAAATCTCAGTTCATGTAAGGTCTCTTGAGTTGCTGTGCCTGTGTGCTCCACTGCTGTGGGATATCCTTGATGCCTCTGCATCCTGCACTAAAGCCAGTAACTGTGACCATTACATGAGAAAGCATTAGCTGATACACTACAGCATGGCTTATGATACCGTGCCAACCACCCACCTAAAGCGGAGAAACAGCCACTCATGCTTTTCATGCATTCTCTCGTGAAACGTGCCTTGCTGCCCAAATATTTTTCCCTTGGAAAGCCTGTGGTTGACACAGTGATGAGTGGGAGTGAGATGATTGCTAACATTCTTTTAACTTTTATGCCAGCTGGAGTGCAGGTCACATTTGCATTTTTTAAGGTTGGTGAAAGGGCTGCAGTAGATTTAATGTGGTGCTTATTGTAGGATCATGACGAGGAGGTTGAGAGAATTTTTTTTTAATGCATGCATGATTCATTCCAGCTACTGAACATGATTTAGTAGAGGTGGTAATGCCTAATAAAACAAAACCATAATCCATCCTACCTACAATATATAATGAGTCATATTTTCAGTCTGAAATAGGAGTCGGAGTTCTTTGTTGTAATTTATTGTCTTTCCCACAATGGCCCAAGCTGTTTCAAATGAGTTACATTAGACAATTGTAATATTCAAGTTGCTACCTTTTAAAAACGGCAGTAATTCATTTCAAAACCTTTATAACAGCCACATAGAAACTTACATCACACTTAATTTAAGCAGTAGCCAAATCTGAGCACTTGTGAAGTTGTGAAAGTCGCAGGGTGAAGGAATTTCTGAGGCAAGCTACTATGTAAGTCTTAAATACACCCATAAAAAGTATTTTAGGACCATTTCTTTTGGGGTTTTTCTCAGTGTGAGCCATTCATTTTGACTTCTTTATAAACCCCTTTCTCCTTTCCTAAGGGGATTTTTTTTGGCTCCAGAATAACCAGTAAAGATGAGGAGGGGAAAAAACATAACCAAAAATAATTCTCCTCCTCCTACCAAGAAAAAAACAGAAGAAGAAGAAAAAAAGGAAATGTTGTTGGTAGGCAGGTAGTCCGTCTCCAGCTCAGCTCACAGGAGGGGGGGCTCCTGATGGAGTTGGGATGGACCGCCACAGGATTGGTGGATGGCTGCTCTCGGTGTGGCCCCACGCCAAGCCCTTATGTCTTTATATACTGTAAACAGATGACCGGACAGTCCTGAGTGTGCATCGCATCTACTCTGCCTCTCTCCATCTCCACTGCTCTCTCTTCGGGGCCCCTGTCAACCTTTAACTCCAGCAGCATCCACCTTCTTCTCCTCAGCTCTCTTCTTTCCCCACTCCAGCTGTCTCTTCTCCTCGGCGGTGAACACAATGGCCACGCCGAACCTGCTCCTCACTTTATCCGTGTGGCTTCTGGCTGGGAGCCTCTTAGCGGAGGCGACTTACTACCGGCACCACCGCTACGTCCCCCACTTCTACCGCTACCGGGAGCACTCCGCCAACACGGAAAACCTCCTCCCTGAGGTCTCCAACCCGGTGCCTGAAGCCTCGCAGCCCGGCGTGCCGACCTACCCCGAGATCCCCGAGGTGTTCCACCCGGTACCTGAGGTCATCCACCCCATACCAGAGGCTTTCCACCCGGTGCCCGAAGTCGTGCATCCTGCACCTGAGCCTTACCACCCACACGAGGTTTACCAGCCGGTGCTTGAAGCCTCCTCCCCTATCAACGTGAGCCGGGTTTTCTACGGGGTCATGTTTGATGCTGGGAGCACAGGCAGCAGGATCCACATCTATAAGTTCATCCAGAAAGACCCTGGTAAGTTCCCAGTCTCTACTTTCCCTCTCTCTCCAGCTCTCTCTCTCTCTTTAGTCTGAACCAATAGCAGGGCTTTGCACATGCTGCTGGCTCCCACTCTGTCTGCTTGCTGTTAGGTCATTCACTGTGTGGTGTAAGGACAAACATGCACCGGCACAGTGCACGGGCAACACAGCTTCTAAAAGTAGCTGAGGTGGACTTTTAATTTGCCTGTCTGACTCAACTGTGTAGGAAGCAGACCTCTAAAACTGAATCAGGACGTAGGTGAAGTCTAAATATCATGAGTTGAGAAAGGAAAGGTATGCAATTACATGCACTAGAGTTTCTGTTTTTTCCCAGAATATCATAGCTGCGCTCTGGTTCATGAACTGTTCACTGATATTGACTTCTTTTTTTAGTTGAGCTGCCAGTTCTGGACAATGAAATGTACCATGCAGTGAAGCCTGGACTGTCTGCGTACAAGGACAACCCCAAGGAGGTATGTATGCACGTATACTCCATCACTTATTATTCATTATCGGGTATATTAGGGAGTAGTTCGCTGTCTGCAAATTACTGGGATTTTCTTTGGGTTGGGCTCAAGTGATGTAAACACTGCAATTACAAAAATGCCTCCTGCTGATGCTGTCACTGCTGCCCACTCCTGCCTGCCCTATTTACCCACCTATGACTTACACATATTTTTTAAAGACTTTGATCACTGACGAAATGTCTTCGTTTGATTATGAAATGTCTCTCCTCCTGATGATTATGCTGCCTGTAACTGATCTCCGTCTCTTCTGCAGGGTGGCAACACCATCCGACAGTTGCTGAAGATTGCCAAGAAGACAGTGCCAGAGGAGGATTGGAGGAGGACCCCGGTGGTCCTGAAGGCCACAGCAGGTCTGCGCCTGCTGCCTGAAGACAAGGCCAATGCTCTTCTGAAGGAGGTGAGGCACGTTTTCTCCCTGCCCTCAGACAGTTTGGCACAAACGCCACCCGTCCCGCCAAGGAGCGGGATGAGAAACCACTAAGTGCTTACAAGTGTCACTGAAAAAAAGGCGGCAAGTCTGCCCATTTGGTGGCTATCATGTTGCAAAAAACAGCTGTTGTGGGGTTGTGTGGAGTAACCATATTTGTCATTTAAAGTATTAAATCCAGGCTACTGTTCCAGCTGTGCTTGTGGTTGAGTTATCTGTCACTCTACAACAGAACAGACACAGTTTGTAGAGCCTGAATCGAGTGTATCCTAACAACAGAAGAGTATTTGGGGGTGTAGTGTTGTATCATTGAGCTGCTTTAACACATATCCAGTAGATTATTGTAATGAAATGGTGATAAATGTATTTGACAGGTTCGAGAGGTATTTGATGAGTCCCCGTTCTTTGTGCCAAACAACAGTGTTTCCATCATGAATGGAGCAAAAGAAGGTACGTTATATTTTCATTTTATTTATTCATTTGTTATTTTCGACAGTGGTATTGTCTGACCAGGTGCTTTAACTGTCTCATTCACTGAGGATGCATCAAACAATACTGCTCTCGTAATTCTTTTTACAAGAGGTCTGTTACTACCTCACTGAGACAAATAAATATGCCACTGTGAGTTGCTGCCCCACGCCCAATAATTTAGTGGGATCCTCCACATCACTCATTAAGACACCCTTACTATGTCATGTTTCATCATACAGTATGTGCCATTCATTATCCTCATTTTATGAGCGCAATAACTTGACATCTAAGACAATAGTAATTACCTGGGCTGGTCTGCAGTCCTGCATATTAGTTACACCAACTCTTTACTGCTCCTTTAATATCAGCTTAATGAAGTAGAGCTGGACTAAAAGTCATCTTCAGTTCCCTTTTTATTCTTTGTGCTTGAACACAGTCAAATGTGAACATTTGGCGTAAGTGAGTTGTAATCACCTCTCAGGCTTTTACTAATGCAGACATTTTCACCCACGTGCTGTTTTAGGAGTCCTCGCCTGGGTCACAGTGAACTTCCTTACAGGTAAGACATTGCTTGTGTTTTGCTATGGTGGTGTTAGTGGTCAGGAGGCTCATATCTGAGGCTCCAGTGTACACAGAAGCCCGGCAGTGAGAGACTCTTGTCTCCTGTCTGAGGTTATGAGCTTGAATCACTGGCCCCAAAACAGCTTGCAAAAACAAGCAATATTTCGTCACGTTTTTTTCACACAGCTATGGCACCTTTCAATTTTATTTTAAACAACAACTTTAAGCTTCAAACCCAAAGGGTATAAAAAGATATGTATCTGACAATCAAGAGTACACAGCATGCTCTGTTGATGGATAGCGGATGATGGATAGCACCTCCTCCTAAGTTTCCTTCAGCCAGTCTGATCTGTCTAACTTTGAGCTTATTTACAGGTCACTTGTACTCCAACACCAGGAAGACAGTGGGCATCCTGGATTTGGGTGGAGGGTCTACGCAGATCACATTCCTTCCAAAGTCAAAGGTGAATTAAATATTTGATTTAGTAAATAAATCTGTTCTTACCAAAAATACACCACTAAACATTTGTTGTTGTTATTGTTGTTTATCCAACAGAAAACGATTCAGTCTGCTCCAACCAGTTACATCGCCAAATTCAACCTCTTCAACCACACATATCAACTCTACACACACAGGTAAATAACAGACAAAGATGCTATATTCTCTATGGATTTGATTTTGCCCAAGAACATAACACGAAACATACATATTTATCTAAAATCTGACTGTAATTTTATGTCACCATCACATAGCTACCTTGGAAATGGACTGTATGCGGCTCGACTGGCAACTCTTGGAGCACTAGGAGCTGATGGTATTTAGCATCTTTTATCACCTTTCTGTTTGCACTCTGTGTCATTCTTTCATTGGGAGATGGCAAACTGTTTCTTGTTTTTGTTTTCCCAGGTCTAGATTGGAAAGTCTTCACGAGTTCCTGCCTCCCGAAAAAGTTCAGAGAAGATGTGACTTTTGGAGGAACCACCTACAAAGTTAGCGGGATTCCAGACGGTAAGATAAAAGCACGCTGAGGTTTTGATTGCCTTCCCAGTGCCTTGGATCCAGCGATCCGTGCATTCCTCTCTCAACTGTGGAACACAATAGCGTACAGTATAATACAGTCTCACATGAGAACATTTATCCGCTGCAGTTTCTGTAACCTTGGCGCCAAACGCATGTTTTGTCATGCTCTCTCTCTCTGTCCTCCCTCTTGAACAATTATACTGCAGTCAACCTTGTATTTAAATGAAAAGAAAACTGTCAGTTAACTTCACAAATAAGGCAGTCACTCCCATACCACAGTCAAGTAGCCAAGAGATGCTGGGCTTGTCCCTGAGTTGTTATTTTTTTTGTGTAACGAGTGGCTTGATCTGGACCGCTCACAATTATGTGGTAAAAATAGACAGCCCAACAGGGCCGCACTAACTGCTGCTCTTGTCAGCACATGGTTTTTGCCGGCACAACTGAGCCAACCATGCCCATGGGGCTGTGTGAAACTTGTCCTTCTGGGGCTTCCCTTGTATATTATCTGGTGAGCCCCTAGCTTCAACCCCCGGCTGACCTCAAACTGAGGCTCCAGACTCTCTGCATTCCAACCATCGCTGCATCCAAGCGCCTTTAACTCATTGTTAACTCATTTTAAATGCTGGTTAAATAATTCTTTGACAAAACTACATTTACAAATTTTCTGTCTCTTCAGGCTACGCCGGCTACAAGTTGTGCTACTATGAGGTGATGAAGGTAATCAAAGGAATAGTGCACCAGCCCTATGAAGTGAAGGGCAGCAGTGTCTTCTACGCTTTCTCCTATTACTACGACAGAGCTATGGAGTCTGGCCTCATCGGTGAGTGGGCACAGGCCAAAAGAGTCACCTTCCAGTGCCATTATCTTCCATGTTGATTATCATCTAGGTATTCAAATTGCATGTTTGCTTTTTTTTCTTCACAGATGGCAGTCGAGGTGGTGCGCTTGAAGTCAGGGATTTTAAGAAGAGAGCCAAGGAAGGTGAGAGTCACATGTTATCTTCTCCAGGGTTGGACTTGTGTATGAAACTGAAACAGTCTTACAAGTTATATATATATCAGTCTAACCACTGAAACTTCACCCAACACGGTCTATGCTCTAAACAGCAGAAGCACTAAACTGGTTTGTGCCCAAACAAATTGACAGCTTATCCTGAATTTATTACAACAATAAAATGTACCCAATTATTTCCTAAAATGTGTTATGGAGATGGATTATAAGACAAACGTAGTTTATTATAGAGTAAATATATGTTAAGATCACTTTAAATTGTTGTAGTATGCTCATCAGCTCGAGTGTGTGACACTTAATGTCCATGTAGAACGAGATTTATAGCAAGTCGGAACGAGTTGGTGTGTTATGCAAGGCTGTTTGTGCTGTGAGAACAGTCACATGGTCTCGAGGAACAAGTCTGGCTCAGGCCGGGCTGGCAGCTGAGCTGAAGATGTCTCTCTGGCGCAGGCAGGAGGGCACCTGACAGCCACACACCACCTGGGGGCTGACACATACTGAAACACACAAACTGTGTCCTGGGCTGTTTAACACCGCCACCCACCCGCAGCCTTGTGCTGACCCTCAGCCCTTCCCCTCGCACCTCCCTGTTTATTCAGCCAAACAAAACAGAAAGGTCACCTTTTAATCATGTAGCACAGGGGTTAGAAAAGGTGTTTGTTATTTTTTGTTCATACATGGAACGTGACTCCATTATATGATGCTGCAAGGTGTCTCCGTGTGTCAAATGCTTTTTTTTGTCAGTAGTATGTGAAATCTGTGTTAATGCCATGTCTGAAAGCTGTGGCCTTTTGTGTTTGCAGTGTGCAACAAAATGACCAAATACCGTGCTATCAGCCCCTTCCTCTGCATGGATATGACATATATCACTTGTCTGCTAAAGGAGGGCTTTGGCTTCAAGGACAGCACTGTGCTGCAGGTGAGCAAATCAGAGCCAGGTTGCTGTGGACAGCGAAAACCTTCATATTCTGTCTGTACACAAAAACATTATGTTTTTTAAATCAGTATGACAGTAGGTGCAGCAAATGTGCGTGTTTCTTTGTGGTCTTAACGTTGACCCTGATGTCTCTTGGTTCAACAGCTAGCCAAGAAGGTGAACAACGTGGAGACGAGCTGGGCCCTGGGGGCAACCTTTGACTACTTCAGAAACCTCGACATCCACTAAGGACAGCTCGGTGTCTCTGCAGCCGGCACTGAGAGGGACAGTCTGTCACTGTGGGGCTTCCCTTCCTCCATCCACCCTCGGATCAGCCCGTCCCCTCACAGACGCACCACGGTCCCACCGCACCCCCCCTCCCCTTCTTTTCCTCAACCTCGGCACCCTGCGAACACTTCGAGAACTGTTGAAAAAAGAAATCACTATATTTTTTATAAGGCCAGCTATTTCTACTGTATTTTGAGCTCACAACTGGTGGGCTGACTTTTAAAAAAAAAAAAACGTTTACATTTTTGATTCCTTATGGGTGTCTGATCTGAAATGTCTTTCTCACCTACTTGTGTAGAGGGTAGTTTTGAAGCAATACAACCAGTCATGGTATTTTGGTGCTCACTGTGGTCCTGGTGTGCGCTGTGCAGTACAGTGGAATTTATTTACAGACTAGTGGCTGGAAGTGCAGCCATAGTTGTCTTTCCAAATGCTTGTAAATCCTCTCCTTTTTATTCTAGCAGTTAAGTTTTACAGGACCCTAATTCATTTTAGCCCAGCCTTAGACAAGTTAGACATCATTGGAAATAGAGCATTTGACAACCATACAGCTTCTTTTCTTCAACTTTGCACATAACACTTTAATTGCAAATATTGTAGCTAAGACATGATCAGTTGCTTCGATGTTTGTACATATTCACCATGACTGAAGGGGGGGCAAAGAGAGCGCTATGGAGAGATGCCTCTCACACACTGTGCTGTATAGCTGTTACATGTTTGAGGTTAATGCCTGTCTTTTAAAGTTCAGCCATTATTGTTTGTTTTGTCTAGAGTGGAAAAGACCTTATCAGGCATGGCTAAATAGCAGGGGCCCCAGGTCTGAACTGTATTTTAGACTAGCAACAGAAAAACCTCTCATCAAGGGTAGATAGTTCATCCATCAACGTAATTTACAGCCATTAGATGCAGCAAAAATGTAAACAGAAATTATGTAAAAAGCCCATAACTCCTTCATTTGTTGCCGTTTGCTCAGAAACATTAGTAATATTGAATTCTGTTTGTCATTTTCATGTGAACTGTACAAATATTTAAATAACTAAGTTTATCTAATGTAGAGTATTTTAATTATCCAATATTAACTCTTGAACTTTCTGTGTAACTGCTCATTCAGCCGTGCCTTTGCTGTCTTTTTTCAGTATTCAACATGTTCAATAACTACTGCTGTATATACATAATGTAAACTTTTATTAGTAAAATCTTTTGACAGGAACTGCTTTTACATTGCAAAAACTTTATGCTGCACAATCTCTCAGAAATGCCTCTATGTTCATCAGTATGAATAACCTGATGACTGACAATATGTAAATTGTTGTTTTTATTAAATCCAGTGAAATAAGTGTATACTATACATGTGTTTTAATAAAACATGAAAAATGTAATTTGTGTATTTGTATTTTTTTGAATTGAGACTTCTTGAACGTAAAATAATTTCATCAAACATTGGATTCAGGACATTATCCATGACTACACAGTCTGCATACTGTTTCCTCCATTCACATATCTTCATGTCATAATTTAAAGATGTACTTCTTGGATAATTCAGAGCTTGGTCTATGATCTGCAAAATAGGTTTATAACATAAAATCCACAATCCTTATGCTCTTGATATGTTGTGCTGCAATGTACCAAACACACACAAGAAAAAAAAATCATGAAAGAGTAAAATATATCTTTATTATTTTATTTTTTTTACATTCACAATTTTTACAGCCTTTAAAGCTCACAGTCTCTGGAGATCCTCTGCATGACGGATGCATCACTTGCTCGCAAACGCCATGATCTGCTCCTGCAGAGGCAAAAGAGACGACGACTCAGAAACTCTTTAACCTTTGAATCATGCTCACTAAAAGCCTGTTACAAGTGCGTGGCACTGCGCATCTCGATACAAGACCTGTAAACCAGCGAACTCACAACATTTAATATGGAAAAAATGTCACGTTGAAATAGTGAAATGCCTTTACAACCAGTTACAGTTGTGTTGGTCTGAATCACTTAGTAGGGAATAAAACCATTTCACATGAGTGGTCGGTAATAAAAGGGGTGTGAAAACACAAGCCAACACCACTGTCCGCTGCCCCGGGGCCGGCCCTGCACCCCACCCACACACTTTTGGTAACACTAAATTTGGGGCTAAACTTAGATGCCATAGTAGTAGGTTCAGAACCCTGGAAATTATAGACACCGCTAAAGTAAAGCTCCGTGTAATCAGAAAAGAGGGCAGAGGGTGGGGTCACGGTGGGGGCGGAGCTTAGGCTTGTCAGGTGGTTGATATTGTCTGAGTGATGGCCAGGTTCACTGGGTTGTACAGGAGGATATGTTTGGAGGTGGAAGCTAGAAAAGAGGGAGCTTACTTTAAGTGCTGGCAGCATGTTGGTTGCCTGCAGACCGAAGGTGCGTAGAAGGACAACAGGAGCAACGTTAGTTGAATAAAGGCGTTTCATGAGATCGATGGCAGCCATCATGGGCAGATTGTGTCGCTGGCGTTCAGTTTCATATTCTAACAGGTGCTGTATCGCTCCTGCAAAAACAAAGACTGGGGGTTAAGAACTAGTCTAAGCTTGTGTATGTCATATGTTTTCTGCATTAAGTCAATATACTGGTGCTATTTTGACTTCAGAACATTTAACAGAGGAAAAAAATACACATAATATCTCATAACAGGATTTCATTTTTTATGAAAAGCAACTTACATACAGTTCTTGGCAGAATAAACAGAAAAAACATCAAATAAATGTTACCGGAAAAGCTGATGCTTTTTATAATTCAGATCAACAGCATGCGTTTGAGCTGGGCTATGGAAAAGAGCTTAGGGGAAACCACTGTGCTATGGTTGCAGCGCTTGTGTCTGTTTAGAGTTCTCACTGACCCAGATCCTTCCCGTTAAAGGCCGCCTGGCTCAGGAGCTGCGTGAGGCAAGCCACATCCCCAAAGCCCAGGTTG
This sequence comes from Enoplosus armatus, assembly GCF_043641665.1. Classification (NCBI taxonomy): domain Eukaryota; kingdom Metazoa; phylum Chordata; class Actinopteri; order Centrarchiformes; family Enoplosidae; genus Enoplosus; species Enoplosus armatus. The sequence continues at coordinate 9,712,002 of NC_092194.1, forward strand.
GCTCCCTGACCCGCCAGAGGATGGACGCGATGGGCTGCATCCCTGCAAAGACAAACAAATCCCTCTCTGTCCAAATATGTTCAACTCACAGAACGCTATTTTATGCACAGAGCAAGATCAAAGTGTCATTCCCTTACATGTGAAGTAAGTTGGAGATCAATCGCAACTTGACAGGCTGATTTTTGGGACTTTTTCAAGTTATGACTTCATTATGACTATCTTACCCAATGAGAGCTACCCGGTGCCTAATGTACTCTGATGCATGACCCATGCCCAGAGGAAACATGACCCGGGTCTTTGGGCCGATCCCTGCCACACTTGGGGGAAGCTGTCGGGGTGAACCTGCAGACGGCATGATGGCTGACAGGGCGCCGCGGAACAGAGAGCCAGCCGTCTCAATCAGCTCCGACTGGTTCTCATTACTCCACTGTTAGTGCACACACAGACAGGCAAGAAAACAGAGACATATTCACAGAGAATGAAAAATGGTCAGAAGAGAGGGAAAACAGACATTATCCCTTTGAGTGGACAAAGAAATTAGCAGACATAGGAGTAAAGCTGAACTCCAGGCCAGCGAAAGTACTTTCTTTTCCCCCCTCCCTAACTAACTGGTTTGGCAAGGCTTCGGGAGCTGGGCTAATTAAAAGAAGATGCCGGCCAGGCTATGCAGTTGAATTAGCTCTGTTTGAAAAACATTCCATGCAGTAATGGTCGACACTGGGAGACCACAGGTTTAATTAGCAAACCAGGCCTGAAACCGAACGTGACTCAACCGTGGTGACCCCGTCCATCAGCAGGCCCAGTAAAAATAGCCAGCTTGGGAAAAACGAGTTTCTTCAAACATAAAATGGATAGGGAAATATTAGAATTGTATAAAGTTTGGGCAAAACAATGACAATATTGTTTGTGTGAGTCTCTAAAAACAGCCCAACACGTGAGTGAGTCTGTGGAGAACCCCTGCCACATACAGTACACTGCACGCGAATACAGAAATGTTGCAACATCTCGCTGACAGATGTGGAATCTGACTACAAATACAGCATCAGCAGTTTAAAGGTTAGAGCAAGACTCACGAAGGCAGAGTTGATGGCGTCGACAAAGCTCTCCTCATCCAGCTCCAGCAGCTCCTCTGCGAGCCGATGGCTGGTCGACCACACCAGGGAGCTCTTTGTGTCCGACAGCTGCAGTGCACAGAGCATGGACGCTGAAGCGCTATCAAATAGTTATCTGAGAGACATTTTGGATATTTTGCAAGAAAAAAAAAATTGTAGATAAATTACCGGTAACATTGCAATGGGTCCTGTAGGGAGGAACCTCTGCCATGCGACATTGTTCTCCGTGGGCTGTCCAACACATAAATTAAATCGAATTAAATATGATACTGAAATATTGCGGCATTGTATTGTAGGGCATACATTTTAATTACATATATTGCACATAAAAACAAGATATTATAAAGGGTACTTCTGGGCGGTTGTTCTCTGCATGCTGACAGATGTGACATTAAAATTACTATGATAATAAAAACACTCAGTTACATACAATAATGTTTGCTTAAATGTTTGAGTGTGCAAATTATAAATACAATATGCAGGGAGGGATGCATAGCGCACATTATAATAAAGCATCAAGAATTATACTGTGTGCACGTGCTGAATGTGATACTTACCTCCGATAGGTGCAGCACAGCAACCACAGCAGATTGGTCATAATTCCACTTGACTGTGGGTATCCCCAATTCCCGCCTCACCATCGAGTTTGGTCCATCCGCACCAATCTGCAAGACAGATGAGAAAAAGGAAAAAATAAATAAACAAAAAAGGACAAGGACAGATGAACAGCTACTGTTTGTGTGACGGAATCAAACTGACCAGCAGCTTGGTCTGAACTGTCTCTCCGCTGGCCAACGTGACCTGGACCCATGGGATGGAGTCTGCTGCCTGGTGGGGCATGGGCCACGCATACTTCACCACCTTGGACCTGTACTTAACTTGCACGTTATCTGGCAAACAACAAGGACATGAAACTGGTGACTACAAAGGCTGTAGAAAAAAAAAGAAAAGCAGTGGTTCTTAAAATGGCAACTGGTGTGACATGCTCACAACAAAGGGATCAATCTGGGTGCTGTGTATGTATCATCACACTAAATCAGTACTTTGCTGCTTTTTTTCCCATCAAAAACGAGAGGATGGTTTGGCTGCAGCCAAAGCAGTGGAAGATCTATAAACCACCTCATAAAACACCACTGGTTTTCCTCCCTGGCACATGGTAGCTGCCGAAGTTCACATTTGACAATCTTCTTAATGGCCTTGGCCTGCCACACAGCACTGACTAATAGTGTTTATCTACAAGAACACCACGCCACACTTTGCACATGCTGCCAGCTTGTTAGATTTTGCGCTAAAACGGCCCCTCTTCCCAAAATATCAGCAGCTGGACACCCCAAACATGAAAAGGATCCCGAGCTACGCTGGCTCACGCCGACTTGGAGCAGGACCCATCCACAGAACGGCTACTGGTGAACACAAATGTCAAATATGGGTTTTCAGTGATTGGAGTGCAGGGTTACATTGAAACCAGCTGGCATGGAGCACACTTTTCATGTAGTGCATTGAGCATAACAACACCACGGCTAAAATGAGAGGAGAGAAGAGAAGAGGACAAATGGGAGGCACATGAGGCAAAAACGTGCCGTGACCACACATCCGTTGTTTGGTGCAAAATGTTGAAAACTGTTTATAAATATGGCACTTTAACTGTCAAGCACACAGCAGCGCTAAGTTTTATTTGCGAACCTCACAAAAGTTGGTCTAATGTCAACAGCAGTATGGCACTATACACCGTCAGCGCTTTAGTGAGAGGTGGCAAAGCTTGGGAGCACATGGCAGCTTTAAATAGGTCACTGGACCACTTCACGTGTCCTCAGAGGGTGCCGGGGCTCTGCAGTTTCCAAAATGTGAGGTTTTGATCGAAATTGCAGGGAAAACATGGACGGCTCCAAGAGCTTAACTTGTCTTTAAAAACAGTCACCAGGAGAGAGTACAAATAAACAAAACCTGGGGACAGGATGGAATAAATGTGGTGGCATTAGCTGCCAGACTCAGCGTCCATTAGGCAGATGGAACAGGAATCAAGAGGTATTAACAGAGCACTGCTACTGTACGGGGCTTCATGTTTTAATCATAAATGCTGTGCTTACCGGACAGGCTGTCCAGCCGCTTAGTGAGCGCAGCCACAACGATGTCGTTCTCCACGATGTATGCCATCTCGTCCAGCAGGTTCTCCTTATCGAATGTGATCAGGGCATCAGAGCAGGCATCCCAAACCTAAATGAGAGACCCGTTATGTCTGTGGTCTACGAGTCTATGGTTAAATGCATCCCCTCTCCCTATATATAGCTGAGCAGAGAAGTGCCGCTTCATTGAGCTGAACACATCAAAGTTGTTAGCTGCTGTCGGAGGTTGGCAAAGCCGACATACATCCAAAACAGAGCGATGAGGGTCACCAACACCCCTCTGGCTGGACGGCTGACACCAGCTTAATGGACCCTCTGAGGTGGAGGACCAAATGACATTTTGTGATGTGGATTTTTTTTTGCAAACATTTTCATGGAAACACAAATAACAAATGACATGTTTGTGAACATAAAGAGAAAGTCAATATTTATCCGCAACCCAAAAGTGGCAGAATGAGATATCGTTTTAGGTTACGGTAATTCCAGCCCTGAAAGCACCGTTTGAGTTAAACATGGGGGGGTGAAAAGTGTTTGTACAAGGTTAATCCTCTCCTGGCTTGTAACTATGGTGACAGAACCCATCATTCTGCAGTAATATGCTGCTGTACTACTTTTTTCCAACTTGCCATAAAGTAGGGGGATATACCCTACAGAAAACCACTAATGGCAGTGGGTTTGCAACTTGTGATAAGTGGTTGGGCAGAAAGATTTACTGAGACCAGCCCAAAAATTGTTTTGGGTTTGTTTAATGCGGGGTGAAATAATGCAGCTTCGGGGTAGAAACAGCTACTACATACTTTCAGTGCAAGATTTAAACAATGCACTTCCTCGCAACTTTATAGAGAGAAATGTGGGCAAAATGACGTTTGCCTTCTGTTTCAAATCTAAACCCTCAATGCTTACTAGACATTTAAGGTAGAAGAGCATTTTATTACGTGGAAAGAATGTTATTTAGAGCTGACCTGCAGTACATACTTTCCAGTGCTATGGCTGGAGATGTATATGACTGAGATTCAATGGACAAACAAGCCAAAACAGCGGTAGCAGAGTGAAGGTATAATGGGAGAGGTACACTACCATAATCACTGTAAGGCACTGCATGATGACATCTTAGGCCCAGAGAGAAACCCTGCGGTCGAGTGTTTGGTACACGCCGACCACATCTTACAAGAGGGCCTGAGCCTGCATCCGCAGCCGTAAAGCGGGTTCACTCTGCAGCAAACAACCACTCTCCTAATCTTTCATCTTCTTCCCGTTGTTCGCATGAATCTTCATAATTATAAGACGTGGGGAATGAGTACCAATTTGAAAACGTCAAAATGATTTACTCTTCATAGAAAACACGGCTTTAATAAATACAACTTGCGTGGTCAGAGAGCCTTCCGTACTTTGAATGAGCCAGGAGGTGGCCTTTTTTTTTTTTTTAAATATACCTTGTGTTCTTTGGCATTCCCTGTGCCACAGATCCTGCAGAGCTACTGAAGAGGCATAAATTGCACGAAGGAATGAACAAAATGCATGTTATGTCATGTCATGAAACAACTGTTAGTCATTTTAATGTGAACAATTACATACCATACACATGATTATATGATGCAGTATTGTGTTGCTTGTTCATTAAGCTGAATGACTGAGTAGAGGCTGAGTGTCACAGATTTTTCTCCCCGCAAATTGTATGGTGCTATGATTGATGGATGATAGAAATACATACAGTATGGCTGTAAATTAGAAAGTCTGGAGGACATATGAAGAAAAACTAAGAAGTTGTGTAACAGAGGGATTCTGGGAGCAGCTCAGCACTGCAGCAGGCTCTAGGTTATTTTTGTTTGTCTCGAAATGATACTTTTCTGAATTTTTGACATAGCGGTACAATTGTAGTTACTGTACCCTTGTGTTGCACAGATTTTGAAGAGAATATAGAATGTAATAGTGAGCTGAAGATCAACGTACCTGCATCTTTTTATAGGGCTTGCACCTCATCTTTGTGATGTGTTCCCATGCTCCAATACCTGTGCGAACACAAACACGTTTCAAAACACACATTACAATACTAATTTAATGCAACAATGTATTACAAATAATCGTAATCTTACTCTGAAAGTCAAAACATGAATTGGTTGAATTTTAACAAAAGATGTTTGTATAATGTACAGCATAGAAGGAAATTGGTCCACCTGGTCTTTGTGATCAGGGTCAAGTCTGAGGTGAACTGGGCAGATTTTAGCAGCACTGGGACCAACTAGTATCTGGTAACATGGATTTGTTTTCCTCTGCTGAGCTGAGGATGAGTTAAAGCCCATCCATTAAAAAAAAACTGTGTAAATCTTTAAAGGAGGACACAAGCTTGTGGTAAATTTGTCTGCCAAGTGAGTGAGTTCCCTAAGCTCAAGTTCTTACCTTTTACTTTTTGCGCAGATGCCAGTGGGAGTGTGAGAGTGCATTCCTTTCAAATACTCTATTAACATTTCAAGTGTCAAATTCAGATAATGTCTCTGATCAGATAAAGGGTTTAACTTTAAAGTCAATAAATGATACAGAAATACTGCAAGAGAGCACAGTGAAGGAGGTTGAGATGTTAAGCGAAGTCTCTCACTGGCATCTGCGCAGAAATTATTTTCAAATTATTATCAAGGTACATTGGAATATGAGATCTACTGGGGAGGTAATGTTGTTGTCCATGCTCTTATCACTGACCTGCTTTAGTTGACTACATACTGTACTTGATGTTATTTTAAGACCTCAATAAGGATAAATTTAGATGTGCACAACAATCGGTCATTTAGCCAAATGATTATTGTCTAAGTAATTCCTAATCTGTTTTGACTACCTCAAATGAAAATGAATGAATCCTTTTGGAGACATTTTAAACTGTGTTCACTGTGAGAAAATGCAGACTTTGCCAAACACTTGGAAAGTGCAATGACACAAAATCAGTCTGTTACTTTCTTTGTAAACCATCATCTGGTTCATTGGTGAGAAGTAAAACAGTGGTTTCATGTGGTAACACATACAGGTAAAGCCTGAAAGCTCAGGTCTGGACTGATGGCCATGTTCAGCTATTTTTAATGGATTCTAGACCTGAGTCCATCAAGTCCAGCTAAATTTACAAGGCCTGAAATCCAAGACTATCCCTTTCTCTGGCTGACAAAATCTCTAACCTTGAGAGAGAGATACTTTTAACTACAGGTTGGGCAGTAGAAAAACTTGTTAACGTAAGTAAGCAAAAAAAGTAGTGTCAGGAAACATCCCAGGTGACGCATCACATGAGGAACAATTAAGGTCAGATATGATCCCTGCTAAGCCCGGGTGACTGGACAGTGTCTGATCCCTGGCTTACCTTGAGGGAGCCATTTAATAGCCTAGCACCAGAAGCGTCTCACAGGAAGGAAGCTAATCACCACAGAAATAACTTTTTGATTTCTTCTCTGTCTGTGCCCTTTAAACATATAAAACCTATCAACAAGAGCCTGACAGTGACAGTGTATACTGTACCGCTGAGGAGGGTGGCAGAGCCCGGACTGATGGAGCTGACTCTGGTGCTGTAGGCTTCTGGGACCTTGTCCATCACTTTCTTGTTGCCCGCTTCAAGCAGGAGAATCTTCTTACCCACCAAGTTGGGATCCATGCCTGTCAAATATCATACAAATGTGATATAAAAAAGACAGCATATATATGAGATTGAGTCTCAGCAGCGTTACTACAGTAGCATGTATTGTTCAAATCGTGTGCTGGAGCTGTGAGTGTTTAGGCATGTCTGGTATCATCAAATTTGACTCTACATGTTTTTTTCCCCATTGCATAACATCTCAGAGTTTATATTTTAATAGATTAAATAGAGTAATCATCACAGGTTTATATGGGTTGATCTAAAGAGACGCATGTTTGGGTGAATGGGGACAGCTTCTGATAGCACTACTTTTTATTTTAGATTTGACTGGTTAATAACAGATGAAGTCACACTCACCTAGGGAACATGCCATTGCAGATCCAACCATTCCTCCGCCGGATATAATAACATCATAAACCTCATTCTTGCCAGACTCGTCCCCGTGTTCTGCACACACTAATCCTCGGCTAATGATTTTTATAGCAGATAAATACCTTTCTGCAATAAAACACCGGCCAAGACCGTTTAAGGTCAGCGTCGCCTTTGTGAGTTTATACATGATTCTGTCTTCACTCTGTCTTCGTATGGGACAAGCTCCGCATTTAACAGGAGAAACCAGTCCAAATTTGAAGTCTGGATACTTTCATATGACAACCATACAACCGTTTCCCCTTGAATGTGTCCTAATAACAGCAGTTGGGTCCCTTCTGTAATCCAGCCATGTTGTGTTGACAAGCGCTCCAGAGGACGTACTTCCGGTTTCGCGTCCAATCACAGAAGACGTCAGGCGCGGCTGGCGTTGCTGCTTCTGTCCACAAACGGTGCTAATGCTACCAAAACTGTGTAAGTAAGAGAAACTTGCTTCGTCTTAGGTGAAATACAAAGACTCCGTCAACTTAATGTCAACAACAGACTTCATTATCTTACCGAATAAGCGGTAGTATATCTTGCCAGCGGGGATGTAACTTAACCTCCGAGTTCGGAAGACGCTTCGACGCCAAGAAACACTTCCTAAAACTCGTCTTTTACCAGGTTTGCGGCTCATTATTACTTTCCCTTTGCTTTTAAGTGGCAGAAAATAGAGTATAAAAGTAAATACGTATAGAAACTGAACTTAGCTGAAGCTAAATAGCTAGTAGTCCCTAAATCGACTTTACACAGTATGTCGAGAGCGTAGAGGTCTGGTTGCCATGGTAACCCGTATACACAGGCTCGAGGTGGAGATGTCAGCAAGTTTGATTTTTTTTTTTAAAGTAAGTAACGATTTATATTATTGATGGTGAATAATTACATATTTTGTCTCCATTAATTTATTCATCCTTTACGAATATCGTTGTAAAATGTCAGAATTGAATGGCAAATGTCCATTACAATCTCCCAGAATGCAATCTAAAAAAGATATTTTATTTATAATGATTTAAAATTGAGAAAAACAGCAAATCCTCATGATTTAAGATTTGACTTGCAACAGTTATTTTCATTAAGGATTAAATATTTTCTTACTATTTTCTCGAATAATGGGATTGATTCCCGGAGCCCATTGTGACATATATAGAGTTTGTTTGTTTTGTTCAATGGTCCAAACCCAAAAATATTTAATTTACAATCAAGAAAGCCACTTCTAAGTAATAAAACTGACATATATTCACATTTGAGAAGCTGGAACCGGAAAATTCTTGAAGACAATTACATAAATGAATAATCAATTATCAAAATTGTTCCCAATTTTCTGTCCACCAGCTAATCAATTAATTGTCTAATCATACCTGCTCCATTTAAAATGTTGTTCAACTATTATTCTATTCTACGATTCAATTTAAGAAAATGTGCAGAAATCAAATGATATGAGGACAGCACAATATGAACTTAGTGAATGATGTTTATGTTAAGTTTTCTGTCATTGTTTGTGTATGTGTGTGTTTTGATGTGAGTGCACATGTCTTAAAATGTTGAAAGTATTGGTAGAACATTTATGGCAGGGCATTGTTTATTTATTTTGAGAAGGGGGCAGGTAATATAAGATTTTTCGATCATGGAATGTGTATTATTTTGCCACAGATCACATCTTATTGTATAAAACTTTGTGTTGGAAGAGACACTGAAGTAACCTTTATGAATTAAAATAAATAATATGTAAACATAGGAAGCAAAAGATGTTGATTTTCTTCCACTCTGCTCTCCCTGTTGTGTTTTTTGTTAGTGTCACAGGTCAGAGGAATATGTCGAAGCTGGAGACCTTTCTGCAAGATGGACTCAGATCAGAGTTAATGCTCAAGCAGCAGCTAAAGGCCCTGAGTGAGGCCCTCAGGCAGCAGCTGCAGGAGACACAGAGGAGACAGATAGAGGAGCTGGAGAGGAGGATTCATCAGAACGCTCTACTGTCAACAGACCAAGAGTCTGGTCATAAAAATGACCTGAACCATCAGGCCAAGTGGGTTTCTTCAAATGTCTTTTATGTTTTGTCATCATTATGATATATCTATTTTCTTCAAGATCTTTATGGTTTCTTTCAGACATGTAGGAATGAGGAGATCCACCTCTCCATCTGTCCTGACCTCAGACAAAGAGACTTTGCACCATCCCAGACAGTCAGAGAGGCCTAACTCATCTTCTACAGCCTGGGTATCTCCAACAAACTGGAAGCATTGTTCAATCAGGACTTCTATGCTTAAACCTACCAGGACTCAGCAGTGTGAGCGCTTAGCTTTATCTAAAACAACACAGGTGTGCAAAGAGGAGGAGGACGAGGCTGAGTGTCAGAAGAAGTTCTGCGCTCTCCCAGCCCCCAGTGATGTCATTCAGCCCCTCTATGAGGAGATGGTGGAGCTGAGAGAGAAGGAGAGGAAGCAGGGCCATGAGCAGAGGAGAAACTTCTTGCTCTCCATTCAAAAACCTTTCAGCTTCCAGGAGAGAGAAAGGCAGAAAAGGGAGAAGCTCATAGCAATTTTAAACCAAGTTTCTCATGATCAGAAAAACAAGGAAACCATTACAGTTAGAAAACCTCCTCACAAAGAAGTGAAAAACTCAGATTCTGAGCTGAAAGGTGGGTTTCCTTTTCTTTTTCGTTTATGTGTCACTCAATGGACTGAATATACTGCCAGCTTAGACCAGTACATAGACCACTGGTTCCCAACTTTTTTTGTTGTGAGCCTTTATAACCATGCTGTGCCTACTTGTGACCTCTCATCACAAGTTGTATCTGTCAGTGAGTTGTGAACAGTTCAACCAAACAGTGATGTTTCCTTCTCAAATTGTTCCATCTTTAAAGTTTTATATAGTCCAGAATAAGTAAAACTCTAGAAAAAGTCAAAAGATATAAGAAAAGGAAAAAAAGAATCTTCTTTCCTAATTTGTTAATCATTTCCTAACCCTTCGGATTTATATCATGCCATGTTGGATACATGTATACAGTACATCTGATCATCCTTATCCTCTACTGCATCTGTAATTATGTGCAGACCAGGAGCTTTGCAGACAAGTCTCCCCTCAGACAACAGTGCGACATGAGAATCCTACTGTGTCTGGCAGCCAGAGACTTCGCACTGCTGAGCGTACCAGGAAAGAAAAGCTGGGATTCCTGGATGAGAGGCCCAGCTTCCAGCCAAAAATCATCTGTCAGGTCCCTGATTTCAGCAGGCTGCACAAAGCCTTACAGACTCAAGTGCTGAGGAAAACACAGAGTAAAGATGGGATAAAATGTCAGCCCTTCCATCTGAGGACGTCGGCTCTCGCAAGGCAAAGTAGGATGAGCCCTGAAAACTCACAGGTGATATGTTTTCTTTACCACAGACCTGTTGCTGTGTTTACTATGGGCATTTGTTCAAATGGTTTCAGGTTTTTTTGTTGTTGCTGTTATTCCTTCATTAATTTCAGTGCAGTTTGGTTTTAGTTACTTCTTAGAATATGAGCCCATTTTAGTTTAGTTTCTAGTTCAAGTTTTTAATGTTATGCTTTTCATTATTTTAATCATTTAATCATTATATCATTAATCTAATTCAAGTTGTAGAAGTTTCATGGTCAACAGATTTGTCAGAGGTGGTAATTATGGTAAGCAGGGGTCTGACAATTAATGAATGAATGAATTACTTTCTTAAAATTGTTACTTCAAAAAATGAACAATGCCAGTGTCATGAGCAGAAGACATCCAGGACTCCAAAGCACCAGATGGCTTCACGTTATAGTTTTAAATGACTTCTCTGCTTGATAGATGGTTCAAGACACATCCACCCACCACTTTATCAAGTCAATACACTTCTCTTTTTTAAGGGGGGTAGGAAACCACCAGCCTTCCTTAAAGCCTGTAATGTTCTAGAGGACAAACAGTGCTGATTACTTAAATCCTTCCTTGTTTAAAAAGGTTCTTATCACTATGATTGCACCAAATGTACAATAACTGGCCTTAACAGATGAAGAACAGATGTTTACCCTACAATTTTTGCAGACTGTATAATACTCTATCATGTATTCCTGTGGTCCTTCAATACCCAGTTTGACCTGATCTCATTTGACTTTCTATTCTGTGTCCTTGGGAGTCATTTGTTTGATGATGAAAGATTTATTGTATGGGTTAAGTTCTTGTATGGCTCGTGTTATCTTTGAGGTTGTTCAGACCAGTCCCCTCAGTTGTGGAACTGTAAAGCTATTCAAAATATGTACAGTGGGCCCTCTTCATAGAGGGAATATTCCCCTCCCTTGAACAGCTGTATTTCAAACTTCCTACACCTCATAAATTATCAAGTTTGACTCAAGCCCATTTGTACAGCAACATATAATATTTGTACACTTTTTGTTCCTTATCTCAAACTTCAATCTTTTCAATTTTTATGAGATTCATCACATTTTTCACAAGACCATCCCTATATATGTTCATTGAAATTTGTCTGGGTGGATGATTCACACGAGGGCATTACAGAGTAAAAATAATTATAACAGTAATTTAGTAAGAATAACAGTAATTTGCACTAATCCAAAGTGGTAGAATGAACTTTGTGATCAGTGAAAGCTCCTTCCTGTTTTTTTTTCATATTTCCTCTGGCTAGGCCCAAAATTATACAATTACCAGAGATCTATTTTATGAACCATGTCAGACACTTATGGGCAGATTCTTCTGATTTAACTAATGACATATATACATATATAAACATACACATATATATGACACATAAAGAAGCCACTGTAGATACATAGTTTCTTTATTTGTAGATTAATGTCACATAGGTAATTGTACAAGATGTTTTCATAGCTAATTAATGTAAACTACAGAAACGTACAGATTTATATTATTATTCTATGTGTAACCTCATGGAAATTAACATCAAACGGTGTAGTCCTAAAGCCATCTGATATCAATGAGTCATTTTGTCTTTTTTTCTGTGAATGTTGTTGAAGTGTATTGTATTGATTGTTCGCACAGTAATTATCAATATAAACAAAACCGGAAAATGTAATTTTTGAAAGAAAGAAAGAAATCCATTATTATTAAGCATACTACAATTACTGAAGGTTTTTCCACCCACACAGTTTATGAATTTATTGAAAGGCGATGTTGGTCTCTAGTTCTCCTACAGTCCTTTTACATTTCAAACAGACTTAAAATAATTATTCTCATTTGGCTTTGATCACAGTGAATGCAAAGTCTTTTTTTCCACAAATTGATAGACTAGTTCTGCTAAGTTGTGCTATGCTGTATCATCTGACAGAAAACAACTTTTCACAACACACTGCACTGATTCATGCTTACATGTAGTTTACATCAGTGTATACTTTGCTGTTGTTACTACTGCACCCTGTAGGGTTTTATTTCTAAATTCTAAGATTAAATCTAAATCGAAAAAGTTGATGCAATATGTGTCAAACAATATGTTTGTTTTGATTTCAGCTAACAAAAATGTTAACTATTTCTTCCCCTCTCATCTACAGGTACCTAAAACAAGTAATCTCAGTAGAAGCAAGTCATTTGGGGCCTTAACGTCACTGTCCACAGACACACTCCCCACATACATCACAGATGCTGTCAGGAAGCGCTGCATGGCCATCAGGTGACTTGGATTATTTTGGATCTTTAGACAGCAGATTTTTCTTCCTATATAGTTTCTACACCCTAAATAGTTAAATGCTCTGACATGCAGAATATGTTTAACTTGACAGAAAGTCAATGGAGATGAGGGACAGTAAGAATCAAGAGAGTGCAGACTGGTTGAGGAGGTACCAAATGAGGTCCCAGGCCATGAAGAAGACAGTCACACTCCATGCAAAGTTGCTGGACCCACACAGCAGCTTGAAAGAAGTGTATAATGAAAAACTACAGCACCATCGGTGAGTACAGGTCAAGGGAGGCAGTTCATTGTCAATTCTGTAACCTTTACAACTCACACTACAGCAACCACACGTGCCTGCCACAGTAGCTCAAACTATAATCTCCTCTTAAATGAAGGGAGGCTGACCAACAAAGGATGAGAGAGTACACGAGGGAGTTACGGGACATGAAGGCACGAGTTAGTGAACGCCCTTATTTGTTTGAACAGGTGAAGCAGGTAAGAGGCATAGTAAGTTGAAGAGATAACATCACATTGTAAATGACATGCTCCACCAGCATAACTTTGAATTTTTATTGGCAGAAAAATGCAAAGGCTCATGCAGAGCAGACATACAGGAACAAGCTGAGGAAAGCCGGCTTAAAGGAGCAATTTGTTGAGGAAAATGGAGAATCCAGATCTGAGGAGAATTACATCCATAGCAGGTATGCAGAGTGAGAATTTTTAGTTTTGTTCATCCACTATGTAATACCACTGTGTCCGGTAAAATTATGAATAGCACTGGTGCTTGAGAGCCAAGGACTTCATGTGGTTTGGTCATGTTACATTACACAATTTTCTGAGCTGGCCCTGCAGTCTTTAGTAAAGACTGTAGCCAAGCAAAAGTTCGATGTAATTACCATATAGCCATTTTCTAACCCAACATGTCTGATTTAGGGAAGAAAATGTAGACGACGGGGAGAAAATTGAAGATGTGGAAGAGAGGAGCGTGAAGTCCAAAGGGGAAGAAATGTCATGATCAAAAAGGGTTCAGGCGGCACAGAGCTCCTTATGGCCTCTCTGCTAGAAAACAACATTGTACTCAAAAATGATTCATGTCACGGCTAACTATCCGCACCAAGTGTTTGATAGTTTAAGATGTTCAACTGTAAATTATGAAATTACACAACATCTGGATTTTACAATCACACATGTGAGGGGTTACAACTGAAAGAAAATAAAAGTTTATGGAACTGTATATGTTTATAAGTAATGAATATTTTATATGCTTTGAGTTTTTCACACACACACACGCATACACACACATATATATATATATATACGATCTATGAGTTGTGCATGACATTCCAAGGAGATTAAACTGAAAATAAAAAAGCTACTTTTGGTTTTATGACAATAATTTTGCTAAAGGAATATGAACACTGTAATTTAGAGGATGATGAACACTTGGTTACCAGAATAAACAGTTCAAAAACAAAATGAGAACACCAGTTGAGACCACTGTGTCTGTAACATTAATTTGCGTTTCACCCACACTAAATCAAAAAAGACTATTTTTACAGTGAAATATTTTACTTGTTTTACTTGTATTTTCTTTAGAAAAATTTAATAAATGTATATTTTGTAATTGCGCAGATCCCATAAGGACACCAAGCGTCTGAGATGGGCTTTTCTCAGATGGTTGGGTTAAAGTTCCCAGTTGTGTCTTCAGCCACAGTGCCACCTAAATAAACAGTTCACAGAGACCAGTCCAGTGGTCGGCTCCAAGCCCATAGACCCACATCAAATACTCGTGCTTAGACAGCTGACTGCCAAGAATTTTAGAAATCATTTTTACTTTACAAACCACGTGGGAATGTCTGAATACATATATAATCATAATCAAAATGTCATGGAGACCAGTACATATCATATGGGTACTTTCTGTAAACCACTGTGTCATGTATTGAAGCTATTGAAAGTAAAAGTAATTTGTCTTAAGGTAACACTATTGAATGCTTAGTTTGAAATGTACCATGGAGATAAGAGTTCAATATGTTACATACAATTGAATGGCAGAGAAAAGGTGACTAACACTATTCAGTTTGACTGTCTGTGTATTGAAATAAACATATGATTAACTTTGCATATTTAAATAGATGAGAAAAATTGTAGTCACAAAGCACTTATAGATGTAATAAATAATCCCTTCCTTGAGATCTGAAACATCACATGACAAAGCCTCAAGGGCTCCATCCTGTCAGGTTGTCATGGGAACCATGTATCCCTCCCCACTCTGCCTTGTAGTCCCTCAGGAGAGCGCTGTGCACCTCGGATTCCCCCGGTGCACGGCTGAAAACAAAAACCTCTCCCAACCTGTTAGATAACATCCGAGATTGTGCGAGGGAGCAGCCGCCTGTGACATCTAAACAAACTGTGGTGCCTCGAATGTGTGTGGACGCCGGGAAAGGAGAACAAACACATCTCATTTAGATTAATGAGAGGCTGTGCGCTTGGCCACCGAAATGTTATGATCACGCTGTTTGAGGAGTGGCTGTACTTAGCAGATGAACAATATAATTTCACCAAGGTGGTGCGTTCAGGTCTTTTATTATTCCAGCCGCTGAACGATATAAAAATTCCCACACATTTAATTCTGTAAATGCACGGGCTGCAAATGAGGCAGCCGAGGACACACCCGATAATAGATGATACAGGCCTCAAATGGACTTCACTGTCACAATGTCAGCCAATTCCTAGCCTCACATTTTCCTTGTCTGCTTTTTTCCCCTGCCATGTACTAACTCTTCTGTCTGTAACTCCACTGCCCTGCAGTAACCCGTGTTCCCACCATTCTCCATCACCTGATCCCCCTCGGCCCACCTGCACACCTCTTCCCCCATCAGCTTGGTAGCCTGTACCACTTCCATTCATTCCCCACCAGATCGTCTATTGTGCTTCTGCTTTAGCAGTTCTGCCATTTTCTCTGCCCGTCATGACCCCCCTGCCTGCCTCTTGGACTCCTTTTTATTTCGCCCACTTGTTCTCAGTCATGCTTTTAGGTTCAAAGCCTGTACATTCACCTGCCTTAAAACATAAGCAATTGCACTGTATGAATTGCTTATGTTGTGTTTTCTGGTCATTTTGTTGCTCATCTTCCTCTTGATTATAAAGTAAAAGTGCAAATAACAAGTATTTGTGGAGTGTATGTTGTGTGTGTGCATGTATAGCCTCTGTATGTTTTAGTCCTTGGTTCACCTGCAGGAGGAGCTGTGGCTCGCTGCAGCCTCTCTGGAGCAGAAGAGAGAGATCCCTCTTTTTCTCCTTCAGTGGCATGAATAATATCCCCAGTGCTGGAGAGAGAGCTCATCAAGAGGCAAACGGGAAGGGGAGAGAGAGAGATAGCAGCCAGTGTGACAGACAAGAGCGTGGCAGAACTTGTCTCCCTGACTGCACCGTGGGCCGGGGGAAAAGAGAGCGCAAGTGCACCAGAGTGTCAGGCAAGGCTGCTGCTGCCTGCACACACACAAACACACACACACACACACACACACACACACACACACACACACACACTCTCTCTCTCTCACACACATACAGACCCCTCAGCACGGCTGCACCAGAAGAAGTTCAGAGAGAAGACTGACCTCAAGAAGGTATAGTATGTCTGTGCGTGTCTAGCCTGGGAGTCACATCTCCTGCAGCTGTGTGTCCCCCTCTTAATATCTGAAACATTACTAGCAAATCAGCTGCCTCACGCTCACTTAATGCTCCACTTTGTTTTCCAGGTGGGTCGGCGGAAGTTTGGTCCATGGATTAACTCCAGTATTATGGCTTTCCTCAAACTGAGCCTTCTTGTCCTGTAGAGGAGTTGTGTGTCTCCCCTGTTGAAGAACTTGCCTCGTGTTTACAGCCTGAGGGAGGATGGAGAAGCTGTCAGGGAAAGACAAGGAGCTGATACGAGGCAGTTGGGAGAGCCTGGGCAAGAACAAAGTTCCTCATGGTGTCATCATGTTTTCCAGGTAATGTTTTACACAATCAGCATGATTCAAGTGGAATTAGGCAGTAAAGTGACTTGTGAGAGAAGAAAACATTGTTATTCTGTGCAGTCACTTTAACCAGAAGTAATAGGTTCTTGCTTGTTTTTTTGTGTTGTTACTTAGATTGTTAGAATATGTATCACAGGTGTGGAGAGAGAGAGTCAAGCTACAGTAGATCCTTCGCTGCACACTTTAACCACGCAGCGACCGGAAGCTTGACTTGTTGCTTGGCGACAGACTGCAATAATCCACAATTTACTTTGAGACAGCTGCCGCTAAATCTAGAGACTAGCAGGAGAGATTTGTAGATGTATGATTTACAGATTGATTTTGTGTCTGTGTGGATGTCTGGCAACCCATGCCATGTGTATACACCTATAGAACAGTGTGGTATTTGTCTGTGGTAGACTGTTTGAGCTGGACCCTGCGCTCCTCAGTCTTTTCCACTACAGTACAAACTGTGGCTCCACACAAGACTGCCTCTCCAGCCCTGAGTTCCTGGAACATGTCACCAAGGTGAGCTCCGTTCACCGCAGTGTCTACTACAAGTATACAGTTGGTACTTGTGCACAGTTTTGATCGCTCTGTGTGTGTGTGTGTGTGTGTGTGTTTGTGTGTGTGTGTGTGTGTGTGTGTGTGTGTGTGTGTGTATTTGCATGTGGTCCCAGGTGATGCTTGTGATAGACGCAGCCGTCAGCCACCTGGACGACCTTCACTCCTTGGAGGACTTTCTGCTCAACCTTGGGAGGAAGCATCAGGCAGTGGGAGTCAACACACAGTCATTTGCTGTAGGACCAACATTTCATAGTACAACTCTCAAAAAGCTATTTCACAAGTGAATGAGCTGTGAGGAAACTCTTTTCTGTGTGTTTGTGTTCTTGTTTTTGTTTTTGGGGCTTCTTCAGGTGGTGGGTGAATCCCTTCTCTACATGCTGCAGTGCAGTCTGGGCCAGGCCTACACAGCGCCGCTGCGTCAAGCCTGGCTCAACATGTACAGCATCGTGGTCGCAGCCATGAGCCGAGGGTGGGCCAAGAATGGCGAGGACAAGGCTGACTGAGGCACACAGCGGGAGCTGCTGAGCAGTTGCTGTCAAATCGCTCAACATGGTTGCCATGGAATGCTGTACATTTGCTCAGTGAGTGGGGTCGCATAGCGTAGCAAATGTACGGTGTGGTTACACTTTACAATTGGATCGACCGATCGCAGAGTTTATTTTCTTTGCTGTGGATGTTTAGCTACCAGGCAATGATGCTGTACAGCTGTGAGGATCTGAGCCAGCCTGCTTAAGTTCTTCTAAGTCTGGACCTGTAATCTGAGCGCCTCACACTGAGAAACAGCAACAGGATAACTGTTGAGTCTCTTTGTACATAATGGCTTTGATATATCTACTCAAATGATAACAGTGACTGTAGTGGTCTTTGTGATGTATCTTAAAAGAGTTGCACAATTGTGAAACACTTGATATTATATTTAGGCATCACACACTACTCAAACCGTGATGGTTACTGTGGCCAGCACAGGCAGCTCTCTATCTAACTGGAACACAGCGAAACATGTTCAAAGTTTTGGGACACAGCAATGTGATTTTACAGCAGAAAATCCTATCACCTTAATCATAATCATTACTGTTTTCTATTGATATTACACATCATTGCACCTCTTTGTTATCTAACATTTAACCTAGTGATGATAAGCAAAGCAACTTTCAATAGGCTGTATTCAATAGATACTGACAAGAACTGTTATACCCTCTGATAGCTTTCTTCAGAGATCTATGACTGTTAAGGCGTCCACGAGCACCTTACTCGACATGGTGTGTGATGCTCTCCTCAGTCGAGGTTGTGAGTGTTTCAATGGGCTTCAGCTGACTGTTAAACTCTAACTAATAGACTGTTATGTGACCTTTTAGAGTTTGAAAGTAAAAGGGCATCTTTGAGGAATTATAAAATCTTTGTTCCTTAGTTTCCAGTCATTGTTAGTGTAAAGTAGTTTTGTTGTACTGTAGTTGCTTATCTCAGTAATGCTTATTAACTGTGTTGTTTTGGCTACAAACGTAGTATTACCTCGACTTTAGAGGTGAAGATAAGCAGAGTGTGTCTCTCCAACACAGAGCTTCTACATGGGAGTGAAGCTGGAAGTGGAATATTTGTTTTAGATTATGTAACAAAGACAAACTTAATTGATTTCGTTTTTTAATTTATGAACACAAAACTAATGATACAGAGATACTGTGTGCTGACACAGTCCAATATGTGCGTATTATTATTCTTGCTGCCATAACACTGTATGTATCATCCTCAGCTGTTATTTACATTCACGGTCATAATGCCAAGTAACTTAGCAACAGTGCGCCAAGTATTAGATAATGACACCATACAACTGTAAATCCAAGCTGCTGATATGTGGTTATTATTGCTTTAGTCTGAGTTTACGTTTATAAAGTTTATTTTTATATTCTGAAATGTATGTGTAGTTAAAGAGCATTGATTTTTGTTTTTTTCAAATGTGATTTTTCAGATATATTACCTTTTGTGGATTTCCAGTTAAAGAACCCAATACAAGAAAACAAACAAATTTGCTGCTTTTAATCAGGTTTCTTTTAATCAAAACTTCTAAATGTGGAATTCTTACAATGAATTGTCAAAGCAGATTTTTCTATTGATCTATTTTATCCCTGCATAGTATGTTCAGTCTGTGCTTTCCAGCCCACAGGTGTAATGTTTATTAACTGAGTGTGTAGGTGGTGGTGTGTTTTGTAGTGATTCTTTTCTTAGTATCAGTACACAGCCCTGTGGAGGTTGATGTTCTCCACGTCTCTGTTTTCAATTACCTGACATTAGGTCTTTTTAGAAGGCATGACTGACGACTGGCATGTTCTCCTGTGAACATCCAGCTCTGTACATATTGGGTGTGTCACTGTCTACCTCATCATTATCAGCTGCTACTGAACAGCGATGACTTCACCTAGTTATCCTTCAACCAAAAAAAAAACAACGCACATTATTATTAGAGTTAATGCAAGCACGAACTCTTTGTGAACTGGATTCCATCCTACACTTTGAAAAAAAAACATGTTGTGTGCTTACTAAATAAAGTGATCTTCTGTGGATATTTTACTGCTAAACGAGGTCAGTGTGTTTTCCTCTTGCTCTCAGGTTGTTTGTCACAGACTGCTGATGGTTACGACACAATGGTCTGCGTTTGAAATCAATCACACGATGCCTGATTTCCTTCCCACTGACAGCCCATCCCCTAGTGTTACATAAGATCCAAGCGCCGAATGGCTCATCGCTCTTGGCTACAGAGACGAGGGCGACTTCAGGCACATCAGCCCACTTACTCATGCAACTGCACAATGTCACATCGAGATTGTTTGCAGAATTTCACAAATTTGCTATCCTGTTCTTTGCTACGAGGACTGTTTTGTTTACATTTCCCTCCAAAAACAAGTAAAACCATTATAGACTGTTTGAATGTGAATCAGCTTGAATATCAGTTTGTGTGTGTCCCATAGGTGAAGCCATAGTAATGAGAGAACTGCAGAGGGGAGGGTCGTTGTAATGAGTTGTCTGAATACACAGGGCTCGTGTCTCTCGTACATACAATTTGTTTGTATCATTGTAAAAGTCACATCCATGAGCTGGCTGTCCGTTCTGCATTTGGAGAAGTGGCTGACATGGCCTTAATCTGTCTCTCCGCGCTCTCAACAGTGTTCTCACTCTCTCTGTCCCACTGAGAGTCTGCTGTTTTTATGTTGGCTCCATGCTCCATGTCTCGCTTCAGCCTCCAGGACAACACTGAGCCTGAGCTGTCTAGCCACCGGGCTTCATGGAGACTCTGACCCGACAGTCTCTCAGGTCACCAACCAATGGTTAGATTGCAACAAAATGCAATAAGCTACTGACTAAAACACAGGAAGAGTTTATTTCCCTTGTGGTAGTACATGAATCCTATACTTCTACAGTCTTACCTTGTAGTGTACGAGGATTTGCTCAGAAGGCTGTCGTCTGGAGAGGAGTCTGAGGGAAAAGACAACACACATTATTTTTAGAAAGTCTGTAATGTGTTTTGGAATGAAGGGGTATTGAACGTTGTCATGGCAACTGTTAAGTGATGGTCCAGAGTCGTGTGTGTGTGTGTGTGTGTGTGTGTGTGTGTGTGTGTGTGTGTGTGCGCGCATTCGTTTTCTGATGAAGGAAGAAAGCAGGGCATCGCACTTGCGCATCCTAAATCATACTGTGGAGAGGAGCGAGGAGTGGACAGTGACTGCACGTGCAGGCTCAGGCTAATAAGGTTCGCTCTGACAGCTCTATAGGAGCTGGAGTCTGCAACACAAGTCTGCCAAGCAACAACCACAACAGTGGGAATGAGCTGTCAGCAGCTGCAAAACAGTCACTTCCAACATGAAATGCAACCAGTTAAAGGATAAGGCTGGTGTTACTCATACGTTTCCTTCAAATCCCATTAAAAGAGCGAAACAATGTGTCATCAGCGGATTGATACACATTTGGTGTGTTACAACTTGTCTACACAGGCGGCGTTTCAGCTACGTTTTTCAGTTGTCTGAAGATACCAGTCAGATACCCTTCTATTTTAACCTATACAGGTGTCAAACAGGCCGTGTAATGGCTCATGTGCTATATGTGCATAAACGCAACCCAGAGCATATTACTCCGCTTCAAGTCTATTTTCTTCCATTTTACGCCTGTAACTATAGTGATTGTGCATTGGATTCTGAGCATTGCAAAAACATGGGTGACCTATACTCAATACTGTTCCTGAAATCATCTTGTGTGGACACAAATAGAGGACCAAAGCTGCTGCTCCGCTAACAGTGCTGCTTTTGCTACGCGGGCTGTGTAGACAGTGTGTTAGAAAGTATTTACAGCAGCAGGATGGTGTGTGTGTGGGGTTGACTCAAAATAAACTATCGTGACCAAGTTCATGGTAATTAAAGGACATGTCGCCCAGTGCAACCGTGTGGCTCATTGATGTGTTTTTAATAGTTTTTGGACAACAATGGAGCTCCATGACACAGGGGAATAAGCTAAATCAGGCTTTGGCTACACAGACAATACTACAATTTATGGGGTTCTGTCTTTTCATGCGATTTGCTGACAGTCGTCAAAATATAGAAATATTGCAGTTGCAGTCTTATCCTTTAATAGAGGTTAAGAGGATCAGTTCTATCAAATACTTTTCTTCAAGGACACATTTGTCAGTGTGTGAGTGGGGCATTGATTTCCTATGATTGTTCTCTTGTTCAGCTCGTTGTCCAAAAATATAACGAAGGTTATTCACCAAGTTGACTAAACAACCTCAGCACAAGGTTCAGACTGAAGTGGAGAATGATTGTGTGATATGATTGAAAGGTGGACCTTGGGGTGAGACTGGATGAACCTTCATTCTCATTTTAAATTCAAAACTAGGCAAAATCCATCTGCTGAGGAAGATTATGAGATGAGATTGAAAGCTCTTGTGCAGGCACTAAATGGTCCTTGTGGTAAAATTGTTTTGTCAAAGATGAACTTTCTTTTATAAGTTTGTTGAAAGAGTATAACATACTCTAGGGGAGATAAAAAAAGTTCTAGATTAATAACAAAATTGCCAATTGCTACTTTGAGCCACAGTATTATGTAAATACTAAACAACACCATCTTATTAAGCTATATTTGCATGCTGAAACTAAATCATATGGGAGTGACAATATGTTTGCTGCAGGAGGAAGAGGCATTTTCTATTCTGAGCATCTGGGCAGGAGAAAGGCGAGCGGCGGGCCACGCACCCAGAGGAATTCACCTTTCACTGAGAAGCATGCTCTCAGCAGTTGCCACGGGTGACAGGGGAAATGTCAGGGACTTGTCTTTCTTCTTTTGTAACTCTTACCAACGAAGAAGCACTGTATATAATGGCAGGCATGTTATCTTTTTTTTTTTCTTTCTTACAAACCCTTTCACTGCAGAATAAATGACATCCACACAGTCAATGTGAGAAAACCCACCACCACTTTGCTGGAACCGCATCTACCATTGGCACCATGGAGCTACCGCTTTCCAATGTGGTTTGGATGAAAGCAGATGCTCATACAATTAATTGCCCCATCCACCCTCAGATGTGGTTTCAGGGACCAACGAGGCCTGTAGTATTTACAGAGGCTTGTCCCAAGCCTAGTTTGTATGCGGACACACTGCTTCAAACACTAAGCTAACATGCACCTGCATTCATTAGCTGCCTGTCTCCGCCTCTGTTATATGAGGCTATCTGGTCTGTGATTACCCTTAGAGAGATGGTCCTTTCAAATGAATCACTGTCATCAGCAGTAAACTTTGCCAGACTTTAAAGGAATAGTACGACAACTTGGGAAATAATTTTCTTTATTGCCAAGAGTTAGATGAGAAGATTGATAATGAACTATTCCTTTAAATGGTACATTTTAAGATTAGTCATACACCAGTATTGTATGCAAAATATCCTTTGCACATTTCCTGAGGGCATCATGTGCACATTCACTCTTGCACTACTACTTACCACATGAAGTCTGACTCACTGCCTCTCAACAACCCTTCATCACAGACCACAGCAGAGGAGAGCAATAAGGAGTTCATGGCACAAGATGAGTGGATTGAGCTGAATTAATTTTAATTTCAGATCACAGCACTTCACTTTTGACAGATGAAAACTCATTAGCCTGACAGAGATCAATCTCAAACGCAGTCTATCCCTTGACCTCAACCTTCACATATAGTCACATATGAAAATAAAGTACTCAGGATACGCACATTTCATAACCAAGAGCAAAAACCAGCGGACACGTCTGGAAAGCTAATGTGCCTCCAAATAGACCTCGGATGGCCGAGCTGACAGTATATGAACAGACATGACAGGATACAATAAAACTAGTTAAGCATGAAAATGGACAATCCCTCCTTGCATGGCCATTAGAGCTAAGAATACCCTAATAAGTTTTATTTTGTGTTTTTCAAAGGAAAGTACGTTTAATGATCCGTGAAACAAGCTTCTGCAAGAGAAACCCACAGGACACGTTGACAGTTCAGAGACAGACATTGTGAGATGTTCTTTGATGTTTTTTTTTCCCAAATAGATAGTTACTTCACGATTCTCTGCACTGACCACTTCATACTCTCTCCGCTGCCAGCTTTCATCTGTTTTATACAGCATGAGGAACTAGAATTAGATTCCTTATAAAATGGAGCAAATTCAGTTCATTTTTTGGCAATAATATGCCATCAATTTCACAACTGAACAACAACTGAACAGAAAGTCAGATCACAGGCCTATGATTTTATATGATTAAAACTATAATAAACCCTCTCATACAGAACACACAATGGACTAAAATCTGCTCTACTGAACAACAAGCTGTTCTGAGAGAAGATTTACTGTCAGTGAACTGATCAACAACAGTTCTGTCTGTTCATCAAACGTG
This sequence comes from Enoplosus armatus, assembly GCF_043641665.1. Lineage (NCBI taxonomy): Eukaryota > Metazoa > Chordata > Actinopteri > Centrarchiformes > Enoplosidae > Enoplosus > Enoplosus armatus. The sequence continues at coordinate 9,736,346 of NC_092194.1, forward strand.
TGGAAATTATGACCTAAAGGCAAATCATAGACGAGGGAATGAAACTGGATGAACAACTTTCAAAGATGATTTTTATCCTCCTCTTATATATTCTGTATGATCAAAGAAAAGAGCAGCTGAGAACTGAAAAGATATTGATTGGAATCAACAACAAGGCACCGACAAGGCCACAATACAAAACATCTTCAAAAACGCTGCTTTGGCGTAAAGACACACAGTAAGTTAGCTTAGCATTGGGCTTGACAGTTCTTGACCTTGAAAAAAAAAATCACTACTCAAGGTCCACTTACTTGCTTGTTCGGGAGCTTTTGATCATTGCACATGGTCTTCATCAGCAGATGAAGTTTGCTCAGCTTTCATTGATCTGTATAACTTGCTATTATTCTGGGAATCTTTAGGACTTCATCATGTCCATGTTGCTACACAGGTGGACCGTTATAGTTTAAAAAGCTCTAGAAAAGCAAGTAAGTGGACCTTGAGTGGCTTTCAAGAATGAACTGGAAAGCTCAACATTTATCTCAACATGGTCCTAAAAGTGCCCAGAATAGAGGACATTTAAACATCTACAGTTCCATGACAACTGAACAAACTGATCTGCTGATGAAGACCATGTGATATGGTCGAAAGCGGACCATGTGTGAAGATTGTTTTTTTCATGTCTAGTGGTGGAATGAGCTAACTGACTGTCTGTTGACTAACAGACTGAACTACTCATTGACTCTTGAATGAAAATCACTACTCTGGGTTGCTGAGTTTTTGTGTTTTGTTGTTGTGTTTTTTCATCTCGTGGTTGTTTCCCCGCTCCTTAGTTTTCAGTCCATGCAGCATATTTCAGGCCATGCTGGATTGTCACACGAAAGGGAGTGTTCGTTCAAGGCACAGCAAGAGACATGAATAACGAACTACTATCAGTTTACATTCAGTTTCATGGGAAAACTTTCATTCCACCATGAGGAAATAAAAATAAAATACAAAATACAAAACTTGCAAACATACAGAGTGTAAACCAATGAGATTAGCACGTGTGAAACTTTAGGATAAGTATACCTCATTTATACAACGTACAGTAGTCAACATGCAGCGGAGTGTCACACTGAATAGATTAACTGTTTGTATTTGTATTTGGGACACAACAAAACTTAATTTTAGCACAGAAATATTTGACCAACACAAAACAAATAAATACAAATAAATGATTTTGAGCCATTATGGTAACAAATTATTGTTATTATTATTATTTTTTTGAATTTTTACAACAAAAAACCCAAATATAATGGCTTTAGTAGTAACACAGAGTGTAGTTACTTTCAGTATTTCACATAATTAGCAAAATGAATACATTTCTCAAGATATTTCCATATTGCAATGAGAGAAAGTCTCCATGGCATATTTTCAAAATGTTGTCATTTCAGGATGTGCTTGTAATTTTCCCATACCCCGTACAACTTAAAGTAATAGTTCTACATTTTGGGAACTTATTTGCTTTCTTCCCAAGAGTTAGATGAAAAGATCAATACCATGCTCGTATCCGTCTGCTAAACATAAAGCTACTGCCAGCAGCTGGTTAGCTTAGCTTAGCATAAAGACTGGAAACAGGGGGAAACAGCTAGTCTTGCTCTGTCCAAAGGTAACAAAAGCCACTATCCAGCACCTCTAAAGCACACTAATTAACACATTATATCTAATTTAATTAAACTGGGAGGTTATGTGTAGGATATTTCTTTGCCTGGCGCAGCTACTTCCTGGAGTCTCCACTGGTGACAAGATGCCAGAAGTTACTGCAGCCAGCCAAGATGTAGTCACGTCTCTGGCTCTGGACTAGCTGTTTCCCCCTGTTTCCAGTCTTTGTGCTAAGCTAAACTAACCGGCTGCTGGTCGTAGCTTCATATTTACTGTACAGACATGAGAGTGTTATCGATCTTCTCACCTAACTCTCAGCAAGAAAGAGAAATAGCATGTGCAAAATGCTGAACGCTTCCTTTAAAAAAAACCCCCCATAAATATCGAGTTGGATCGCACACACAGTCAAAACAGCATAATAAGTGAATACTCATGGGACAGCTCTGGGAATCCTTGACCAATCTCCAGTGCCCCCCCTGCCCCCAACCCAAAGCACAATATCAATGACACCAAAAATACTGTAGCAAAAAATAGCAACCTTAAATTGATAATAGTTACAACAAGCTTCAGGTACAGTCAAGCTGCTTGTGCCTCCTTGGAGAGAGTGTACATATATTACAGTACATCTCTAAGTTACATTTGGCCCTCCGTCTGTCTGCTCTCTCACTGCAGATGGCTTCACAACTAGCTGCCCTCACCCTCTGCCTCCCCGAGCTCTGCTCTGCTGAGGAACCAGATATCACCCATGCCCAGACCACTCTGTCAGTCTGTCGGGGCAAGCCTGCTCACACCACCCACTCTGATGGGAACTTTCACCTCCACTTATGTCCAAGTGACACAGCATGGACATGGAGTATCTCTGATAGCATCCCAAAGGCAATTCCACCCCAGTCACTTTCATTACTTTTAACCTTTTAACTTGCAAATAGAAGCCATAGAAGATGATGGAGTCCCTGTCATGGAGCATCCAATAGTTTAACTAAAATAATCTGTACATTTAGGGTGGATCAATCTTCTGTCGAGACTGACATTAGTGTCCATAAGACAGGTTCAGGAGATGTTTTGGCAAACTGCTGTCTTTATATTTATAGTGGTGTTTACATGGATCATGCTCCTACATTCTTAAGCTTCTTTGCTCTTCAGGTTCTTCATCCTTTCTAACAAGCCCAGTCTAGTTTCAGGGTCCGAGGCAGCTAAGTTGGAGTCTGAGGTCAGTGGCGAAAACGCAGCATTGCGGCATTTAGCAATCTGTGTTCCCCAGGTGAAGGACACGAGGAATCAGCTTGGGGGATTTGGTGTTACTGGTAGCTCACGGGGCTGTCCATGAGTGGGCTGGAGCAGTAGGGGTCTGGGGGGTCTTGGAGCTCAGTCTCATGGGTATGGGTGTGGTCTTCCTCGCACTCCTCTTCCTCCGCCGGGCCGTGGCTTGAACTCTGGGAGCTGGCCATGGCGCCGTAGCTGTGGTGGGCCGGGGAGGGCATGGGAGTCAAAGCCAGCTCTGGCTCCAGCAGCACGGACGCCACAAACAGCTGAGGGAGGAAGATCAACATGTAGTTTATGATCGTGTCACAGGGAGCGTATGAGATGAAAGTATGGTTGTAAACTTGAGTTTGTGTTCCCACCCTACAATTAAGATTTAAATATCTATAAATGTGTATATGTATCATTATTATTGTATTGTACACAGTCAGTGCAATATAATATCTGCAAAGTCTGCACCAAGGATCTGATCCAGTCTAATAATTAAAGTAAATGGCAAAAATGATAAATCCAGTTTTTGGAGACAGTATAACCTATATGTTTTGAGGGGTCAAACAGGTCATACACGTTTTAACTCAGTGGTGGAAGAAGTATTCAGGTTCTTTTTTTTAAGTAAAAGTACAAATACTGTACTACATTGTAAAAATACTCTATGACAAGTAAAAGTCCTGCATTCATAAGTACAGTACAAGTATTGGTCGAAAAATGCACTTTAAAAGTAAAAGTGTTCATTATGCAGAAAATGTGTTAATTGTATACATAATATTATTGGATATTGGAGGTTTTTCTAAATTTACTTCTGTTGGGTCGTATATAACAAATACTTTACAAGAAGATCATATGGTTTATATTTAAAAAGTACAATATTTTCCTCTGTAATGTAGTGGAGTAGTATGGAAATACTCAAGAAAACTACAAGTACCTCATAACTATTCTTAAGTATAGTATAGTATAAGTTATTCTTCACCACTGCATAAGGGTTGTTTTGCATGTTTTAACCCATTCATTACAAATCACATATACTATTTCCAACCATTTTCCCAAACATACCATAGTTTATGAGTGTGGTTTTGATGTCCATTTAAAGACTTGAGCGACGCTGCCAAATTCCAAATCATAACATTCATGTTTTTTTGTTTATTGTTTGTCTTCTGGGGTTTATTCTCTGACACCATTGCTCATAAATGCAACACTGCTCAGCAGCCCAAATCTCTGCTGTCAGAGCTTCCCACCAGCACTTACAGTAAATGCACCAGCCTGGAAAACTCCTTCAGCAATAAAACCCGATGTAACTTTTACACAAATAAAACTGAGCCTGATGTGTCAAGTTTCAAGTCTGTGGCAGTTTTGGCTGCTAGAAAGGTAGGACAAATAATATAAGATGCTTTGTAAATTTTTCAGCACTCATGAAATGTATATGTGAATTTGAATAAATAAAACATGCAAAAATACTAATATGATCCTGTTTTAATGGTGTATTGTCAGGCTAATAGGATAAGATGTGATATTTTACACTGGAGGCAGTGGTAGATGTTACAGTACTCCTGTCTGCATCAGTGAACGTCCCCTCTGCTGGCTGATCAGACATCTGACACAAAGAAAAAGCACAGCATTCATTCAGTATTGGTGCATCTTCAGCTGAACTTAATCTCAGTGAGTTATGGCGTAGCTGACCTGGTAGCTCGTTGACTTGTCTGGTTGCTTCCTAAGGCACAAGCGGAAGAGGGAAAAGGCAATAGAGGAGAGCAGGGACACTAAGGTGAAGAGGGTGATGGCATGCATTGGACCTGTGACAGTAAGGGGAGATTGCAAGAAATTACAATGTCACAATGTTATAATGTGCACTCACAGAACAGAGGCGGTTACAGAAACTGTAACAGCGTAGAAATGGACGTGGTAAGGTACCTAATCTGAGCATAGAGAAGAAGAGCAGCCAGAACATGCAGAGGATGGGAGCCACGATGACCTGGCTGATGGCTGCTCTGTGGATCCGCTGGTTGAGTTTGGTGGGAACGTATGCATAGTAGATGTTGTATCGGTCAACCATGTGCTTCAGGATCACATAGAGCAGACCTAGAGGGGTACAATAAAACACACACACACACACACACACACACACACACACACACACACTGGCTGATCAGTCTAATCAATCTTTGAAATTTGGAGGGCAGTATAGTTGATTTAAGGCAGAAAGACCTTAAATCCTGGTATGGTCTTCTGACATTATAGTGCTATTTTATATTTTGTTCTTTCCAACCTCCCAACCATTCACCAAGCCCCACACATAAGGCTATTTTAAGGCCTCAAACACTGAATATATACGTTTAATGCAATGATCAATGTGCTATTAAATTATTGTGACATGGCTACAGCGTGACCTGATTAAAACAAATGTGAGAATATGTCTTAAAAACAAGCATTTTTCAAGCAATCTTTCAAATTAATATTTTGGCCCTCAGGTTTTGAAGTTAAATGAAATCTTGTGTTGCTTCTTTGTGATTCCACCTGATGAGGTTTAACTCAGCCGTGCCTCAGAAAAATGTTTGTAGGACTAAAATGCCAATCTGCACAAACCACCATAGGTAAAATGCACAGAACAGCAGGGTAGTATGCATGAAAGGGCCTGTTCGGACTGAGGACTGAAGTAAATAGACGCTTGGAGAGCTCTGGGCAGAGACAGGAGCAGAGTGGGCGTCTGGCTCGCAACTCACTGTGTCTGGGTGTCTGGGACTACAGCAGCAAATTCACACAGTCGGCATCGGACTGGCAGGCAGCAGAGGAGAGTGAGGTCACAGTATGAGGAGAGACAACACATACCCATGCAAGACTAAGAGGTGATGGCATGGAGGAGAAAGACAGAAGGTGGGAAGGAGGAGGTACATGGAGGATAAAGGAGGGTCGCTGTATGTTGCTCACCAAAGGGCGTAATAATGGGACACGTGATGCTGTAGGTCATACTGACTGCAAAGATACACATGGTCCAGGCGTACTCCAGGCCGAACTGGAACTCATAGGCCTGACTCTTCACATGAAAACACAAACACAGTAAGATATTTTACATATTAAAACAGAGCATGATCTAATGTACCTGACATGAAAACACAGAGATGAGCATGAAAGGCTCAGCTAACCCGTTTGACATGAATGCGCTCAGCCTGGGACTTGGCAAAGCAGAGGCGGAGGGCATACACCGTCAGTGCTGGGATGCGAAGCAGCTCCATGGATGTGCCAATCAGACTGGATGTAATCACGTAGTTTACGAAGAATGCACCGTTGTCAGGAAGAAACACACACCTGCACCAAGAAAACAATGAAGCCTGAGTGTCAAATGTGTTTTTAGGGAGCCGTAATACTCTTGGTATGATATATCTAAACAAAAACTGTATTCTTACTGGAATTTGACATCCTTCTCATCCAGAAAGTTGACATCAAAGAGCCATGTGAAGAACAGGTCCAGACTACAGAAAGAATAAAATATAAAAAGGGGATACAGCTAAAAATAAGTCAGAAGAAAAGTAAAGTCAGAAGAATTGCATAAAATCAAGCATAAAAGCAGAAGTCATAGATTTGTTTTCAGTCTGTAGATCTGCAGTAAGTATACCTGGACAGACCAAGTGAGGGCAGGAGGATGACCATGAAGACCAGCAGTAAGAAACACTTGTGCATTGTTACTTGGTTTTCACCAGACCTGAGACATTAAATGAAAAGCAAGGGATCATAAGAACATCGTTATGCAATGCATATTTAGTTATAAATCATATCTAAACAGGCCCCTTCGACATGATAAATTCATAAGGTGAAATAATGTAACGTAAAGTCAGCTGACTCTACATTTACAGGACAGGCTCATTAGCACGATCTACGCTTTTCACTCCAGTAAACAGTGGATTTGCATTCGGCCCTTCGCACATCACGCCTGCATAACACGTTTGTGGGGGTGGTTATGTAAAGAAAGGGTGCTCATAGGTGCTGCGTGAGGTTGTTTCCTTATGCACAGTTGTTCTGCTCTTCCTCCTGCTAGTCACCATGTGCCGCTCCTCTGCGCATGGGGACTACTGTGCATATCATTATCCTCACATGGAGATCGCTATGACAACCTGCCCAGAATAACAGTGCAGGGAGAGTGACAGGGAGAAGGAGGGAGAGAGGGGAGAGAGTAAAAAGAGCAACAGGGTGAAAGAGAAAAAAAAAAAATTGAGATGAAAAAAACTAAATGCTGAGGGTTGAGAGGAAGACAGGCAGCTACACATGAAGGGTCCATTTGAAGAAGGAAAGGACAGGCATTTCCATTTCAGAGGAGAGGGGAGAGTGGTGGCCGATGGCTGGTGAGTACCTGGTCCAGTGGGACTCAAAGAAGGCTGAGTAGTAGACGATGAAGGGCAGGAGCACCGAAAACGCCCACAGCAGGAGGGTCGGGAAGAACTGGGTAATGACTGGACTCTGGATTGGACGGCAAAAATGATCAATTAATGAAACTGAAGAGCGGTTTAAAATGAAGCATTAAGGTCACGCAGCTCGTCTCAATCTCAAAATCTCGGACCTGCAGACTCTCCACAGGCCTTGTGACGTTGAACTTGTCCATTGTGTTGACGATGATGGCGGGAGTGGTGAGGAAGAAGAGCAGCAGGAAGAGGAGGATGTTGAGGAGGACGCAGCGGAGCCACCAGCGAGATCCACACACTGACAGGTTTTCCCTGGTGACGGGGGGAGAAAAAAATAATGAGCCTCAATTCACAGTCATCCAGCATCACAGACAGCACAGTTAACAACACTACTCTCCCCCGACACGCCTGCACTGTATGTATTGACATAAGCCTGAAATAGCCGGCCCGGTCGCCTCTTGTACGTGAGTTGGTGAGCGTGTTTCCACTGGAGAGCAGGTTGGGAACAGCACACTTCAACGCTCAGTTTTAATGAAGGAACAAAAGTACCTGCTCCAGTCGTCACATTCACGCACAACAACACACTGCAACCGATCAGGCGTGAAGCACAAACAAATGAGCGCTACCATCTCTTTGGTTAATCTCCCATACATATGCATCACTCATTTGTTACATAATCTTGCTGGGCCTGCTGCATTTGCTTTCCAAGATAAGAAACATGCATTATAGGTAATCCAGTCATGGATAGGGAATGATCTTTAAATGGTGTTTGAGATCTGCTCCACACGAGCAACAACATACTGATGCATCATACATGTTGCTGTTGAATGGAAAAAGAAATAGGAATAATAATACTAATGCAGACACTACGACAAAGGTGAGATGCATAATTTGCATAATGCATACCTCTTGTCTAAATAAATAGACTCTTTGAGGTCCAACATTACAAGCCAATGTTGCCTCGACAAGTATTATTAAAGCCAACAGAACTTTGGTTTAAAGTATAGTCATGATCCAGAGGTTTCCAAAGATACCAAATATGTCAGGGTTAATTACAGGGAAATGTGTCTAAATGATGCATAAGACATGTAAAACTGGATATTACACTCGAAATATGTGTCTGCGTGGGCTTGCTCCTAGTTTCCTCCCACAGTCCAAAGACATGCAGGTTAGGTTAATATACATTGCTGTACTGTAGGTGTGAATGTGAGTGTGAATGGTTGTCTGTCGGTGTATCGTGCTTCTTCGTGCTTCTTCTCAATGCATGCTGGGATAGGTTACAGCAGTATAGATACAGTATAGATAATGGCTGGATGGACATCTCCCTTTCTTTAAAGTGCTAGAAAAGTAGTATGATGTCTGTGTGGACATCTTTGAGGTTAATCAAGGGGAAATAAGAGTACTGGGAACTTTTAGGTTTAAGAGGTTGTGTGATGCGATTTCCAGTAACGGCAGCACTGACCAGATGATGTCACTGGGAGCAGGTGCGTAGCTGATCCCCCATTTGTGCGACTGCACCACTGTGGTGATGCTGGACTGCTGGGGTCTGCGTCGGCAGCGCACGCGGCTGTAGTCCTTCACAATGCTGGAAAGCGAAACAAGATGTTCACAAGTGCTGCAGAAGTCTGTGTCAGCACTCAGTAACGCCTGCTTTTTGTGCCACTCCATGACTTTTATGGTTGCTCCCTGCTGTGACAGGGTTTATGTGATGACAGGACCTGACAGACATAAAACCTTGATGTCACGCTGTTGTTTACTCACACAGCAGTCATCCTCTCATCACGGAAAGTCACAAAAGCGATGCCCAGCCTCTTCATGGAGATGCGGTTCTTCTCTGCATTAAACTCGTCTGTCCGCTTTTCTTCTAACTCGCTGTAGTACTGTTCTGCATCCACCTGCAGAAAAAAAGTTAGAGCACACGTTAGTCACTGCATCTTTCACTCTCAGAGATCCAAAGATTTACAGTGGCAAGATATCTTGTTGCTGCATGTGCCTACTTTTGGATTGCAGTGCCATCCAGTGGTAACACACTTTCTGTGCAGCACAGCTATGCAGTCACCTACTAATCCCAATTAAAGTACCTTTTCAAAGCCACAGATGTCGCAGCAGAATATCTGGGCACACGGATGGGTCTTGATCATGATCTTCCCCTCCTTTTGGGCCTTTGTGGCAAAATACAGCCTGCCTTTCATTGCCTTGCGCCTGAAAAACACAGCATCCTCAGACAAGAGCCTCACACTGATCACAAACTGAGTTGCTCCAGTGTGTAGCAGTCAACTGTACCTCTCCAAGTCCAGCCTCATCAGCTTGTGGACATCAAAGCAGAGTCGGATATCAGTGACAGTACAGCTGGGGTAGGCCTCGCTAGTGAAAGGAGCAAAAAGGATTTAATCATAATGAAGGTGATAAGAGTGTGCATGTGTTTGCAAAAAATAAAATGGCCAGGGCTTCCTTGTGACATGAGTGTGAAAACACAGGGAAAGGATTTAACTTGACTTCACAATGAAATAGAGAAGAAAACGTGTGTACTGGAAGTGTTTGGTGATGAGTCCCGGGTCAGAGATCTCTCTTGGTATGGAGGTAATCATCAGTGTCCTGGCTACCTGCAACACATGATGCGACCACCATGAGTAGTTATGTTATAATGAACTGCAAAAAATCGCCATTTTTTCAGCCATCAGTGATATCAGCCATGCTAACAGTGTGGCTCTACCTCTACTGGATGGATCGCCATGAAATCTGGTGCACACATTCACGTCCGCCTTTAGGATGAATTGTGATCACTTTGGTGATCCATCAGGGCAAAAGTTTGTACAATACTTTAGTTAATGAGCAAATACCTGTAAAACTAATGACATTCATTCACTCAGTTTGTGTTTCGCGCTAACATGCTAAACTAGAGAAATTGACTTTAAATGTGATTGATGTGATGGTGACAGACCTTCTCATCCTCTCTGTACTCCAGCCGTATGGAGTGGTGGACCATACACAGCAATGTGATGATGAAGTAGACCAGAGCCAAGATGCTGTGGAGCCACAGAAAGCTGTCCCTGTGAGGCACAAAAAAACACTGTTGTCATTTAAACGAATATACATAGTTTGTTTTTTTTCACGGTTCTGTGCTATTTCATGAGATTTGATGTCATTCATGAAGTGTTAGACTTACTTTGAGCTAACATTAGCCAGTGTTGTTCTTCCAAAGTTTTCAGGACTGTCTCCTGTAGGAGTAATGTGACATGACAGAGAGCGAGACGTTTTAATTTTTAAATGACTTAAAGGAAACCCCTCCTCTTTTGTCTGGAGGGTGAGGCAACAATGAAGCAATGCCACTATTCAGAGAAAACTCTTTCCGTCCAGTTTAATGAAATCTCTCTCGTCTCAATGACATTTCACACAAAATGCAAACATCGCAGTCATGCCTAACTCTGCTGCTCTAATTTGGGCGCCCTTTGTTTGCTGTTGCCATGGCAGCCTGTCAATGGGTGTTGGTTTATTTAATGAATAGGGTGACACACTGGTCCATAAGATGACAGCCAGGAGTAATAAAAAAGTTTCTGTGGACAGCCCAGCTCCTCGTAGACCCCATAATGGCTCCTGCCTTCATCCTGTTAGGGAATGGCTTACTCAACACTTCCTACAAAATAAGCACACAACTGCCAAAAGGCATTTCTGTTGCTATTTAGCAGTTAATTTTCTGCACCATCCCAGCCCTGACACCTACATGTGTATGTTAGGAGGAAATGAAGCACTTTCTATTTCTATAATCCTGCTTAGGGAAGCGCTTGATGAATTGCCACTGGTATGCTAGCAACTCCCATTAGATGAAATGCAGCCTTTGCGTATGTTTTACTTCAAAATGTTTATGGGTCATTTTAAGTTAAAATTACCTTTTGAGTTTTGATCTAATTTTATTTATGCAAGATACTTTGGCTTGACCACAGATTGTTTCAAGCTAAAGTTTCTGATCATTTAACCAACAAATCCTTTGGTGTGTAGATGTGTGTGATTGTCTCTGTGTGGCCTGGCATCTCTCCCTGCGAGGTGCCCCATGTGTCTCTCCTGAGGTTAAGGATATCCCTTGGCTTTTCAAACAGTCGGCCCGCTAGACCATCATGTAGGGACCAAAATACCTAGGAGGTTCCCGGAAAAGTTGACCGGCAGGATTACAGCCAAAGACAGCAGGCAAACCACTGTCATGAGCAGGATGATGTGGCGCTGGAAGGACAGGTATGTGACGGCGTCAATGCCGCATTTGCTACGGATTTCTTCATCCCTACAGAAACAGAGAGAGGGGAAACTTTCAGAATCTCTTAATCCCAGAGATCCCAAACTCTCGATGCTACATGACAAAATCAGAGATGCTGCAAATTGTTCAATAGTGGAATTTCCACACATGCAGATGTGATGATAATCAGAGCAGTGCAATCTTAATTTAGCATATGCATGCAGCTCTGTCTATTGCCAGGACAAATGGGCTGACAGCTTATACCTCATCATGAGTAAAACTGTGGCACCACTACTTTGGTGCCAGAAACTGTGGTTAGCAGGCGGGAGGTTCAGGAAACCCAGTATCATAAAATAGAACAAAAAAAAAAAAGCATGAAAAAAAAAAGAAGAAAAGAGGTGCACGCTGGTCTCATTGAAGCCCACACATTGCGAACTTGCAGGGTGGGTTTGCACTTTCCCAGGGATCCCAGGGTGAGCCACTGGCATGAGAGCTAAAAACAGAAGCACCCAAACTCCACCATAATACTATGGAAACCATGGGCACCGTGAAAATCGCCTTTTACAGGCCTAAATCTGTTGTGTGCAGTCAGACTCGAGCAAGTGCAAATAGTCAACGGGAAAACCACGGCACCAGTGGTCACATGAGCCCAGACTCGTTTGTTTTTCCTGCTAAATGAGATATAACACGAGACTTTACATTTGATGGTGACATCAGCTTTGAAGACAGAGGGCCAATAAAAAAAAATGGAAGCTAAGATGAGAGAAGGGTAAAATAATTACAAGGGCAACTGCTTTGTGTACTTACTTCATATGGTAAAGTGATGAGAGCCACGAGCAGAAGCCCTGGAAGGAGAGGAGAATCATAAAACATCCAATGGATTCGTTATTAAAGATAATAAATAACATATGTATGCAAGCCTGTGCCCACCACATCTGGCCACTTGCATGCATCCCCTATTTGCATAGTAATAAGGTCTGCAGAGTGACACAGATGAAGATTTAATAGGTCTAGCCTGGAGCAGTAACCAGTTTACTGCAGCCTCAGCTTTGTGTAGGCACGGGGCGATGACTCCAGTCTGACTCTTACACCGTTGTAAACATGCAGGGAGTGACCTCAGTCTATCACACAGGTGTCATGGAGTCACAGACAGTCCAGCTGAGTCATGATCCAAACTTTCCTCTTACAACAGTTGACGCAGTGCCATCAAGGGGAGTTTATTATTAAAGTGCAGCATGCTGCATTTTTAGACATCGATACATCATTGACAAGTTAACTGTGACAACTTTGTATAATTACTGTAAATAAATGAGAACATTCAACATTTCCCATAATGCCTTCTCCTTTATATTTTGAAGCATACAGACAACTGGAGTCTGTCAGTCTTCTCCTCAAATGCTCTGCCTGGCTACCCAAATTACGCTATTGTAGTGATTAAAGGTACCCTGTGGAGTTTTCACCACTGGCAGTGCTGTAGAGCAGTGTTAGGATGAGCAGGTCCCTTTATTGTTTGTATGTGCTCTACCAGCATATGCATAAATACTGCACGTGCACAAGCAAGAGGTGATGTACCATCACATTTCCGCCGACTGCTGTGAGTATCACCTTTTACCTTGTAGCCATGAAATGAGCATTTCAGAGACTGGCATACTTTCTAACAAAATAAAAAGGGTCTTCGGACACTTCAGATTGCCCTTCCTGGCTTCAGTTGCTATGAACACGACCATTCTGAGTGCTGAGGTGCACTGGCTGACAGTAAAGGAAGCAGTAGTAGAATATTTTCCACTATTTGGAATGAAGTTGTTTCTTGTTCTGCACAGAGCTGAGGGCAGCAGGGCGACAGTGCGGGTTGTGGAGGCGGCAGGAGAAGAAAGAAAGGGCATTCAATGGAAAAAGCCAAAAAGATATCTAGAGAAAATGTCTAAATATTTGTGAGGCGCTTCATTCTCCATAAAGATGGAGAGGATTTTGGACCAACACAGAGGTAGCACCTCAGACGTAGTTAGCTACAACAGCTTATTCTCGCCACGTCCGCCGTATGTCAACGTGTGCCTATTCACACATCTAGCTGACAAAGCGCAACATTAGCATTCATTTGGAGTTGTGTTTGTGTCCACCTGATGACTCTAAGCCCAATATTCACTGTCCTTTCAGCTCTGGTCTTGTCTCCACCAATCAAATATATATTGCTGTTAAATGCCCCTCTAGCTAGTCTTTGTCTGTGGCTGTTTGGACATATGGCATTCAGTGAGTTTATCAGAGCTTTTTCACTAAAAACTGTTGCCTGCTGCAGCTGGAAACCACAGTAGGTCGATGAGAGCAGAGCTTGAGTGCTTTAAACCGAAACAATGAGCTAAAAGATGATAAAACGCTCCATATAGCTGAAAAGAATTGCAGAGTGGTTTCCCTATGTGTGACCCCTTTCACATTACACAGTTATTTGATTCATTCTTAATAAAATAATTAGCGCAGCTTTAAAGTAAGGCCGCAGAAAAGGACTACACTCACGCTAACTCAGAATGTAAACAATGCAGGTTTCAACACATAAAATAGACTTTGCAAATATTTTATGAGGTGTGCGTTCAGAATTTCTGTTAGACCTTTAGGACACATAAAACGTGTTTCGTTGAGGGAGGCTGCGTGTAAAGAAAACAGTGTTTGTTTAGGATGAAATCCACAGGGTACCTTTAATTGATCTGAAGATGTTATTAAGGGGTTCCTTGGTGCTTTCAGGAGCTGATGAAAAACTCACCATGTCCTTGGTCTCAGAGTCGGAGGGGCTGGACTCTGACGGAGACTTCTCTTTCTCACTTGGTTCTCCATAAAACAGGGATGTGAGACTAATTGGAAGACAATATAGACAAAGAAACACATCATCATATCTATTGTGGCCTGACACGACCACGATCAATACATCCCATTTTTAACTCGATCTGTAAGGTAACTGCTACAGACAGTCCCACAATACCTGTATGAACTCAATCCCTGTGTGTGTGTACATGGAGAAGACATAAAACACATACAGAATGGTCAAATCTAATAAAGCCAGTGTGATGATTGAATTTGTGGATATTTCTCTGTGGGCCGTACCACTGACAGTTCAACAGCGTGTCAAATTAAGCAGCATAATTGAATTAGTACGAGGGAGAATCGCTTGGCAAAACACACAGATGCTGCTTGCCCTCGGGTGCAATGAAGCCGCTGCCGGTCAGGCAGAACTAATCAAGCCTGCAATCCCCTGGAGAGGAGACTCAGGTCAAGCAGAGGAAAACTGCTGCAGACTCATGACTGCTGGGTGGACCTTGACTCATTTTGTAACCTTGAAGGTTTCTGAATAAGTGATGAAAAGATTATTCAATTGGTCGACTGGCAAGAAATGTACAACAGTTTTGATAACTGATTAATTGTTTAAAGGACACATTTGGTGATATTCTATTCAATAAAAAAAACACCAAAACCAGCAGTGCATTATCATAACAAGTATTGTCTGTGTAGCCAAAGTTTATTCTTATGCTCACACCCACCAAATGTATGTTAATCCACAGCTGAAGAAAGTTTCACACAAACGCATTATTTACTTGTGTTTTCTTGACGTTTGCTAAAAACTACAGCGCCCAGCTGTTTTAGGAGATTATTTAACTTTTTAGAAAAATGAAACTTATCTATCTATCTATCTAGTTGGAAAGTATTGAGAGACGGTCTAACGCATTGTTTGTTTTGATCTTTTCATGGGATTTGTTGACAATAAGGAAAATATAGAATAACACCAGCCCTCTAGGCGTGTCCTTTAAGTTATTTATCAAGAGAAAATGCCAAACATTGGCTGATTTTCTCTATTGTGATAAATGGATTGTAACAAGCAATTTAAAAAGTGTCAGCATTAAAGCCATTTTTCTGACATTTTATATCTTAAAGGGGCGTCTGTAGTTCAGGATGTTTGACAAAAATAATCATTAGATTAATAAATAATGGAAATAATTGCCAGTTGCACCCTTAATTTTAAAAGAGTGAGAAGATTGTTCCATCCAAACCACTCTGTGTTTACATTTACTGTGCATGGGTCTGGCCTGTGTTAACACATATTTTCACATATTACTTTTAACATAAAATGCATAAATAAATAGCCACTGTTGCAGTTATCACTCAAATAACAACAAATGATTAATAGAGTAGAAGATCTTTAGAGTAATTTACTTCCTTCGCAGCTCCATTTATACTCAGCAGAGGGAGCTGCAGGCTTCAGGATCAGGACTCAGGAGTGGTCCCACTGAGGATCCTTTCTCCATCTTAAATGTTGACATGGCTCACAGACCAGCGGGTGTATCAGAGTTTCAGTGTGAGACAGGCGAGTGATGGATTTACCTGTCATTCTCCATCAGCAGAGCCAGGCGGCCATAATCCCATGCAGCCTTCCTCAGACAGGAGAAGATGAGCAACAGGAACTGTAACACAGAACAAGAACATGACTGCAGAGCTCCTGATTTACACAGTCACACACACTCTATGTCCTCGTCTGCTCTGGGCTTAATATTATCCAAAACCTCTCCATACTGCTTGATTTGAAAGCTGAGGCCCTTCTCTGCATTCTCATAAAAACCCTACAAATAATGGCTCTTTCTTTAGAGTAATATGTGGTTGTCTTGGAAACAACCAGAGACAGGTCAGCATGCACATGCGAACGCATGCTGTGCACTGATGACGAATTGATGTGGTCAATAGCAAGAAAATATCTGAATAGCCTCCATTCTGCCACAAATAGACAGCTAAAGTGTAAAATCAGAATGGAGTGAAAAGACATAGTCAGTGATATGTTACAGTACACAACAGTGGATTCATGCTGAACAGCCCTGGTTAAATATCCAAGAGCATAACTGGGTGATGACGGATGAATGTTGACAAATGCAAATTGAGTAAAAGTGCTGATGGATGTTTGATTTTAATTGCAGCATTAAATCATTTACTCATTTGAGTTTAGAAGACATTTGGTTTGGTGGGCAGGGGTGACAGCCACGTTAATAAGAAGAACGCACCCATAAATGTTGAATGATTCATTCTGTAGTGATCTCGAGCCGTGCATAGACAATCAGGGCATCCTCGACCGAGGCTTGTAGATGAATAATCAGCGTGTGCTCACATTAGCAGTCAGACTCCCTCTTTAAATAAGAATCTCTCCATTATCTCGCTGTTTTCTGGGTGTCCGTCTCCTCCTTGTTGTTTTATTTTGTTTGGTCTTGATGCGTGGGCATGCTCTCCTCATGTCCCACAGATGATTTATTCTGTATGATGATGGGATTGATGCAGAGGCGTGCTCCCGCCACCTGGGGGGAAGCGTGTTTTGACTCATGCTTGTCATTAAGAGACAGAGCTCAGCCCTCTGTGTTGTCTTGACAACCAGGCGGCGATAAAATGAGCCAATTAAAATGTGGAGGTGGCAGATTGAGAGTGATATCAGTGCAGAGATCAAGCTTGACAAGGCCTGACAGTGGAACTGAGGTAGTTGACAAGTGAAATCAGAAGCCTATTATTTTCTGGAGACAGAAGGAGAAATATGCACACTGTGTTTGTAAACAGTGTATACATGTATTGTACTATGTGAAAGGGAAGTTAAAACATGCAGATTTAATGCAACTTGATATCTAAGACATGCATATAATGTGGGTGTTCTTACGTACATTATCATGAAATCCAAAAGCCCCGAGACAAATAAAAAGCTCCACTGTTTGAAAGGCGATGGCTTAATTAAAAGTTTGGGTTAGTTTTTAGAGTCTTCCTGGCTCAGCAGAGGAATGAAACTAATAACTATATATATAAAACTATAGGAAGACCTTATCTAACTGTTTTCACCGGCTGAGTAGCAGTCCTAATGATGAGCAAACTGATCTGATGTTTACAAGAGGTGGAGTGCACCTGTCTGCCAAGTTGAGAGATATATAAGGTTTGAAACCTCTTTTATGCCTCCTTTTGCTTTTTGTTTATGTTTGGATTACAGATTTTGCCTTTAAGCATCAGCATAATTATACACAGTGAGAGGAACTATCAATACTGACATTTCCTACAGCTTTGACATCCTATACTTTCATTAGCCAATGGAGATGTATATCCAAATACATAATACACTGTATACACTTGACATTGGCCTTGCCTGATTTAGATTTAGGATTTGGTGTAGGTTAGTATGAAGGCAATGTTTAAGGCTCACTAGGACGTGGGGTAAGGGTTAAAATCAAGACTGGGGTTACTGTCAGGATTATAATTACATTTAGGAACATGGTAGTGATGGTTGAGGTTGGAGATATACAGTCAAAACATGAGCATGCGTGTGTGTTTCCAATGTCTGTATTGATTTCACATATTCATGAGAGTCCAGCCCTTCTCACTTCTTCTCCTGATGCTGCTGTACTTTATTATCATCATCAAGGGCAGAGTGAAGTGCTTGAGACAGGATGTCCATTGTATATATAAACTGTAATTTTTACAGAAACTGCCCTCTGACCATGTATCACCTCTTGTTGTCTGTTTGTATCAGGGATCTTCATGATATCTCAACAGGGTGTTGGCAGCTTTGGATATATATTCAGAAACCTTGTTGCCAAAGGCCCTGTACGCTGCAGCAGCATACAAAGAAGCGATTCAGAGTGTAAAAGATGGACGACAAGCTTCCTGTTAAAGAGTATATGTCGATTAATTGATTTGCCTAAAATTAGTTTTTAAGCAAAAATGGCAAAAAGGATCACTGTTTCCAGCTTCTCAAGTGTGAAAATGTTCTGCTTCTCTTCGACACTAAGATAGTAAACTGAATATCTTTTGGTTTTGGACTGTGGGTTCCACAAAACGAAGACATTACCATAGGCTTTAACAGTAATCAATAATACAACAATCGTTAGTTGCAGCCATTATTCTAACGTCCCTCTATCTGCATAAGTTAGAAAATTCAACTGCACTGGTTTGGGACTATAGGAAAATGGCAGAGCAACGATTTGAACCCTGTTTAATATCGACATTTACAAACAAATGGTAATTTATTTTGGCTTTTCTGGAGTTCATTGTGTGTATTATTGACTGGGTGTGTGAGTCCGTACCATCCAGAGCACCACATTGATGGCAAGGACCGTGGGCACCCCTCCAAATGGTAGACCCTGGAGGACGCTGCTGCGGGAGTGGGCGCGGTAGCATCTCTCAACAGTGCTGTTTTCTCCCCCAAATGAGTCCAGGAAGCTCAGAACATCCAGCTCCGCAGCTCTCCCCTCCACAGGGGACGCTCTCGTTTCAAACAGCTCAGAGTGCGCCATCAGCACTGGACCATACCTGAAGGAAAAAAAGAGAAATAAAGAGAGAGTCCATTAACTAAGATTGGTCAACTGTTGGACTTATGTCTCTTTAGCATTTAGCTTTGAGATACACCTGTTGAAGCTCAGGTGCCAGCAGTGGGCTTTACACACACTGATTCATAGTGAAATCACATTGATACTTTTGTTTTAGTTTTTGCGAAACAGCAGCCAAAAGTGACTATAAGTGACTAAATGTGATTATTCACATAATTTTAACTTCCTATGAAGTCAGCTTTTCATTTCACAAGAGTGAAAATGTGTTTTTTCTTCTCTCAAAAGTTGCATAGTCTCACATTAACCAGGAGTTTTGAGTCTTAGTCATGTCATTTGTTGTCATGGCGCCCAACTTTTCAATACCAACTCACCCTAAACAAGCCTGTATTGACAATTAGGATGTTTGTGAATTTTAATGGAGACAGTGAGTGTGTGGTGTTAGTAATAAACAATGGAATTAGGATTTAATGGTCTGTTTTTTCAACACACAATTGTGACTCATTTTTAAGTGTCTGCCACTCACTCAGAGTGCAGTTATGATAGCATTTGCAGGCATCAGTCTAATGACCATCACGGTCCATTAGCAGCCATTGATCTGTGTCTGTTTCTTTATCTGACAAATGGAAGTGGGGACGTCACATGGAAGCGACAAACTGATTGGATGACAGATGCACTGCAGACTCTTTAAAAAGACATAACCTGTAACAGGAAGATGCAAAACAAGCTCATTTAATCATGTAGCCGAGAATATATTTCTGTTGTCAGGATGAAAAGATTGAAAGAGTTTAACAGCACAAGTGTAAAAGCTTAAACTGTAGTCTACTGCAAGTTTGTACAGCTTGTTGAGGATGTACAGGATATTATCATTCACACTGCCATGACCACAGAATGGAGGCCCGAACCATCTGTCCTCCAGCAGCACACACGCTCCTCACTTTCGATCACTACAGTCCCGACTCCCAGCTGCTCAGCTTGTGTACACTCCTCACTGAATAAACAGGGAAATGGAGCAGCAGCTGACAAAGCTTTGCGTCAATATTGCGATTCCACCTGAGTGAAAGACATCAATCATCAGATTTCACGGGAAAAAAATGGATTCCACGATATATTCAGAGATGTTGTTAATGTGACAGAATGTGCTCTGTAGTAAACACACTGCGTGCTCTGCAGCAATAAATGGCAGCCAAAACTGCATCACAACCCTCTGCTGTCCAACTCTCACAAGAGCTGCGAGGTAACACGGGATTGAAACAAGTGAGAAAAGGGAGAGGAAGCCAAAGGCCTCCAAACTGGCACACATTATTGAACCCAACCTTGGTGTGATTTATCACTGCACCAATGAGGTCACTTCCTGAGAAGCACCATCACAGTTTTGTGAAGCATTTACCAAACACTTTGTGTGCAACAGAAGCCACAGCAGGATGTCTGGTGTAGGAGGCGAGCTGATCAATGGCAGTGCTGCTGGACTGCTGTACGTCACACAATCAGAGATGTCTAGAGATGTGCAGAAGTGTATTAATACCCAGTAATCTTTTAGCAGCTCTTTCTGTGCCACTGTAATCTCTTTCTTACTTCCTGTTGTGAAACTGTAAAGCTTGCAGTCAATATTCAGATACTGCCAGATACACAGCATCTGAGCCTCCCTGTGGAGACAACTGGGGAGGAGATTCCCTGAGGATGGATCACAAAGCTAATCCATAAAAAAAACACACACACAGTCTGCAGAGCTGTGTTTCCAGAGAAGCCGATGTACCATAAATCATGCTTTCTCCATCCGCCAATAGTGAATTAAGCCATCGATATGCACAGAAGGATTATTTTACAGCTAAAAATGGACTAATAACCACATAGGCTTACAGTGCAAGGAGAGAACATGCAGTTCTCTGAAAGAAACATAAAACTGAGACTCCGTCTCTCATTACATGCTTTATCACACAAATTATTGTATTTTATTTTTTGGATGATTCACGGGAGATTTCAAAGTTGTGTGATCAACAGAACAATAAATCAACCAAATCATTTTAGATAAAATGCATTGCTTATGAAAACACCCGGCTTGTCATATTGTTTGCAGCGTTTGCCTTTTCTTAATTAATTCAATCATCATGTCAAAAAGCCTAAAATAGAAAGCTGCAGTAAAAAATTTGCCTATTTTTATACTGCTGAGATGAGCTGATGGTAACACAACTAATCAAAGAGCAACTGTGTGAACTGTGACATACAGCAACAGGAGCTAAATCAAACAGAAATGATGCCTCACTACGGAAGAGAATAAAACTAGCTAGCTGTAAACTGGAAGCATACTGAGCTCAAACAAAGTTTGACATGCAGAAGCTAAAACAGACCTTCATTGAGCTGTTCTTCTTCCTGCATCAGATGAGTTGTTCACTTTGAACGCTGCCGGCTGCTGATGCTAACAGTGAAACTCTTCCTCTCCACCTCCAGAGCAGAGCAGGATGCTGAGGGATACAGGCTCACTATGGTGTGGTTTCACACAACATTTGGACAAACGTCACAGCATGACTCAGCAGTTTAACCATGAGACTCCATGGATATGCTCTTTCTGTTCACCCCTCACACATATACTCTCAAACATGCTCACAGTTATCCCATGGTATCCATTTCTTCTCCAGCTTACTGAACTCTGCAAATCTGAAGTCTTTCTAATCCTTTCCCCCTGCTCATTTCTCTCTTCCTCATCCCTGAATCAGGCTGCCAAGCCAACGCGGCAGATTACAAACTGGTGTTTGGCTTGGGAAGCGGCGTTGTTGTGCCTCCCGCTGGCAGCATGAGTGAAATCTCTCCTCTGTGCTCAGTTAAACTATTGTGATGCTGAAGTCAGTGCAGGAGCAGCGAACTGGTGATGAGAAATATCTGAGGACAGCTGAGAGCTGTAAAGAGGAAAAGGCTAGCTCAGGTCAGCTAATCTGCTCATTGCACCAGAAAAAACAGCTGAGGTATCTGTGTGTGTGTGTGTGTGTGTGTGTGAGACGATATCATCCCTGCGGTGATACAGACAAAACAATTAAACTCTAAGTCAGAAGATCGATAACTTGCACTAAACCCTGATTCAATCAAGATGTCTATCATTACTTTCTCATAATGTTTAGATTAAATCAGCTTCGGCTGTAGCCACACAATGGATTGTTAAAAAGCAAAATTAGTTTGTTGTTGTCACCAACTACGCCGTTTGTTTAAAACATAACGAGAGGCTGTACCTAAGGCACAGACTTTGAGCTAAATGATAATGCTAAGAAGACAACATGGTCACAGAGACAATGAAAAAATGCTGAAGTTCAGCAGATATGATGTTTACCATGTTCACCATCTTAGTTTAGCATGCTACAACATATGCTAATTAGCACTAAACACAAAGTACTGCTGAGGCTGATGGGAGTGTCATTAGTTTTGAAGGTATTAGGTGAGATTTCATTTTGACCTGATGACGGCGCTGGTTGAAAAGTCAGACGACAAGCAAAGTTATTACAATTCATGTTGAGACGGACATGAATGTCTGTAGCAAATCTGATGGCAATCCATCCAATGGTTTCTGAGAAATTTCACTCAAAACCAAAAAAGTGAATGCCACAGGAAAAGTCAGAGGATCCATCCTCTTGGGGACCATAAACTCCAGACAAATATTCCAGACAATTCTTCCGATAGTTGTTGAGATATTTCAGTCTACACCAAAGTGGTGGACTGACCAACACTGCCCTTCATGGAGCCATGCCACGAGCATGGCTAAAACACTGGATAGAGGGGGATGGTATGCAACAATGTTCCCTGCCAAGAGTGCACAGGCATCCACTACTCACTTTTACCATCCTTTAAATCACTTCACCAGATCCCTTATCAAGTGCTTTGTCATGCTGAAATGAGAAGCTGAATCTATATTGTCACATAAAAAAAGATGTGACAGGAAACATCTTTACATCTATCTAACATCTTTGGTGGACCGCCCCGGAAGAGCGTTCCCTCCCATCGTCACAACATTCAGTTGGATCAAGATACATTACCTGCCTGAGGGAATGAGAGAGAGAGAGAGCCCTGTTTTGCCAGAGAGATGAACCATAAATATAATGTGAACTTGCGTTGACTTCCAAACCTCTGCACCTTATCAACTGCCAGCTACTGTGAGATAAAAGACTACCCCCAAGGACAACTCGCAATCACCATAAATAAAAGAATAATGGCTTTAGAGCTGTTGTTCTCGTCTTGACTGCACTGACTGCAGCCTTGTTAAACATGCAGTTTTCCCCTGCCACTGTTCTGTTTGTGCTGGCAAAGACTGTTCTCTCTGCTTGAGACAGCGATACCTGCATGGAAAAGAAAGGTTTGACGTTTCCCCTGTCATCGACTCCATCTCAAAGGCCCAGAGCTGGTAGAATATGCATGAGCGAGTTTTAGCTGTGCTCTCTGCATGTTAATCTAAAACTGAGACCCTGATTATGGAAATCCTGGTGTTTAAAAGGTATTCTATTTAAATAATCCTTCGCTAATTAACTGTTAACAAGCCAATAACACTCATGTGATAGGAGATGACACATTGTTGTGATCTTTTACAATGCCTCTCACTTGCAGCATGCTGAGAGGCATGGGAGCATACTAAAAAGCCAACAGAGGGTAGACAGAATAATTTGAACACATCTTGACTAGCAAACTTTGTCTGTCTGCAGTTTGGTGCTGGGCAGGTAGTGTACTGAGAGCTTTTTTTGTAGAAAAGAGCTGCCAGCTGCAGAAGGAAACGGTGTAGATGCAAGTGGACTTTGCAGACCAAAACTTCAAAATCAGCTGAAAGGCTGGGTGAAGATTTGTCACAACAAGCAAACCCTTTCACATTATATGAGGCCATTTGATCCATTGTTAATATAAAAATATTAGTGCTGCTTTAAAGCAACTAAACTTCCACTGCACATTACACCGTTGATGCAGATGGGTCATATATCCTGCAGGCCAATTAGCATCATTTGTCATCCCACTACTTCCGGTATATGCATGTTATGTCTCTGTTGGTTAACCACTGCTTCTTTTGGTTGCCCTCCAACCAGTGCACCTGCAGTTACAACACAGATGATTCTGTGTTGGTTGCCTCATGTTGTCTGAAAATTCCCACATCAAAGCCCTGGATGAACCTCTTTTATGGCTGACAAATGGAGCAAATTGACATTCAAGTGTGGCAGCATTTGTAATTGTGGCCATATTACTTCAGAGTTGAAGTAATCTTTCACTGGGAGTTTATATTATTTTGTCTACCCCCTGTAGTTTTCCATCAACACACCAAAGAGCATTTTCGGCTCTTCCATTTCCTGCAGGTCACAGGTAAGCCCTCCATTAATCCACATGAACCAGAGGCTGAATAATGGCTTCATAATGTCTTATCAAAGCAGAGCTCAAATATAACCATAGCCGGAGTTGACAGCACATTTGCAAAATCACATGAGGGGTGTAATGAGACTTCTCCAGCTTATCAACGCTCTCATTCAGTTACATTCACTACATGGCAAGAAATGTATGGCCCTGAACATTACACCTGTAAGTGACTGCTGAACATCTCATTCTAAAACCCTGAGCAATAATATGCTGCTAAAACAGCCTTCACTCTTCTGGGCAGGCTTTCCTGCTACAAGAGCATTAGTGACGTTGACTCCACTTCATCCCAAAGGTGTTAGATGGGGTTGAGGTCACGCCAAACTGGGAAATCTATTTCTTTATAAAGGCTTTCACAAACTGTTGCTGCAAAATGGAAGCATAAAATATAATTATATGCTATAGCATGCAGATGTGCTTAAACCATGAAAATCAGACCCAGTTTGTGGACAGGGGCGTCCACATACTTTTGACCATATAGTGTATCTTCTCTGTAGTTTGCTGGGATATTTTAATGGGGATGCCATGTGTGAGTGCATCTTATTTTCAACTCCACAGGAGCCACAGGCCTCCGCTGTGATGGTTTGGTTGGAGGGGGTGTTGGGGGGAATGGATGGGTAACCCTCGTCAGACTCAGCCTGAGGGGGAGAAGGGGGGCGGAGGTTTTAGCACAATCTGCTCACCACCTGCTCTGTGGAGAAGGGAGTGGACTTTTCATACCTCACTCTCTCTGTATCACACAACACACAAACACAGATCACTGAGGTGTGTCTGCTCAGAGCACACAGTTAATGCAGCAGCCCCCACCAGCCTCTTTCTGAAGGCTGAATAAGCTATAGCATGACTGGACTGCACACACGGGTCGTGCTCAACAAACCAAACACCTGCTTCCTGTCTGGCTGCACATGCTCAGTGGGCCCCAGGGGAGCGCCGTGTGTCTGCCTTGCTGCTGCTGCTGCTGCTGTGTGGACTGAGCCATTCCTCATTAGACCCCGTCTGGGATCAGTGATGGCTTCAGTATAACATGAGCATCTCAGAAACAACGCTAACGCAGAACCTGTTTAATCTGTGTTTTCTCTGCATACCTCCGAGCTTCTGGAGGATTCCACCCACAGCCTCTGCAAAACCTGCTGGAGCTGATCCTAAAAATGGGCCTGTGAGAAAACCTGAGTCTAAGAGTCAAAATTACCTTCACCCCCACATCTACAAAAAAGTGCAAACACTACTCATCATGAGAGACTCCTTCAGAGAAATCATCACTCTCTGTAAGCATCTAAACCGTATTTAAAGGTCCCATATTGTAGAAAGTGAGATTTCCATGTCTTGTTTGATTAGAAAGCAGGTCTAGGTGCTGTATAAATACTGTGAAAGTATCAAAACGTTCCATCCATGGAGAAATGCACACAGCCCGTATTCAGAAACTGTGCCTTTAAACGAGCCGTTGGGACTTCCGTAAGGTTGTGATGTCACAACTATACAGTCACCGCACTTAGCTATGCCCCCAGCAGGTCATCTGCTCCAGGCACAGCACCACCCACCAAGTACAGGGACGCTCATCCACCCGCTCAGTCTGTAGATCTGAAATGAGCATAATATGGGACCTTTAAAGGCAACATACAATCAATCAAAATACAGCATGTGTCAGCATATTGACGTCAAACGTGCATTTAATCAAGAGCTGGCAGCATCACTTTCTCTCTCTGGCTATTTGTATCTAAGCTACTCATCATTTTTACTTAAGGTAGCATGGATTTTCAACAACAATTTAAAGGACAATACCAGTGATTTTATATGTTTTAACCAATGAATCAAGGAAGTCAGATGTTTCCATTGATTTTAGTATGATATGAAAATGAACTTCAAGTGTGCTTCAGATTTATTCATTTGTTGTCACAGTTAAATTGTAATTGTGTGACAATGACTCAGCAGTTTGACAGTTCAACACTCGTGACCAAGAAAGCTCCAACATCTGAGATTTCAGAGACAGTTGCTGAGCAGCAGCCCTTAGATTGTAGGAAATGTCCAAATCTGTATTATCATTTTCTCAACATCAATGTTTGCTTATTGTTTATTGTTGTTTTGTGGATTCTGACGAAAACACAACTTCTCAATGCAAGCTAATTTTCATACTGTGAATGAAATCGATGGCAGACAATGGATGTTTGGAAGGTAGGAAATCAATCTAAAAGCTTCAGGTAAGCTTTAGAAAATGGTCAGCAATAATTTGAAGTAAGGCTGAAACCAACATCTTAATTATTGATGAATCTGCCATTTAACGTTTTCAGTTTTCAGTTTTCAGTTAATCATTTGGTCTATAAAGTGTCACATGATGGTGAAAAATGTCCTTCATAATTTCCCAGAGTCCATGTTGACATGTTGCATTGTCCCAGACAAAAGAAACCCCAGAGATATTTAGTTTACAATCATAAAGACTAAAAATAGTTGTTGATTAATTTCCTGTCATGAGACTGAAAGATTAAGTGACTGTTGTGACTGTGAAACAGTGATTGTTTCAGCTCTAATGGTAAATATATGTCATTTGTCGTTAATGGATGAAAAAAAGGCAAAACCAGCAGCGCGGCCATTTAAAAATGACCGGGCATCAGGATCACAGCCAAATAGAAGACAAAGTCTGCTCATATCACAACATCTGATGTACTTACAGGACCTCTTCCTGGACTACCAGCCTACAGTGCACATACAACAGGCAGTATCAAATGCGTGTTGAGCGAGAGGATAGGACAGTCTGACGTCTGTCTATGGCTGTGAATACCTAATGCTGCTTCCTGGTGTTATAGTAAGCTTGTGGCAGCTTGCCCTTTACTGGTGGGTATCTGTGTACAATGCATCAGTGACAATGCCGCATGCGTCAGCATCACTGTGATGGACCCCTGTGGAATAGCAGGAAAGTTCACAGCAGGAATCTCAAACAGCAGGGAACCCACTCTCCACCAAAGACATAAAAAAGAACAAAGCCGGGCCAATGGTACATAACTGCTGTGGTTAGATGGCAGGTGGGATACAAATGGAGGTTTCACAGCTAACCATGATGTCATGGGCCGTTGCCTTGTTCTGATATTCTGTTTGTGTTCGATTTTCCGTCGAGGGGAATTCACCAGTGTTTTCTGACATTTTTATTCAGACCCAGCAGCCCGTGACATGCAGCCCAGCTATGAATCACAGAAATACTGCTCAAATATGATGCAATCTTTGATGTCTTGCACACACACACACACACACATATACACACACACACACACACACACACAAACACACACACAGACACCGGCGCCACACATCTCATTTCCATCAACACCACCCTCATCATTATCACTACAAGAAAGGACAGGTGAGAAAGTACACAAGAAGATGTCTGTGCTATCTGTTCAATGCGTGGGCTGTTCCTCTCAGATTCTCAGTCTGGGCTCAAGTGTAGAGCTAACTCTCATTCATTACGGTATTAAAGGAAACATAACAATATATCCACTTGTCCTACCAGGGTTAAACCAATTCCTTGATATCTCAGTATCTCGGTGTATTAGGCCATTAGGGCCAATGTTTATGGTAATTTTGGATTTTTCTATGGTTTTTAAATCAATGTGATAGAAGACTTGAATTGTCTATTTGATTCATTGGATTAGACATAAAACAGACATTCCTGTGGTTTCTATAATATAAGTGACTATACTGTAGTATTAATATTGTAATATAAAATTACATATACCATGATAGAAGATTTCATCAATGTAGTACATGTATATTAACACTGCTACCTCATAACTGGAACAAAATATAACCAGTGACAAAGGACACTAAAACTAATGCATAAATACTTTCTAGAAGAAATAGTACTTTGTTTTGGGGCTCTTTAAGGTACAAGATCAACAGAAAAACCCTCCTACGTGACAAGAAAATTTGATTTAAGATTGAGATTTAATGCAATCCAAACCTTTCTAAACTAGGTCAAGAATGAAGTCACACTTAAACCTCCTACTGGTTTGATGTTTGACATCCCTGCAGCTTAAAGCTTAGTATAGTGGACTTTATTCATCTGCACAGTGTTTGGTCTGCGTCTTTAACTCTTCCATTTTGACGCAGAGCAGATTATGTGATTGTGATGCTTTGCACCATGACAATGAAACCAAAAAGGATCTTTGTACACCTCCACTGTTTTTACGTTTTGGTCATTCTGTGCAGCCGGGGCTGTCCATCTGCTCGAGGTGCTGAAACGAACACAGACAGAAACAAGTAAACCAGATAAAGTAGATCCGTGGACAGAGGCTTACGTTTACGTGGCATTTTCTATTGTCGGCCTGTTCAGCAGCTGTTTGATACTGTACATGTATGTGATATACATCTCACTACTGCAAGCTCTTTTTTCAATCTCAGCTTCGAGTCTCCTGAAATATTAATGTCTGTGTGATACTTGAAGATGACCAGCATTCATATGCTCTCTCTTCTTGGGAGATTTACTGTGCACTCTTCCTTCTGCAGCATTGGATCAAATTTTAAAGTGATAACTCGCTGGAAATCTTTTGATTACCAAACACTCAAAGGAAGTAAACTCCTGCACACTGTCAGCACTTCATTGAGAAAGCAACATTTCCGTCACAGATATTTGTCAGGCATTGAAATGTGAAAAAATACTCTTCTTCAGCCACAGACTGAACAAATACAATCAAAAAGGACACAAACCACAAACTCCTGAGTCAATAACTTTCAATAACTGATAAAATACATACATTTTATATGCAAGGAGTTTATTACCTGTACACTTAATAAATGCATATTGATTTTATACAATTGGGAATTATCAAACACTCACCAACTATGTGATTAAAAGGTTGTGGTAAAAAGTTGTAGTTTGATCCTTAATTCAAAGCAGAATTCATCTGTCATCTAGGATTCATGTCCGTTCCGATAGATTCCAACGGTGACCAGTTTTCAAAAGCTACCAACTTTTTCAAACCTCCTAAGAGTGAGTTTAAAGTCATGAAGCTCTCACAGTAATGAAGGACTTTCAGTGACATCCTTCTTGAAATGTTTTACACGTCTTCAAAGCATAACATAAATCTTGAATGGGAACCTGGAAACATGATAGCGCTGCTCTCCAATTAATGAACAACACTAATTGGCATCATCACTGTCATTTATCCTCAGATGTGATGAGCTGTGTGTCTATGGACCTCAGCTTACATATTTGTAATGTAACAGGACTCTGGGTCCTCATTCAAATCCATTTAAGTACTTAAATATCACTTTCCACTAAAAACAATAGGACCTTTCTCCACATGATAATTCTCTGTTTTAAACTTGCTCTCACCTGTATGGTATGACATACTCTTCAGCTTACTGCAAAAGGCAGGAGTTGTTGAGTTAATATGCAAGTCTGCCTTGGCTTTAAAAATGACACGACGGCAAATAAAAGATTTAACCAAAACAGATTTGTGCACGTTCAAAAACAGCCATGGCAACACTGTCAAAGGAAGTAAATAAACAACTGTGACCTCAGTTTACCTCAGGAGTAAACAACAGAAACCAAGAGAATATGCAGTAGAATTAGGATTCAACAGGTCAAAATACTTGCTCACTAGACCACTAAAGGCTTTGTGTCTGTGTCCAAATCCATCAGAGTTGAACAACAAGAAGCTCCAGCAGAGAGAAGACAGCATGGTCACAGAATGGCTGGAAGCCCAAAGATTTATTATTATTATTCTAATGGGCCCAAATTACAGATAAAGGTGCTCATTAAAGGTCTGCCACCCAGCTGACTCCATGAGGAACAATAGGTGTTGAAGTGAGGAGGAGGAGGAGGAGGAGGAGGAATGTATCTGTTTTGTGTGTAATAGTCTGACACGTTGCCAGAAAGATCCTCATCCTAACCAGCCAGTAACATCACTGTAACATGATGCAGGGAGCTGTTGAACGTTTAGATTTGACTTCATTTGAAAATCGGATATTTTTAATAATTGCAATAAAAGCTGGTTCTCTCTCTAATCAGGCAATTTTGGCGACTCTGTGTTCCCCGCTTGCTGCACCACTCACTACAGTCTGCACACCCGCCTTGTATGCTCTGTAACTTGATGAAAAACGATTGCGCCATAGAAATAGCGCAATAAAGCCCTCCAGCCCGCGTTCAGATCACAAAAACGGATACATGAGTTTTAAAATGCACATCTCTCACCTTACAAAGCTTCCTGATCGCGGGCGTCTGCTGATGATGGGGACGCTGCTGTGTTTTTTTCGCTCTCCAACACCAAGAAACAAGAGAAACTCCCACCTACTCAGGGGCCGTCTGACAATTAAACACCTGCCTTGAAAGGCTGCTAAGGGAGCGTCGAGTAATGTTTTAACTCCGATATCTTGTTTCCGTCTCTAACTTAAGGAGATAACAATTGATTACTGGCCCAGGATGTATAATTATCTGATCAGCTATCCAAATTACAATGACATATTTTGCTGTTGAAATGATTATTATATTTATAAAGGTAAAAATAAACCAGCAGACTGCTTCAGGCGATGAGACAACACAAGGTAAACAAAGTGTGGATTTGTTCCGCCTGCTGAGTAACGGCAAAATATAATTAATCACCAATCTGACATCACTCAGACTAAGAGGTAAAATCACTGAGGATGCATTGCCACCTACTGGAAAATTGTCTTTTTTGCATTGCCTCAAACTTTTATTAACCCAGACAGACTAAACAAAGCTATCTTCGGTTTGTTTTATCTTCGTTTCTTTCTCTTTATCAAGTAAAATAGACTTGATTATAATGAACAATCAGTGGTGGAAAGAAACCACTTTCACTCAAGTACTCGTACTTTCCTTGAGTGTTTCCATTTCATACCACTTTATATTTTATTCCACTGCAGTTCAGAGGCAAATATTGTACTTTTTTCATAATCATAATACTCTAACAATAATAATAATATATAGAATAGTATAGTATAGTATAGTACAACACCCACAGAGACCTTTTTTGTGCATTCACAAACAGAATTATTTTCTTCTGACAAATGTCCTTAAATGCTGCATTGTCACATAGCTTATCCTGCGTCAGATCTGTGCTGTTATTACAATAGAAGTCTATGAGACGCTGCTTTAAAAGTTGAGAAATTAAAAGGCAGGTAAAGTTTAAAAAAAAAAAAAAAATGGAAGCAGGGGTAAAACAGACGCATCCAGACCAACAGGCGGCGGTAGGCAAAGGAGCAGACACCCCAATAATGACAGTCGACGTCGATGTGGCTCAACAACACCTTCTGTGCGTTTGAATGAACGTGCTGAGCTGCGAGCCGAGGCTCCGCGGTGCTGAAAGGACAGCTCCTCCGCTCCCTGACACCTGCAGGTAGGCAGCCTGGACACGACGGCGGAGGTTGTACCAGATCATTGTTTTAATTGCGTCGTCATGGGAGGTTAAATGATTGACGCCATCATCGGCACCGGTGTGATCTGCTTCCTTGCGATAGTCCTTGATTGTGCTGTTTGTGCTTGCTGTCATCTACGACATTCACTGGCCGGCAGTAGAGCTTTTCATATAAGAGCATAAAGACCCAGTTTTAGGTTTAGTCTGCGGGAGTTTCCTTCCTCCCCTCTTGTTGTGGTCTGATTCTCTGTGTTTTGCCTATCTGCTCGTGCTGTAGGTTAGGAGATCACAGTGAAAAGGGTGAGATATTCTTGGTATTCTCAATTGGCCCCTGAGAGTCCCCAGACCCTACTTTGCAGAGAAATTAGTTTTTTTTTCTCAGCAGCACACTTACATCCTCTTTTTTAAATGAGATCACTCCATCTTTATGATCTGTCTTGCCTAATAGGAGGTGTGTTACTTTCACCAAGATGTGTCATGTATATAGACCTAAACCAAATCTCATCCTTGGAGGTGTTATTCCCCCTAATCTTCTTATTTCCATCTGAACTGTTTAAGTAACATATAAGAGCCATAATAAGAACAGAAGACACAGTATATGTTGTGATATATAATAGACATAACAGTTTGAAGGGAAAATTGAATATTGAGTATTTTCGTCCTGGACAGACATAATAGATTTTAACTTGTAACTTTTCCTTTTCCATAGTACACCTCTGAAAAGGAGATTTAGTTTGTGTCAAACTACTGCTAAATAATCACTCCTCTGAGCCTCCAGCAGTTAGTAACACTCTGCTTACTGTGTGTTCACTCTCACACAGATATGTTCACCAGGATGTTAAAACTGAGACTTCTCAATGCTGTAGCACCTGCGTACTTCTTCATGGCTACAGCAGTCACCTTCATTCTGCACTTCTGCTTCTTCATCCCAACAATCTTCCCCAAACCGGACACATCGCTGAGGGGCTCCACAACTCTTCACACAGCTGTGTTCCTGTTCCTGATGTTCAACGCACTGGGAAATTACATAATGACTATCAAATATCCGGCTGAAAGCGCCACAGAGACTGCAGTTCCGGTGTGTTCGCCGCACTGCTCGGACAAAGTGGACGCACACTACCTCCTGAACGGCCGCCACTTCTGCAAACTGTGTAAGAAGGTTATTCTCAAGAGGGATCACCACTGCTTTTTCACCGGAAACTGCATTGGCAACAAAAACATGCGCTACTTCCTCATGTTCTGCATCTACACATCATGCACTTGTTTGTACTCCTTGGTTCTTGGTGTGGCCTTTCTAACAGTGGAGTACTCCATCTCCTTTGAGAACCCGCTGACCTTCCTGACTCTTCTCCCCCTCTCCACTGGTTACTTCTTCATGGGTGAGTTGTTTGATTAAAGCTGATGATTCAAGATGCGCGCTCACTTCCTGGGAGTTATATTTTTCCTTCTCAATGTCTCCCCACAGGAACAATCTCAGGCTTGCAGTTGTTCCTGGTGCTGATGCTCTACGTGTGGCTGGGCATCGGCCTGGTCTGTGCAGGCTTCTGCTGCCAGCAGGTGCTGCTGGTGGCCCGGGGACAGACCTGGTGTCAGATGCAGAGGGGGCAGCTCGTGGAGAACCGCAGCCCCTGGAGAACCAACCTTAAGGACGTTTTTGGTACCCGCTGGATCCTTGGCCTTATCCTGCCCGTGCAGACAGTGGAGACGTGCTCTGAAGACACAGATGCACACAAACAAGACTGAGTGATGATCACATGCCATATCGATAGCTCCAAATAGGTCAAGTTGTAGAAGATGCTTTCTTGGGATCCATGTGGTGATTGATTTTACATACTAAATGGATGCTTTTATGACCTCTAAAGTAGTCCATGAAATAGTTAGCTGTTAGCACACATTCCTTTAAGGACAGGAGCCATATATCAATGTGAACCTTTTGAATAAGTGCATAGTGTAAGTGTATCCTTTAAGTAATTAGCTTTTGGCAAGGCAATATTAAGACTAATAAGTTGGAGCCTCCAGCAGTTCTACATGCACTACTAGATGCTTGCATCAAAATAGAAAGACGGCTTTGCATAAGTGCATGCATTCACAGCTTTGCATTTTTATATTATGCTATATTATACGGTTTGAACGCCTGCGTCTGAGATTACCAATCAAGTGTGCTGTTCTTCCACACTTCGTTGTAGGATGCTGCAATGTGACATTCAGGAAAACCTATGGTCGTTTTTTGCCACAATAATTTACTTTGACGTTAAGGGCTAGCAGACAAGGAAACTACAGTATGTGTCTACAGCGTAAACTGCCAGGCTTGACAACATTGTTCTGACAATAAACTGTTACACGTTGAGCCTGATGTTTTCTACTCAAACGAATGTGACTCAGACAGTTTGATGGAGGCGCAGTAACGTGCTCCTTTATAAGAATGGGTGAGGGAAAATGTGAAGATGATTACCATATTATTATCCAGGGTATTATTCACAATGTGCCATAAACTCATGTCTTACATGCTTACAAATGACCCCAAAGATGAGGTTTTCACTACACTGCTAATGATCGGGCCCTCTGTGTAATAACAGTAAGGACTTGTCACTGTTATGCTGTGGCTGCAGCCACTGACATATTCAACATCATGTCAAGGATGTTTTGGATTTCAACAAATATACTTTTTAGAGCTATTTTGTCTATTCCTGTTATACCAATAAAAGTATTCAAATCACGACAAGCGGCCATTCTTTGTTTTTAAAACTACACAGTCTGAGCTATGATGTGAAATAAATGAGTGAGAGGAAATGGTCTTCAAACAGACTTTTATGACAGTTCATTATTCGTCAAAGTGACTTTTGCTAAAGAAATGATACAGAAAGCACATTTCACAATAACAGGAAAAAAGCAATGTCTGAAAAGTCATCTTAAAATCATTTTTGTGACCCTCCTCTTGCACTTGACTGACTTGATTATTTCTTGTTTTACTCATGATTAGAGCGTATTGCAACAGTAGTGTGTTGTTGTTAAAATAAATAATACAACAGTTAACTTAGTCTTAACATTTAAAACTGAACCATTCATGACTTGTTTTCATGCTATTCCTTCTACAGCAACTCTGGATGTATTGTCTAGCCAGAGTGTGATTTGTTGTTCTAAATTCAGAGAAGAATATCAATTCTTTGGAGACCTTTAAGTACATTCATCTTTCTTCCACATGAAGCTCACAATCTAAGCTGCTCAGTACAAACATGGACATATTCAAAAAGGCACAGGCATCCAGATACAAATTTATATTCACATTGTTTGATCTACACTGAGTGCTCATTTTGGGATACAAGTCGTAGCATTTGTCTAAAAATGTTGTCAGTAATCTAACTAAAGTGCAAGAGTCTCTCAATATGAGACTAAAAGAAACCATTTAGCTGTCATTTCTTTGCCTTGAAGTTTCAGTTAATACTATGTCAAACTGAGCTCAAGCAGCAGGAATGAACATGGCAGCAACATAAGCAAAGACGAGAGAAAAATATATGGCTACAGCACTTCACTTGCTACAGTTTAAGCTTTCACGAATTCCTGCTTAGTTTCTTAGCCTGCTTTACCAGTGAACTGGCAAACTCGTCATAATGTGCTTGGTTTGTTTATATTATTCACACAGCTTTAGTCTTGGTCAGAAACATAATTACAAATAAATAATACTGACACCAAGTAACAAAATTATAAAAAAAAAAAAAAACATGTTGTGGTTTTGGCAGCCCTCTGAACTCCTGTTGTGAGCTATCCAGCTGTTGTTTGAGAATACAAGCTGTCACTGTATACACCCACACAAAGGAGGCATCTGCTCATTCAGTTTCATGTACCATCCAATTCAAAAACAAAGTAAATGGATGGATGAAACAGTGCCCTATTGATTCAAGATGCTCAATTCAAGAGGAAATTGAAACACAGGCCACATGTGTCCACATCGGGTTTTCTATTTGATTTAAAAAGTAAAAAAATGATGCTTATACTTTTTCTACAGCAACCACACTCAAGGCATGTATAAGGAATTAATTAACCCCATGAGTCCTCACATGTACTGTAAGGAATGCCTTTTATGCAGTTAGGAGTTCCACATATAGAAGCCATAGCCCTATTGCAAGTGATACTTGCTATTTTGAAGCAGGAGAGGCAAGAAAATTCATTATAGGCGAGGTTTAGAAATGTAAGCATGCTTCTTTACTTGGTGTTAGTAGGTGTGCTTTAACATCATATTAGACCAGCAGTTCTGAATGTTTTTGGCTCCATAACCCGCAAATTTAAGATGATGTGTAGTTCCTCCTGACAAAAGTATATAGTTTAGTTATAAGTTAGTTTGTTTAGTTATGATGCTAGATGCTGTGATGACTATTTCACACAAAAAAGCTTTTGTTGTTGTTTTGAAATACACGTTTCCCCATTCAATAAATCATCTTGTGAACCTTGGATTGAGAACTGCTGGTCATGTCCATCAATATATATTACGCCAGGACACTCTGAGCTTTAGCTCCACATTGCTCCTTGTCTGTGTGCTGCAGAGAGAGCTGCAGTTTAGTCCAGAGCTGCGGGTCTCCGCTGCTCAGAGCCTCAAGCAGCAGAGCCGTTTGCTCCTGAAGCTGCTGCAGCTGGCCTTGGGTGCGCTTATTCTCCTTGATCAGCTGCTTTGTACGCATGGTGATCCCCAGCAAGCCAGATTTGTTGAGAATGTTGTAGGTATTGCTGAAACGCTTCAATTTGTTACCGTCCACTGAGAACGGGTCCTGGTATTGGTCAGCATGCATGCTGTTGCTGTCATTCTCTGTCCTGCATTCATCTGTGTAGGGGGGCAGAGAGCTGGTCCCTGCCAGCGGGGAGAGAGTCTTGTCACTGAGTTGATCCTGACTCTCAAGTCCCTGTGATTGGTTGTCTGCTGCTTCAAAGTTGGACATGGGTTTGATTGTAGTCAGCAGTGCTGGCTGCGGGCTGAGCGAGCTGTAGAGCCTGTGGCCGTGGTGATGCCTCCTCTGTCGCTGGTCGTATCCTGACGTCGAACTCACCCTCGCCCTGGAGGAACCCACCCTCTTAGTGGGCGCGTCCACAGGGTGTGGGGCGATTCTGGGATATGACTTGAGGATGGGCATGTAACTTTTTGATTGTCGGATATTTTCAGAGCCGGTCTTTGGAGAGCTGCTGCTGCCATTTGATACCATGGGTTGAAGAAGAACCACCTGTGACTGAGGCATCACTTCCAAGGGTGAAGGAAAGCTCCACTGTTTTTCTGCTGGAGCCACCTGGGATGGCTAGAGAGAAAAAAAACCCTTTAATATCACGTTATAATCTATAGTATAATACCTATAATACAGTACTTATTGAATACAAGGAGCATATATTAAGTGAACAAACATTCAAAACAGTGCAAAACTATTATATACTAAAAAAAAGTCAAACTACAATGTACATGAAGACTTTACATTTGCACTCTCTTAGTCAAAAGGAATTTCTATTGCTTTCGACTTTGACAATAAATCTCTGGATTAGTGAACCAAAAAAAGAAATGTAGAAATGTAGGAATGTTGGCTGGTAGCTCAGCTGCAACAGCTAGTCAACCATCTCTCTCAGTATAAGGCCTTTCAGCTACCAAAACACAGTGACAAAGTAGATTTGAGGAAGATGTATGTTGCTGTGATGCATCTGTTAGGCTGAAGCTTTACCTCTGTTTTACCTTAGCAATTGCTTTCCCTGTTTTTAATCAAATTTCAGAGGAAAAAGACAGAAATGATAGACCAGAGTCAGGGCCAAAGGTAGTGAGGCAGTTAAAAAGCCTCCAAGAGAAATCATATAAACATTGCTAGACAGAGGCAACACAACATTGCTGTATTTTACCTGCTTCAAGACAAAGTTATTCATGATGATCATCGGAGATAGTCCAGGGTATGAGCCTCCCATTAGAGCCAGTGGCGGACCAGTCGGATCCTGGCCGATTATCAACCCATTCCTTCCTGCATCCTCTGAGTCAGTAAGATCGACTGTACTGAGGTACTCAGAGCTGGCATCTGAGGAGGGGAAGGCAAGCACATGGGTCTCATCATGTTTAAAAGCAACATGTTTACCTTTCTATTGTGTACAGATCCTGTGACAGAACATTAATACTATGGAAACAGTGGTATGTAGATAAGCATCTCCAGAGTGGCTGGAAGAGGATACCATCAACCTGATGAGGAGGGATGAACCAAATCCAGGTCAGCCTTCAAAGTGTAAATAAAAGTCATAAGAAAAATTGACCCAATAAAGGATAGCCTACATAGAAAATGTGACCTAGATCTCTAGATTTGATTAGGGTTGACCTTGTTTATGACTTGTTAGTCATTTTTTCTAATCATGGAAATGTTGATTATATACAGGTACAGCCAGTCCACAACACGTGCCACACTGGAAACACTTATAATAAAATAAAACATACACTGGGACAAAACACTAAACTTAACAATGTTTAGCTATAGAGCAATGTAATGGAATCATACCTGAGAAGCCTGAATCTCTCTCCAGGTCAGGCTTGGATGCTCCAAGGTACGTTGCCCTGGTGAAAGGCCTGTGTCTGTCGGGTCTACTAAAACTGCTCATGCTTGCTTGCTTCTGGAAAAGTGGAGAGTTAAGAGTGTAACTAAGATCAAAGCAGTTATATTAGTTTGACAAGAGTTCAATGTGGACTCCAACTGAGACTAAAAAAAGTGAAGGGACACCGTCTGCTTGTAACTTTAAAGCTGCTTGTGCATTATTTATACTGTATTATTAAGTTAGTTTCCATCCTCCTCTGCCATTTTAGTGTCGTGATGGCAAGGAATAGTTCAACTCAGTTGGTCGTGGAGGACATCTCACTGACTGAATTACTATTTAGTCTGTGCTTACATAAATGATCGACAAGTAACTTAATATTGATGGGTCAGTAGGGCAGTACCATCTCCTGAAAAGGGCCAGAAAATAAGAAACACCAGTTCCATGTAATTCATGGCCGTACAATAACCCTTTTATAAATATTGCCCTCTTTAAAATATTCTGTCTTACTACTACATTAAATTGTTTGAGTGTTGACTAAACTGTACAGCCTGTATTGTACTAAACATCATTATATTAAAATGTACTTCTAGCATTTTGTCGACCTCATTACAGAGAAAAGCTTATGCACACCCCTACAAATAGTATGATTTCGTGTTTTGAACAGGACATTAACAGATTACATTAGATTACATTATAAGAGTTGTGTCAATGTATTGAAATGAGCTTGATGTTTAAGAGGCCTGTCACACCCACACAGCCAGTCTGATTACAGAGCGATTGTAAGAGAGGCTTTTTTCACCATTTGTCCATTTCTCAAAGTAACGTTATGGTAACAAAGAAAAGACGTCAATGCAAACAATAAACATCATAAGCTAGCAGTGTTAAGTGTCCAACATTTGTAAGTTCTTGATACTGCTAGTATTGCTTTTGTCTCCACACGCAACTTTGTCAACAACACTGTTAACCACAGTTAACTTGATGGTAATTGCGATACAACTGGTTAACTTTAACTTGTTTAGACAACTACAGTGCTGCAAGTAACACACTCTTAGTAAGTTAAGTTACGTAGAAATGAAATGTTTGCGTTAGCTGTTGTCTGTATCCAAGACAGTCTGCTTCATTGTTTACTGCGCTGTTAGCTCAGTTAGCTAGGTGACGCTAGCTTCAGCTTGGCAACCAGCCCATCACGAGACTACTTGCTACTTATAAGCTAGCTATTTGGCTAATAGTATTATTTTTTACAAACCTTACCAATACGCCCTTTGCTTGAAAACAAATATCCGTTTATAATGACATCCAAGGTTGTAGTTTTCCAACAGTTGTACTCGACTCTGGTCTAGCGTCCTCTACTTCTTCTTTGAGGTTGAACGGCAGCTGGCATCCTCAGTGCAGCGTTACTGCCATCTTCTGGAGTTAGTTAGCTAACTTCTTGCGTTACAGTGTCCTGTTTGTCGGATTCTTGTCTTTATGAAACTGCCCAAACATTTTGTGTCGTGTCGTTCCACCATACTCCAGCATGCTTTTTAACTTAACCCTGCTTCTGTTAGCCATAATCCTGATGTCTAATTAATTTCATCCATCATGTCCTTTCTCTCTGATGTAACGCTATACATATCTGCCGCAACCAACAAGCACCTGTCCTACAGTCCATAGTACCGCACAGTGTTCACGGCGTGATGGGGCACTGAGGTTGCCAGGGAAACGTGAAAGAGGAGCGCTTGTTGTGGTGGTGGTGGTGGTGGTGGTGTGTGCGGCCCCTACATGCTCTGAATATAGACTATATCATTTTTTAACTTCTACTGTATATTATACACTTATTTTATCGATATCATAGTGGGCTATTGTTTGCGAGAATGTAAATTTCTTTTTATGACAATGACCAGCAATTCATTTAAAATGATTGTTTTTAACTATTATTGGTACGGGTTAGTTTGTATTTAATATAAAATAAATCACACCAGACAAGCTGACAGCCATAACAATTTAATTACAAAATAAATATTTAAATGAAATAAAAACACTAACACAGTAGAAATGTTACTTTTTACATTTTCATTGAGATTTTCTTGGTGTAGTAGATGAAAAAAAAAAAGAAAAATCATTTTATGTAACTACTTCAATTGATCCCTTCCTTACTGCAGTGTTTCTAAAAACAGACAGAAAGACACCTGTGGTGCGGGCTTATGGGTATCTTGGGCCACCAGGATGGACACAAATGTGAGCCGTTTGACTGCACAATGCTTTTATATCTGCGAGAACCTTGCGATCACATTAAAACGAGAAAACAATATTTATACTTGATACCCTTTAATGGGCATCAATACCAAATGAGTACTGCTTGAGTGTATTGATCACTGTAGTATTGATCTGCCCATTCC
Source organism: Enoplosus armatus (assembly GCF_043641665.1). Classification (NCBI taxonomy): domain Eukaryota; kingdom Metazoa; phylum Chordata; class Actinopteri; order Centrarchiformes; family Enoplosidae; genus Enoplosus; species Enoplosus armatus. Next base: position 9,776,801 of record NC_092194.1, read on the forward strand.
TACTGGGCTTGCCTCGCCCGCTCTGCAGCCCACACTTCCTGGTGTGATTTGAAATAAACGGATGTGTATTATTTATTAACACTGCTTCTTGCAGGCCTGGCTATCCACCTGCAGCCACTCTACTGAGCTGGAGCACATTTGCCTTTTAACCTGCTAATTGTTTCAGAGTGGATTCAGCAAAGATTCCACATTCAGATATAAAGCAGACGTAATTAACATTGTATCCAACCATCCAGAACAATGAAGGTTTTAAAAAAACAATTTAGGTTTTTGACAATTTGATATAAAATATTTATTTATACACAATCTTCTGTGGACATGTCTTCAGTTGATAAACTTTTCTGATAAATACTGTTCTTATTTAAGTCTGAATTGACATTAAAACACTTCAAACTCAAGTCTTGTCACATGGCACTACGGAGGGAGTGGGTTCATACAGAAAAGGCAGGGGTTGTTACTTTGATAACTGATAGGTAGAAGAGTCCAATACACTGATGATGTGATTGATTGTGACTGACAGCACTGTCCTATGTCTTTATCTTATTTGTACTGTTGACCTACAAAAAATACTTTCATATAGAGCAGTTTTGAACACTGTTTCCATAAACACTAGAGGGAGACATTTCATTATTGCATGTACAAAGCAGCTGTACTCTCAGTCCAACACATGCTGCTCTGACAAGTCAAGGCTTCTTGGATAATGTTAGAACAAAGGATGACAAACGTTTTAAAGATTGCTGGTCCAAATATATTCAGCTGTATCAATAAATATAGATTTTAAACAAAGTGTAACCATCTTTAAATACCAAAGAAATGGACAAATTACATTAACTGATACAGTAATAAGTATAAAAGAGAAGGCATCGGTCTGTTTGGTTCTACATTGCACTGGCTCCCAGGCATGTCCATTGTGTCAGGTGTGTAACAGCAGTTTTTCCACCAATCAAAACACACTTCCTGTCGAAGCTTGTCATACAAACACTCTGCCCATCAGCAGGAGGGCGTGTCAGCAAAACAACCCAGCTGTTAAGAGTCTCTGGCTGCAGACACAGCATTGGTAGATGAGCGGAGGAGACTCTTGATGCTGGCTAGTGAGCCACACTGCAGCAGGGGGTTGGGTCGCTGCTGCAGTTACCTGCGAGGGATCTGGCACCTGACAAACACAAGCAAGAACAATGCATCTTTATTGCTGTTAATTGATAGTTAGAGGGTTTATGAATTCTGTCTCCCAAGATTGTGTCATCACCTGTCACATTCTTTGTTTTTTTGTCTCTCCTTTCTCTTCCTCCCTCTTCCTCGTTGCCTTTTCCTACAAGAGGAGGAACATTATCAATAAGCCTCCACTCTGAGATTATCATTCTTTTCAACAATCGCAAAACTGATGTCATAACAATATATTCATGATCTTACCTTTCGACCTTCACAATAGGTTTCCTGACTCTGAGGAAAAACATGTTTTAATAAATTAGAAACACCCAGGTGCAATATTATTTAATAATCGTTGTAAGTATTTCCCAACCCTGTCTCCTCGAAATTACGTTTATATACAACTCATTTCTTTAACCAAATACATTTTGAGGGAAACATAATTTCTGGATTATGTTCACTGGCAATAGTTTTTCTGGTGAAAGAAATGCTGCATTGCACAAGTAATATGGAGGAAGTCAGAGTGGATGGTGAAACTGGAGACTGGGGTTCACGTCTGTCATGTGGTCAGGTTTAGGCAACAAAAGCACTTTTTGTAAAGTTCGGAAAAGCTTGTGGTTTGAAGAAAGTATGAAGTAATGACAATGACTTTTTCAATATTTGACCATGACCTTTCTCCAGCCTCAGTAACCAAAATGCTTTTGTTGCCTAAATCTAACCATAAAAAACTTGCTTTAGTTGCTATGAGCGGATACTGTGTTGTCAACAAATTAAATATGTTGTCAGTGAACTTTTTGCAGATATGTTTGGTGCAAACATTTTATGACTTGGCAGATACATTTATTGGAGACGTTTCCTCACAATGTGGCTAAAAAATGCAACATTACTTTGCTGTTGTAAATTAGTAGCATATAAGTGTAATTTCTTGGATACATGGTTGGTTGGTATTTGCATACTTATGAATATTTCATGTCACAAATTATGAGTTGTTTTCTTACCTACATTCACATGTCTGATGCTCCACAAACGTCATCTCAACATATTCTTGATCCGGTTCTGACGGCCTGATTTTCAACAGCTGAGGGGTAAAACCAGTTGAGATTATAAATAGAAGCAATTACAGTAGATACAGTAATGGTTCCCACAAATTCAACAACAATGCCCTTGTCATACCTGCATGGTGACGTTCGTGGTGTGGGTGGGATGGCACTCCAGGTTTTCGTCCCCACAGCAACCGGCACACCTCACCAGTGGCACACAGGAGGGGCTGTAGATGTGCTCCACCTCTGTCGGGTACTCCTGCACCACCTCCACCAGCTTCTCAATGGTCCGGCAGAAGCTGCGACCCCACACTTCTTGGAACATCAACACTATGGATGAGAGCAGGAGGTTTCTTGCTTTGAGATGACAATATAGGTGCTGAGCAGGATGGGTGGTTAGATTTAAATGTATATTTATTTAAGAGTCACATTATTATCAGTCTGTCTGTCAGTCTTTCTAGCTTACTTCCAGCAGAGTGCAATCAACATCCAACTTATCTGAGTGTTTGTGAAGCTTAATTAGAACCAGAAAAAAGCTATTTATGCTACTTGAATCCAGCTGCACTGTTAAAGATACTGACATACACAATCAGTAATTACCTCAATAATCCAACAACGGCAACCATATACCATCTACACAGGAACATAAAACCAGTTGCGATACGCCAGTGTGTATCCTGTTTTCATTTTGAAGTAAAAATGTTTGTTTAATGTACAGTACGCTTTCCTGTGGGGGTATATGTGTGAAAGTGTCCCAGTTGCACAGTCTGTGGGGGAGGAACAGGGACGACTATGGCCGAATAAACAGAGAGGGAAGAGAAAACAAACACTGGAAACATGGCCATGAACAGAACCCTGCTGGAGCTGGAGCTGAGCTGCCCCGCAGGCACCTCTGGGACTGCAGTGACCCCCGGGGTCACCGAATGGAGCCTGACACCACAACAGCTGTTTATAAAAGCAGACCGGCTGGGAGGAGACGGCTGGGGAAGCATCTACGGAAGGGAGATGAGGCCACGAACTATAATGTTGTACAGCGCAAAGGGCCAGTTCACTGGCCAGTTACAGCTCCTTGAGCTGACTGTATGTCTGCTGCTTATCTGGCCTTTTCCGTTATATGACCTCTATTCCTTCCACAAGACTTCAATGTATTTCTCTTTTAGCAGCATTAATTTATGGTGATGTGAGGGAGGAAGAGGATATGAGGGGAGTAGGTAAGCAGTTGAGTAATCCCTGCTAGTCCAGGCGTGTCCTGCTGTTCTCTAAATTCAGATCAAATTCATTGAAGTTGCACTTGAATGCACTTCTTCTCTTCAAAGGTATTTTGTCAGCGCTGGAATCCATCATTTGGATGAGACTCTAGTTTCTACCACACTGTAAAAATATGATTTGACTAAATAGTTGGAACTACTTTTTCCAAGTAGTTGACTCTCTTGCTGTGAAATATTGTTTTAAACAACATTAGATTCCCACCACTTACAGAAGATTACAGGTATAAAACGAGTAGAAATTCTTACCTTCAGTTGCGTTGTTTATGTTTGACAAGGGTAGACTCTGCAAAACAGAAAAAATGTGGTTATCAAATGATTGATTATCCATTCGGGTTTTCATTCAGGAGTAAAACCCTTAATAGTTTCAGTTGAGCATCCAAATGAAAAGGTTGAGACTGAAACACAGAACAAAGGGATGTGTTCACTCATGTTTACAACTCCTACTACGTTAATACACATTTTTCAAACTTGTAATAAATGTAATACAAACAAAATATCCTGTACGTAAAGTCAACATCAGCCTGCAGTTAAATACCAATATCAGACACATCTTTGTCCTCTGGTGGCGATACCTGGAACTACAGTGAAATAAAGCAGATGATCACACACCTTGTTTTTTTTTCACCCTGCGGTGGAAAAGTCTTTCTGACAAGCAGCAGATCCAGTCTCTCATATATATCACGTTCCTCTGTGTGCCCAACTGTTTAGGTTCAAAACCTGTTTCCTGTGGTGTAAGATTCAGCTCTCTATTTATTTTCCCATTGATGGTTTCCCCCTCCGTCTTGATTTTTTCCCATCATCCCATGATAAACAAGAGTGCATTTCTCGTTCGCCTGGGAAAGCACAAAACCTCTAGTTGACTCCATCTCAGGAAGGAAAATCTATGTTTGATAAAATACCCTCCAGCAGAAGAGCTGGACCGGCGGCAGACAACCTGTTTCCGCAATCTCTCCTCACCACTGGTGTTACATTTCAGTTTTTGTGTGACACACACACCTGGTGACATTTACACTGTAACACGGTCTGGGTACACACCGATTAACTGAAAGTGTTGGACCAAAAGTTGTTATATAATAGCAAATAGACAGACAAGGACTTTCCCAGATGATGGCAATAAGGACTGCTGCTTTTTACACCATCTGTCCGTTGCTAAAATGCATCTACTTCCTGTTATGAAGCTAAATTAGTTTGAGGGTGAGGGTAGCATCTGTCAGCACAGTGCTACACTCAGCTGTTTCTTCCAAACAATGTGATTAAAGAGGAATGTCCTGCTTTGATGATGATGATGCATTCATACTCACACAAACATTTCAGAGGTTCCTGTAAAACTGTCACTGAGATAAGTGGCAGGCACGTCTGTGTATTTTCTGCAACAGAACATACTGTATGACAGACTTCATATCAATCGATACACAAGAGCTTCCAGTCAACCACTTAGGTTTCAGTCCTCCCTGTGTAAGAGGATATGTTCAGGCATCTCCCTTTTTTCCAAAGTGGCTGGTTATCTGCCCAAAATGTACAACTGTTCCTCTGACAGAGGAGTTGTTCTATAGAGTGGCGTTCATCGAACTGTGTCGGCTTTACAACAGCACCACAGGATATGAGCTCCACTCGCAGAATCTGCTTCATGCACAGCATGGGAAAGCCACAGTTCAGTTTAAGTTATTGTTAAAAGTCACTTCCACTCTCTGGGGCATTGATTATTTTTTTTATCCTCTCTACCAATGCCAGGCGGATAAAATAAATCCTTTTTCCAGTGTTAATTGGCATATGATCTGCTCTCTCTCTTCTTGTCTATGGGTGTTCATGAGGCTGCTCCACATCACAAGGGCTTTTTGGCTCTGGTCTCAGCTGCCGTTCAGAATGTGGCGAGTTGGGGAGGATTTTCTGACCTTGGCCATGGGTTTAGCCTTGACATGGCGAGGAAGCATCTTTGGCACCTCCTGTGGTTGAGAACAGAGGAGTGACCTGCCCACAAGACGCTGCCAGATTATGAAAGACTGCATGAAGATCCTCACGTAGCCATTCTTTCCTCCTTGTGCACGAACAGTATTAGTAAGAGTGATTAATGGTGACTGGGAGGTAATTCAGCTGGTGGAAAAGAAGAATCGCTTTACATCAATAAATGTGTGTAAACTTGTCTCATAAATCCCAGGAGCAGGATTGCTTTCTGACTAGTCCTCTCGAGGTTTCTTTCACTTCATTCCCTGATGACCTTTTTCATGGAGTTTTTAAACGTCCTCAGTGAGGAACATTGTCGTGTGTCACTTTCATTTATTGTTTTCATAATGTGGGTGTTGAGACCTTTGAGACTAACTGTGATTAAGGGCTATACAAATAAACTTGACTTGACTTGACCCGACTGTGAATTCTTCTACTCTTGGCTAATAATGGAATACCTCTACTCTGTGTCATCTGCATTGTGTGTACAACATCTGTGAATTTGGAAAATACAAAAAAACTGCAGTAAAATCAATTATAAATCTACATGCTAACTAAAAACATCCCATTTTTAGCTTAACGCAAAAGGAAAGATATCTCCTCTGTGCTGAGTTTTGCAAGCCTGTGCTTCCTGCACCATCTAACAAAAGATATATTGCTGCTGATCGTAGATTAAACATCAAGGGCTGCGCAGGGCAAAAAACAGCCCCAAAAGCAGCTGTGGAGGGAAATAAAAACATCTGTAACTGAGAAATTGCAGCCAGAGGTTGAACAACTTATTTAAAGAAAACCTATATGATTACATTTACATTGAAAAAAGGATGCTGAGTAAAGAAGAGATGGATACGTGATATGGTACTGGAGTCACTGGCCTGCAACTAACAATTACTTTCAGTGACTTACTCTATAGGTTAGTTTTTATAATAAACTGCGTAATCGTTTATTTTAAAATGTCTGAAAAATGAAAAATGCCCAAAGTGGTCCGTTAACATTTCTCATTACTCTGAGCAACAGCATACAAAAACCATCATCAAGTTTTCAGTGCATAATGTGAAGGCAAGGAAATGTTGCATTTGAGCATTACTGTAACCAACAATTATCATTTTAACTTGAATAAACGAAGACTGTCATTGATTAATTGTCTAATCTTTTGTGCCAGAGAACTTCTGTGGGGAAGCCATTCTCATTGGATAATTAACATGGATATGTAATCAGGGTCATGCTCTCCCCTCTGGTCACTGTCTCATAGTTGTACAAGTTGTTTTCAGCATCTGGTTCTCAGAGACCTTTTGCTAAGCAGCACAGTGAATCTTGTGCCTTTGACCAGATTGCTTAGCAGAGTGAGGCTCAGTTAGTTTGAGCAAGAGAGGTTAGATTAAAACATCTACAGCGATTATAGCAGTAATGAAACTGTGGCATTTAGGGCTCGACATGCTTGATTGCAAAGCCGCTTTATAAACTGGTCTCCTGTGTTTCTGAAGTCTCGAGTGAAAGTTTGTAAGCTGCTGGCTGAGAGTTTGCTCCGTCTTCTGGGTCAGATCAGAGGACCTGTTGTGTCCCTGGGCTCCTGCTGTCAGGCCACAGAGGCTCCGGGCCTCATTACTCTCCACTCCCACACAGCTGAACTGCGTCATCTTTAACCTTTTTGCTTAACTCCATCTGTCAGAGGAAGGGCAGCATGCGTAGGGAGCAAAAACAAAACATGATGGGGACCCAGCATGGTTATAAAAGATTTTTCAACTTTGAGGGTCAAGCTGGGAAGGGGGGGTGATGGGCAATTCAACAGCAGGTACTGTGGCTAATAGCCAAAAAGATCTGGACACTAGCCAACATAGTGTTTCCTGAAGAAAAACTGAGATGACTTACAGATGAAGTTAAGTAATGAAAATCAAATGCAGATAACCCTAATCCTAAATAGAACTTCTCCTGGGTAACTGGACTGGAGAATTATGCAGAACTGGATTAAGTCATCTAGGTTTCTCTTCTGCTTTGGATTGCAAAACAATGACAGTAAGGGTGAGCTATGTTTTGTTTCCAACAGTCAATACAAAAAGATGATGACACACCTACATTTTTATTGTACTTTGAATCCAAGGGATGAAATGAAAAAATAGTACTTAATAACAGTAACAGACATGCACTAGTACAAAATGTCATCCTTTTTGCATGAAAAAAAATATTTTTAATTTCTACATTCTTAATTTATCCATGGTCAAAGTGGAGTATCATACAAGATGTTCATTTAAGTTGGAGATGTTATTTCATACTCTCCAACTGACAAATGATGACTAGTCTGGAACCACCATTACACAAGAACTTCATCAAATTTAGTGTAGTTTGAGAATGAGAGTGATTTCAGTTTCTAATCTTTATTAGTAGAGGAAAAATATCAAAACCATGAACGTCTGATTATCCGTGTGACCAGTGAGCGCACAAATATTATCGCGAGTAAAAAAAAAAGGTGTAAACTGATGTCACTACAGCTGTAGTATCAGATTTGTAGTCCTCTAACAACATCTTTGACAAACTACAACAGCTTGCACACTGATCACCTTCAAGTTGAGTCAACTGACTGGGGATTGTAACAGGCAACAGAATCCCTAGTATCAGGAAACCGAGTGAAATTTGGACACATTTCATAGTTAAAAGTTTAAAGATAATCAGGAGTGCTCTGTACTTGGTTTCATTTGGACTGTTTTTTGGAAAACCCCTCTTCAGTTCTTCTTGACATTCTTGACTCCCAGTTAGATATTTACATTGCTTTCTAAAAAGGTCTACTTTCAAACTTAACCTTATTCGGTGAGGGTGACAGCGTGGATAAACAGACCACGGACGAGATGCAGGCTTGTGGTTTGGTAGTCTCTGTCAACTAAATCTGCTCTTGAACAGAGTTTGGTGATTTAGGCATGAAGAGGGGAAGTTTAGCAAAAAAAAACAGAAAAGCACCTGCATCTCCAACTCACTGAAAAAATTTAGGTCACGGGGGACTGTGTCATGGTTTTGGTCTGTCTGAAGCTTGACTGTGAACCAGAGAAGACCACACAGCACAGAGAGCACTAAAGCAGAACAAGTGAAAATAAACACAGAGACAGCTAGACGAGTGAGAAACAGTGCTACCTCCTTGCCTCACTGATCGTCATCATCCATCCTTTATCGAGAACCAGATTCCACATCATCAACACCATGACCACAACATTAATTCTCACAGGCCTCTTAAGGGGCCTGCAGGCCACTGTATCTATTCTCTACCACCACAAAAGAAAGCCAGGTTCTGTTTTGTATACAGAGGTGGGTGAACATACAATGACAGCGGTGCTATTACATGTCTGACAGTATCCAGCTGGGTCTCTAGGGTGGTCAGGTCAGGGGCTTGTGATCATAGAGCACTGCCAAAACACCAACAAACTTCAACAGAGCATGTGGCGAATGTGCCACAACAATTTCTCAAGTAATCTGGGTGAATGGAGCCTTTGAGTTATTCCAGCGATTAGAAAACTGACACTTGGGGCAGATTCAAAGCCACAAAGTAGCATAATTAAACAAATGCCTTACTGTATGATTTTGAAATAAGTCCAACTTTGAGGAGACACAAAATAGGACATTTGGGGATATACGCTCGTTAACTTTTCTGCTGAGAGCCAGCAGACAGTTAGCTTAGCTTAGCATTAAGACTGGAAACAGGGGGAAACAAGTCCAAAGGTAGCAAAATCCACCTACCAGCACCTCTAAAGCTCACTAACTGATATGTTGTTTCTTGCTTGTTTAATCCGAACAAAAACCAAAGTTTAACAATGAGAAATTATGGTTTTACGGGGGTTTATGTGCCGTACCATTTCTTGGCTGGGAGCTGTTACTTCCTGGAGTCTCCGCTGGTTTCCTGGCCTCATGGTGTTGACAAGAATCCAGGAAGTCACTGCGCCTGGCTAAGAAATAGTCTGGCACCTAACCCCCTGTAAAACCAAAACTTGTTGTTTTTACACTTCAGTTTTTGTACATGCTACAGGCTGCCCCCCAACCCCCCCTTTAATGCTAACATATGCTGACCATCTCTTGGCTCTAGCTTATATGCATCGACCTCTACCTCTCAGCAAGAAAGTGAATAAGCATCTTTCTCTAAAGACTCCTTCTAAGACTCTTTTTCAACATAAAGATTTTTTCCTTTAATATTACTATTTTGTCTTCTGCAGTGAGTTTGGAAACATTACAAGCAGTCACGTTTTCTTGGAGTTGTAGTCCTATTTTTGAAAAAACCCAGTAAAACAGGGTCAAGTGACAAGGGAGAGGTAAGGGTCCATATAAATGTTGATTTAGATAAACACCATTTCCTCAGTATAAGTCCATTAATGCATGCACAAATGTCCCCCTGAAGACACACACACAACCACTGTATAAACCATGCACCCGTCCACAAACATATACACACACGCACGACACAGGTCTTGAGATAAGGCTGACCGGTGGTAATTGTGGTCTCTATTACAGTAAACGCTGTTCTCCCTGTGTAAACCACAGTAAATTACATCCAGATGGGAGATTAAAGCCTGCTGAGTAGCCCGCTGCCCCGAGCGCCACCGCTCCTCCTCCTCCGCAGGAGGAAGGAGAAATCCATATTTCCTGATTGCGATTGCAGCCCTCCCTTGGGCCAGGACATTACAACTAGAGAGAAATGCCACAACAACGCAAATAAGAGCCCTATCAGTCAGCAGGTCACTACCACTGCACTGCACTACCAGCCAGCAGACATCTGAACAAGAAAGATGTGCCAGAGACACAGAGAGAGAGGGGAGAACTTGACTTTTTAATGTTTAACTGTCGATAACTGAGCTGCATCTTCACAAAAACGGTTGCTCTTTGCTTCTGATGAATTGAAAGCTACACATGATGTTTACTGTTGATGTTTTAGTTGTATTGTAACTGGAGATGTGATGCCATGCCATCTACACTTGGCTAGTTCTGAACAGGAATAAGGAAAACTCATCATGAACACAAGCGCAGACACATGTGTGCAACACAGATGGTCACACTCAAATATTGTTTTGCTGCTGGTGATGACGTAAAGGAAACACCTGTGTAACGTCACGTCCTCACACACACAGATATAAGAGCAGAAGCTGAGGCTCAGAGACATCGGGAACATGCTTCACTGGTGAAGTGATGAACTGCAAAATCAAATGGCTTAGGCAAGAAGTTTTTCCTATATTTGGTTTCTATGGTAGACACTTGCAAAGATTCATAATCTCATACCAAAGAGGCTTATAATACTTATCCTTCCCTGATTTTCTTAATAAAACAGAAATATTCACTCAAGCGTTTCTCCCAGGAAACGCTGACTAATGTCAGTCAGGTTTGGTTGTGTTGATGCAAGATTTCTCCTGTATTTGTACACACAGTGACTATGACAGTAACGAGGAGGTATTGCACACAGACCTTGCCAGTGTTTTTTGTTTTAATAAGGCGGGGAAAAACGTCAAAAGGGCAGGAGGCAACAGGTACTGCAGATTTTGGCAAAGCTCTTTCAATCTGCAGAGTGAAGTACAAGCAGTCACAGTGTTGTAGTTTAAACACACACATACACACACATTTGTGGATCATATGCACAGGAAGTACCAATAATACACTGAACAGGAGAACGGAGAGTGTCGAGGAATGTGAACAAAATAACCGGTGGATGGCAGTTATATCATATTTCTCCATCAGAAAGCTTTAGTGACAGGGTGACCAAGAGGACACCATTGTTTCCAAAGGGAAACCCAGGTGCTTCCACCCTCCATCAAGAGCCATATATGTGCGGGACCAGGACAGTTGCATGAGAATGAATCACAACTGTACATATCAACAGAAAGCACACATGATTCGGAATCACAGGCATTGGGACAACTCACAACGTAGGAATAATATTTTATATTATTATCAACTGATGACAGTGGCACTTTATACCTTCACCAGCTCTAGTTTAGATGCTTAATTTCTATACTCGGGTGCTCAAATCTCACCATGTACATGTCTACACCTGTCCTTTACACTTACCGTAACATTATTTTAACCTATGCCAATGACTGCTTGCCGTTGCTTTGAACATGTTTGTAAATAAAAGCTTAAAAGGGGAAAATAAATTTAAAACAGTGGTGATGGCTCATTTCTACACTGGAACAACTACTGCTACTGCTAACATACAATACAGCAATGGTTCCTACAAGAGGTCGCAACATGAATCTGAGGGGTGGGGGTGGGGGTGGGGGGGGCAACATCAACTGCAACATCCCTAGTTTGACTTCCTGTCTGTATCTATCAATGTCACTGCCCAATAAGGAAAAAATGGCAAAAAATAAATAAATTAGAGGGGTAGTGGGAGCGTTAGCTGGATAGGAAAACACCAACAAAATGGACGTTTATGCTGAACAAGATTACATTTATTTTTTCAGACATTTAATCGTTGCTTTTCTTCATGTGAATACCATAACTTGAAATTTTAACTTCTTCTGGCCTTTAAAAATTACTCAAAAACAATAGAAGATGGCAATAAACCACTGACATATGCAGCCAATGATGATGGAACATAAGTAGACATCAATAAGCCAAAAGGGTTGGGTACTGCTGCAATCCACAATCTATAACATGCAGGGGCCGCGATAAACATCTGCCTCGTTTCATCAAGCATATTGGAATGTAAAAACAAATTCTACCACACACACACACAGACAGACACATGAGCTATGCTGTAAATCCCTGGTAGTAAAGCAGAAGTGAAGTTAACCCCACCCTCTCTTGGCCACTCCATGGACATGAATGACTGCATGAGTCACAAGGCTGCTGACGGCAGCTCCAGCTGTGACAGTGATGAAAAATCATCATTATCAATTAGAGGCACATATTAATGGGTAGAGAATCCCAAAGACAGACATTTATAAATGGCATTCCCATCCACATGGCCAATGTTTGCTTTTTCCAGTTTGGTACGCCAGTCTGACAGTTTACTGAGTGAGCTGGCAGGACAGACACCTTCCAGAAGAGTCTCATTTTACCACCATTTCTTTTTATCTATTGAGGTTGTGCACAAAGTGATTTTATACCTACTTTTATTTATTTTCATTTTCTTTTTGGTAAACCAACTTCAGTCTCATGCTTTTACTGTCATTATTTGCTGTTGTCTTTTTGAAAAACGGATAAATAAAAACATAAAAATCATTGTGTCACTATGGCTTGAAAAAAGCTGCTACTATGAGTGTCGCTTATCTGCTATAAATATAAAATGTTTAGTTCCTCAGATGTGTTTATGGCTAAATCTGGTGCTGTCTATGTGCATCTTTGCACCAAAGCAGAATGTCCTTTCCTTTTTAAGCTGATCTTTCAACATGAAGCAAATAAAGAAATAACAAGCTCACCTCCTCAAAGACAGTCCCTATGACCTGACAGATAGGTTGTTGAATCTCTGAATTATATGGTTTACATTTGCTGTCAGTCTTTTGGGCAGTGGGGAGCCATTTAACCTGCTACATGTTGAGGGCCCTGGATTTTGTCACTCCTATTTTGACTGAGCAGGCCATGAGCTGATTATCAGGATTAGTGGAGATGTGGTGATCCCATGCCTCTCCCACTCACTCTCAGCTCAGCAACAGCTGCAAAGTCTCCAGCTAGAGATTCTAGAGGGACATGGAGCTTTTTCCAACCTTATGAGCCTGAGAGTATGAGCGTAATACTTCAATATGTGGACTGGTCTGGTAAAAGGGAAACTGCTGGAGTGTTCAACAGGCAGCAGCAGCAGTGTATGATGTGTGACAGTAGCAGTGAATGGATGCCTGGCCTGGTTTTGCATTAAACATGAGAGCCATCAGAGGTAGCTGCCAGCCCTCAGCCACCTTGCGGAAATCAGAGACTGAATGGCTTCAAGAGCCTGAGCGTTGGTTGGCGCAAGTCCCGCTGTCCGATGGCACAAGTCCCGCTGTCCGATGGCACAACCTCTTACAAGTGTTTCTACACAGGCCTTTGAATGAGTTCTCACTCCAGTTTCAGCTCTGTCCTGTTCGGGAACATTTTCATTATGAGACTAAAAGGCAATGCCAGGCAGCAGAGAACAGAACGGCTTTGTACTAATCCACTGCCAGGCTGACAGTGATATGACTGGCCTGAAATTAAGTTTCAATAGATTTCTGCACACACACACACACACACACACACACACACACACACATCAGTTCATCTTTATCATTGTGATTATTCTCACTGCATGTATCCAGTAAACATGCAGATATATGCTGAGATTAAACAAGAGAGGATCGGGGAAAAAAAGAACTGAACTTTCTTGCCAGTTTTACCTGATACTCTGCCAACGCTTTCAGTCTGCCAGACTACACCAGGATCTGTTACCTCTGCAAAGTTGAAAAACTAGTACCTTTCAAACAGTGTTGGAGATTCCTTTTTTAAGCGTTTTCTGATGGAAATCTACCCAGCACACACAAAAAAGACCTCATCACACAGGAGTGGGAATAATGATCCATGTCTGTGAAACTGGGCTTCAAAGTATAATGCGGCTGTAATTACAAGCTTAGTATACTTCTCCAAATATAACAGTGAGTCACTTGGCGTCATGTGCTCCACAGGCAGAGTGATGCAGTTTGTCACGTTTCATCTTATGAATGAACTGAGCAGGATGGCGCTCATTCAAAAACTGTATGAAGGTGTCAAAGCACAATGGATCATTATCACTTCACCGACAGGCTTCTGCTGACTCAACCACTTTCTATGTGCATTTTTGGACTGATACCAGGATGTCAACATATCTTACAACAGCCACATTGTTTAATATTCGCCATAATTTGCATTGCTACTTTGCAGTTTTAACAGCACACACACAGCAGAACCAACTGGAGTGTGGAAATCCTGATGTGATGAGTCTAGCTTTGAGTTAAAACGACAGAAAACCCCCCCACTTCTCTTCTTGCTGGACACAAACTTCCACTGAGTGTTACTTCCTACCTGTGCAGGTGAGAGCAGCAGATAAAGCGCCACCGCAGTCTGGATGACAAAACCGAGTTTCATTTCGCGATGTCTGCGAGTGGAGAGGGGGTGATGGCTCCCGACGCTCACAATGAAACAATCCAACAAAAGTCCCAAACTGCTAAGAAGAGAAAAAAAAAAGATGCTGACCGGGAATTTCCGAGTCATCCGCTCCCGGGTTTAGTAATGCGGAGGATGAGTGCAGTCACGTAGCTCCGCCGCCGCGTGTAACCTGATGAACTAGATTGTGCTTACTAATGAATAAAGGCCCCAGAAGAGAACAGGAGGTGCTGGGGCTATAAAATAATACTGTCAGAAATAAAACAATAAATCTTTTTACATTCACATTTAAAACCAACTGAATCAAAGCACGCAGCCTAAAACGGCTCTAATGTCTGCAGCGTGGAATAAAGGCAGCCAGTTTTGACAAAGCATATTCAGCGCACAAAGTATAAACGGAGTCTGTGCAGTCCAAAACTCGCTCCAGAAAACACGCATGAAGTTGCTCCTGCAGTTTCAGTTGTTCAGTCCTGCTCTGAGCCCCGGTCGGCAGAGAAACACACTTGCCTCTAATTGCCCCACACTACCTTTTCACAAGCTGGCCATTTAAATCTCCTCCCCTTCCCTTGTCCTGCTCTCTGCTCTGCTTCATCTGCCCTCACAGAACTCACTGATGAGGTCCCCCCCCCCACACTTCCCTTTTAAGCTGCAACATACAATGGTAATTTATGTGATGCTGTAAACGGTTATTGGATCGTGTATATGGACTGCTGCTGATGCTTTATTTCTGAACTCTAGACTATACACCACAGGTGATTTACACCGCAGAGTATACACAGACTTGCTGAGAAACTTCTTCTGAGTACTCAGGACTTTGTGTGAGAGCCATTCAGGCAACGTAAACATTTAGAGATCTTTTTTTCAGCGGTGACATAGATGGTATCCTCATTGCTGGCCCAGGCTCCAGGATGCACAGAGATTTTCCTCTGAGGGTTTAGTATTTAGTCAAGTTTGCAGAGACAGAAAGGGAGATTCCATTACTGTTGACACACAGAGTTAATCTTCAGTGTGGGACTTCTGTGTTTGGAGAAACCCTGGAACGAAAGGATTCCTTGTGGGCTTCCACACATTCCTCCAACAGTGCTGAATAGCTCCAGTGCCTCCTGCTATTGTACAGACCACACTCAGGAGTGTGGTGTTTCTAAACATCTCAGACACTTTAGGCAGAGTAAGCCATCCCCCCATCACCATCAACCTGGACAGAGCATCAGTAACAATCGGGGATTGTGAAAGACATTTCCTCTAATTATGCTGGGCGATATCACAGTGGTCTTCTCCTAAATTGCATCTCTACATGGCGATGATGGTTGCTCTTTGAAATTCAGGGAGAGGACGGAATGGAAGCAAAGCAAACTGTGATTCTTCAGGGAGTTGGACTCTGCAATTATTCTGTTGTAGTCCTGCCTTTCTAGCCGTGCTATCATTGTCTGGATGGTGAAAGTTTTCGTTTACAACAGCATCAATCTTCTTTTTCTGACTGTGTATTTATCCACCTTATTGCAGCAGTGTTGTAAGTGCAGATGGGCTAAAGGTTGTCCAGAAGCTGTTTTCTTCTTTATAAACAGTGAAATCAACATCAACCTCAATATATTGATATACTGCAAGTGATTTTCATGTTTTATTTAAAATATTTTGAATAGAAGAGCTAAAGAGTGTTGAATCTCCTCCCTGCTTCAGCAGTGGCACAGACTTTGTTTGCTCAGAGGACATTGCCAGACTCTTACCGCCGTCCTGCCATCTGCTCAGTGATCTATCTGTGTTTTTTAAAGGCGCTCCGGCTGATAGGGCCTAATAAGATCACACAAATTGTTTGCACTATAAATACACGCTGACAAGACAAGCAAACCTGGCTGGAGTGATAGCGTATATCAGGGGAGATGGATCTCTGTGCTGCCAGATCGTGAAACAACCTTGAGGCCCTCATTGCTTTTGTTAAAACCACAAAGCACAAAAGTGTGAACCAAGTGTCATTCCTGCTTAGATTTAATGTCTGCCTTTTCAAAGATTTATTAAAACATGACACTATCAATTTAAAGGATGCCTCTTTAATGAAATCAGTATCTAAATGAGAAATGGGCTTGTGTTTCCAGCCTACTGTGCAGCTAGATGGCCTCATTATGATCCAGATTCATGAATATTAAGAATGTTTGAAAGCTTTAACTGATCCAGAGATGAAATATAAAGATCAAAATGTCAACTAAACCTCTTCTCTAATTAGGTTTTGTGATAAGGCTTCATGATTGAGGGATGGTCAGCTGGATAGATTAAATGAGTCCCTCACAGTCTGCAGTGTCTCTTGATGTTGTGAAGACCAAATGTGTGGCTCTCAGGCACTGGAGTGCCAAAGTAAGCACATTTCCCTTTTACTATTGACCCCTCATTTTCCCAGATTGCTGCGTAAAAGGTAAACAGATGAACGACATTAATGATGTCCATTCATCATTGTTGGGGCAGCTTTGGTTTCCTCCACAGTGGGGCCTGTGAGGGGAAGGTGGAGAGCCAGTGAGCCCCTTACTTTGAAGGATCTCATTAACAATAGTTAGAGCCCTACAGGGAGACCAGCGGTAGTTACAGTCACTGTAATTCTTATAGACTTATTCACAGTCCATGCATCACCTTTGTTTCAAATGATGCAGCTCAAAACTGTGAATATTGCTGAAATTATATTGTAAACACTAAAACCAAAAGAAATTACAAGAATGAACCTGAAGAGGAGGATTCTGGGAGATGATGTAATAATGCTGGACCACCTGGACAGCAGACCCAAACAGGATACGACAATATTTAACATCCAGACCCTTTCTTCCTGCCATTAATTAGATGTGACAAACCATCCTCCTGCACCAACTGTATTATTGTGAAGAAAACTATATTTGAAATAACTGGTAAATAGGAAATGCTCCAGCCATGAGTAAAAAGCTGCTTACCGTTGCCTAAGGTGATTAGCATTATATCACAACAAGTTCTTTCATTTAAAATGTGTCAAATCCTGTTTACACTTCCATGCTACGTTGACATATTTTTGTCTCAAGGCTGTCAGGTGTCATCCTGTTTTCATGCCCGGTCGGTTCATGTGTGAGCATTGTTGCGTACTGTAGGAAGCCAGTCAACATGTTAACAGACAATTGGAAGTTATTTTAGTCTGGAGGACTGATTAGTCCTTGCAGAAATCTCCAGATATGATTTAACTTTATGCAGCTGTGTCTTGGACATCACAATGTCAGTTGGCTGTGGTAACCGCAGGCTAAGTGAACATTTAATTCTTGATGTCACAAGAAAATATGGCTCAATTTATTCTGTTTAATTTGAGGAGCAATTATAGCAAACCATATGGCATTCAATGAAAGCTGAATGAAAGTGTCCAGTGGGAGAAACGCTTTGGGAAAAGAGTTGATACGCTTCTGTGCTGTGACACAACTTAAGTCTTGGGAAATACACGTATTCGCTTTCGTTCCCCAAGATTTAGATGAGAAGGTTTATACCACTCTTTTGTTGAGCTAGGAGGTGGTTAGCCTAGCATAAAGACTGGAAGCGGGGGAAACAGCAAGCATGGCTCTGTCCAAAAAAGTGAAAAGTGACTTCCAGCACCACAATACGCTCAGTAAGTATTGTATTTTGTGAGTTTAAACAACAGACACTCTGTGGTTGTTTCGCCAGTTACATGCTGGAGCTATTTCGGGCACAAAAGTGCTGGACAGATGGATAAACTGTTCATCAAGAAACTGTTACAGCACATATTTCCTCTAAAACCACAAATTGTCTTTTTTCTGTCTGTGTGTGGATTAAACATGCAAGATACAACATGTTCATTAGTGAGCTTTAGAACTTAGGAGAGAGCCAAGCTAACCGGTTTCCCCTTCTTCCACTTTTTAAGCTAAGCTACGCTAATTGCCTGCTGGCTGCCGCCCTATACTTGACGTACAGATGTGATAGCACTCTCACATCTGTCTCTCAGCAAGAAAGTGAATAAGTGTATTTGCCAAAATATCAAACTATTCTTTTCATAGAGGGATGGAAATACAGCTTGAAATGTGCCTTCAAATGACATTTAGTAAACCCAGCACCTACAAAGTAATGTGCATTTTCTCTCGTGATTAAAACAGACCGGCTCAAGTTTGGTAACATACACGACAGATCCGAATAAAACTGTGCACTCCTGACTAACTGTGCAGAGGACCTGGAGCACAGCAGCAGTAGCAGCAGCAGCAGTGCTCTGAAAGGAAACTGAGTGTTTGTCTAAGATAAAATTTCATCACCTCCACAAGCTGCGGGGAGTATAGGGCCTGCAGTTGGTAATATAGAAAAGGAAAAACAGCACTGAGAGTGAGTTATCACGGCTCGTGTCATTGCCAGTTGTAAAAGCCGTTAGCTTTATAAATGAAGAGCGAGCGGCACAAACTGCGCGGAAGTGGTCCTGCAGTCAGAGAGCAGGTTATAACTCAGGCCTGTGGTGATACTCTAAACTCCATTAAGAGGTCCCACATGTGGAGCGCATTCACAAGTTCATGGGTTGACGCCGCTGGTGGTGGTTCAGCCTGGGCCATTACACAGATAAATGAGATGTTTTTAACATCTCTCTCATGTTAAAACATTCTCTTCAAATTATAACTCCGAAATTATGTCAAATGTAAATATAATGTTCACTTCTGCGGGCTCCAGCAGGTGAACTGCAGCAAGCCTCAGATTACTCCGTAAACATGCTTCTTTGCACACTTACAGCTTTTCAGCCCTCTGACATGTTATTAAAAGAGATAAAGGAGGCCGAGGCTAATGGAATATACCTTTTAATAGTAAATGTTGCACTGAGATCAATTGGCAGCGAGATTAGATTTATTCCTTGAAGTGGGAGACACTTACGTAAACACAAACTCAATCAGGCAGCGAGATTTACTGGACTGCAATCACCCTTGAGTGCTGCTGTTTATTTTTTCAGGGTACAGAGTGTTTCTTTTATTTTTATTTTTTTTTTACCTCAAATTAGTTTATCCTCCCTCAGGGGCTATGTTCAAAAGTTTTAAAAGGTTTCCTTAGAAAACACACACATCAGCCACAGTCATAAAGTAAACCAGGGTAAACTGACAGTAGCTGTGTAACACTTAGTAGAATTAGTATGAAGATGACATTAAACTTAAATTTAACACTAAGTGTTCTAACTCAAATAAACGTTTCTATAGCTGCACATGAACTGAAATGAAGAACATGTTGTAATGCTGCTGCCCACAATTACAACATAATCATATTCAAACACAGCATTTTTGGAAATATGTTTATTTGCTTTCTTGCAGAGGGTAAGATTAGAGGATCGATACTACTCTCATGTTTGTAAATATGCAGCTGGTTAGCTTAGCTTAGCACCTAGACTGGAAAAGTGGGGAAAACAACAGTGTACCGTTTTCCCAAAATGTCAAACAACTCCTCTAATAACTGAATACATGCTTGGATCCTGATTAAAAGGATTTGTGGGATAATAATAATAATAATAATAATAATAATAATAATCATTATCGTACAAGGCCTGATCTTTAAAGTTTAAACAACAGAGCAATGCGAGAAAGCTGGAATGTCTCACAACAATAAAATCTAATCCACAGAGACTAATTTTTAAAGGCAGTGAGGTTTGGTGGTCTGATGACCGATCGACTGTCAGAAGAGGAGCAGAAGAGGAAAAGTACAGAAGTAGGCCGTGGCCTGAGCAAGTGTTAGGTGAAGTTCATCTGTGCGCAAGTGTTTACACAAACTGCAGCCAAGTAAAATTGTGCATGGAGATTTATTTATATGTAGAGAAATGCATTTACTCAAATAGCTATAGCTTGTAGAACAAGGAACAAGAAAATGGGAGCAGGACAGAGAGAGGGTGGGTGGAGGTCAAAGAGCTAGGGAAAGTTAATAACTTGAAATAATAAATAATACAGCCGACTGGTGGGAATTTGGCAGCAGTGCCATTTATAATCATCCGTTGATTCACTTCGCTTCAAGAAAATGGCTGAGCTCCGCATTGCTTCGTGGCTACTGTGCACTTGCTGGGACGAGAGATTTCATGACATAAATATATACATTTGTTGTTTTGCTCCTGCAATTAAGTGTCTGGTCTTGAAGTGTTGCTGCCAGGGAGATTTTGCAGACAACCAATCCCAGATGGCGCTGTGCCCAGAGGGGACAGATAAACGTGGACCACCAGAGTTGATAAAACAGCCGGACAGTGGCACATGAACATGTATTATATTAAGTTTAAGCAAATACAACAGATAATGAGAGGTTTCACCAGTGCATATTCTCACTTTGCTCATTTAACTGAGCCTCTGTGACAAAATCAGTATGACTTTCTATTTCTAAAGGAAACATTTTCAGTGACATTGGCTGAGGCTTAATTTTCCATTACCCTAAAAGAGAAAATAAGCAAATAAATACACAAATAAAGCAAATAAAGTTCCAGGATGGTGAGGCTGAGGTTGTGAGAAAGGAGGAGCCTGTCTGCCCTGCAGTTAGAAGTAATTCTTTTCTTGCTCTGCAGTCTCTGATGTCAGCTACTCTGCACAGGAACAAACCCTCAACTAATCCACACATTTCCCTCAAATATTTGGAAACGATTTAAGATAATTACAGACATAAACTATTGCGTTCTTACTGATTTGGTGATTCAATTTCAGTGAATTTTAAGTTTGATTCCATATCCAAATAAACGAGTCCTTCGCAGCTCTTACATTACTCCCTAAGACCTTTCCATTCATTTCCTGTGTTACATTTGCAGAGATTTCAGTACTTCAGAGTACTTAGCCGAAGGATCTGTGGTAGAGCCAAGACTCTTTTCTTTAGAAACCAACTGTTAGGTCCGTCCAATATGCATCTCTGATGAAGAACTGGACATCTATCCTGTCTGTAAGACTGTGACGTCCCACAAATATCAAGTGTGATTACAGGCATGATTGATTTCAGACTATACAAGACTGTGTTACCAATGGCGAATGCTTTTTATCTCCTCAATGATCGGCTTGGCAAATGATTGAAAGCTGGTGTTTGACAATTCCAGCGGTAAGATCAACAAAGGTGGAACGCGGGCCTCGTCTGGATGTTCGGGAGCAGATCTGGCTCTTGGTGGGCGGGTGGGGGTTAGAAGGTGTCGTGATAAGCTTTGAACTATAGTGGAAAGAGCTGGTGTTGAATGAACACAGACCACTAACCGACTCCCAACACGCCGAGCCGTGAACGAGTGAAAATGTGCAGTGCTAATCAGGAGAAAATAAACAGAGCATCACCCCCGGGCATCATGGTAACAAGAGGAATGACTGCAAGATGATGAGGCCTAGACATCATGAGACACAGTCAACCTGTATTCATGTCAGTTTTGTTTCCTGAATTATAAGAACATCTCAATTTCCCCATGAGACCAGCTGTATGTGGAAGAAGAAACACAATTCACTTATATGATTTTGTATTTGCCACTGGCTTGTTGAGGGTGTGTCACTGCGATGCAAGCAAATGGGGTTACTCTGGATTAAAGCCAACGAGGCCTGAGGGAGCCTGCTTACAAATGGTGAGCCTCGGAGGAGCCGGCGTACTCTGTCTGGGGGACTCCATCCTAATCTCCAGGATCAGGGGGAATTTTCCCATCGAGATGAGAAGCAGATGTCTCTCTGTTTCTGTCTCGCTCTTGTGCTGCACCGACTCCATTTCTGTCTCCCTCATTCGGTCAAACCTGGCCCTCCGCCCCCCCACCACCACCCCCAGGGACAGGGGAGGAACATGAGCACCATGGGAAGGGTGGCTGTCCCCGAGCGCGATCACATGACGAAGGAGCTCTTTTTGTGGGAGGCACTGCATTAGGTACAGAGCTGTGAGCACATGGAGCCGGTCCAAGAGCTCCCAACTTTCTCATGGAAAAACGCAAACAAGATTTGATAAAAAACGTCATGTTCTGGCGATTCCCACTTAAGATGGACAAACACTGGCTAGCTGGCTTTTCTAGGTGGACTGGAGATACTTTGACTTCACTGTTTTATTCCCAGTGTTGATGTAGGGTGTGACCCCCTGACTTCTGGCAGGAAGAGGAATCATGGAGATCAGACTGGAGAGACTGGCCCACTCCTCCTCTTCTCATCATGCCTCTGAAGTTGGTACTTTCACCATAAATCCTCAGACTCTTAAGCTCCGCCTCATGCACCTGCATCTCCCCCAGGGCCCTGGCTTTGGTTTCCCTAGAGCCCAACCCCTTGGCTCCTGTGGCTCAGTTCTGACGTGCATACTCAGGCTTAGAGCGTAAACAGACAGAGACGAACTATGGACCAGTCACTGGGTGTTTGGTCGTGGTCTGTAAACAAATCAGCAGGAGGAGGAACAGGAGCTCCCAGTGGAGATGAGACTAACTGACTGTCCTGAGGCGGGAGAGCAAAGGGATGAGATATAAGGCTTACAAGGATGCCTGTTAAATATCCAAGCTGCCGTGCCATCATCCAAGATAAGGTTTTTGGTATGAGATTGTTTAGGCAACTAGGATCCTGCGTGACCTAGTGGTTAAAAAAGATCATCCCTCAACCAAAGCACCAAGGTTAAAGCCCCCAATTTAACATGAATTTTACCTCCTGAAGTGACTTTGAGCAAGACACCGAATCCCTACAAGCCTCTTCGATGCTGCTCTGTAGCTGAGCCTGTTGTAGGTGACTTGAGGACAGCAAGCAAAACAGAACAACCCTTTGGGGATAAATAAATATCAGAACAATCCCTGACAATAAACAAAATGATTTAATTTGACGTTATTAAAGGGAAACGGCATTGATTTTACACATCAAAGACTGTTTGCAGGTTTTAGGGAACACTACGTTGTATAAAGCTTTTTGTGGCTCCAGAGGGTGCTGCAAAAAGTCAAGTGATGTCGCTCAGTTGGAACTGAAAACATCTGGATTTTTTAGAAACAGTGTTTGTTGTAAGCTAGAGAACCTATTTGCAACACTTATCATCTGTGCACAAAGTGGACCTTGGTTACATTCCATTAAACAGCTTGTAAATACAAC
Organism: Enoplosus armatus; assembly: GCF_043641665.1. Lineage (NCBI taxonomy): Eukaryota > Metazoa > Chordata > Actinopteri > Centrarchiformes > Enoplosidae > Enoplosus > Enoplosus armatus. The sequence continues at coordinate 9,800,255 of NC_092194.1, forward strand.
TACAACTATCTCTTCACTCATCATTAATCATTCAAATCCCTTTTGAAATACGCATATTTACATTTTTTGATGACAGTTTGATGTCAAAGTGACAAAATATTTAAATGATGTCAATTGAAAATCAAACCAATCAAATCTAGAAAAAATGTTGACTATAAACTGCTGAACCATGCAATTATGAGCAAAGCACAATGCACATCTGAGGCTGAAGCCCGAGTCATGGTTAAAGGTTACCGAGGAAGATTACTGAGTCTGGCAGTGTTAATAAGGCTGTGTTTACATTCTGCGGCTCCGTGTTTAAGCAGACCTGAATGACCCGGGATTAAAAGGAGGCTAGTGGTGGCTTGATGGCAGACACACACACAAACACACACACACACACACACACACACACACACACACAGATACAAAGTGGTGCCGATGAGGGTTTGAAGGTTGTGTTCAGGAAGTACTGAGTGCTGTCATATCAGCAGGATTGTTGGAATGGTATGCATGTTCACATCAGACACAGAATTAATTAGACTTATCATTTGGTAAATACTGCGTGAAACCCAAAAGAACATGTAAACCCAGATAAACTACTTCTAGTAAAAAAACACTTCAGTGAAAACTAAACAAACTAATTAAACTTTCCACATTACCATGTTCTCATACCTGGCAAAGTTATGCATAAATGCACTGTAGCTGGGTAATCTGCTTTTAAATCAAATAAACACTGTTATACAAGGCCCCCAGTTTTTAAATCTGAACACAGACGATTCCTGTTGCTTTCAGACATCAAAATCCAAAGTAAAACCCCTTCAAATGCGCAAATGTGGTGTTATTTATGTGAACTTCATGGTTACCCCTTACAAATAAGGACATGTACCTTCTGCACCAGCAGTAAGCAGAGGCCATTTAGGTAAAGTCCCACATCAACAATTGTTTGGCAGGTAAAATGCAGTGGTTTCAGATGGAGGATATCAGGGATAGTTTTGATTATTGAGGACTTTTTATGGCATGTTAGCTACCATTACAAATGGGTCATAGAGTGACTAGGTGGGTTTGACCCTTATACTCTAGCTGGTGCTACTGTATATCCTCAGAAGAAACCTTGAGTGACACACCAGAGCTTTACAGACAAAACCACCTGACACATGACATTAACTGGATACATCTGGAGGGATTTCATAATTTGTCCGACATTACTCCACAAGCTTGACAACCATCAGGTGTCTTTGTGCCTGTGATCAGAGAGGAATCACAGTCTTTTGTTTACACCTGATACTGTGTTCTCCCAACATACAAAAGCGAGCACTTAGCACTGACCTCATCTATCATTTTGACATATTTTGGAACCGAACAATTGCCACTCCGCTCTAATGTTCCACTGTCTAACCTCTGGGGTTCCTCCGCTCGCACTCCACTACACCTGGCTGTAAAGAAACACCAGCCCACAGGCACCTGCGCAGCCAGCACGCTGCAGATGGAGAGATTAATCACCCAGCGGATGAATGCTGGTGATTTATGGGAAACTGTGACAGTGTGGTCATAACACGCAGAAATGTATATGCGGGATGGCCTGGAGACTAAATGGTACTAAATGGGCCATTATTTGGAATTCAACGCTAGGACTCAAACCAAAGGGGATTCTCCTGTCTCTTAAACAGGGGAACAGAGGGGAAGGACCAGTCTCACATCTACCGCCTTTGATGGTGCAGTTACACCCCCCCCACCCCCCCACCCCGTGGTTTTCCTCCTCTTCTTATTATTCCTGCTTCTTCCTGAGTGGACACATTCCCACACTGTGACCAGAATGAATCTGGGTCCTTTCTGTCGTGACTTTGTCCACTTTCACCGCAGAGATACTGAGCAGCTTTATGGCTTAGAGGGGTAAGGGGCTCGCCATCCCAAGGGAGCCCCCCACCTCTGTCCCAGTTGTCCAAAGTCTGTCCACAGAACAGATAACCTCTGACAAATAGGTTCTGGCAAGTGGTTTTTACACACTCACGTGATATCAGCAATTACACTAGTGCTCCCCTCCTCTCCGCTCTCTGCCCCCTGTTGTCTCCTGGGAGGCCTCTTATCAATGTGAAGAAGTCACTGAAGGAAATGCCAACTTAACTTGAGGAGCCTGCACACTGCTGTTCATCTTCTGTCTACAGTGACAAGGGACTTGCAGCAGCGAGGGGGGAGCGGCATGTCTCATAACCATTAGGCCCGGTGCCTTGTGGCAATCTGGATGCTACAAGATCTGCGTTGTGCACTCTGTCGGGTCCAGGATCAGATTACAGGCCTCAGAGACAGGGCACGGAGCATGTTAGCAACAGGATCAGGCTGAGCACGCAACCATGGGAAATGTGCTCATGAATCCACAGACCTTTTTTACTCTGGGCAGGAAACACAAATCTGCAGATGTTGAACAGCTGTGAGACATCAGGAAGTACAGCATGGGAAATAAGAACTCATGAAATATAGTATTCAGTACAAACTGCAGAGTTTTACATCTAATATCCTGTGAGATAGGTTGCTACTGTATGAATCGTCAAACTGAACAAATTAACAAACTGGATTTAGGAATGGAATTAATCTTCACTGTTGCTGTTTCTGAGAAATTGTGCATATTCTAAACCTGAAAATGGACACTTGATGCATATTTACCTCGTGCTGAGGAAAGTGGAGCAGGGGAAGAGATGCGAGCGCTTTGTCATTTCAAAGATGCAGGCTGATAGGAACAAAAATACTACACTCATTGTCTTGTCCAAAGCAGATGGTATCTGAGATGATGTGATGCATGCAAGCCAAGAGCAAGCCTCTTGAGATGTGGGAAATAAGTGAAAATCCTCAAATTAACAGGAAGTGGTCATTCCTACGAACTGGCTCATAGAGGACAAGATATTATGCAATTTGGTGTTTCGGTCAGTTTTCTGAAGAAAATGGGAAACACTGTACCCTGTGCAGAACTGTATAGGACATCAGAATCACAAACATCTGTTGCAGGACACCACCCACTGTCCTGAAAGTCTGAGATTTGGAGAACAGATAGATAACAAGATTTTTAAATCGTTATTGTTTTTGTATTTTTATTCAGAGCAGAATCTCTGCAAATGCTTAAAAGACATATTTATAATTCTAAGATCACAAGCATCTGTCTCAAGCACATAAACTATGTGACAGTACAATTAATTCAAGAGCTTCAAAGCCTTTGAAAGCCAGCAGCTGTCAGACTTATCAGATCGGAGAAGTGTTTTTCAATAAAGGAAATAAATATCATCACTCTCTACATTATTAACAGAAACAAGAATGAGGCATCAGGGACAGCAGACTTTTCTAGGTTCAGCAGTTCATAAACTGTCCTGTGCTATTCAACAACAAGTACACAAATTCATAAAGTGCAATTAAGAAAAAATGTTGTGTATATAACTTTTTTTTTAGGTAAATGTAAAAGATCTTGCTGAAGCCAATCACATGTTGTCTTTTCTGATTAGAAAAGACTGAAAATCAGCTAACTTGGCATGGCTGACAGGAGCAAGTGCCAGAAAATAAATACCAAGAAGTCAGATTACTAGTCTGAAGTTCTGATTCATACCATCCCTCTAAAGACGGTCAACATTATCTGCGTAGGAAAATGCTCATGTTGAGTGGCAGAAGGAATTCAAGAAATGTGTCTGATAAGTGAAAAGTGATCAACTGCATGTATCCTTTACGAAATTCAAATCTGCAATGTCTCATATCAATAGCAGGCAGGTCCATGCTGTGTGTCAAAGTTGAGAGAGAGAAAAACTGACAAAGAAAGCACTGTATGGAGAAGATTAATTGCATATACTTTTTTGAGATTCACCAATCAGGAAGGGAGGGGAGGGGAGAGAGGAGTTGTCTGTAATGCAGCGCAAAGGGAAATCAGCCAACGGCAATCAAAGAAAGACTATTTGACATTAAAAAAGATGATATACAGCGTTGTCTCTGTGTATTAATGTTTATGTGCACTGGAACAGGATATAAATTAGGTCAACATACTGAGTGATATCATCTGTGATGTGAACATGTGTCCAAATGCGTCACACGTAAATCACCAAATGAGATAGAGCGAGAAAGAAAGAAAGAAATTGTGCTATCTGGATAATTGCAGCCTCTCATTTTGGGTATATTTGACTCAATTATATAATCTATCTCAAATTACCATTTTATAAACTTTAGTATTTCTGGGTCACTTGCACAAGCACACAGATATATATTACATGCAACTGTCCCAGTCTGTCAGAAGTAATATTGATCATTTGGATCTGATCAGTGTGTTCCATATGTGGCATGCTTTATAGGCAGATTTTATCTCTCTGACTATAGAAACTGGGGTTTGGACTCAGTTAGGTCTCTGGGAGACTTGGCAATCGCTATAACATCTGAAATTACTCCTAATCTCAGTTCCCAGAAAATGGTTGGGAAATGCCGTCTTGCTGTGCAGTTGAAGCACCCTGACTTGTTCAGCCAGTAAATTGTGTTATTTGTGAGGTGCCTCTGCGATAACTTTTGGCATGCGTGAGGAAGCCTGGTCAATTCACAGTAAACACTGACGCTGAGGAGTGAGAAGCAGCATTTCTCTCTGGGATGAATCATGACACTTCTGGATATGCAAGTCAGATAGAGGTTCATCTGCCCTTGAACATAAGTTCAGTTCATTTAGTCAAATTGAACAGTCAGCTTAGTGGTACATATTTGCACATCTCTGAGAACATTAGGAATACATCTGACTCTGTAATGTGTGATACAAGCTGCCAGAGTTCATTTAAGGAACATAAGATCTCAGATTTTACCTTAAATCCAGTCTTTAATACCATGTTTTAAACCGTGCTCTGTCTTTATGGCAGTCAAAGCAGCTCTCATTCCAGTTCATAAAATGAAAAATGAAAGCTTCAAATCTAAATCCCTCAAGGGAGGTATAAATAGACAGCTTCTTTATCCAGACACTGTCTCCTCTGTCTGAGTGTATCTGCTACTCTGTATTAAGTTGTTTCAAAAGAAAATGTTGTTCTTGGACTTGACCTGCATGTTTTATTCTTTTCAAAGGAACATTACTGCTGCTTGATAAAGGTGGCATGTCTGTACTATTGTTGCACATGTGATAATAAAAACAAATGTGCACTATGCTCTGATTGTGACCTCTGTGTCTGTTAGTTAACACAGGGCCTCAGAAACAGATGCCATCTGGCTTGCAGTGTAGCTCGGTCCACTGACACAAGGGAAAATAAGGTTTTTGTTGGGAGGGATTGTAATTGAATTGCATGAACTTGAATCTGAACCACTAAATTCAGTTGGTTCAAAGTTTGAATTTGCAAGGCATGCATTACGTTTTAATGGGAATGCTTGAAACTGAATATGATGATTGAAATTAGGCTTTAACGATAAATTCAAGTTTGGTAAGTTTAAATATTTCACCCTGAGTCTTGACTGTAAGGCAGCAGCCTCTCATAAAGCCAGTCGTAAGTCATACTGTAGCTCTGCACATCTCTTAGCCAGTCAGCTGAGCCTTATTCATTAAATTTAATTACAGTCACAATAACTTTGTAAACTTCAGTAATGTAGCATTTGTTATTGTGCAATATGAGCATATCAAATTGTCATTTACACAGGAAGTTATCTGGTGTTAGTGAGAACTCACAATTTGTGGAACAATACATGTAGCGCAGTATTAGTTGGTTTAGTATTCTTTGAGATATTCACAGTGTTGACAAAGTGATACAATTGGTATGGGTATTTGTAATTAAAAGAAACAAATTCAGTCTCACAAATATTATTATTATTATTATTACTAGGAAATCTTGAAATGAAAAAAAGACCAGAATTGAATCTTTAGAAAAGACAGTGGGTGTTTGGAAGCCCTGAGAGGCAGTAGTGTAATTAGTAGCCACCAGTTTTAATTGCAGGCAATAAAACGACTCTTGTGTCCCTCTAGAGACAGTTATCTTATTTCCTAACATAAAAACATATAAAACATCTATAGAAAACATGCAGTTAAATGACAAAATGTAATCTACAAGAAATAAATCAAAGCTCAAACTGAAAAACAATCGTTGTCTATGAATATTGAACTAATGTCACTTACATAAGTGAGCATTGAATTTGATCATTCATGCATCTGTGATCAGTGTAAATGAATGCAGTTAAGAGAAACATCAGACAAACTGGCTGAGATATCCTTTCATGGTCCTTCTGTAATGTGCAGCTCCCAGTTGGGAATATCTACATCATTAAGAATATATTCAGTCCAAAATCAGTGCACACCAAACCATAACAAGACACATCTCACTCTGCTTTTCCTTCATGAACATTTGAACATTTGTAGGCAAACTCTGAAACCTTTTTTTCCACTTCATATTTCAGTGCCTGTGGGAACAGTCCTGGTGGTGCCATTAGCAGGTTGACCAGAGGGTGGCGCTGTGGTAACAGCTGTGAAATGATTTTAAACAACACAGTATCTCATCATAGGAAGGGAGGATAAATAAAGCACCAGCATTAAACTCACACTATGGAACCAGGATGTGTAAAGATGTAAGAAATAAGGAGCTGAGCTTCATCATGCTTTAGAGATTAGAGATTAAACAATCATGTAAATATACTAATCCTACATTCAGCTATATTTCTGCATTTACAAGACACTATGAATATAATATGAATTTAAGCACCAGTTCCTGAACAATGATAACAATGCATTATGACACTAATGTTTCAGTATAGGAAGGCATTTGGTACCTTATATTACACAAATATACATAAGAATCTGTGTGATACAACAGTCACCATCATCCTAACACTAATGCTTGAGATTCAGCGATGTGAAGGGAACAAAATCTCACAAGCTATTATTCATTAAAGTTAATGAGATGACACATAATGTAATGGTAATGGCTGCATTCGCACTGCATAGTCCACTTAAATTGTTAATGTTGAATTGAGGTGTTGAAATAGAAGTAAAAAGATAACGGCTTGAATTAGAGATTCCAGCTGTGTTCAGAATCACTGTATTTGCACTATATTCATTTTCTGACATTTTACTGTGTTTGAATTGGAAGTGTAAAATGTATACACTGTGTGGTAAATGTATATGTCTTTTTCTTCATGCAAATTCTGGTGTAAAGGTGTCAGATTCACCTTTTCTCCTGAAATGTCAGCATTTTCTATGAGGACAATGACAACAACAAGACGTTAAAGCAATATTTCCCTAAATTGTAAGTCATTCTCTTTTGCTCACTGGTAGATATGGGTTAGTTAGTGAGGGTCAACCGCAGCTAGGACTCAAGTGGTAGTTTACACATTGACTCTCTAAACATGCAGCATAGTCAATGTTGGTGAAACATTGCACATATAGCCAAAGCAAAAGATCTATCAATAACCCCATCACCAGGGGTCATTAGGTCCTTAGGGACTTAGCAATCAGTGAGCATTGATTCTCTGTCAACTCCTCTCTGCTGAGACCATGAGAGAGAGACTGCGACCCTGCACCTTTACCACCTTGATGAACGAAGCCATTTAATCAAACTGGACCTGAGGAGCAGAAGGGCACTATGGGTGATGCTCAAGGGTGCACAGGGTCTGAGGGGATGAGAATCAATATCTTTCAAGACTGGAACCTGAGAACCCTCAAGCAAATGATCGGAAATACCCATGCAGACGTGCAACTTTGGCTCACAATACCAGTCATAAAACGACTTGCTCAAGAGTTTTGACAGTATTCTCACACGTGGGAATAGCTTGACATTTTGGGAAAAACACTGATACCCTTTTTTTGCCGAGAGTTAGATGAAAAGATTGACTGCACTCATGTCTGTACGGTAGATATGAAGCTACTGCCAGCAGCCGCTTGGCTTAGCTGAGAACAAAGACAAGAAACAGCTAGCCTGGCTCTGTTTAAAGGTAACAAAATCCACCTACCAGCTCCTCTAAAGCATGTCGTCGCTGTGAGGTTGCCAAGTAAACTGCAGAGAATCCAGAAGTTCGAGCCAGGCTAGTTGTTTCCACCTATTTCCAGTCTTTGTGCTAAGCTAAGCTAACCAGCTGCTGGCTGTAGCTTCACATTTACCGTACTGACATATGAGTGGTATCAATCTTCTCATCTAGCACTCGGCAAGAAAGAAAGCATATTTCCTAAAATGTTGAACTATTCCTTTAACATAATTTAAGCTGCTGAGATATCTCATGTTTTTGTGGCACAAAAAAAAATACCACAGAAGAGCTGAATCAGCTGGCTCCATGAAACCACATAAGGTGAGCATGAAATATTGTACCAGAACAGCTTAATTTCAGTCACTCCGAACAACAAAGGGCATATTGCCTATGCCAGCAAACCCCTGCAACAGCCCTTTGATCACACTTATTTCCATTAGCTTTTATTCTCTGGTTGTATGGTTCAAAAGGCTGTTTCATTTGCTTTTTTTTTTCATTATTTAGGCAGCATTTGCTGACTAGCACTTTCTGACACCACTTATTCCCTTGGTTAGTGGCTCTAAGTGCGAGGAACCGTAAAGTACCAGAGCATAATGAATGAAAGTGGGCATAGTGTAACGGCTGGAGCTGCTGGAAGAAGATGATTTACAGCAGCACTGGTTCTGACTCACTGGGCCATGTGTTTAGCCACGCGTCTCCACCACCTCGGCCTGGGCACCAGCCACAGGAGACAAATCTACTAGAACAATGGTAGCCTCACACACCATTCTTCATTAAAGGACAAATGGCAGTAGTAGTGGTACAGAGGGTCCTGTGGAGAATTTCCAAATCCCTTAATAGATCTCCCAGTCAATACCCATCTCGACCTTGAATTCCCAGTGTCAGTGTGCCACTCATCAGAGTTCATTGAGTTTGACTCTGAGAATTGACCCTTCCGACTGATATCCCCCCACCCCGTTAGATCGTACTTAATGAGCTGTGGCGAGAGTAGGTTTAGGCTGAGAGTTCAATGGAACCATAAATCTGACTGTGGAGCAGAAGAAAGACACCAATCTCTACAGTCAATTGAACTGTAATGGAGCTGATGTAGTGCTGCAGATGGAGGATGCCACAGTGTAAACATCACAAAATCGGTGATGGCCAGCTGTGGTTCATCAGCTGCTGTGTATTAGATTGAGGTAAGTCCTTACTGATTGTCTATCGAGTTAGACTCATCTGACTAACTGCCTCTGGGGCTGTTCCTGATCGTAGGATGAATGTGATTTGAAAATGACAAGCAACCCTTTTTCTCCTTGTGTGTTTAATGTGGGTGTTTGTTTGTCAGCAGATCAACAAAAACATGGGAAATCTTATTGGTGAATTGCACATGAAATACTGAAGTCAAACCCCTTTGCTAGGTGCTTTCTTTCAGTCTTGTCAGTTTGTCAGTCTGTGATCTGCTGATCCTCTACAGTTACTCCATCATAAGGTCACATTTTCAACTCATCCAATTCTTTGGTTTATGAGCAAATACCTGCAAACTATGACATGCATGTTGATGTTAGCATTTAGTGCAAAGCACTGTTGTGCTTAAGTGCAGCAACCTTGGCAACCCTAAGGTTGTTCCATTAAACTTCACAGCCCTTTATAAAGGGTGCCCTATCAGAGAGTGGTACCAGATTTTCTATTATAGCTCAAAACAGCTCAGCATGTGCACGTTTGTTTACTATGTACAGTCATGTTTCTGTCAACTCCCCAGTGATGCAACTGAAATGAAATATCAGTGGATGCAATCTGTTGAACAGCATCTGTTATAATAAACTGAAATCATCTAAATTCAGAGTGGGTGAGAAGGGAGACAGGCCCTCAGCCAATATCGATGTAAACATGACTAACAATCCCGCCTGGTCAATCAGACTAAATGTCCCGTACCTGCTGTTGTCGTCCAGCCTTTGCTCCTCAGCCCCCTCTCACTAGCGGTCTAATCCATCATCCTGACTGTCGGGAGGACGGATGAAGCATGCAGAAAAGCTACGCTGAGGGATTTAACTTTGTTATCTCCACAGGCCATAAATCTCCAGCCGTCGCCTCAGCAGGTGAGATCAAGTTAAACTTCACCCAGGGGAACGCAGCCTTTGTCCACTTTTATAAAATGAAAACAGAAACACCCTGCATCATGGCAATATGATTAAACACATGACTTTACATTACTGTATTGTGCAGTCTTTGAGTATTCTCAAAGACGAACAATATCATCGCAGAATAACTGGTCAACTTGTTCTTGACAAACAGTGTGCCCTAATGGGCAGAAAACCTTTCAGCCAATCCTAAATGGACACATTTATATACTTAGTATCTAAAACTTAATGCCCTCCACTCAAAAATGTGTTTTGCTTTCTGCTATTTTACATTGATGTGCACAGTGATGTACTGTATGTGCAGAGTTTGACATCACAACTAGTTTGGAAACCACTCATGGTCCAGTATGCAACTAACACAAGTGTGATGTGGAAACTTGAAGCCTGCAGCACACTGTGAATGGACCTTTCAGTGACGCAGGAGGCATATTGCATCCAGTAGTCAAAGTGTTAAAATGAAAACATTTACATATTCATCGATTCTGAAAGAGACAGAAATTTCTACTCGGAAATTGATCTTTTGTTGTGGAAAAAAACAATATCAGACGTCAAAGCGGAGTATTTTTATATGTCTGGAGGTGTATTTTTTTGGCTTTTCAACCTTGTAAAGACCGGCTGCACCCAACCCAAGTTTCTTTATCTCTCTCTAACAAATAAATAGAAAATCTCCAAATGTATCCAGATATACTCATATTTTCTCATATATTAAGTTAAAGACACACAACCCATGACATAATACACACAGAGCATAGAAATATACAGGAATGAACTGTATAATATCTATATATATAAGCTCATACAGTATTCTAGAAACACATGCCTCTCCTTGGCAATCTCCTAATGATGGGATGGAGAGCCTTACTGTAATGTTCGCCCTCATCTGGATTAGTGTATTGATTCCTCTTTAACTGTATGGTATAAGGTCAAAGGCTAAGTGCCTTCTCATGTACAAGCCACATGTTTAAGACATATTGTGATTTCCATTTTGCTGATGGTTTCAGTGACGTGCTTCTGTCGTCCCCCGTCAGGCAGCATTAAATCATGTTTACATGCTTTACAATGCATGGCCACACGTGGAGATACTGACCTTCAGGAAAGTGGATACCTAGACAGTTGCTTATGAAAATTTCATGTGCAAAAACATTTCTAGTTACATGTAGAAGTTATGTGATATTCAGGCTAATTGCCTGCTGGGTCTGTTGTGCAGCACATGTGACAGTGTGAACAACAGTTTGTAGTGCGTACTGTACATACAGTATTTAATTGTCTTCCACTAAAAGAGGCATGGAACATGGCAGTGAATTGGCATGACGGAGGGGCTAAGCTCTGTGGGTCGTCTATTTTTAAATATGCAGTCTGGTCATTGTATATTTTATTTATATGGGGACTGGCATCCTTAAAAGAGAGCAAGCAGACTCACTTGCCAATTGCCTCCTTGAGGCAAATCAACTTTTGTTGTGGAGAGAGACAAAGAGGAAATCCTATAGGCTGCTCGGTGCTCTGTAGGACTTCATAAGCAGGTGACTGTTTTTCTTTGCATGGAGACAACAAAGAAAGGTCACATGAGGCTTCAAAGGACATTATGATATTTTATCTTGTGCACGGCCACAATGGATAAAGAGGGAAAGTAAAATCAACACTCACTGTTGTTGCGCAAGAGAATGGCCTCTAATGTAAGAAGAGAAATATCACATTTTTTCTGGCATGTTCACACATTCTTCGCCTAAAAAAGAAAGATTATTCATCCTGTAAATCTGCTCTGAAAGGATTATTTATTCTTCATTGTACTCTCTTCCCTCCCTCTAATTAAAGCCATACATTACCACAGAGACCTGGTGATCAAAGTTATTAAATATTTACTGAGCTTTCAAATGTGACCTTTGCAGGCCAACACGCCATGCAGCCACAGTCGAGCTCACTATATTCAAATGACAAACCCCTTCTTCTGCTGAACAGCCCTCTTTCTCTCTCTCCCCGCTGCACGAGCCAGGTTATCTTTAGTGCACATTGAATATTTATACAGCAGGTGGCTGGGGAGTCGGTCACTGATCTCTAAGGTGACTTGCCGAGCCTCTGTGGGGGGTGCTGGTGCGCCGGGGGTTGGCCTGGGATGAAGTCACATGGGACATATTGTCTCCTCAGTGTGTCCTTTTATTCCACTTAGGCAGAGGATTATGTTTTCTGGTTGAATGCCTACCACAAGCACTGAGGAGAAGAGTCAACGAGCTATCAAAGAGAGGCAGTTATTGGTCCAACTATCATTTGGTGAATCTCCAAAAATACATCATCTCTCAGCAATAAAACCAGAAGCAGGATCTAGAAATACAAGCCACAGTCTTTGCACACACTAACTGTACAAGCAGCAAGAAAAACAAAAAATGGGAAAGGTTTAAAGATCTAATGAACATGATAATTGGAGTTTTAGGCTCAGGCCCTTTGATTTATTCTCCTGAAATAGACATTAGAAGAGGTTAGAGAAGAGGAAGGTGAGACAACGTTCATCATGCAACATGGATTTGTGTCCGGGGATGCTCTGAATGCTAATCATGTTGTCTGAGATTGAAGTCAGCCTCATTCCATCGTCGTGGCTTGGGGGACAATTAGACATGATATTAAAGAAGATACCAGAATCCTTCCTTTCATGATAGCTTTTAAGATATCACTCCAAGGATTGAATGATTTCTATGGAGATCACTCGACGATGATGACACTCTGCGGTACAGAATATGTGCATATAAAATCTAAAAAAGCCAGAACTCGCATTGTCACAGCTCAAGCATAAACTGTTTTCTTAATGTGGGTTATGACTGCAAAGGCTTTTAATGAGCCCACTGCTGTCGGGGAGCAATTTTGCCTTTGAGCTGAATTCTTCTTCAATGCATTAGCAGCTGATAGAAAATAATAACTTAGACGAGCACCTTAGACATGAAAGGAGGCAACCAATGCATAATCTTCTAATGTTGCTGTTTACATTTTGTGTTGCATAAACTATACTGAATTGTACCGCAGCAAAAGTAGGCGACTGAAGAAAACTTTTTTTGGACTGTAGATGCACAGACTTGTAAGAAAGTGTCCAATAATAAATGAGCAATTCCCAAAAAGGCGTGGAGAAACTTTCTGGGCATTGGCATTTCATTGTTGCAGTCTCAAAGCTGTCCCTGAACTGAATGTGTGAGATAAGTGCTTTGGAGCACAAACAAACTGAAACAAAAGAACATGAGGTGGAGATTGGTTCAGTAAGTAAGAGAGGGGGAGGAAGCACTTCTGGCGTCCAAGGGCATCATAAACCCCAGCATGTGTCTGCACAACAATGCCAACAGGGGCGCAAATTCTCCACACACTGGGAATCGATTTCACACAGAGAGTGGAGGACTTGGAAAGAGGCGTATCGGAGAGACACTGAAATACTGCGTCTTGTGTTATTGGATTTGGAGCCCAGTTTTCAGAATGTTTTTGCGCAGCATCTGCAAGCTGGGGGATCCAGTCAAGTGGAGCTTCCAAGAGCCAGACTGAGAACCAGTGGCCAAGGAAAAAAGAGAGGAAAGAGGAAAAGAGATTGTTCTGGGTTTTACTTTGGAGTAAAATTCATGTCACAATAAGTGCTTGAAAATGATAAGAAAAAACTTTATTTAGTGTGGCATAAAATAATGTGCACAAACTTCATAATCTGTAAGATGTCATATTGTACTTACAGGAAAACAGTGAAAGCGCCTGGAAATAAAAATAACACTTGTGGTCCACATTCATGCGTATAGAGGAGAGTCGATAGCTGTGAACCAGCGTGCGAGACAAACCTGTGCCACATTTGTTTCTCACATACATATTTTATTGTGAACAACAAATGGAAACATCACCAAGGGGTCGAAAAAAAAGGAGCAGCATTAGTCCACAAATATCAGAGACCAGGAAGAGGCAGAGAAATGGAGGCTGAAAATAGTGTCTTAAAAATACATTTTTGTGATCTTTTCTGATCTTTTTTTGTGGGGTTGAATGAGAAGTTAAGCTTTGTTTAATCTGTGTGAACAGCTGTAGACGTGCACACATAATTTTGACTGATTATCTTCTGGTGGTTGATTTTGAGAAACAAAAGGTATCTGAGAGAGACGTGTTTTTTTAGATCAATAAAGCCAGCTTCACAATATTACAGGAATATCACAGTGCTACCAAAGGCCTCTTTAAAGTCAAAGGATCACCTGTGAGCGTATAGCAATATAACAGGAACTTCATAGTGGTACAACTGCTACCATGAAAGAGTATAAATACCATAGGTGTCTCAATAAACACAGTATCACAAGGTAGAATATTACAGATATGTTATGGGAGAATAAACATGATGCAAAATGCCATGATTTGTGTTTAGGGGAACTTGTTTTTATGGAGGCTGTAATGAATGTTGGCTCTTCTGCTCCCCACTGCTGACTACAGCCAAATTTTTCCCCTTCATTTAATTGAATTCAAAGCATGTGATAGTAGTGACACGCCCCCTAGTGTTGCATGTCTGCCAGGCTCCTGGAGTTTGATAACCTTGCTCTGCGTCCGGGAGCATCACTGACGGAATGTGACCGTGGGTCTGGATGTCCTCCTCTTGTTGCTAATTGTTGATGCAGCCCCGAGGGTCTCTCGCATGGTGATCAGGGCTCATCCCCGGTCTCTTCTGATCTCTGTCCGCTCGGACCTACAATGATAAGCGCCGAGAGTGTGTTGGAGAGTGGAGACGAGCCTTGCATCCGGCTGGAGCCCCTGAAGAACACGCACTTGCCGGGCAAGGCGACGCCGACCGGTGTCTTAATGGACGGCAGCCCCAAAGTGACAGCCAACGGGTTGCACGACATAGAGGACCGGATTCTGAGGATCACCGGCTACTACGGCTACAACCCGGGATACTCCAGTCATAGAAGTGAGTGGAAAAGAAAACAAAGTGGTCAGTGGATGCGACAATGTCACGCCTGCCTTTGCCAGGTGTGACATCGCGTGAATTAAAGAGATAGAATATTATGATGGGGGGAAAATATGTGTATCAAGGGATTTTACAGAAAACTAAAAATGCAGTTAATGCGGTGCCAGTGGCGTGTAATGCACGAATCTTCTGTCCATGCAAATTAGTTTTCATTTTAATTAGGCTGTTGCAAAATCCAACAGCCATTGTAAACTCTGCTAACTGGGTTTTAATTACGGCTATTATGGAGCAGCATGATGTCAATCACTGCCAATATCAGCTGGGGGCTGGCTGATGGCTGGCCCATCCATCCCTGAGACACAATATTGCAGAGATACAAACCAATCTAACACCATCAGCCTGCGTAATTACACAGCAAAGTGGCATCCACAAATTATGCTGTCGTTTTCAAATTCAATTGCAAAGTTAATTATTTAAACTGTAGCCTAATGCTGTCCAGATCAAACACTGGTGAACTCAGCAAACAGCAATCACGTGCATGACAGCCTCATATTCCAATTCCAAATGTTTAATTAAAACAATCAATTTCCCCAAAAATGACAAACAGGCCAACAGCACCTCCTCCTGTGACGCATGTTGAACATTGCCAGCTCTCTGCTGACATGCTTGAGATATGGTAGTGCTTCCACAGGTTTAGCTCCTCTATAATTTTCATTTGTCAACGTGGTTTTGATTGGTGGAGCAATACTCTGGATTTTTTTTGCTGACACTGGAGACAACGGCTGAGATTGGAGGAGAGAGCTGATGGTGCACTTTGTTCTGGGATGATCTTTAAAATCTTGCCCTCCAGTTCTGTTAAAGTCTATTCCCAGAGGGGGGGGGGGCAACCACTGCAATGCTCTGTGCACAGCCAGTCCGGGGTTTTACAAATGGCTATGGTAATGAAGCAAGGTGTGCAGAGCAGGATTTAACAAGGTATAGCATTAGAGTAGTCACAGGTTCTCACCTCAGTGTTACATGATTGGCCTCATTGTATTGTGTCATCATTCTTTATTAAAGGTGCGGATGAACTGGTGCTTTTCTTGAACAACCCCCCCCCCCCCCCCCCCCAAAAAAAAAAATGTAATAGGTCATCTACCTGTGAGCCTCTTGCGCTTCAGATGCTGACACACTTCACCCTCCAAATTAATTGGACTTGTCACGTAAGCTCCCCAATGTCTCCCTCTGGCTGTTACATAAAAGTTCAACTACAAATTCATGACTTACTGTAGAGATACACATCTGGAAGAGAGATGTACTCCCAGTGTTATGACAGTTCCTTCCAAATCTACGACTCAACCATTATACTGACAAACTGGTTTCAAGTCCCAAAGGAAATGTGGGCATGTTGATAGGCCCTCGTTCAATCAAGAACAGTTCCAGCTGAGGCTCTTTTTTGGATGAGCTGGAAGCACCTCAATGGATTTTTAGATAGAGGCTGAAGAAAAGGAAATGAGCCTGTCTCTCATTAACTACCTCCTGTTTATCAGGGGTGTCAGTTGCAGTAGATTAAGCAGGAATGCAATCACACACTTTCATTTGTGAATATATCTACTCGTCCAGTTTAATCTATTGTAAGAATACCTGATTAACAAGGGGCACCCAAAAGTTTAGATTGAAAACAGAGTGAACAACTTTAACAGCTCAAGGGCCTCTGAAACAATGGCCATATTGTGTAACAAATACACATTTTTTGGCTCTGGTACTGACAGTGATGCTAAGCAAATTAAGACTACTAATATCATTCTATGTGTCCAATTTTGCGAATTATTTAAAATATAGAAGCCAGTTGAAAACACAGCCACAAATATGGAAAGTATGAATCATTTTGGTGTTCTTACAGTCATTGCTGTTCATTGGTTATTTCCAATGGCCCAGATGTTTGCTTATTTTATTGATGTTTAGATGTTTAGATGTCAACATATACTATCACGAAGGGCTGATATCATGAGATCATGAGAAACAGAAAAAATACTTAGTAATATCCAACTATTTTGAAAATCGATTCATCATTCTAGTAATTTTTTAAGCAAAAATGTCATGAGATTCATTGGTTCCAGCATCTCAAATGTTAAGATTTGCTGCTTTTCTTTGATATACAGTATATGACAGTAAATATCCTTGGTGATAGACTAAACGATCAATCGAGAGTATAAATGGTAGATTAATTTATGACAAAAGTAATCATTAGTTGTAGCCCTGGTTCCCAGGATCCAGGCCTCTGTATGTCCCATCTCAGTGCCTACTGAGGAAAATGAAAGGTGGGGTGCCGCCTGTGACGCAATTTCGGGTATCAGGAGCAGGTGTGGATTGTAATAGCATCTATACCAATCCTATAAATGTCAGTGTATCTGCGAGCGGAGGGGTTATTTCATTTGAGAGACATTTCCCATTTCTCTGATAAAATATGCCATCTGTAGCCTTGTGTTTCTCCATCTATCCATCAACTGATCATTGTGCATGCCAGAGTCAACAGAAGGTATTCCTCAGGGCAGCATAGCCTGCTTGTCACCATATTTCCTGCTTGCACAGCTCTTAAACATGCTGTGGCTGGTGCTGTCACTGTGAAGGAGTCGGACTAAATTGCTCGTGTGATCGTGTGAGTCATCCTCTTCTCTTATTTGATCGTTCTTGGAAAACTAGTCACTTTCCTTTTAAACGCTGCTTGCTGCCTGAAAGCGTCACTTACGCATTAATTTACTTCGCCTTGTTTACACGTCTTATAAACTTTGACCTCAGAATCACACGTCCCGCAATCTGTTGAGTATCATTTTCCATACAGGCCGAGACAAAGGAGCACATAAATAGAACAGTAGGCTCACCCTGCCAAGCCTATGGGGTAATGATATATTTAGTAAGATTGTGTTGCCAGTTTATTATTGCCACTTGCCATCTGCGTTGAATTGGAAGATGCCTCTGAGGGGGATTGTGGACTACATTTGGTGACAGGGACTAGGCTGTAATACATACAGTACGGCTGTGCTATAATGGCACATTTGCAGTGATATGTTGTGAAAGTAAGAAGTAAGTAAGCATGGTTCAATATTTTCTATTGTACCACTTTGTGTAGATGATAGCAGAACCACAAGAAAAATTGAAATGAAATTGACTTTAAATTAGAAAAAAGAAAGGACAACATATTCTAACAGCAGCCCCACTTGGCTCCTGCTGGAGCAGACAACAATGCTGTGTGCAGTAAATGCTTCCTTGGGATCTCTCGGAAAACCATCAGAATAATTTGCTGTGTATCTTGTTTTGAGTAGCTAATTTGGAGAAGGGCGAGTGTGTAGTGCTGGCACGCTCCCCGCTGGGTAAATAGGTATGGTGCAGGAGAAATGACAGGTACTTGTAGTGGCAGCCCCACTCAGCACTGTAACTGTGTTGTTC
Organism: Enoplosus armatus; assembly: GCF_043641665.1. Taxonomy (NCBI): domain Eukaryota; kingdom Metazoa; phylum Chordata; class Actinopteri; order Centrarchiformes; family Enoplosidae; genus Enoplosus; species Enoplosus armatus. The sequence continues at coordinate 9,818,612 of NC_092194.1, forward strand.
ACTGCAGGCATCGCAGCAAGACAGCAGCACACACAGGCACTCAGAGGAGAAATATGAAGGAAGGGCGTGAAAAGCAACCATTTATCACAATGGGGTATGTTTGTTTGTGTGCAGAGAAAGTCTGGAGAGATGTACAAAGAAAACAGACATGCCTTTGAATCCATTCATGCCTGTGCTGATTGATGATTCACTTTGCATTTTTGAAATCATTTACATGCAGTGTTAACAGCAGGTGAGTTTTCACTTTCTCCCTCAAACATTGCCTCAAACATTCAGTACGTGCATGCGCTTATTTTGGACTGTCCCGTTCCCATGCCTGCTCACTCAGTGCTATTTATAACCAGCCCAGCGTCGAATGGGATATGAGCTTTGCCTGAGCGACTCCTGGAGTGCTGTTAGTCTCACATGCTCCTGGGAATGAGCAAAAACACAGTGCAAGTAATGGGTGCAATATTTCTCTAACAGTAGTTAGAGAACTGCTGACCTGTACTCGTTCCACCGTGCTATTGGTCATATGTTGTAATACGGTGTGTCTGGTGACTTAATATTTTGGCTGGCCCCAGCAATTCACCTCATGGTTGAGAAATATTTCCTGCAAGAAATTTTCTGTAATGCAAAAGTAAAATTACATAATAGAAGGGCACAATATGGTTTGTAATGGCCTTTCCATCAGGCTGAGTACACCAACAGTCTTGTCAGCAGCCTAACACTGCCCTCATGTGGTCTGTAAAACCAACAACAACAATAAAGACACTACATCCTCCAGTAAAATGCCAGACAGTAAATGCTACTTCACCACCATGTTTAAATCAGCATGAAAAGACACAGCTCATTGTGTCTGTAAAAACCAAAATGATCCTTAGATTTTTTGCATACTGTGTAATTTTACATCTTCTATGTTTCCAGGGCTAAATTAACAGCTTTTTTCATACAAATCACTGAAATCCACTTGTATTACCCGTAGTTATATCTAGCAATTCAGACAGTTCAACGGGGGTGAATGGAATTAAATTTGTGGTGCTCAAAGCATTAAATGAAAAATGTCATTTGAAGAACTCACTAACAACTTTGATTTGATTAATTGTAAATATGTTGAAAACTCTGCACTTCTAAGTTACAGTATCAATATGACAGGTCCTGCATTATTAAACTTATCATAAAGCCCTGTTTTGTAAAGGAGTCCTGTGGCAAAATCAAATTCTTAATTATTTTATTTCATATTGTGCTCACAGTGGACTTATGCCTGAATAGAGTTGTGTATTAAACTGGCACAGGTAGAGCCAGGTGGTTTTCCAGCAGAGCGGTACTGGTTGGTCTCTGGGCAAATTATGAAGCTGCCATTTACAATATGGTCTGCTGTGTGCTCAATGCACAAATACACAAGGGGCCCAACGGCGAATTGTTGGGGACAGCTAAAATATTTAGTCACCTGACATACAGTACTATAACATATGACCAATGGCACAGTGGAGCAAGAACAGGTCAGCAGTTCTGTAACCTTATGGGGAAATATTGCACCCATTACTTGGATGGTGTTTTGTACCTTAGGGCCCCTAACAGACTAATCCAGCCATGTTCTTTCCAATAATGTCCTTGTCACTGAGGATAATCCACAGACCTCACTGTGAATAGCTTTCACCAGGTCGACAGAAGAAATAAGCCCTATGAAAACTGTTTACAGAGATGTGTGTGAATTATCCAACATTGTTTCTGATAAACATATAACTTCATAAAGTGAAAAGTGAAACTATATGAATAACAAGACACCACTATTGACAGGTGAATTTTGAGCAAACAGGATCATCTGTCCGTCCTTATGTCCCTGTTGATGCACCTGTAATGCAATTCATCATATTCACCACTAGGTGTCCTCTTCTTCCAATGTTCTAACTACACTGAGTTGAGTTGACAATATGAGGATGAAAAAGTGGAAACATATCTGACAGTCAGCCCTTGATTCATGGTCTGTCCAGTCCAAACTAGAGCTGCAGATATCATTCATGCGTCCGTGTCTCACCTCCCATCCTCCTCCTTTGCTCCTGGTTCTCACTGAGATGTGATGAGTAACAGAGAGGGGTAAAGACAAAGGAGCTTGCACCACAAACTGAGGAGCATTGCTTCATCTAAATGACAAAAGAGCTTGAACCGGTTGAGTGCGTCAGTGCACAGGAGGCCCACTGTTGCTATGGAGGTAAAGAGAGAGGATGCTGTACTATTTTGTGCTCTGATTTGGGATGCAACAGTACCATTGTGTTATATCCACTCAGTTTCCTGTTTAACATTAGTACCACCTAGCTAGGTTATATGAAGTCATGATGGTGGAATTGGCATTGATTCAACCTTATGGTCATTTTGGAGCTGTAGTTTGTGGTGCTGTTGGATTGTAATGTTATACTGAGAAGTGTACAATTTGTGATGTTGGATATGATGCTGCTGGGCTGCAAAACTGATGAAGAGACAGAAAATTGATAAACACTCTTCTGGTCTTTTCAGTCTGCTGATGTGAAAGCAAACAAACAAAAATGTGTGAGCTGGCAGTGAACTTGTGACTAGTGCTTGGTCTAATATTTGAAAGTGAACTGTGGCCTCTATTTCTCTTAATCTGATAGCGATTAACATCCTGGGCTCTGCTGACTGGATCGTTTTTCTGTCTAGCTGCTGGCTCCACTCATCAGCAGGGCTATTTTTAAGTTTAACCCTCCTTGTCTCAGGGGATCCATACCCCCAGCTCATCCCCTGCTTACACCTGGCCAAACATTCGTTTCAGCCATTCTTACATCACACACTTAATGCACAAACATTTTAATCAAGCCTCATTCTCACGACATAACTATTTACATCAGTGTTGCACTCATTCTGTCACACTGAGAGACCATGGGAAATAAGTGTGGCATTGTCCTAAAAAAAAAAAGACGAACAGAGTGTTGCTTTTCCAAAGTGTCTCCTCAATATTGAATTCTGCATTCAAACAAATATATTACCATGGTGTTACTGGAACGTGGCCCTGCATTTTTTTCCATTGTAACAAACAGCCTAACAATACCTGTGCTGTCTGAAGAAAGCACAGAGAAGTACTCTGATCTGCTTTGCTCTCAATAGAAGTGCCAGAACTTTTGCTGATGAGCATTGGAGAGTAGAGACACACAGGAAGGGAGGGGCTCAGGGTGATACTGATATAATGACAGAGATCCTGGAGCAAACATGGCTGCAAACATTGCACTCATTTGGTATTCTTAACAAACCAACTTAGACAACAGGGCCAGTCCACTTACTGTATTGCGTGTTTTCTCTCTCTTAGGTCACATAGTGCTACTGTTCCTGGCTTGGCTAGTATTGATTTTACCGGTTAGAGGGTAAGCATAGCACAGCATAGGTTATATTAAGATCATATTACAGTCGGCAAGGCCTTATATGTCTGGCCGCATACACTAGACACTGATTTGTCTTTGATGGAGAGGCCCAAGCAATATTTAAATCCATTAAATCCTCAGGTAGATAAACCGCAGCTCGAGGTAGGATGGCCGGAGGGCTTTCCTTGAGATGGAAACTCCTGACCACAGTCCCGAGGGTGACTCACATGGCCCAGACTGACCCTCCTCAGGTCCAAACTGGCTGCTGATGAGAGGGTTTCCCTTGACTGTGCAACAGTAATGGAAAAAAGTATTGAAATCTTTTATTAAAGTAGTATCATCACAATGTAAATATTTGATTTAAAAACACTCCATTAACAGAAAACGCCTGGCGCAGAAATTTTTACTTCAGTAAATGTAATGAAGCATAGCATTTGTTCAGACAGAGCACTGAAGTTGTGTCTGCATTAGCTGATTGGTTTCACTCATGCTTCACAATCACTGGCTCATTCACAGCTGTGTGGCTATCAGCTAACTAGTAACATCCAATCATATTCATAGGGGAGTACAGTGCCGCCAACATAATGTGTCACTTCTAACTATTGCTTAGCTGATGCGCTCATGCCATCGCCGTTTGCTTCTGCAGCTCGCTCCACCACCACAACAGACTTACACGCTGTTTGTTTGGCATTGCTGATTGAACTAAGATTTATGTGCCATGTATGTTTATTCAGAGAGGATTAGTTCTCCCAGCTGCTCAGATTCTTAAAGTGTTCTCTCAAACAGTAGAGCCTTTTTTACTCCAATTTAGCTGTATAATCATTTGTTATTGTCACGATCTGGAGAAATGATTTGTTGTTACTTCTAGAGGAAATAATTAGCACTAAGACTTGTGGCTATGCCAGCTATTTACAGGCCACAACATATAGGTTTCTGACAACTAAGAAAGGATGTGGGCCTACCTGAACCCCAGTGAGTTCGACTTTTCTACTGCGGTGCCTCTTCACTCAAGTTAGGTGTCAAGTTATTTACACAGTAAGCAGTACTTTAATGTTTCAGGTGATCCAGATGCTGCTTGGTCTGACTGCTGTTGGTTATTCTAGCAAAGCGTCGTCTGACTCTCAGCCATCACATGATTTGATTAGATAGTGCCACATCGGAAGTATAGTTGAGTAATGCTGTAAAGTGGAAAAGCAAAATATGATCAGAGGAATGTCAAACAGAGATTGCGTTCACCTGTTTTCGTAGTTACCATGAGAGGCACGTCCATATCAGTAACAAATAACTTGAGTGATTAAGTGATGTGTAAATGTGTAATAGTGTGAGTACCATGTGGGCAGAGGCCCCCTTATCCGTCTTCTAAATATGAAGAGCACTATGATTACTTCAGAGGATGATGGAATTACATGCATAGGACTGGCATGTCTTTATGATAGTTATGTCTTTTGCATAGCTCCATTGATTAATGCTGCAGTGTCGAAAGCAACAGGAGAGAGCTCAGACTCTCAAGGAGCAGTGAAGAGCAGGAGATGTGCCAAGAAGATAGAGAGGCACTGGAAGACAAAGGACAAGAGTATATATATAGAGAGAGGAAGGGGTGAGAAGAGCCTGGTCAGGTAGAAAAGAGAGGGGAGGAGGAAGGAGAAAAGGAGGGGGCAGCAGCTAACACAGCATAATTAGCCAGGGCTGCTTGGTTACCTTCCAAACAAAGCTGCTGATTTGTGGAGCAAAGGAAGAGGAGGGGAAAAGCGAGAGAGACAGAGAGAAAAGAGGAGGGGGAGGACAGAAAGAGATGAGGGGAGTGATTGCGCCATGCCACACACACTTGAAGCTCAGTCTCCCTTGGAGACAGTGGCAACTCTGGATCACGGCATGACAGTGCAACAGTAGAGTCTCCACTTCACTGCACTTCCACTGAGCTATCTGCACTGAGCTGTGTCACTATCCCGACAGACAGAGACAGGCAGAGAGAGAGCACCAGTAACAGAGCGCTGGGCTGGAGAGGAACGGGGAGTCAGGACTGGAGTGCTGGGAAGAAGACAGAAGAGTTGACAGAGATCTGGGGAGGAGGGGGGCAATCAAGAGCGTGAAGAAGAAGCAGAGGAGTCAGGACAGGAGTTCGAGGATGCACGAAGCTAGAGGGAGGAGCTGCTGAGCGTGCAGCAGCGGCATCCCGGGCACACTTACACACACACACACACACACACACACACACACACACACACACACACACACACACACACACACACACTTATACACGCACACACACTTCCCAGGGAAGGACAGTGTGTTGTGCCCCCAGTGGAGGATGAAGAAGCACTCAGCCCGAGTGGCTCCTCTCAGCTCGTACAGCACTCAGGTCCTGACCTGCCCCATCTCTGAAGGTAAACTAAAAGAACCAGAGAGGCCCGAGACGCCATTTATACCAAAGTGTGTTCATTTTGTGTGGATGTGTTAGCATGAACGGAGTTATTGTCAGCATTAGCTCAGATAGGCTGCTTAAAACTATGGATTACTTTTATTCTATTTTTATTTTTTTCGACAGGTGAAGGCATATTATTTCCCATAAGGCATCATATGCACTGAAGTGTCATATTGAGTGTACAGGTATTGCATGTGTTCTACTCTAGTCAGTGGTGTGCTGCATTCAGCTATTGGATTGAGCTTTCACTAGGACTTCTTTGACAGTTTTCCTCTGGATCGTGTAACAAACACATTTGTATCATTTCAGTTTCCTGCTGGCAGAGTTGGGAAGCTCGATGTGTTGACAGGAAGTGCAGTTGTAGCAGCAGCATATGTTTGGCTGTTTTTGGCTGCCCTGTGTGGCTCAGCGCTAATGTAAAAAAAAAACAGCTGCTTTCACATCTGTTCATTCTGCCCACCTGTCCTTCCTTCATCTAAATGAGCATTTGTAGTCCCAACTCTTCGGCATCCTCACCCCTAAAAGCCTGGAAGTTCACCTAAATCCCTCCATCTTTTAACTTTTCATAACTATCATTGTAACCATGTCACATCTTCAGACCTCCTTTGGATAAAGACTTAATGCTGTATGATCTGTAGTAAGCGTGCCTAACACTGCAGACATGACTGTGAGCTTCATATTGGATTCAGCAGGGGTCCATCCATCAGTGTCACTGGCATGCAGCGTCAGTGGCGAGGAAAAACACAGAATGGATTGAAATGTGAGGTTCGAGCGGCACACTGCGTCACACAAAGTGCATAAGCTCTGTTAATGGGTGCCAGTAGTGAATGATCCAATGCAGCACTGTGATTTCTGTAATGAAATGGCTTGATGTTAACGCTTTCAAATACCTCCTTTTTCTAGCCGTAGTGAGGGAGTCAAATATTCCATGTGTGAATATAAACATTTTAAGTGCAGTATTAGTTAGCATTGTAGCCTAAATATAGCTTTAAAAAAAAGCTGTTTTTTTAGTGCGTGTCTATTCTGTAGATTCTAGTTTGTTTAGTTGGAAAGGAGCTTGTCTCAACTTCAAATTTAGTCACATAATTTAACTCTAATGTTAATGTTTTGTTTGTGGAGAGATATTTGAAAGTTTAGGCATTTATTCAGACTTTTATACAATGACATTTTAACCACAAAAACCTTTGGAATCTGGATGATTGTCTTTGTGTAAAAAAAAACTAAAAAAACACCCCTGGGCTCATAATTATGCACCAAATGATTTTCAAATGAAGCCTATTTACTTTAAGACACTACTCTGTAATTTGAGCAGTTTTCTAAACAAGAACACTTGCTTTGAGTGGACTGAAATTAAACTCCAAAAGCATTTTTTCTACTTAGTATTTCACTGCAATACTGTGCTGACAGTCTGTGTATGTCAGGGATTATTGTTTCCTTTGCAACTTTTTAGCAGCAATATTAGTCAGCAATAACACTGTCTGTTATGAGAATACAATTTTGGCCACTGGAGCTGCTTTTATGAGGCAGGGGAATAGTAGAGTTATAATATTACTGCATCTTGGCACCAGATCAGCCTGTAGTGGCTTTTACCTCAGGACAGAAAAGCCCGTATCTAACACTAAAAGCTTTAGGTTTTGTCGGTGCTATGAAACACGAACCATCTTGCTTGGTGGATGAGGAGAAGCAGATATAAAGGAAAAGGAATAAACGTGCTGCTTCTCTTTGGCACAAATATCAGATCTCAGTATGCCAGTTAGCAACCACAAGGCTCATTAGGTTGATTAAGAATCCTTGCTGTGACAGAATATAATTAGACCAAATCCCTCGATGATCCTGCAGACACGAAACTGTATCGGTGTTGAACATTTTACTTTTACCACATACTGTAGATCTGCTCCCAGCTGGGATGTACTGAAACATTTTATCTGAGAGGTTTTAGAGGTGATGGTCACAGTCTGCAATGAACAGAACTGAACTAAAAACAAAACTGACTTAATCAGTTTTACAGTTTTTGGATGCTAAAGGTTTTTATTGTCACTTATAGTTTGAGGGTTTTTTGGGCTCTTGCTTCAAACAGTGCACTGTGAGTTGGAAAGTTTAGTTCTGCTGTGTGGACAGACACTGGGCCAGTGCTGCACTGATGCAGTGCTGGAGAATAGCTAATTGCATTTACTCAGCAACTGTAATTATGTACAGTTTTGAGGTACTTGTATTTGACTTGAGTATTTCCATGCAACTTTATACTTCTACTCTCTGCTACATTTCAGTGGGAAATATTGTACTCCACTACAGTTATCTGATGGATAAAGTTACCGGTTACTTTTCATATTAAGATTTAACATTTAAAAAAACATATGATAATACATATTTCCTCTCTAAACATCTCATATGGTTTTATTTAAATACATTTAAATACAATCTTGTGAGGCTACCTGACCCCTAGGTCGGGAACCACTGGACTAAACTGCCTAATTGTATATAAAGCGGTTAAAACAAGCTCCAACATGATCAGTTACAGCAGTTAAATGCTACATACGCATTGATACATCACAACCTAATAATGTAAGATATGATAATATATCAGTCACAGGGGCCATTTTCTGAAGGAGTATTTTCGATTGACATTTTAAGTACATTTAGCTGATAATACTTCTGTACTTTTTCTTAATTAGTATGTAAAATGCAGGACAGTACTTGCAATGAGGCATTGGTACTTTAACTTAAGTAAAGGATCTGACTTCTACTTCTTCCACCACTGCACTGATTTGACTCTAATCTGTGACTTTATATGCACCAATCTTTCTCAGGTGTAACACTTATAGCCATTACCTAACGTTAATACTCTTACTGGGTGCCAGCAATGATCTCATGCATTCATTAAGCTTATAAAGTAAGTTTGACCCTTTGAAAAGACACTTATCAACTTACTTTGTGGTGAAAAGTTTGCTATCATTATCAGGAAACGGGGTGGACACAGAAACTTTAGATGATAAAAAGTAGCATCTCACCACCCTAAATGTTTTACACAGACAAATGAAGCCACACTCTGGTTACTTGATCAAAGAGTTTGTGCTCCACACACTGTATTACGAGTTTGTTTTTGATGAAAGAAAGAAATATTTACTTGCAGGTACAATCCATTTTCATTAGACCTGTCAGTGACGCTACTTGTACTCCCATTGCTTGACTTCCTGCTGAGGTCTCATTGCAGATAACAAACAAATGACTATCAGATGCAATAATGAGCACCCCTGAGGTGCCCTGCTACTGTGGAGGGGAGATACTACGGGTACAAGTTCCAGTGCTTGCAGGGCTCTGGTGTCTGTAGCCATGGTGGAAACGGCAGGGCTTCACGTGCTGAGCTAGCAAAGAAAGCACAGGCAGCAAACATCCAGCACATGTCATCTTTTATTCCTACCCTGGTGTAAATTGATCATGCTGTTGAAAGTTAAAGAACGGATCTGAGCTCTCTCTCCGGAAATGCTCACACACACACACAGCACTTCACATATTACACAGCACAGATAAGGTCTAGAAGCCACTCCCGCAGTCCATTAAGGCGCTGGGCCAGGTCAACCATGCGTCACTGGCATAAGATTAAAAATAAATCCTCTCTCTCTATCCATCTATCTATCTAACTATATTTATATATTATATTTTGGTGTATAATTTGTGTAGTGATAATATCGTACCTCTTTCCCGGTTACTCCATAATGTTCCAATATATCCCAAAGCCAACATTTTCATAGCAGGAATGTACCAACAGTCAAAACAGTGGCCAAGGTTGACATGACTTTCTTGTGGAATGTCATGTGGTTAGGTTTACTCTTGCTCTCTGGGTATCAGGTTTCTGTGCACACTTGACTACAATGGGTGTACAGTACGTGCTGCATCATGAGGCGACAAAGCTATTTATGACATGCACAGCCACAGTGCTAACCCAACACATTTTTAACAAAGTCTTGCCTTATACATTAGTGCCTTTACAGCAAGAAATGCAAACTGTGGTGGTGATCACTGAGGGTGACTGATCAATAAATGCTTGTGTGCTGGGCCCCAGCCAGGGAGACACTACATCCTATTGTATATACAGTAATACAAAGCATACAGAATATGCAAAGTTTGGCTTAATATAAATTATTTAGGAAAACGGCTGTGAAGCTGTAGTTATGCACAGCAATGCCAGTAGGGTTTCGAGCTAAATGCTGACATGGTCACAATGACAATGATAACATGTTGATGTTAACCAGGTATAATGTTTATCATGTTCATGCATCATGCATGCTAACATTTGCTAATTAGCACAAAACACAAAGTACAGCTGAGGCTGATATAGTTAGTTTTGCAGATATTTAGTCATAAAACAAAGTATTGGACAAAGTAGGGTTACGGTTAGTGATATTGACATATTGAGATATTTCACTCAAAACCACAAATGTAAACCTTATTGCGGCGCTAAAGGAAAAGTCAGGTGATCCCCAAAGTAACTGGGCTTCATCCTCTCAAAACCATGGGTGTCTGTACCAAATGTCATGGCAATCCATCCAGTGGTTGTCAAGAAGTTTAACTAAAAGCCAGGGGGATGGCGTAGGATTCATCCTTTGGGGACCATGAATATCTGGACAAAATGGCATGGCAATCTATCTAATAGTTGTTGAGATATTTCAGTCTGGCACAAGTGGTGGATCGATGGGTTGACTGGTTGACCAACTGATGTTGCTCACATGGCTAAAACACATTGAGATCTTGTAATTAAAATCTAAAAAAAGGTATAATTTTAGAGGCAAATATTTGAGGTTGTCTGTTCTCATTGCAATGTGCAATGCATTTTCTGTTATTGTCTTTTCTCCTTTTGTCTCCCATCAGGAGAGGACGGTTCAGAGTCTCATGCAGAGACACCAGGCAGCGAGACCAGTGAAGAGAGCCGGTCCTATCAGACATGTACCAACACAGCTCTGAAGGTGCTGGGTGGTCTGCTGATGGTGTTGTGTGTCTCCTCCTCCTGGGTGGGTACCACTCAGGTGGTTAAGCTGACCTTCCAGTCGTTCTCCTGTCCCTTCTTCATCTCTTGGTTCAGCAGCAACTGGAACATCCTCTTCTTCCCCATCTACTACTCTGGACATGTGGTTATCACACGGGAGAAGCAGACCCCAATACAGAAATTCAGGTAAACTACCAACAAAACTATCTTTGAATTCACATAAAGATTTCATAGAACATTTACTTAAGAAAAGTACTGTATCTGCTCAATCTAATCTAATCCCACTCTAAACTGTGTCGTCTAAAACTATCTTTTTTACCGTAAACCGAGTACCAGTTTACCATAACAGCTCCACTAGTGGTCCCTAGAGGCCTCGCTCCCCTTTACACTCAACTGAAGCAAATTTGAAACCACCTGACTGCCCATGAGGAACCAGGAAACTAAGCAACCAACATTTCCTTCCTCAAAGCATAGCGAGAATAAAAGCCTGACAAAGACCCAGTTCCAAGAGGATAAACAGGTTCTTGTGACTTCCTTTACCCTTCTGTGGTTCATTCTCTCTAACAGGGAGTGCAGTAAGCTCTTTGGGGAGGATGGGATGACTCTCAAGCTTTTTGTAAAGAGGACAGCACCCTTCTCAATCCTGTGGACACTGACCAACTACCTGTACCTCCTGGCCTTGAAGAAGCTGACCGCCACTGATGTCTCTGCCCTCTACTGTTGCCACAAGGCCTTCGTCTTTCTGTTGTCTTGGATTGTTCTCAAGGACCGGTTCATGGGTGTTCGGGTCTGTATGAAAACAGTATGAATATTATACATTCAAGGACTGCTTTTCTTACTTCTGACGAGTACTGATGGCTCTGAATCTCTGCCTGCAGATTGTGGCAGCCATAATGGCCATCACAGGTATTGTCATGATGGCTTATGCTGACGGTTTCCATGGTGATTCCTTTGTGGGCGTGGCACTGGCTGTGGGCTCGGCCTCAACATCAGCTCTCTACAAGGTTAAACCATCAAGCACATTACAGGCTGAAGCATTTGTGTGAGTGACTTTAAATACTTGTATAGTCACTGGTGTAAATTAAAAGTTGTCTCCTCACCATCCAGGTGATGTTCAAGATGTTCCTGGGCAGCGCCAATCTCGGAGAAGTGGCTCATTTCCTTTCCACTATGGGATTCTTTAATCTCATCTTCATCTCGTGCGTGCCCCTCATCCTCTACTTCACCAAGGTAGAGCACTGGGGCTCACTGTCCTCACTGCCGTGGGGATACCTGTGTGGACTGGCAGGACTGTGGCTGGGTGAGTATATACATCCCTGAAGAAGAATGAGGATCATGGTTTCAACCATGTGTTTTCATGAACAAAATATTACATTTTATATATTGTAGGACAAGGAATTGAGATACTTGATTAATTGTTTCAGATCTAATTTATTTGTACTTCCTCTTTTGTGTCTTTTACAGTGTTCAACATCTTGGTCCATGTTGGTGTGGTGCTGACATACCCAATTCTCATCTCCATAGGGACACTGCTCAGTGTGCCAGGAAATGCAGGTAAGATTTCTTTATGCAGTTCAAGTGTTAACTCCAATTTACTGATTATTATTTCTTGATTATTGTGGTGGAAATTAGTATGATTGTGAAAATGGGAGCAAATGGCCACACATACTGTGGTTTTGCCTTGAGAGGTCAGCACTTAAGGCCACTGTAGCAAACAGATTACACAGCAAGTCTGCCTCTCTCGTCCTGGAAACCCAATCATCAATGTGCCTAAACAGACCCTGCAACTATTCTCTCGCTGAGGGAGGATCAGGTTGCCAAGGCGACACTAAATGCCTGCAGATGAGCTCTTTTCTTTAACCACGATGGACTGTATGAAGGTCAGTGGGTTACGACAACTTGTCCCGGGACTCCAGACCACAAAGACACAGGGGATAAAGTGGATTGCTTATGCTGATTATAAGCCGCATTTGCTACACTCATCCCCTACAGCCGCAGTGTCCTGTTGTTTATCTTACTTTATGTAATTAATCTCAATTTGTTTTTGTTTCTCCGTCACCCTCCCCACCCTCCTTCCCTGTCCTGCTCTCTGGGCTCCCTCTTTTGTTCCTGTCTTTCTTTCACCTGCTGTAGCCGTAGATGTTTTGAAACATGAGGTGATCTTCAGCGTGGTGCGCCTGGCAGCCACCTGCATCATCTGCCTGGGCTTCTTGCTCCTGCTGCTGCCAGAGGAGTGGGACTCTGTCACGCTGCGTTTTCTAGCCACCATCGCAGACAAGAAGTCGGAGGAACACGGCGAGGAGCTCACAGAGTCCAGTGTCCACACTCGGAGCCGCAGTCGAGCCAATGGTGCTGTCTCCATTCCCTTGGCATGACGTGGCTGAACTCTGCTAGTAGCATCTGTTAACCAGTCTTGAAGTCCTGCCTGCTCATGTTGAAGTCCTCCATTGCCCACCCAGGAGGTGTGGCGGGATGTTTCGGCACAATATGGACTCTCTACCAGGAAGACAGGAAGTATGTCTTGATGTCTTGAACCTTAAACTTCACTCTGGAGATGCATCTCTGTCTCTGCCACTTCACCGCAGGAGGGGGAAATGAGAACATTTATGGCTCTTGCAAATCGAAAGGGTGGAAAGTGTTATTTACTTTCTTGAAATACTTGCCACGCTCAGTCCCGTTCCTCGCACGCACCCAAACCAAGAGCTGGCTGACCTCCCCTGACCTGCTCTGTGGACTGTATTCTGTGAATATAAATAATGGCAGGACCAGTTTGGCTCAATCTTATCTTATGTATTTATGATATTTATTTAGAGTTGTATCAATAAGAGTATTATTTTAAGTCTTATTGAATAGTATTATATACAAGAATGGCAATTATACTATGCGTAATGTACAGGCTTTTTTGGTTTTATAATAAAAGACTTAAACCCCACATAAATAGCAGTGTATTACTAGTTGATCTCTGGACCACATGTATGTGACTAAATCCTGAGTTATTTAACAATATTTTGGAACATCTTTTACATTTTTTTGTTGCCCAAATCAGCATCGACAAGGATTCATACATTGCTGATGCTGCTGGCGAAGCTTCACAAGTTCTTCACATGAAACCAGTAGATTGGCATCATCAACATCCAACATACACAGAGTAGACAGGAGAAGCTGTAGTGAAATGACAATATGAAACAGAAACAAATGGCAATATTAAATAAATAAAGACATGAACATAACATCATCTTACACTAAAAACACTTGATCGTTATTTTATAGGCTAAAGGCGATCTCCCACCTCAACATGAAAAGATGCCGAATGACCATATGGTCTAATGTTAGCAAAGGCACATATTTTGATGTTAAAGTGGTTTCAGGTGTGATCACCATTTTATTTGAAACTGAAAATGTGGAAACAGCTCTATTAGAACGTATAAGAGTCAAACTATTGTTTCAACCATGTACTTGAGTGGTGTGATTCATACATATTAGTAATCAGTAAAGTGCAATGCATTGATTTAGTAGCAATGACTTTGCAGAATTCTCCTCACTACATAATGCAATGCTTTTCTGTGCTGCGCTTAGCTGTGCACACATATACACTGCATACTGAAGGAGATGCTTGTTTCTTCACAGACACACATAATCTTTGGTAATAATGTATACCTCACTGACTGGCAAAGGAAAACGCCCATGGGACATGTTTTGCCTGTACAGCATAACACTAAGGCACTTGTGAAAATGACTTTCTAGTGTCACATGGCATGGTGGCAAAATAAAATGTTAGTCCAAATAGTGCTGTTGAGATGATGAGGGTGTCAGTAGAATAATTTGTCAGTCTTTCTACGTCACTCTTTGTCACAAATACACACACACACACACATGCACACACACTCCCAAGAGTCTAACACCACAGTGCCATTGGTTGCGGGAGTGCAGTCAGCGAGTTCAGACCTCTAATGAAGCATTTGCTGAGGTGACAGTTTCAGCAAAACAACTGCAGTGGCATTTTAACATATTAAAATAAATGAGCTAGAAGAAGTAGAAGAATGTGTAGTGTTCAAATCTTAATTCCATGATAGAGTAGTTAACGCTGCTGCCTCCCAGCTGGATGCTGATAAGAGATGTTAGAGAGGGATGTAAAATACAGCTTTAGCCACGATAAGACATTTTTGTACACAGTCTTGGTGGAGAAATTACAAAGAACGACAAAACACTGCTACAAGGTCTGGTCATATTACAGGTTGAATGCCAATCAGCATCATTTGATAAAAAGAGCCAACAATCAGCACTTTTAAAAGTAACATGAGACAACTAATAGTGCTCCAAACAGGTGAAAACACAGTCTGTCTAAACTGCAGATGCATGATTAAAAAAAGCTAAATAATTTAAAAACAAGACAAATCTACAGACATGCAAGCTGCTTTGTGAGGCTGTTCTTGGGCACAACGGTGCTTTAGGCTAAATGTTAACGAAAGCATGCTAACAAGCTCATGCTCTCTTAGTGTTTAGTAGGTACAATGTCTACCATATACGTTTAGTGTGTTAATATGCTAAAATGTCAGAAGATAGTGAAAAAAATCCCCAGAATTCAAGCTGACATTATAAATTGCTTGTTTTGTCAGACCAGAGGCCTAAAACCCATATTTATTCACTTTATTATCATAGAAAACTAAAGAAGACTAAGAGTCTACAGCCATAGGCCTGCTAGCAGCTCAGTGAGGCTGCAGCAGCAGGGCTTTGAGCTAAATGCTCACATCAGCATGCTAACCTGCTTACAATAGCAATGCCAACATGCTGATGTTTAGTATAATGTTTACCATATTAGTTTAGCTTATTAGCTTGCTAACATTTGCTAATTAGCACTAAATACAAAGCACAGCTGAGGCTGATGGGAATGTAATTAGTTGGTAGTTGCTGGTATTGGATCATAAACCAAATAAAGGTTAAACAGAAGTTTTGACTTGATGGTAGTACTAGATTAAAGGTCAGGACATAAAGACTTGTTCAAATGATCCTCTGGGCACCATGGACATCTGTACCAAATTTCATGACATTAATGTTTGAGATATTTCAATAAAAAACTCAACCTCATGGTGGCGCTCGAGGAAAAACAGGATTATCAAAGTCAGTAGGACCAACCAATATATGGACATGACCATCCCTAGAGCCATGGCTAATAACCCCCCAGAAATGTAATACATAAAGTGGAACAGTCTTGAAAATAATAACCACACCAAATACCTACACAAATTTTTTCACGTTTAAGCTAACCAGCAGGGATATGATGTACAGTAAGTAAGGGGCTGATTAACTACCTGACAAGCAGTCTCATATGACCCACCTTTATAACAGTGTTTGTCTACCCCCTGTGGTTTTCTGAGCACTCATGGAAACACATTTTTCAGTCAGTTAACAATTTTAGTTAACAAGAACCTGTCTCTCTCCTCACCCCTCTGGGCTTTCCAATATGGAAGGAGTACAGGGAAATAACATGTTCTTTCAAGCATTAACTTATGAGTTACAAAGTAACCTGTAGGGAGAGTTGCCATAGAAACCTAGCTCATTATAATGAGAAAGACAAGTATGAAGGTAGGTAGGTACTCTTTTAACCACAAAAGTGTTTGTTGCATTAAGTACTTTGGCATCAGACAGAGATGCTTCAGGACAAACATTAAGATCGCCAGCAGGAGAGATGAAGAAGACCACCAGGTTTGTTTAGGCACAGCTGGAAGAAATGGAGCAAGTTAGAGAGTCAGTTTCAAAGGTGAAGTTATTCTGTAACGAACAGAACTTTTTTATAGGAGAGGCCAAAAATCCGCACGGAATCAACAACTACATGGGAAAAGTCAATAAAACCAATGGACCTACAGTGACAGAACCGTGACTGATGAGAAGACATTGAAAAGGAGACATTAATCAAGAAAGTACATTAATTTTGAAACTTTTCATATCTCACTTGTATTAGATTAGAAATTAGTATTTCAGTTTGTCAGCCTTCGGACGGGGAGTGGGACAATGGGATCCACGGGCTCCAGGCCCAGGCTGCATAAAGTAGCTCCATGTAATAGCCTGCAAGAAGAGGGGGCACAGCCCGAACCACAGTGGACCCTCCCTGCTCTGCCGGTCACTCTGGAGCACCCACCAGGATCTGTGGGACAGAGGAAGACAACATTACCACCACTGAAACAGGAAATAACTCTGTGCACACTCTCAGGTTAGTAAGTCTCCTGTGTCTAATTTTTCACTCTCACTCAGGCTATTAATATTGTTTAACAGAGCACTCTGTGTTGTGATACTGATTTCGATATGAGATAACGGTGTTTGCATGTGTGTGCTGTAAGAACCAGGCTTTGCAGGAAACCTTCCACCAAAGCAAAGCAACAATTCCAGCATCATTCACTCCCATCCACCCCGAAGATCCCAGGTTAGCACGGCAAAATCAGCTGCCTGATACAGGTTCATTAACTCTAACAGGCCTGTTGCGTGATTCATCCAAGAAGTTTCTCATCTGTTCAATCCTGAGCTGGGACTCAAGGCAGACATAATTTAGCATTATTGTTTCTGACTGGTTGTGATTTTTACCCAGACATCCCATCATTATCTCTCCTCAGGCACTGCAACCACTGGCTCTTCAAATTGGTCACACAAGCACTGCCAATCAAATTGCCATGGTAATGGAACAAAAAAGAAAAATATCGCTGCTGACCGTCCCAGTGTCACTACCCTCATGCCATCTCAACGCCCAATAAGGAATTTTGATGTTTGTTGTAGGGCAGGAACCACAGAGATGGGGGTGTCCACCAGCTTTCTACAACCGCCCAGACAGGACCCTCTGGCACCGGCAGAATGACTCAGGTAAAGCATCTTGACAAAGTGTGGAGCTGAAGTGCATCTTTAACATCAATAATTCAGATCATACATTTTTATATTGAGGGAAAATTGAAGTGTGCAGCAGTGCTTACGAGAGATGGGGGGTGGGGGTGGGGGTGGGGGTTGGGCTGTGAGAGTGAGCCCTTCCTGTCCCAGTGGATCTGATTAAAGTGTCGGTGGAGGGGAAAGTAGGGTGGTCTATAGCTGTGACTGGCCCTCAATAGGATCTATTTTCAGGGTACAAAAAAGCCCCCACTATTAGATACACACTCGTGGACACAAAGAAATGTGTAGTCTTGACAGTCACATGATTCTTCTTATAGAGGGGTTTGCTTTAAATCCATGTCTGTCCACAGGAAATATGTTTACTAAACTACAAATCTCATAAATCCCATAAAATATGCATTGTAATATGTGTGTAAATGTGTCTTGCAGTTACAGTTAAGTGTACTTAAGTAAAAGTACCATTACAACAACATAGAAAATACTCTTTTAGTCCTGCATTCCAAGTTTAAGTAAGTATAAAGCTGAAAAATGGCCTCAGTGAACGATATATTATCATCTATGACATTAGTGGGTTGTTAATATTGAAACTAATTATAACTATTTTATATATATGTTATATGAATTTGTTTAAATTGTTGAAACAATACATTGTATTTTGTAAATGTGTTGTGTTTTTTAAAATAACATTTATATCTGAAAATTAACTAAATGTAGTGGAACAGTACAAGCAGTATACAGTAGCATAAAATGAAAACACTCAAGTAGAGTACAGAGCTGGAGTAAATGTACTTAGGTACTTTCCACCACTGGTTTCTTATGGCTCTGTGGCCTTTCTAGGGGGGGTTCCTGGAGGCCCAGACAGCTCTCACTCAGCAGGCTCATCGGCATAGACGAGCTCACCTCCGACAAGCTAGAGAGCAAAGAAGACATAAGGCTGTCTACACAGTTAATGGTACAACTGAAAATTATTATTCCAACAAGCAAAGTTGATACAAAATCTATCTGAATGTGGTCTACTAATTGACCCCAAAATCATTTGGTCCTTTAGTTGGATGTCCAAATACAGAAGGGATCCAGAGGCTGAAACTTGTGAGAAGGCCCACAGAGAGGGACATCTTCTGGGATGAGACCACGGGAGAAAGTCTGGACCCCAGCTGCCTTCTGGACCCAAAATCTCTGCCTCACCTGTGTGAAGAGAGACAGTGTAACCAGCCACACAAACAGCTCTTGTGCAGAGGAGAAGATGGGATCCAGAGAGATCGAGGTCAAGATCCCAGAACCAGAAAGGAAAGAACTCCACAGATTAGACACAGGGAACTGTCTTTAGACAAAAAATTATCATGGACAACTAAGGGGAAATTGTGAGAGTAGAGGACAGGGGTAAAGCTCAGAGGGATAGTGGGATGTGGCCTGAGTCTGCCAGGAGCTGTCAGACAGGGAGGATGAGAGGTGCAAGAGGGAACTGGGACTATAAAGTGGACTAAGAACACTTACTCAACCAACTTGCATATAAACAGAACTCTTGATGTTCCAGTGATATTCCCTGCATAGCTGAGTTTATAGTGCCCTCTATGGGTAAAAGTGATGTACAAAAGTGAGAAAACTTGATGATGAGGCAGTGAGTCTGAGGCTTATTCAGCCTTCCATCAATATTGATAGCAAAACATCCAAAAACTCATTTTATATTTAGTTCAGAGAGTTGGGATTCAAATCAGCCAGCTTTGAAGCTTCTGGTCTATCACTGGGCATTTGGTATAAAGGGTTGAATCCTTCAGTATCCAAAGATATCCCCTTATTAGAAAAGATCTGTGGCTTTTGAAAAAATAATTAGACTGAAAACAGGAGATTGCTAATTGCACCATCATTATTCAAGTGGTCTCCCTGAGGCCAGCTCTTAGCGGGTTTAGAGAGGCTGAGAGGAACTGGACTCCTACCAGACACCTGAGGCCACAGTGGCTGACAAAAGCCTGGTCCTCAGGCACGGTGCGTTAGATGAACATTGCTAGGATCATGTCACACAGCAGGGGGCTGGACAGGAATTAAATCAGCAACGATTATATGGCAGTGGTGGAGTAGAAGCATTTCAACAGAAGAAAAGAGCATTAAGCTGTATCAAAGAAAGCCAAACCGTCTAGCATGAACTTTATTGTACTCTACCACTGGGTGTCATTATTGGGCTGAAGGACACAGTGAGGTTAACTCCCACAGCTAAGTAGATAACAGTTGCAGTGTTAGTAATAGTGTAGTAAATGTTTTGGTATGTCAAAGATTGTATCTGAAAGATCATTTTGAGCATTTAATGCTATGCAACGTCATGATATACTAACATGATTTATGACAATCAACATTACTGCTTCACTTTCACAAAAGTATTTTGGCAGATGTGAGTTTTATTTAGATGATTACTGTACAAAAGTGTTAATCCCTTTCCTGTATGTGTATACAAGAGTAAACAATGAAAAATAATTGATTAATGATTCTGAAAAACACTGTAGAATTAAAGGCCCAAAGGTATGAGCTGAAGGCACTGGAGCAGGGCAAAACATTAAAACGAGTCCATCTACTTAGCAAGCCATTCAATCAACAAAGCAAAGTCTGCCAGTGAGAGGCCACTGACTGCAGACTTCAGGAGCCAGACTGACCACATATTGGGATACTGAGGAGATTTAGAGTGGCCCAAGTCTTCAAAAAAAACATCTCCTTTTCCAGTTCACTAGCCACACACACTGGGCCTTAAAGCCAAATCATCGTGGAGGGGGAGAGCCGAGAGGTCTCGGTGTCTGCCACTCCGCACTGCTACATAAAAAGAAGGTGAAGGATGCCGTGTGAGCAATTGGTTCCAATTGACAGAGGATTGGTCATGGTCAGCCTTCTGAGTGGAAATCCACGTGAGAATGTAGCATTTGGACCAGCAAGGGGCACAAGAGGCCAACAGCAGACAATGAGGGCACTCAGAGGAGTCTGGCTGCTGTGGAATAGTGGGGTTCAATCTCTTCTGATTTAACCCTTCATTGGCTAGTTATTCTGTCAACTTAATACACTGAGGTGGAGCTTTCATAGCAGAAATGTACCAGAGTCAGTATGAAACTCGACACAGTTCAGGTAAAATAATATTAAACAGTGAGAAACGTCTCCTTTGTAAATCATTTCTTTATAATGAAGTATTGATTATAAAAGGAGGTCTACCTTGACATGTGTGTTACAACAATAAAGATCTAAATCATATACGTAAAGTTCTACATTAATTGAGTTAAAGCTCCTACACAACCTCATGAGGCGACCCTACCATTTCCATCCTTGTGACTTTTTCACCAATTAGGCTGGTCCTGCTCGCTGAATGGGACCGGCTGCTTTAAAGTCTCAAAGGGCCAGAGGGTCAGCGCTCAATCACAGTCTGGTTGGAGAGGTTGTGTGTTTGAACTAGCCACTAGTTGACAGGGCGGCGATGGGGTCAAAAGGGGTGGGGGAGTGATTGGTGGAGAGGGGGGAAAGGACTCCTGCCAGCTTTAAAAGAGGAGCCTTTTATAGCCAAGACACTGGCCAGAGCAGCCTGGCCTTTCACAGCCCAGCCGCCCCTCTCCTCCAGGCCCACAACAGCTGATGACAAGGCCCCAGCTGCTAATTATCCGGCTGATGGAGAGTCACTGAAGTGGGACTGTCAGAGCGAGGGGTGGCCCTTGTGTCTGCAATGGGATAAATCAGAGGGATGGTGAAGGTTGGGGGATAAAAGAAGTTGGACTACAGGGGCAGGTATTTTTTTTTTTCGAAGTATCCATCCATCCACAAACTCAATATTTCTGCCAGTCAAAGTTTGCACATTCTGAACTATGCTGAATGAAAGCAAGATGATTCCGTCTTTTACATGTAAATGTTTGACAACATGTAAAATGTAGAAATTATTTTATCTGCTATTTACATTTTCTATCATTTGTGAGCTCCTCAGTAACAACAGGATAGTAACAAATACATTACGGGGTCACACATCTGGACTGGATCACTGTATACCCTTGACAGAGTCTTTAGTCCTGTTACAGTACAGTGAACTGTGCACCTTTCCAGCTAGCAGTTCTTAATGTATCCATGCTATAGCATCATCTGGCCGGAGGATATCGGAGCAGCTCCTGTTGAATTCCATATGAAGTATTCTTTGGATAGAAGTTCTCGGGCTGAAAATAAGGCAGACAGACCATTTTTAAGTTTCAGAAAACGAGTATGCAGAAAACATTTTGATACACACAACTATTGCAAGCTTACATGTTACAATCCGTGGTTTGGCAGAGGAATAAACCTGCACTGAATGCTGGTCCACACAGCACCCAGAGAGCGTCATGTCAGGCACTTTGAAATACAACTGTGAAGATAACGGTGGAAGTGTTAATCACTTTACAACTTAATGATTATATATTAATAGATCCCTTACCTCATTAAACATTAGCTGTTGACATAATTCTGCCATGTTTTGAATGTAACAGATTATCACCACACATATTGGCTTACTTTGATATAGGCTGTGAGTTCTGTGCAGAGGGGGTCAGAGGGTCCTGGTGTTGGCCCAGAAAAGCTGATCTTGCCTTCCAGTGTGACCTCACGAGATTTAGGGAACTTTTGTCCTAAATATCAGTGAGGGGAAAAAACTACTCATTAGTTTCTTTTTCAAATACACAGGTGCAGTAAAAGTGATTTCTTTGATGCTCCGCAGCACAGTGCCTACCCAGGCCCCAGACCAGCAGGTTCTTCTCCTTTGAAACATCCAGTTGTCCGGAGCTCACCTTCATATCCGCAACACCCATCTGATCCCTGCACAAGACGCAGTGCACACATGCAGATGTTAGTGCAAACATGTTAATTAAATTGGTTGGGTTAAAGAGAGTTATCAACACGGAGGCAACTGGTGAAAACATATTTGACACAGGAAAAATGTTTATCTAGAGTTTTCTCCTCTCTGTTCCACAAGAAAACCCAGAGGGACAATGTAAGAATGTAAGACTTGTAGTTTAGGCTATTAAGTTTACTTATGCTACTGGGTTTACTACTTGGTTGTTGGAGGACTCATTTATTCAGGTAAGGCCAGTTATTTGGAGCACTAATGAGACCAGTGCAGGTGATTTGCAAAGAAAACTATGCACTTTAAATAAGGATACAGGCTCTGTTCCATATAACAAAGACTCGTGTGAGAGACCATAAAACAGGTATAAATGAAGGAAGAAAATGTTTTGTAATTTGTTTGCTTATGTTTAGTAATTCAACAGTTTTTAAAAACTACAAACTAAACTGGAAGGTGCTCGATCTAAAAGATTACATCTTCTTGTGCTGCTTACCTGTTAAAGAACGGCAGGTGGGCTTCACAGTACTCGAAGCTGTTCTTCACACTCTCATGAAGTTTGAGGGTTACTGACACGCGCAGCTGGTTCTCTTCTTCCTTCAGCTGATACGAGCCGAGTATAGGGGGAACGGGGACCTAATGAAGAATAGTGGGTATCACTTGAGACATCAACACTAATGTGTGGGATTAGAAGTATGTTAGTATGTATGTTTTATACCTGAGATGTATAGCTGCATAGTCTGAAAGGCTCCAGAGGAGGAGAGAAGGGGAACTTATATGGCCCAGAGAAAGCTGAGCCATCCCAGTTATCCACGCTGCTGGCAGTCAGGATACTAGAGTCCAGTGAGGTGACACAAGGATGGACCAGGATGTCCTGTAGTGGAGAACCATTTGGTGGCAGTGTGAGAGTCACCGTCACATTTGGGAGCACCCCTTCCACTTCACACTGTTGACAGAGGGACAAAAAAGTAGAATAAAGGCAAAGAATGGAAAAAGGCAAAAAAAAAAAAGTTATAACTTTACTTGCTTTCCTTTACAGTGTTCACTTACTTTGCATGTCACAGTGCCAAAAACATCCCATAGGTCCTGTCTGCTCCGGTTACCATACTGCATGGAGCGCACTGTTTCTATCAGTGCTACGTTCACCACAGCTCGACCGCGGTGGAGCCCCGTCTTCCAGGCTGGCTGCTTCTGGTTCCCAGCAGGAGTGGGTGCTGTGGGTGTAGCAGGTGCCCCCTGGAGTGGCACATCTAGAGGCGTGCCAAGTGGACAAACCTGCAGGAGTACAGAGGGCAGCATCGCCAGGCGAGAGGCCAGCCCCTCGCTATCAGGCTTACCCCCAGAGCCGAGGAGAAAAGTCTGCAGACCTGCCAGGAGTGTGAAGCCCTGGGATACAGACAGCAGGCTGGCAAGGGGGGGGCGTGGTTCAGCAGGGGCATCCACTAAAGGCAGGCAAGCAAGGATAAGAGGCCCTAGTGAGATGGCCAAAACTGGCCAAAGTACTCCCTTTCCAGCACCGTCCAGACGCAGCTCCAGGGCTGGTGATCGCTGACGATGAAGGCAATCATCTCTGAGAGCTACATAGGACTTGTCTGAGTCTGAAAGCCCCAGCTCAGTGAGCAGGAGCTGCAGCACAGTGTTTTCTTCTGGGACTGCTATATATGAGGAACCTGCCAGGCTCTTTGCACGGTGCTCCACAGTAGCAAACCTCCTGTGGGGGGAGACACGAGACATTACAAAACACTGTTGGTTGCTACGGTCTCCTGCACTATTGTAAACAGGAAGTGGAATATGAGAGCCATTACAACTCAGATACAGACCTTGAAAAGCGTATTGACACATTTTCTCCCTTCTCGTGAGAAATAATCCACAAAGCACGAACACTCATTTGTCCGGATGCACCGAAGTCCTCAATTTACAGACTATTCTGTGACTTCAATATTAATATTCGCATCTTATTGTGCAGTTGTTCAAATCAAGTACTCCTCACTGTATGAATTCGACAAACGCAGCGACTCACTTCCTGCTGTTGTTTCACGTGACAACAACCACCAATCAGCCGACATACGCGCTTGCGCACTTGCCAGCAGCTATCCCCACCCTTCTCCACCCATACAGGAAGCTGGATTGCTAACCAGCTAGCTGTCAACAAAGGGCAAAACTGTACGAAATCAGCAAATCCATGTGGAAGTCGGCGGCATTGCCGACTCTGAGCTCCTTCCTCTAAATTGCGTTTACTAAGCCGCCAGCTGAATATTGAACATGGCGACAACTGCTCAGCTGTTCGAGGTAAAATGACTGCTGCACCGGAGATCTGTGTTAGCTAGCTGTCAGGCTAGCTAGGTTGCTAATTATCATTAACGGTAGTTTAACGGTAATGTCCTCATTCACACTGAGTGTGTAATAGACAATAAATAATGACTCACACAGCTTGGAAGATGTTTGTTTTTTGCCATAAGAAAGAAAGAAAAGGGAACAAATATAGTTTAGCTGTGTTATTTGGTGAAACGTTAATGTTGTTGACTTTTAACAACGTGCAGTGAAATCAACACAAGTGCCGTAAGACGTATGCTAAGTATGTTCTTGTAACGTATATTATAGCCGGTGTTTTGCTGATGTTATTGTGTGAGCTACTCGTCAGTACACTCATGACTTCCCCTCCCCCTCAGGAGCCCTTTGATGCAGATGAGTATATTGAAAGGTTGGCGTGGAGGACACCTGGAGGAGGCTCCAAAGGAGGAGCTGAGGCATTTGACCCCAAAAGGTACAGTAGGCGCTTGTCATTCACATTTACTGTACGTTACACCTTCCCCTGAACGCGAGTCAGTAACTCAGCAGAATATCATCTTACTCCAGGCTTAAACCTTGACTTTGGAGACAATATCGTTGCCAATGTGTCACCTGGTTCATAAATATGTATTTGCTGTCATGTTCATTTATAATCAACGCACCAATGTTGCAAAGCATTTTTTCACAATCAAAATATACATCAGAGAGATAATAAGGTATATCAAATATTGCATTAATTGAGCTTAATTTTCTTGCACCAACATTTAGCTTTTTTACTAATATGAAAGTGACAAGCTTTTTCAAGTGCTTGATTTGTTTTCTATTGCAAATCATATAGCTTTATAAATAAGCAATGCAACTTTTCCACTGTCTGCTGACAGTGTACCACAGCTGATCATCTCTAAAACGCATTCTCTTGGTATGACTTGATACTGTCTTCCTGGCCTATTCCACAATGTAATTTACACCTCATCCTTCAAAATGTTAACCGAAGTTGATTAGATCTTGGCATTAAGATATTCTTCCTCTATCAGGTCATGCTAATAAACCAGAAAGTATCTGTCTTAAATACCGTACTTCTTGGCAACTTTTAAAGGGGTTAATAGCAAAGATGTGGTTTCAGGTTTCCAAACATAATATTTGAAAATAATTAATTGCATTTTATGTTGAAAGTCTTTTAATATAAATCAGGATTTCTTTACTTATATCTGTCAGTATCAACTTTAAATACTGAAACTGAGTTAGTCCTCCTGAACTTACTAAAGCTCATATTGGTCTCTTCTATGCTAATTTACTGTTTTTGATGGTTGGGTTGGAGAAAAACAGGACATATCTATGCTTAAGATTTCTTTTCATGGTATTTTCACTGCTTGTTGTTATGTTTACACTCGGGGACCAAGTTATTTCTCGTAAGCAAAAATGCCATAACAGTTTAACTATACTGTGGATCCATCCTGCCTTATCTACTTCCTCCACAAAACTGTTGCCACCACCTCCTCGGAAGCTCTTAGCGAGGAGTCAGAGACAACATATCTGTGGAGGCCACCATACTGTGAGTCACCAGCCAGGGAATGAGTGTCTATTGGGAAGGGATGGGAGATGTCTTTAAGCTGTAGCCAGTGCTGAGGGAATTAGTCAAGAGATTATACACTCATCATTTCGGGATGTTTCCTACTCTGTGAAATGTGGTGCTGACTTAGAACATTTGCTCTGTAGTCCTGATGGCACTTAAAATGCAGCTGACGAAGTTGCTAGTTTTCAGAGCTTCTTAAGTCTGGGGACCCAGGAATTAAGCATCCGGCACTATTCTGTAACTAACTATAACTATAACTGTAAGGTCAGTGGGACAGATTTAACCTTGTGGTACCCAATTACTCCTCCAGAGTAAGAGCGTTTTTTGTGTTTTACCTGTTTGTTGGGGATCTACTGTATGCTGATGTACATTCTTTCTTTCCTCTGTGATAGGCTGTTGGATGAATTTGAGAACCACATAGAAGAGCTGAAGCAATTGGATGAGAAGATCCAGCGGCGGGTGGAGAAGCTTGAGCATCAGTGTCATCGTGAGGCCAAGGAATTTGCCCACAAAGTGCAAGACTTGCAGAGAAGCAACCAGGTGTGTTGTATGGTCACGCAGAGAATGACACCCACCTGAATGTCTTTGAGCTTTAAGGTTTTTTTTTTATTCGTCACTTTACAGTGGGACTATCTTTTCTTTACATTCCCTCTGTTCTTTGTCAATTCAGGTGGCCTTTCAGCATTTCCAGGAGCTCGATGAGCATATCAGCTATGTGGCAACCAAGGTTTGTCACCTTGGCGACCAGCTAGAGGGGGTGAACACGCCTCGGCAGAGGGCTGTAGAAGCTCAGCGTCTGATGACCTATTTCAATGAGTTCTTGGATGGAGACCTACGCAGTGACGTCTTCAATAACCCAGAAAAGGTGAGTATGCTGCGTATGTTACGTCCATTCACTTCAATGGAGGTGTGTGTGTGCGTGTGTGTGTGTGTGTGTGACCGTTGACAAGGACCCCCTGCTGTGATGCTGCTGGAGGTGAGAATGAACAGGATTATGAGGTAAACCATCCATATTAATTTGTCAAGTTTATCCCTTTAGTCGGATCCCTCTGCTAATTTGGATTAATAAACTGTCATTTGCTGTCTGACAATAGCTGGCTGATTGACTAGCATGGATGTCAACATGCTCATGTCAACCCTAATTGCATTTACAGAAGGTTGTCAGGGAGCGAGAATTTGGTTGGTCCTCAGCTTTGTGTCGCATTACAGCAGCAAAGAGCTTGTGGCATTATGGTACATGTAAGGGCGGTGATAACATGCATGCTATCCACGTGGTGGATGAGATGAGATGCTCACTTTTACTTAGTTCCTGCCTACACAGACGCCATGTTGATGTTAGACGAGTGACCCCTGAAAGTTTGATTTTGCAGTTTTGTAAGTGACAGTAGAGAGATTGGGATGCTTTAGATTAATTCCTGTTAGTAGCAACATCATTAGTGGATGCAGAGCAGCAAGTCTGGGGGTCAATCCCAGAGACGAGAGCTGGAGATGGAGCTAGTTTTCAGGAGAGGCATGCAGAAATATCTGGCCAGATTCCTTTTCCTGAGCATACCTCCAGACGAAGGGGAAAGAGGAAAGCTGCAAGTGAATAGCTGAAGGGGGATGGCTTTGCTAATCCTTCTGAAAGGGAGGGCTGGGCCGCCAGCGTGGAGACAAGTGCTGCTAAACCCTGACTGCAGGGAGACGGCTACATTACTTACATGGGATTTAGCTAATCTTAGCTGGGGGACAGATACTTAGAAAACCTTCGCCGAGCAGAAAGGCTGGATCCTCCTCACGGGAGCAGAGTAATGATGTTAGCTGAGGCAGGCATCTGCGGGAACAGAGGAGTTGCGGACGGCGGGCCTTTCGTAGGTCTGGGGCTTTTTCAGCCAGTGTGTATGTCAGGAGGGGCGGGGGGAGGGGGGTTCTCGACAGGGCCCCCTTTTTTTAGACAGATATCCCTGGCCGGACAGATTATTGAAGGCGATTTAGACTCCTGTGGGATTACAGCCCATTCAGAAAAGGCATGCCAATAAAGAGTTGGATGTGCTGCTAAGTCAAGACTGCTGCTGTTGCTGCTGCCGATGCCCAGGTGAGCGCAGCCTGTCTGTTATCAGCTCCCTGTTCAACATGGGGAGGTGGAGGAGGGCTGCTCTAAAATGATGATCCCCCAAGTGGAGACACTGCCGGCGGCCTGCCAGCTTTCTGTCTGGATGTCCACCTCTCATGGTCCTGTCGTACTCTCTCTCTCTTTTTTCCTCACCTGATTCTCTCTCTCTCTCTCTCTCTCACACTCACCCTTTCTCTCTCTCTCTCCTTCAGATTAAGGAGGCTGCTGATATAATTCAGAAGCTGCATCTCATTGCCCAGGAGCTGCCATTCGACAGGTGAGTCAGGCATCCTGGAGGCAGCTTTAGACAAGAGCATTGTTAAACAAGGGGAAGATGGTGTATTAGTGATGTAGACTATTCCTCTCAGAGTAAGCCCAACACAGGACAAATCAAGTATTAAAGCATTTTAATTCAGTATCATAATATGTTTCTAGAAATTAAACACACATTTACCTTTTTAAAATTTATAGTGGGATATATTTTGTAATAGTTTCCTTGAAGATTCATTTTCTTTTCCTCTGACAGATTTGCAGATGTCAAGGCAAAGATTGCAAGTAAGTTTGTGAAAAACTCATCATCTACTTGGTCTCTGCGTAACAGTCCCCATTACAAATACATAAGAAGTTAGCTACAAATGATAATATTATTGTATGTGTCTTTGTGTTTCTTCCCAGGTAAGTACCATGACCTGGAGCGGCAGTTAATCCAGGAGTTCACTGCTGCCCAGCGCAGGGGTGAGATTGGACGTATGCGGGAGGTGGCAGCGGTTCTATTACATTTCAAGGTGACCCGGAAGAATTCGATTTTCAGCCCACATTTAATATAAACTTTTGTCTTGCTTAATACATTATATGCTATTCTAACATGCAAGTTCAGTATCAGAAAAGTAACTCCTCCTCTTTTTGTTCAAGGGCTATGCACACTGTGTGGATGTCTACATCAAGCAGTGTCAGGAGGTGAGTGTAAAAAGTTCCCCTCATACATTTTTTTGTTCGCCATTATTGTCCACAGACTCCTGGTTAACCCTTTGTTTGTCTCCCTAGGGGGCCTACCTGAGGAATGATGTGTTTGAGGACACCGCTGTCCTCTGCCAGAGGGTCAACAAGCAGGTGGGCGAGGTCTTCAGCAGCCCAGAGACGGTTATGGCCAAACTCATCCAGAACATCTTTGAAAACAAATTACAGGTATTTCTACTTCTTCTCAAGTGTCTAGTTTTATTTAGACATGTCTTATTTCTTATGTCATATTTGACACCTTTGTGTCTGCAGGCCCACGTCAGGGAAAAACTGGATGAGACTCGACACTCTGATGTAGAACAGTACCTCAAGAACCTCTATGACCTTTACACCAGGTATTTCACTTGTTCACATATTTTGTGACTCACTTCCTGTCTAGTATAGTAACCATTTATGCTTACATTTTTACACACTTCTTACGTGTTTAGGACCACAGTATTGGCCACCAAGCTGACAGAGTTCAACCTGGGCTCAGACAAGCACACTTTCCTGTCCAAGCTCATAAAGAGCATCTTCTCCTCATACCTGGAAAGCTACATTGACATGGAGAGGGAATACCTTCGCACTCGTGGTGCCATGATTCTGCAGCGCTACTATGACTCCAAGAATCACCAGAAACGCCCAATTGGCACTGGCAGGTTAGATTTGGCAGGAACTCACTGTTTTATTCCACATCAGGACGGGTTAGGATTAGATTAATTTAATGTGCTTTGCAAAAGGATAAGATGTAATGGTGTAACAACATAATCACCATCTGTGTCTTTCTACAGTATCCAAGAACTGAAGGAGCGGATCAGACAGCGCACCAACCTCCCCCTTGGCCCTATCATTGACACCCATGGGGAGACCTTTCTGTCCCCAGAGCTAGTGGTCAACCTGCTGCAGGAGACACGTCATGCCTTTGAAAGATGCCACAGGGTGAGGCCACTAAAAATACTTTTTTTCCATTTTGAGAAACGCGGTTTTAGAGAGAAAATCCGTCTGGGCTAAAAGAGTTAAATGTGTTCCCTTTCATTCTTTTTGGGGTGACACAGCTTTCAGATCCTTCAGACCTGCCTAAGAATGCCTTCTCAATCTTCCTGCTGCTGGTCGACCATCTCTGTGTGGAACACATCGACTACGCCCTAGAGATTGGCCTCTCAGGTACATTAAATTCAGCTCATTATAACCATAATCTGTACTTCCAAAGGCCGGGCTCAACCTACACCTCCTCCCTAGATGAGACAGTCCAGCATCAAAGGACTAAAACTAATTGTTCATTCAGGTAGTCCTTGTCAACTCATAAAGGAACGTCAGTGGTAAAAATATAGAACTTGTATTTGTCTCTGCAGGTTTTGCAGTGGCTTTTTCATTTGTCCATTTCATGTGATGTATTTACCAGTGGCTCATGACTACCTGAAGGCAAATATCTGGCAAATATGACATGGTCATGACATGATTTTTCCTCATTTTAATGAGTTAACAAGGACCACCTGAATGCATCATTGACTACAACTGACCAAAGAATACACAAATTGTGTCCTCTAAACCCAAGCAAAGTATAACTCCATTTCTTGGCTGCATGTGGGGGATCCTTTGGGGGATTGGACTTGAAGAAGCATCATGTGGTTTGAAACATGTGACGTCACCACAGTTGTTTTGCCTTTGACACCTGAAAGAAAACAATTCAACCATAGATATTTCATAAAATAATACACTGTAAGTACTGTTCATAGTGTTTTACTTTGTACTTTGTAGATACCACATGATGCTTGTTGCTATGGATACCATTCAGTGATTTAGCCAACACATTTTATGAAAATATCCAAGTTACCTTAATGCAAAGCAGGTTGTGCCTCAGTGGCATTTCTTTGCATTGTGTATGTGGCTGAATGGAGGAGGAAGCTTATCGTTTTCAGGCAGCTACAGTGGAACTAAATGTGTGTATTCATCTCTTAGTGCTTGATTCATAAGGTGTATTCTTCATGGAAGTAATGCAACTCTGGTGTCCCCATAGTTTGATCACTTTCTCCTCACTGTCTGATGCTAAAGCACAACGTTGCTGTTGTATTTCTGTGGTTTAAACCCATAGAGAGCAGGCAACAGTGGTTTTCTGTCCTATGTGAATCATATTGATTTATCCTTTCACCTACCTTTTGGTTTATTGTCTGGACTTATTCTCTCTCTGTTTGATCCACAGCGATTCCCTCATCAGATGCCAAGAATGCCAACCTGTATTTCCTGGATGTGGTGCAACAGGCGAACTCTATCTTCCACTTGTTTGACAAGCAGTTTAATGACCAGCTCATGCCTCTAATAAGGTCAGTTCTTGTTTAAAGGTTAAAATCATATTTATATATATATATATATATATATATATATATTATATATATTTGGTTGTTATATTGCTAGTGCCTCTCATCAACACATTAAATGAAAGGGAGAACTCTGATTTGACTTTTTTTAAAATCTATGTCTCAGCTCATCTCCAAAGTTGGCAGAGTGCCTGCACAAGAAGAAAGAGGTGATTGAGCAGATGGAAGTGAAACTGGACACAGGAATCGACAGGTCAGTATATACAACATTATAACAAAACACTTTATAAGCGGCTCTTACATGTGATGTGTTTCAAATGTGCAAACAAAAACCCATAATGGAACATAATGATAATAATGCATAAAACAATTTCTGATGTATTCCTCTTCTGCTGTACACAGAACAATAAACTGCATGGTGGGGCAAATGAAGCACATCTTGGCAACCGAGCAGAAGAAGACTGATTTCAGGCCTGAGGACGAGAACAACGTCATGATCCAGTACACTACAGTAAGAGACGCAAGGCTTCAGCTTCCACCACTGAGCTCACATGCAAAACAAAACAAATCAGTACATGCAAATCCTTTACACTTGCCTTTTTTTCCCCCATGTTTCCCTGTGTGTCTCCCCGCCCGGCAGGCCTGCTCCAAGGTATGTGCCTACGTCAGTCGGCAGGTGGAGCATGTGCGGAAGTCCATGGATGGGAAAAATGTGGACACAGTGCTGACAGAGTTGGGCGTTCGTTTCCACCGGCTCATCCACGAGCACCTACAACAGTACAGCTACAGCTCAATGGGAGGCATGCTGGCCATCTGCGACGTGGCTGAATACCGACGGTGCGCCAAGGACTTCAGGGTGAGCAGGGGGGGCATAGGTCCAGGATGCACTGGTCACAGGGCAAATATTACTCATTCAGTAAGAGACCAAAAGGTTATTATTTTTTGATTATATTATATAGAAATGTCTGCGAATTCTCATGTAAGACACCCTGGAACCTTCAAATGTGTGACATTTTTATTTGATAAGTTACTTTATTTTATATAAACATTTTTGTTGATATATTTTCTGTTGATCAACTAATCAATTAACTAACCAATCATATCACCAGTGTATACGTGTTTTTAGAGCATTGTGGCTATAGAGATATAAGAGACATATATAAATCTGTGTTTTTTCCATCTAGAGCGTTTGTCAGGACAGCCTTGCATGTATGCAGGGAATAACTGGGTGTATATAGTTTACAAGTAGTTATAAGTGTAAGAGTTTGCCTGCCTGTCTGTCCTCCAGGTCCCTCTGGTGCTGCAGCTTTTCGACACACTCCACGCCCTGTGTAACCTCCTGGTCGTTGCCCCTGACAACCTAAAGCAGGTCTGCTCAGGCGAGCAGCTCACCAATTTGGACCGAAACCTCCTGCACGCCTTCGTCCAGCTCAGAGTGGACTACCGTTCAGCCAGACTGGGCCGACACTTCAGTTAATGACTGATTCAACACCTCGCTGCCCTCCGTCCAGTAACCCTTGCTTTGATGAGATGATGCACCTTGGAGATACCCATCCCTGCTTCAGAGGACGCGTCGGCATCTGGCCCCAGCATACAGACTTTACTGGGATTGCTTTGTGCCGCTGCTCCTTGAATGTGGGAAATGTGCATTTTACCTTTTTTTTTTTCATTGTTTATTTCTCCAAGCTGAAGAAATTTAAATGTCTATTGACTTGTGATTTCATTTGTTTTTAAATACTAATCCACCACCAATCCACATGGCTAAGATGTCTGACTTATTCTAAGTAAATGGACAACATTTCTGTGCTTATGTAAGAAAAGAAACTTTTTTTGATTGTGCCAAATATATAAATTTTGCGGCTGCACTTGTGCAGAGGAATAGACCCAAAAGCTGCTATAAAGGGATACTGTCAACAACCACGCTGTAAAGTCAGACATCAGGCCGGCAGTAGCACCGTGTGTAGGGAACAGCTACCCTTTGTAATGAACTGTAGAGGACCAGGCAGAGGCAGCCCCACCAAGCATGAGATAGAGCTCTGTCTGGCTAAGAGAGACACATGACCACCTCTCTAACCCTTGACCTCTGACCACAAAAGTAGAGGTCAAGAGGCCATCACAGAGAAGTGTGATCTGAACTATAAACAGGTCTGAGAACCTCTCTGGAGGTTTGGGTGGTCCCCTCTTAGGCTCAGACGACTGGTGTGATGGGTCAGTGAGTATGTGTCACTGTAATTGCACAGATCAACACATGCTCATCCAGCGGTGCACACAGTCCAAAGACATTATTGGCTGCATCTGCAGCGTTTCTGGGTCAGGGGACACTGAAATGTTGACCTCCACTGATTACGGAAGCAAACTAGAGGGGACTTCTTCACACAAGGCTTATGTGAGGTTCTCAGTCACTGTCTTCTGCAAAAAAAGAAGGCAGATCATGTCCCCAATGCCTGAAACTGTCTCCTTCGCAAAGCTGCTCCCACTGTACTGCTGTTTACCTTAATTAGTGACTCATTAAAAAGATGTTGCATTTTATTACTGTCCCTTTTCTGAATATCCTTCATAAAAGGGCAGCCGTGAATAGAAAGATAGGCCAGTTCACTCTGCAAATGTCACTTTCAAAGTGAGATGAAACAGTCTTCCTTTCTATAGAAGTCATCAAGTATTCATGGGAATTCTTGCCACCAGAGTAAAGTTCTTTCTTAGACTTCAGGAAGTGAGCAGAGCCAGAGGGGATTAGATATCTACGAGTTGATGAATTGTGTGCAGTAGTCATGGACTGGGGGAGAGCCGGGGAGATAGAGACGCCTGAGAGCTCGGTTCCAGCTCCGGCTGGTTAGTGTTGTGTAGAAGGTACACACAGTGCTGTGCAAGTTCAAACAACATAATTAATTAGGCTAATATTAATATTATCAATGCCACATAAATTCAATTCTCTCAGCCCTAATCACAACTGGATAGCTTGTAAAAATTATTTTGTTAGGCCCTGATGCAAACAGTGGGTCTTTTCCAAACATTTGAAAACTATTTGTTTTTGCGGCGATTAATGTGCGCGGCGTAGGAAGGGGTTGGGGGAGCGGAGCCGGGCCAGGGACGATAACTGGTGTGGAGACGAAGGCAGAGGCGCAGCCTGGCCCCAGGGACTCCCTGCGCAGGCACATGGAAGAGGGGGAGGGATGTGTTTTTTGGGTGGCTGTTTGAGCAGGTGGAGGGGATTAGTAATACTGTCAACACTGGAGAGCTGGATAAGACTGTCCTCTCTTACTCGTCGGTTTGAGCAGCTCTTGCATACACATTCAGACACATAAAGACGCCAATACATACGAGGGGAAACTTATCTGTGGTTGAACTGACCACGGACAAGTTGTTCATGTTCCACCTTTGATTCTACTTCTTGTTGAGGTTGTTTCCTGCTGCAGAAGTTTTAAATATCCACATCCTTCCATAAAGCCAATAACACTCAATAAGCACCTTCAGTATATTTCCTCCAGTCAGTCAGATACTAGGAAATCTCCTAATATCGCAGTTATTAGCCCTTAATAACCTATAAAATGACTCCTATCAACACCTACAGTATCAATCTGCAATGTGGTGCTCTTTGCTCTGTGCAGTACCTAAAACAGGAAAATACTACTTAAGTGTTCAGGATGTTGATATAAAAATTCTGCAGACACTCCAGTAAATTTTGTTTTTAACACATTTTTTAAGCTACAGTGAGGCCCCAACCCAAATGTTCTGAAGATACAGTATGTCTGCCGTTTAGAGCGCAGGTCATCTGATCTTTAGATTTCAATAGGACCTTCTCATGTGCACATTCAGGCACCCTGGCTCTGTAAAGACACGTCCACATCCATATTCAAGTTAAGACTCAAAGTTCAAAATTCTGCAACTGAATCCTGTTTTCCACTGACCACAGATACCCTCATTTGTTTACCCTCTTTCATGCATCTCCCTCCCTTTGTCTCCTCTGCCAAATCATCGACCATACTGTCCCGTTTTTTTCCACTCTTTCTGCACACCCGGCTAGTCCTCCAACATCCCATAAATCCTTGCTTTCGGCGCATTGCTGCTACCCCAACTAGGCCGGCCCTCCCTCTGCCTCCTGGAGCACTGACAATAAAGCATTACAGCAGTCAATCCATGTCAACAACAGCTTTGCTTAATTCCTGCTAAACACGTTTAAACTAAATCTTCACCTAATGATGCATAATGATTTGCTCTTTAGTGTGCAGGCGGCTCGTATCAATTTCGGTGGTTTATTTTACCCGCCATCGGAAAGATGACTCAGGTGGTCTAGCTGTAGCAGACAGACAGGGACAGTATTAAGGATCCCCCCGTTAAAATTAGTCAGGTAATTGTGACTAGACACACCGCAGAGCTACAGAACACGTTGTCACAGTTTCACATACAGGTAAATGTCGTTTTCTCTCACTATTTTCAAACATAATCAAAGTTCTGCATTTATAGATCATGCAACAGATGTGATCAGTGTCAAATGTTTCATAATTATTCAGTTTAAATCAGTATAAATCATGAAAATAATACTGTGCGGTTGAGTTGAGAATGGTGTATAAACTGGGTATCCATAGAAAGCACTTTGTGGTCCTTTTTTTAATCTATTCTTTAGGATTTCTCTGTGAGAGACTTTCATGGTGTGGGCACGCAGCCAGGCCCTCTGATGGGATGCAGATGTTGCCCTGGCCTTGACCTCCTGCCCATACGATGCCGAGGCCAAAATGGCACAGGTGCCGCACCACCTTCAGTCTTGGGCAGCCGGGAGCTGCACTGTGCAGGATGTGACCGGTGCCAACTCTCCTCCTTTGCTCACTTTTCTCATTATCGAGGTCTAGTCTGATGGGGCTTAATGAAACTCTCCCTTGATTCCTGCAATCAGACACAACCGTCCTTTTTGATGATGCTAAACTAGTGTGCTTGCCCTTTTTTTCCCACCCTCCCCCCACGCTTTCTCTCCTATAAGAACACTATTAATTCTCTGCCATAGTGGAGTGTTTTCCAGTGCTATTTCCTGGCCCGGTGCCTGTGCCTTGCTCTCTCTTGGCTGGGTTTGTCTGGTTGACTGCTCCACAGGAACAGACTGGCACTCTAGCTGAGGGCTCCAGGGTCTGCACACACAATCCACTAAACATGTCTCTGTGTGAGGAGTTGCACTGCTTCCGAAATATGGAGAAGGAGTCCTGATTTAACACATATTTAATAAGCTGTAACTATAATTATTCTTGTGTACTATTCTTTGTTATTATTGAGTATGGCTATCGTTATTAATAGTAGTTTTAGGAGTAGTTGTAGCAGCAGCAGCAGCAGTATAGTCAGTGTAATTAAAAGTGCAAAAATGCATATTTTTATTGTTATTTTAATTTAATATACATGCATGCAGACTTAAAATCATTCAACACACTCCACTGGCTGTCAAATTGGCAGATGTACAAATACATATAAAAATGCATACTGTATACACTGCATGTTAAAATCACACACTGACAGTAAAAAGAACAAATTGATTCTGATGGTTAAGGGACTTCAGCGCTAAACACATTCACTCACAGGGCAAACAAACATCTGTTACGTTTGTAAGGCCTATGGCCCTCCTAACCCACTGATGTTGAACCAAGCCTGCGCACATTGCCAAAGAAACAAATGAGGTCTCTTGCTCCTCTACTGAAGATGAAACACTGCATCACCAAAGCATGTGCATTCGTCTAATCAAGCTTTTTGCCCGTGGCTACATTGAATGTAAATGAATAGGCTTGTGTGTGCCAGCCTCTATTTCTGTTCAGACTGGATGGTGTTTGATGATGAAATGGTGCGGTGAACATCAGACAGAAGGGGGCACTAGTGCTCCAGTGTTGCTCTCCTCCCCTGTGGAGCCCTCTCTTCCTCTGAGCTCCTCACAATGGGGATCTGCCTGAGGGGGGAAATGTTGCTTTTTTAGGTCTGTGAGCCCATATCCCTTAATCCCCAGCCATGATTGACAATCATGATTTAGGGTATATGGTGTCCCATTCTAATCCACGAGCAATGATTTCATTTGCATACCTTCCGTACGTGGCCTCATTTTGGAGGAAACGCCTTTGTAAGTGATACAGAAAGAGAGAGGGAGAAAGCCGAACAGAGTGAGTGCAGGATAGAGAATAAGGAGGAGAAAGAGAATGGATGGGGGAATGTTTGTGTTTTTTTTCCTTCTTCTTCTTTGCCAGAAGGAAGATGATAGCAGTCTCCAGCAAACACTCACGTGTGTGTGTGTGTGTGTGTGTGTGTGTGTGTATATATATATATATATATATATATATATGCCTTTTCCTCTGCAGCACTTTCCCCTGACACACAGTCACACACACACAATGCATGAGCATATTCAAACTCTCAAGCACAATCACAAGTATATTCAGAAATGTAAAGATGTATGGAGACGCGGGAACACGGAGGAACACACAGAGATGCTCCCTCACACGATGCAAAACTAAATTGCTATTTGCTCATTTTATAACCAAGTCAGGCTTAATTATAATCATGGGAGTTTGGGAGTTACCGTATAATCTCTAGAAGGTATTAAGCATTACCCAGAGCACACCACAGTGAAAAAGAAACAAATACAAATACGTACAATTATTTCCCAGTCATAACACCCGGGGGAGTCTGAATCAAATAATGCTCAGTGTTTGGTATGCCCACAGAGACCATTCATCCTTGCTTTTATCTACTGAGGAAGTGGAACAGAAGTGAAACACTGGATGAAAGGTCAAAAGGGTCACATTTCAGTGTAAGGTAAAGGTACAAATTAAAGTTAGAGATGGAGAAGGTAAGATAAATTAATTGCATCCTTATATGTAATTTGATACTGAATATGCAAATATATTTAGATTTTTAAGATTGCGTAATAATTTATCTTACTTATTATTAACTACATGCTGCCTGTCTTTGAGAATGAATGGATAATGTATACAGGAGTACATAAAGTAATTTTAGATAAAGAGTAAATATATATAAATGCAAACTTACAAATTACATTTGCTTACTTTTTTCTGTAGTTTAATTACAGTATATCCACTACTGAAAAAGGAATTTTGAATTATATAATACTAATTGCACCTTATATTGTTCTGTTACTACTAAAAAAATACACTATTTTAATTTGTTCGAAAAAATACATAATTTTTTCGAACAAATTATTTGATTAAAAATTTTAATTCATAGATAAAGATAAATACTGTAGTCTAAATTAATTGTTGGAACCAGCTGATACATGATTTGTATATATTAAACGATCAGACAGTGCGGAATAAGATGATTTCAACAAAGCTACTCAAAGCAGTAAACTATGTTAAGGGGTTACCCTCTTATTACTTACCAAAAGCATTGAATGCACAGCCCGTTTTACACATATTTACATGCACACATCAATTAGCACTTAAAATATTCTAATAACAATGATGTCATTTTCAAAACAAATGTCAAATATATCTCTCTTATCTACATTTATCTGATTTTCAGTCCTCGAGGCGACACTGGCAAGGTTATGTTGACACCAGAGGGAAGAGATAGTGAGGGATCCTCTTCCCCCTAAGTAATCACCACCACCTCTGCATACTGTACCATCCATCCATCCATCCATCCATCCATCCCTCCTTCCTCTCTGACTGACTGAGCCTGGCCAGGTCTCTGTGACAGAGGACTCCCCTTTGGAACAATAACAGTCTGATAATCTCCTCTTATCTCCAGTGTGTTTAGTGCCTGGTTAACAGGCTGTCTACTTGATGGGTGTCTCTCCGTGTCTCCACCACAGGAGAATGATCGTGTCATCATGAACCTGAGAAAAAAAGAGCAGCACTCCAGTGAATGAAGGCTACAGTAGAGCCAGGAGGAAATAACTGAAATCAAACTGAGTATATATTTTGGTATGAATTGCACAATATTACATGTAAAAAACAAATAATGTACAAGATTAATTTGGGAATGAAGAGGCAAATGAAATGTGTGTTACTTCCCTCTTCATGGACAGAGCTGTGTGTGTGTGTGTGTGTGTGTGTGTGTCTACCTGTCCTGAGTTTCCTCCCCCTCTGGCCTCACCCAGCCCACTTCTCATTCAGGATGTCAGTGTGGGAGGTGGCGTGGAATTAGGCCGCCTGAGGGTGCGAGCACTTGAGCATCGCGCCCATCATCCCACCTCCATGGGCCATCCCACCCTCTTAGCACTGTTTACCAGACCCGGCCTAATTGATTCCCTCTCTTTATCTTTTTACCTCCTTAATTTTGTTATTAAGTGTGCGGGAGAGGCGCGAAAGCTCCTCTTTTTCCCATTTTGAGAAATTATACTCTTGTACTTGATCCAGCTAACAGGATTTTCTTAAATTACTTTATAAAAGACCATCTTTTAACTTTCTTCTTTCTCTCTCTATCCATTCATTAGCAGGTCTGCCTCAAGGCCTGCTCACATCAATTTCTTGGGTTAAAGTTACAAACTTAGGCAGCTCAGCTCAACGCTGACGGTGGTTTGCGGACGAGCGGGGGTGGCTGGGGGTGGAATGGGGACGAATTATTAATTTCTGAAGTATTAGAAAAATAAAGAGATTGAATTAAGAGTATTGGTCCTCTGTTATCCAGCATGGCTAGCCTCAGGGACTTACTGTGGTGGAGGACATTATGCAAATGTTCTCCCTCACTCTCTCTCTCTTCCATAGCCTGCTATCATCCATTCTCTCTCTATCCTCCCTCCCTTTTTCACCCTTTCTCTCTCTCCCTCTCTCTCTCTAGCAGTCAATCTCTGCTCTCCTATAATCTTCCTCTCTCTGTGTCTCTGTCTCTTTAATCTTCATCAGTCAGCAGAGACAGAGACAGCATAGAGAGTGTCTCTGTTGCTATTCTCTCCTATCTCATTCTCCTCCTCACTCATGAAGTGTTGGCTCTTAAAATCTCCAAAAGCAAACTAAAGGTCACGAAGAGGGAGCCAAGACACCCACAGTTCATAAGAAAAATCAAAGTTTTAAAAATACTGGAAACTAGGTAGACATTCTTCATCACTTTGCCAATGGTGAGGTGCATATATAGAGTTATCTATATCAATGGGCTTAATCAAGAGATGCTGGAGTCCTGGGAGTAGCAGCACTTGAGGCAGCAGGATCTTGACTTTCCTTGCAGCTTTAAATGTTATATCATGTGATATCTTATCGAAGTCCACCAATTGTACACATCAAAGTTGCTTACAGGTCTTGGGGAGTACTACTGCATATGTGAAAAAAGGGGCTTTTGTGGCTTCAGAGGGAGCTGCGTGAAATGTGATGTCACTTGAGTCAACATCAGTTGCTGAAAGTTGGTTGGGGGCTACAAAATATGAAAATGAAACAAATCTGGGGGAGTGGAGTGAAGTGAGGTTAACAGACCTGTGCTTGAGGCTAGCTGGTCGAGGCTACATCAGCCCGTCTAGCACAACACACCTGGATCTCTGACCGAACTGTCGGTGGTTGAGTTGCATTGTGGGTAATGCAGGTGTCAGGTTTTGACAAGGAAGAAGAGAATGAATATAATGGAATAAAAAAAAGAAGATATCTCTGGTTCTACTGCAGTGATTTGGTTTTATACTGTCCAGCGTGAGTCTGACAATGTTATTGGTACAATGAAGGAGGTGTTTGTTTACACATTATGACGCAGCAACCAAGCTGAACAAACTTTAATGTTCATGTATTCTTATTATTTGTTATGTGTCAATGGTCTGTTGTATCATGAACTAAAGTTCAAAACACAAGGGAAACAGTGGCTTAAAGAACAACAAAGATATAAACAAATAAGAATTGAATGACTTCCCACACATCACACACATGTATGCCTAAATTCTGACATACACACTGTTGCACATACGTCAGTGCATGCACAGTCATATACACATACATACACAGTCAGTTTTATCTGTTGTGTTGTTTCTATTCTGGATCTGTTGTAACAACAGATTTGTTTTTTTAGTTGTTTTAACCTGAATTTAAAAGCCTTATCAGGGACAGGGGCTGCAAATTAGCTAGTTATTTAACAGTTGGTGTTAAACAAACTAATACATATAATAAATAGTCCATGTATCCAAAAGAAAATGGAAGAAAAAAAAGTTAAGATTAGAATATTATTCCTATAAATCTCTCATTTTTCACAAGTACAAAAGCCCACAGATATAATCAAATCTTCTCATCTCTGTATTGATCTTAGGCTTCTCCTCAATGTAGATAGTTAAGCCCATAAAATACCACAAGATACTGAATATTTTCCTATTTAAGACAGGCAAGTAAAGGCAGGTTAAATGTACTCATCATCCATGAGCCACAAAACTCCAGATGGGTTAGACAGACATGCAAAACTTGATCAATATTGATGTTTATTCAAGAAGGCTGATGAGACCCTAGTCCAGTAAATTAAACCTTAATAGAAGAAGAAGAAAAAGAAGAAGAAGAAGAAGAAGAAGAAGAAGAAGAAGAAGAAGAAGGGGCAGTCTAGATGATAGGAGGAGGATGGCCAAAGGGGAGTTGGAGAGGAGGAAGAGGAGGAGGGCACTGAGGCATGGTGTCAGTAACAAGGCCCGTAATCTTACAGCAGGAGGGGGAGCGCTTCCCAGCAGTACCAGTGGCATCCTGCTCCAGCGGCGTACGCAGCACTAGAGGCAGAACAGACAGGTTTGATGTTAGCAAATATTAGCTTTGTGCTGGATGTGGGTGTATTCTCTTTGACACGCTCATTGCATATTCAGAGACAGATGTTTCCGAGGAGGAGGAAGACAGGAGGCTGAATGAAAGGCCTGAGATGGCAGAGTTGCTCTCGGAGGAGCAAGTAATTGGCCCCTCGACGGTAGCAGCGACAGAGAGAGCCACTTACACACACACACACATATACACACACACACACACACACACACACACACACACACACACACACACACCCCTCTTCCCTCGCTCATCTCCTCTGCCTCTCTTCCCAGATCTGATAAAGGTAAACGTGTAGCAAA
Source organism: Enoplosus armatus (assembly GCF_043641665.1). Taxonomy (NCBI): domain Eukaryota; kingdom Metazoa; phylum Chordata; class Actinopteri; order Centrarchiformes; family Enoplosidae; genus Enoplosus; species Enoplosus armatus. Next base: position 9,861,312 of record NC_092194.1, read on the forward strand.
TTTGTCATTTGATGAGGGAGGATTTCCACAAACAGAGCTGACATGATGAGCCTGTGATCTGCCTGTATGAGAGTCAGCAGGGGCCCAGGCAGGCAGAGATCTCAATCCTCCCTCTTCCTCTCCCCCCCTCTCGCTCTGTGCCTCTCTTCCTCACATACTGTCACACACACACACACACACACTTGGCTGTGTTCACATGGAGCCTCAGTCTCAGTAATTGCCGCCTGCCATCCATATCTTTCTCCTTCTCTGTCTCAGAGTCCCTCGCTCCGCTGCTGTCTATCTCTCCTCCTCAGAGACGTCCTCCTCTCTTTTTCCCCCGTTTCCTCTTTTCTCCATCAAATAAAGGGCCCGGCCCTCGCCTCAGCATCACACTCAATTTCTGACTCTTTCACTTATCTCTGGGCTCCATGCCTGCAGACTGCTCAATTATCCACACTCACCTACAGTAGCTTCCTCTTCTTCTTCTTCTCGCCCATGCAAAAAAAATCAAATATTTCCAATACCATATTGACTAGTTAAAGGGGTTAATGGTCAAGACCTCAGTCGTAGACATGAGCTGAGTGATAAAGTTGCAACACATTCAGGTGATAACAGTCCCTTTGGAATAATACAGGGATTTATGAAATAGGTTTTTGGGGGACTCGTATCAGATGGATTCAGAGGGACTAAGTTAAATTAAGTTTAGTGGCTCCTCAGCTAGAAATTGACCTCCATTACCACAATCATTCTCACTACAGTAACCCCTCCATAGAGATTATGAACACACTCTTTCAAAGTGATCACGAGACTCTCCTCTGACCATAAAAACACATCTTCCCCATCCCACTACACCTAATTGCTCGGCACTTCTGCAATCCTCTTCTCGGACGCATACCCCCTCCTTCCATCCCTCTCTCTTCTTTATCAGAGTATTTTTCTCTCCATCTGATCTGAGAAGGAGTCACTGGGTTTGAGCCTTTTCACTCAGAGGTAATGGTGCTGCCTTTGCCTAGTCCCATGACTCTAATCCTGGGACTCGGGACCCAAGCTACTGCTCTCCTCCATGCTGCCTGCTCAATACCCCTCTGTCTGTCTGAACTGCATCAGCAAATGTTAACCCTTAATGTTAACAATTTCTGTATGCAAATGAATTGTTTAGCATCACTAAAGCAACACAGTGAGAAGGTAGCTAAAGGACCGTTAAGGTTTATTACAAACTTACAGACTCTTATTTTCATAATTTTAACCATCCTTTCTTTTGATAATAATAAGATTGCACAAAGTTCAACTTTAACGCATTACATCACGTATAAGAAAATACCTTTTAATAGGGGAAAAAGAGGGAGAACAACAGAGGAGAGTGGACAGACATGCAATAGATATATACATACAGAGTAGACAGTAACAATAGTAAAATTGAAATATCGAAGAAACGCAATGACAATTTTTAGGTAAATAAAGAGCAAACATATGTATATATATGAAGAGTTCCACAGCTTTCCTGTGTGAGAGAATATTACAAATATTTCAGATGCACTCATATACAACCTCCAAATAAATAAATACGGTGAGTGAAGCATCCAACTGATCCAACTTTCTCTCTCCCAGTACCCATTCTGATTTCTGCTGATACAGATTCAATACTACTGCGCCCCCCAATTTAAAATCTATATACCTCACCATGAGGAACTAATTAGAATAATTCAGCAGCAGTCAGCAACTGATAATAGATAATGACATTGATGAACAAACAGTTTTTCTGTCACGTCCAGTTCTCTCAATAAAGTCAGTATCGGCATCGATACCATTGCAGCGTATAAGATCGGTGCTTCCCTAGTTTAGGTAATCTAGCTACAATTTCTCTAGTCATCTAACAGCTTGTGTTTCTTGTTGCCCCATCAACTTTATTTTATGATGATGTTCATGTTCCCAGATCTCAGCAATTAACTTGGTGAGTCCAATGTTATCATAGCCAATAGAAACAATGGCCAACACTTGGAAAATAGGAGCAAAGTTGTAATAAACTGGAATCTTCCTTTCAGGCTGTAACCCGGCCTGGAGCTCCCTCAGTCAACTGCTCTCTTATGTACATTCTTCCTGTATATTAAGGCGCAGCACCCTGAAACATCATTAGAAAAAAAAAAGCTGTGCTGCCTGGGAGAGGTCTTCCATGGTGGGAGAGGGGGGAGATGAGAGGGGGAAGAGAGGGTGGGGGGGCTCAGAGGAGAGCTGAACTTTGTTAATGGAGTGTTTCTCCGTGCAAGTCACTCAGCTTTGAAAGCCAAGCCCCCCGGGTGAGGACTCTGAAGCGCAGGAATCAGACATGCACAATCAGTTCCACTCCTTAAATCTCCTTCAGAATCATATCTTTTTGAGCAGCCTTTCCTTAATTTATTTCTCTATCAGTTAGTGGGTTGTGATCTGGCGAAGTGCTTCGGGAATAGGAGACACTGCTGAATGGTGAAACGGAGAAGGTTCCTCTCTTTCTGTTTTCTGCTCCCTCGCTGATTTCCACACACACTCGTACTCCCTATCTCTCCCCCTGTGCCCTCACCATCCATTTAGGCAGCGCCTCTGACTAATTTGCCCATCACGCTTGCTGTCTGGTCCTTTACGGTTGAAGATGTTTTGACGTGTCTCTCTCGGCTCGCTCTCTCCACTGGCACTGTCTCCACTATGATTAAGAATATTCTGATAATGAGCAAATGCCAAGAGTCACCGAACGGCTGAGGAATCTGGAGTGCCACAGCGTGAGAGAGCGTGTTCCTCTGCATCAGTGGAAAAAATGTTTAGAGTGAGCAGTGCACGCACAGCATTTTCACTCAAAGGAAATGTAATCCAAACTGCAGAAAGAGTGGGGCTTCTAGAGGGCAGATTCTTTATGCTGAAGATGAAAGCGGCGCACACTCACAATGTTCATTTATATCTCCGATTTCACATTTAGATCAGTGACAAATGGAGTCATATCTCTTATTAATTACAGCCATTTGTTCATGGGAGTTTAGGTGGATTTGTTAGCACCAGCATGGATGTGGGTGCTACATGCATGCACCCACGTGGCCTTTCTGCAGAGCCTGAGTCAACACCTCCTGCCTTCCAGCGGCTCACTCCGGAGGTCGCCCTGTTTGACTCTTCCCACAATCCCCTTGGAAAAAAGGGCGTGTCACTGACAGGAAGAATGTGCCAGGCCACCGCGGCAGCCCCCTCATATAGTCCCCCCCTCCAACCCCAAACCTCCACCCACTGGACTCACCAAGTGATTAGTTGGGGATTAAAATATTTGCTGGGCAAATATCTGCCTTGGCTGTCTGACCCAACATCATAGTTCAAAGACATGGGCTTAACCAACTTTTCTCTTTACTTGACAAACCATCAAGACATCCCCGGACCACACCCAGCAGAAAGGCCATGAATCATTTATAATCTCCAGTGAGAATAAAAATAGCTATCCTAATTTCATGTAAAGCTTTGTATTTAAACAGCAAATCGTCTGATCACTCTGAATATGCTTGTTGGGTGTTCCACATACGGAGCTGAAATGCTGAGAATGCAAGTGAAGTGTTGATGGATCATGTGCTCCATTGAAACTGAGGTAATTACTAGAGGGGCCTAAAGAACATAAACATGTATACTGTGGATTACCAGGGACAAACTCTCACTGGCTGCTGGAAAACACAAACCTTGTGCAGTGGTGGAAGAATTAGGTTCTTCACTTGAGTAAAAGTATCAATACCACAATGTAGAAATACTCCACTAGAAGTAAAATCCCTGCATTCAAAATGTTACTTAAGTAAAAGTACAAAGGTACTATCAGCTAAAAGTACTTAAAGTATCAAAAATCAAAGTACATTAAGCAGAAAAATGGAAAAATTATTATTACTGGCATTAATGTGTAAGTAGCATTTTAATGTTGTAACTGGTCAAAATAGAGCTAATAAAAACTGATTTATATTCTGTTGCATAGTTTAACCTGTAAAAATGTTTTCTATAGAAAATCTTCATGTGCAAAGTAACAAGTAGGTCAAGCTGTCAGATAAATGTAGTGGAGTAAAAAGTACAATATTTACCTCTGAAATGTACTGGAGTGGAAGTATTAGGTGGCATAAGATGGAAATATTCAAGTAAAGTAGAAGTACCTCAAAATTGTGACATTAAGTCGAAAAACGAAATTCTTTTTGAGCTTCTTCTTCTTGAGTATTATTAATATTATCGTACTTTGTAGTAGTAGCAGTTGTAGTGCTACTATTATAACCCGAAGCAATAAATTGGTGTATAAAATAATAGATGTCTTGAAATTAGGCAAAATACTAATAATAATTCTCAATCACGTACAAAACTTTAAATAGCAGCATTATCTCCAATGTCTCAAGGTAAGTGTAAAGTTTGTCTCATGTCTTTATGGAGTCTAACTTCTAGGGCTGCATCTAACATTTTCATTATTGATTTATCTGCTGATTATTAATCCTTTAATCCTTACAATGTCAGAAAACAGTAAAGAAAAATGCACATAAGCATTACCCAACTCAAGGTGACAAAATCAAACTGCTGGTTTTGTTCGACTCACAGTCCAAAGACACCCAAAGACAAATAAAAAGTGACTATTTTGCTTAAAAATGACTATCAATTGATTAATCGAGTTGTTGTTGATTCATTTTCTGTCATTCGACTAATGGATCAAAGTAAGATTTATGGATGACAGTACTTATGCTAATAAAGTTAATTTTGTCTCAGCCGAGAACTGTGCCACTGGAGACTCAGTGCTAAAGTGCTAAAGCAGCCATTTCATGTGAAAAGAAATATATATATTTATGTGTGTGTGTATATATATATATATATATATATATATATATATATATATATATACATATTATGAGCTTTCAAGAGCAGTTTATGAGTTCTGACGAAACCTCGTTTTTTTTTTTTAATTTCCACATAAAGTGCTGAATGCAGGGAAGTCGAGGAGAAGTTGCCAAGTACATTATTACCCCCTCAGGGGCCAAACAACACGCACCCCTGAGGACTTACATCACTCAGCAAATTAAGAGCGGGCTCTGAGGCTGGGGCCGTCCACCTCAGCAGCCTCCACCTACCCGCTGAACAATACAACCTGCACTGCCACCGCAGAGCATTCATCTCAGCTCTATGCCTGGTCTTGTTATTCCTTTATTATGAGTCCTGGCCGCTAACTCAGGGGGCTAATATTGTTTTGCTTCCGACGGTCATTTGGCACTGAGTGTTCTTAATTTCTTGCGCCCCCTCTCTCCATCCTACCTTTTCTTTGTGTCTGGTGAGGGTGGGGGCAGACGAGGCATGTCGGCAAAATGCAAAGGTTTAATTACTTTTTGTTGAATTAATTAAGGAGGAAAAAACTTGTTCTTGGGGAACAAAAGTGAGGCCGGCTGGAGGCAGTGGTCGAGAACGGGCGTGGGGCACAGAGAAAGCGTCATAGTAGCCTGGCAGCCTTAGAGGATTTAATTTAGAGTGGGTCTCCTGGAGGGCCCATCTACTGGAGCCCTGGGCCCCAAATCGACCACTTGGAGGCTCTTATTGGTACCAAGCTTACAGCTATCCATCACTGTCACGCCACCCTCCGAAAACCAGAGCACACTGGGGAGAAACGGCATCAACACTTGTGGCTTCAGGAATCTAGAAGTCACTGTCTGCAGGGTGGGTGCTTTCAACCTTAAAACTCGGCACAAACTGCTTCCTGCGCCTGCAGACAGTTTGCTGGGAATTTGTGAAAATAAACTGTTCTCTAAGTGAGAAAAATATGACTCTGATTTGTTGTGTTACTTTGATGCATAGCCTGGAGCTGCTCCATTGACAGAACAAAAAGTGAATTTGTTGATACATCAACTGTTTGTTTCAGTTTTTACACCCTAAGGGCTGTGAAGTTTGAACCAGAAAATGTACTCATACCCCCAATAAAATCTCTCTCAGTGCTGCTACAGTGACTTTACAGATTAGGAGGGAAAGGAAACTCTTCCTTCTCTTTCATGTCCGGAAAGTGACATTGTGAATGTTCGATAAACTGAACAACTACAGTCCAACAGGGTGCACAGACAAATCAGAATACCTCCCAGTTGGAAAATAACACCTGATTCTGATTTTCACACTGTTTACCTTTTACCATCCACTGTTCTGCCCGTACTGCTAGAAGTTACACAAATATCAACATGCACTATACGTATCGATACAATACCATAACATACTTTCCTGCCATAAAATAATCCAGGTACTATAAACAATGCTGAAACCTTACAGGAATAGTTCAATAGTTTGGGAAACACTCTTATTTTCTTTCTTGCTGAGAGTAGATGTGAAGACTGATACCACATAAAGTCTGGAAACAGAGGGAAGCAGCTAGCCCCACTGCTGCCACGAAGCTGGCAAAATCCGCCTACCAGCCCCTCTAAAGCACACCAATTAACATGATATAGTGACATGACACGTTGTTGTCGAATGGAGGAGATTATATGCCATACCATTTCTTGGTCAGGCGCAGAAACTTCCTGGAGTCTTGTTGTCTCTGTGTATCGTAACCTCACGGTGATAACAAGGAAGTTACTGCGCCCAGCCAAGCACTAGTAAGGCACATAACCATCCATAAAACCGCAAGGTGTCATTTTTTATCTTTAATAGTTAAATAGTGCGCTTCAGAGGTACTGGTAGGCAGATTTGGTTCCCTTTGGACAGAGCCAGGCTAGTTGTTTCCCTCTGTTTCCAGTCTTAATGCTAATATAAGCTAACCAGTGGCTGACTGTAGCTTCACATTTACCGGACACACATCACACATGTGGTATCAATCTCGGCAAGAAGGATAATAAGTATATTTATAAATATGGTGTCTTCCTACCTTAAAAGCAGCCTGGCAGTCGATTAGTGTAATAAATCCTTGAAACCACCCCTTAAAGAGAGTTAGTGTTAAAGGGTTAAATAATAAGTTCCTATATATTGTGAGACCCACCTTGTCTGTTCATTTAATTTAAATTTATACATATTTGTACACCTTTCTGACCCCTTTTTCTTTACTTTTATAGCAATAGGAGGTAGTCCCTTCATATCTCTGCCTGTCGAACAACATTCAAAAACAAATGAACTGTGCGTACAGTTGATATCTTTAGTTGATAACTTAAACTCGTGGGTATTCACCTTCAACACAAATCTTTTCAGGCATCAGTCAACCAAAACATTAAATCTGTTGGGTGCAGTTTGGGGCCTTGTCCAGATGTTTCAGCCTTGCTGTTTCTCCATCTCATCTGGATCCACTGGCTCACATGTGGGCTCCTGTGTGCCTCTGCACCCTGATTTCATTTTGGAAATATTTAACTCTATGGGACTTTTTTCCTTTCTGTCCCTATTTTGAACCCTTATCACACCATAATGTAGATGTCCAATAAAGACATGAACATGAGATTCTTTCAAGCACACGAGACGATACTTAGCTTGGCAAGCAAGATAACTACACGATGGGATGCAGTGTATTTGTTTTTTTGTGTTTTTGTGCTTGTGGCAAAGGGGGAGGGGAAGACTGTTTGAATACTACATCCAAAGTGTGCATGACAGAAATATCACCAAATTAGATGTCTCTAATCCCTCGGGAATATGAATTAGCCTGGAATGAATCAGTCCTCAAATGAGTAGGTGTTTTGAGGAAAGAGAGGCACTGATATAACACGCAGAAGCCAGTAAACAACAATCCACAATGAAAATACAAAAAGGAAAGCGAGTGAGGCTGCCAGAGGAAGATGCCAATGAGATCTGAGACATTACATTCAGTATCACAAACAATGAGATAGTGCTATTGTCAACTGAGGATTTTTAGTCTCATGTTTCTTACCTTTTGGCTTAATGTGAACAAAATCTCAGGGAAATATGGCACCGTTTTTGCTCAGCTTCTTGGTGAGGGTTTTACTTTTGTTTCATTTGTCAGTGCATCTAATATATAGTTCCAAAATGACATTTATAGACAGACACTGAATGGTACTTTGTCTTTTTGAATAGAGATGGAACCTGCTGGACGAAACAGCCTCGTACTGTTTTACTACTTTGATGTTGAGAGGGGGGGGTAGAAAAAAATGAATGTGAGTTTTTGTGATTTAGTGGAAGTGGGTTAAATGGAACTGGTAGATGTGTTCATGTCGTCACTGCCAGTGATTCAGTGATCAAAGCCGCTACTTCTGCAGCCTTTGGGTTCGTCAGTGTGTGTGTGAGCCGAAGAGCTGGTGCTGAACTAATGCCTACCATCGCCGGGGTGTAGAGTTTCTCCTACCGGGTGGCCATGCAGCCCCTTAGCTCTGTGTCTCTCCATGTGTCTGCCCACCCACAGTATGGAGGTGTTCAAATCTCCATTGGGACAAATCTGCATCTCTCTGGCCCACGGCTCCCTCTCTCCCTCCTCTCTCCCTCTCTCACTCACTTTCTTTCTCTCACTCACACAAAGATCCACTCTTCCCCTATGATGGCTGGTAAGTGGCGGTGACGGCAGCCAGAGTTAGTGCTACCTCTACAGTTGATCCTTTTAAGAAGCTTCAAACAGTTTTTTGGGGTGGGTAACCAAAGTGGCATGCAATTCTTTACCTCTCTCTGATTCCCTGCACTGAAAAGATATAACACTGCATACACAGATTATAACACAGAGGTGTCCATGCTGAACACAGGGGGACTTCCCTGCCAAGGTTCTGCAGCCATGCTAATGAGTCCCCAATTAGAGGCGGTGTAGCGTAGCCTGTAATCTAAAAGTCTGCACTTTTTTAGAGGCACCATCTTCCCCCTTAATCACACTATCAAGTTGTAAGATCAATAAAGCTTAGTGATTAAGCTCTGTTTTATTTTAGGGAGGAAAATGGAGGCAGTGTACTCTGTAAATGTTCTTACTGGCACATGTGAATTTCTTTGCACTCAAATTAAGCAGGATTAAGGAGTGTGCTGAGGGGGACAGAGGGGGACAGAGGGGGAGCAGCGGCGTCCTCAGACTACAGCTCATGTGACAATAGCTGAGTGTGGTCAGCCAGACTGTCTGTCCAGCAGTAGGCAGACATGGGAGTTGTAAGGTTGCCCTCTGTCACCGCACAGGGACCGCCTCACAACAATGGCACATACAGATGGGTGACAAATTAAAGGAAAAACCAACATAAAGTGTCTCAGTTAGGTGTTGGGCCACCACGAGCTGCCAGAACAGCTTGAATTCACTTTGGCAAAGATTGTCAAAGAAGTGTCTGAAACCATAGCCTGGTAATCAGATGGAAGGTACAGTTCGCTTCACTTCATTTATTCAACCTGACATCGCATTCATGTTTGCCCATTTCTTGTTGTGAGGAGGGGTTGTTTTGTTTGTTTTGCCCTGACCAATCAGTAGTGAGTGACGCGTCCATCCGCCTGACGTCAGCTTGAGTTGACATAGAAGATGTAGTAGCTACGTGCAGTTAACTTAACATTTTTCACATTTATTTCTGTACGCAGACTTAAAACAATGTGTACAGCTGTGTCAATCTTTTCCACGCTGGTCACCATCTTTCTGTAGCTTTTTTTTATAACATTGCTAGGAAGCTAGCTAGTAAGCTAGCTCTGTAGGAAGATGAAATCCCCATTCTTAGTTCCACCTACTAGAAACTGATTGGTCAACTGTTTCTCAAATAAATCGGAGGACTGAACCAGGCTATCTGGTTAAGAAACACCACTCTTTGAAAAGATATTCCCTCATCTGGTGTTTTCATGATGATGGTCTGCATTAATCATGTTTGTCCACTCATTTATGCAGAGTTTTTTCACCTGATATAGCACTGTCTGTATCCGTACATCAAATAGTATTCATTTTGTACTTTTAAATCATCACATGCCAAAACATTTGGCACTAAAATCACTTTGGCTACAAGACAAGAGTTTTGTTTGGAAGTTCCAGGTTATGATCTTTCTTGTAACGTGACATTGTTGCTCCTTCAAGTGCCTTCATATACTGACGAACACAAACAGGGTAGAGGTCCCTATAACACTGACAGTAAAGAAGAAAATGGTGCAAGGCAACAGCTTTATATAATTGTCAGCGATGTTCAGTGTGACCAAAGAAGGATACAGTTGCTTTAGGACACCTATAGTTTGGTGTACTTTAAAGGTGGATGGGTATAGAGTGATTTATAGAGTAACACAACTTCGGGCAGTTATGCCTCAACCAAAACAGATTAGACTCTTCAGCCAAGCCTCATTATTACCTTCTCTCTCTCTCTCTCTCTCTCTCTCTCTCTCTGTCTCTCTCCCTCTTTTTCTGTCTTTCTTTCTCTCTCATACGCACACACACACACATAAACACTCTCACACACATCCCTAGCTCATGTTGACCGAGAGCAAATGAAAGCAGGCAGACCCAGAGAATGGATGAGGCTGCGGCCATAGTGTGAGGAGGGGAGGAGGCCCCAGTGTGCTGAAATAGCTTAGGCTCCAAAAGAAATGAGATCCAGGCACTTATTTGTCAGGGTGTCTGCCTGCTCTTTCCCCGTCTCTGCACTGTGTGAATATGCATGAGGATTTGAGAGGTATAAATAGCGGAGGTGTCCATATTGCCACTGCGTTTTCCATCAGCACAGAGAAAGGCTTTAATGGGCTTATTATGAACCGCATTACATCACCAACGGCAAATTACAAATTCCTTAAGGGAGAAGGAAAGGGAGAGCTTACTCTAGGGCAAAGTTTATGCAGCTGACAAGTCACATGGCCCCAAGTGGAGGCGTTAGGTACCATATAATAGCTGCAATGTAACACCATTTGTATCCATACCTGTCATTGGAGACCATTTTACTTTAAAGGGTCACCCAAATAAAAATGTTAAGTTTTGTGATATCCGTCTGTGAGAGTTTTGCCTCCACCTGAATACAATGAAGGAATTTAATTTGCAACATTTCTTTCCATAAACAATGTCCCTGTTACCCTGGATAAGACCCAGACCTCACAGTGTTTCAGTTTTCAGTGGGACTACTTCCTACAGAAAAAATAGTACCTCTCAAAACTCTTGCCAGTGTGTTTTGGAAAGAGATGTTTCAATGCAACACTACAAATTCAATTCCACTGACCTTGATTATATTAAGAAAACTGAGATGGATATCACAAAATATGGCCAAATAAAACCAATTAATTGAGTTACAATTTAAGGGCCTTTTCACAAATGAAAGTTCAAACCAAGGGTCGCACTTTTGTGACACTGTATACATTTGATCTGGTTATTTTTGGTTTCACATTGCAATTATGCAAATGCACTAGAGAACTATAGATGACATACCTATATCTTGTCATCATCATCTACATGGGCTGCGTCATCCTATACTTGCAATTGATTGGTTTGTAGGGCATTATGATGTCAATTCAGCGAGAAGCCCTCTATCACAGTTTGAATTAATGTAGAAAAATGAATGAACAGATTCATTTTGTTTCCACTATAATAATAATTATATATGTGCTACCGCAGCTCATTTTGTTTTGTTTTGTTGATAGCCTGCCAGAACTTCCTGTAATTGGTCCGAAAGTCCGAACCATCCAAAAAATGTTTTCACTCCAGAAAAGATCCAGACAGAGAGTCTTTTGGTTGGAACAAGGTTCGGCTGTTTGGTCCAGATTGCGGTCTAGGGGAGGTTTCACATCTGTAATTTTGGTTCAGATCAAACTGAAAAGTCTGGACTAAACGAGATAGGTGTGAAAGGGCCATAACCAACCCTTTAAAGGACATTTTAAAACAGCAATTGCCACATAAACCTATTTAAAGGTATTCTTTCAGGGACACTCCAATGATTTTGATGCAAGAATATACAAAAACATGTAAAAAAACAACAACAAAAAAACCAAAACATTAAATAAAAACATTTGTATGATGTCTTCTGTGGCTCTGATGGGAGTTTTTTTGAAATTGTAGATGATGTCATCAGGGTCGTCTGAGCTGTAACAGGAAGCCTATGTGACAAACTTGCATTTACCAAGCAGGGAGGATCTAATGAATGACGCTATCTAGGTATATTATGGGAAATGTAGGATCCTGTGTTTTTGGGGCTTGACCCATACTATGGAGTAGTAAGCCCCAGCCTCTGCTGCTCTGATTCCCACCATTCTTCTTTCCATCTGTCTCTCACCTAAGTCTAAGTCCTTTATATTAATAGAGCTTAAACAGAACCTAACAGGGAAATCGTGACTGGGGAGTGTGGGCCTTAAGAGTACCTAAAGTTGCTTCAACACAACAGTGATTTAAAAAAAAAACTAGAAACTCAACAGCAGTTTTATTTTGCTGTTACTGGTGTTTTGACTCTTGTTGGCAAATCAGATCCCCCTGTGTGTTTCTGAATACAATCTTTTGCTTATGGTGTTTAAATTTGTTTAGCAGCGGGCACCCTGGCCCACTTCCACCCATAGTTCCTGATGGGGATTCACTCAGTCAGACTTCTGCTCCACTTTCTCCTCACAGTTCCGTCTTTGACCCACTTTGATTCATCTCAGTCTCTTCAGCGTCCCATTAGAGCCACCTCTGAACGTGGCGACGCTGGATAAAACAAAACAGAAGTAATTATGGATATTTAAGTGGAAATATTCCATAAAGACATCCCTTGGGGGAATGAAGGGATGAGCGTGAGGTTGCATCAGAGGACTGCAACTACATGGTAAAGGGTGCATTCAAGAAGAGCACAGAAGGTCAGAAGCAGAAAGCTCCCTGTATGGCTGAAGAGAATGACTACAGCCGTGGGAGATTAACATGTGAGATACAGCCGGAGCCAGTGTAGGAGAGAAAGAGAGAGGGAGAAAAGTTGCGGAGGGTGGTAGGAGGAGATGAAGCAGTGATCTCATGATAAGCATGATGGAAAGAGGGCTCAGAGTTCTCCCAGGGAGCAAGTCGAGGGAGGTGGATGGATGCAGCAGACAGCACATCGGGCACCCCTGCCATCAGCGGGACCCCGGCACCGGCAGTGGGCCTGCGGCCGGGTAGGTGCCAGTGCAGATGCAGATGAACGAGCGTCAGAGAGAAACAATTGGGCAGGGGGCAGCGGGATGGGCATGAGGGGAGGCAGATAGAAGGAGAGAGGGAGCTAGGGAGAGGGTACCATCCCTGCTGCTCTTTATCGCAGCCATTGATCGTGGCGTGTGTGCATTGATCCAAGTCGACCATCTGCTAGAGTTAGATAAGCGTGCGAGGGCCTGGGCATTGTGCTGTCACTCATGGAGTGTGCACTAAGAGAGAGAGAGAGAATGAGCGAGATAGAGGGAGAGCGAGATAGAGAAAAAGGGAGTGGTGATGTTGAGGAAGGAGGGGTGCTTTGGCTGCAGGGAATTATGGGGGCAGGATTAGCCTCCTCACTTGCAGGAAACAGAATTTTAAACGGCTGTCTCCTGGCTCCCTCACACACACACACACACACACACACACAAACACCCCCCCTCTGTGTCTTCTCTCCCTGCCCCCACCCTGACTCCTCACACACTCTCTATTACATAGAGATGAACTTCATCAGAGCAGCTCCAGTGTGTGTGTGTGTGTGTGTGCCCCCAGAGGCCACACAGTGGATCGTCTCGATGACTTCGGTGGCCTTGAGCTTTGGCCCTCATCTCTCGTCTACTTTCTCGCTCCCCTCGCCTTAGTGACTCCAACCATCATAAACATCATCGTCAAAATTGTCATGGTGACTATTATCAGATGCCAATTCAATATATCTTTCAAGTTCCTTTTTTTTTTGGGAGATTTCCGATGCAATTTGGTTTCTAGACATGGCTAAAAAGACATCCAACAACAACAACTACAGCCTGATTACAAAGGCATACAACCAGTATGTGTGGAAATATCCAAGTAGGTACATTTTGTTTAAGGAGCCTGAAATGAAATTCACATTTTGTTGATCATTTCTTAAAAATCACTTTTGATCCACCAGCAAAAAGAGTCCTTGGAAGCCACAATTCCACAATTCATTTTTTTTTCTTTTAGTTGTTCACATTTGGCTGCCTTTTTGTTTTACTGGCTAATCCAGCCGGATTTAGAAAGAAACAATATGGTGTATCACAGTCGGTATTTGTGTACAACAGTAAGCCCATGTGCATTCGGCTGAGTGGCACCTGTCCCCTTCCCCCTGGCTTGTAGTCTTTCTAGAAAATGGAAAATACGCAGGATTCGGGACATATTTCGGTTGCCAGGGAGACCTATAAAAGAGCAACTGCAGCAGCATCAGGGCCCGACCTGAGGGGTAGAGTGGCAGCAGAGGGAGCGTGTGTTCTCGCAGCGATGGAGCCTACCATGCCCCCACCCTCACCCCAGAGCTCGCCCTATCTTCTGTGCAACTGTCTTTAAGTCTATTCTGCTCTGTTGTTGCAACTTTTTCTTTGCTCCATTTTCCTCTTTAGAATTTGCACATTGGGGTCCAACGCACAAGGCCGCTGCTTTGTGGGAGGGTGGGGGTGTTTTTGATGTGAAGGCGAAAGTGGTATGGAGGGATTAGTGTGGCCGGTTGGATCATCTTACAGCCGCCGACCCCCCCCCCCCAGACTCGTGGACAATGGGGATTAAAACTTCTCTTATTCTTCGGCCCCAAACGGCAGGATGACAAAGACAGTATTCCTCTGGGTCTTTTAACACCGGGCTGCACAGCTGAAGTTGTGGACGGGGCGGGGGTTGGGGGGCCTGGGCAGGGGTCTTATACAGAAAATTAATCCTATGGAATTTTCTCCTCATTGCAAATGGAGATTTGTAGCTTTTGCCTTGCTATCTTGGCCAATCCCACATAACGCATCAGTGTCACTCAATAGAGGATAACAGCATCCGGTGGAGTGAATGTTTATATCTGAGGCACCCAGGGGCCAGACACAGCTGATACGCATCTACATCCATGCAGCAGCACAGCTTCAAAGGGAAGGTGTCAATGGCTCATTTGGAATAGATGTGATAGATTAATTATATTTCACTTACACCAGCGTCCCACAGCACAGCTCCCGTGCAAATTACAAGGCCCAGGCAACTGTCACCGTGTCCAAAACGCTGAACAGGCCTCGATTTCTTCCTCATCATTTCACTTAGCAGTGCAGGACTGTAATTCTCTGCACAGGGGAGTGAAAGGTGCTTCTCATCTGAAATTGACCATTAAATGTAATGTTATGTATTGTGCACACTAGGTCACCACACGAATCATCTGAATGTCAATCACCTGACTATTATAACCTGCCTGCCGCTCTGTGACTCCACCACAAGTCAACAAAAGGCTACTTCTAGGTTCAATTATGCCCGGGTGTAAAATCACTCTGCCATCATCACATTGTATTGTGTTGTTGTTGTTGTTGTTGTTGGTTGGCTTTATCCCACCAGAGGAAACTCACAATGTCACTCCGTTCTCTTTCACTGATGAATGGGAAAAATGCAATGTTGTCTTTGGGGGTTGACGGCGAGCAATTTCCAACAACAAATGACAAACTACCCCCTCCTCCACCCGGGTGTGAGGCAAAATTGTTTCTCTAATAAAAAAAAAATGCATCTTTTGATTATGAGGGTGGGGATGTTTTAAATATATGCATATTATCTTTCTCTCTTTCACCCTAGCCTCTCTCACCCCCTCCCCCTCTCTCTCCTATCGCTCTTCCCTCTCTCTCGCCCCTCGCTCTCTCTCTCTCCCTTACACCCTCTTCTCCCCTCTCTGTCTCTTGCTCTCTCGCTCCCCCTCTCTCTCTTTGCAGTAAATAAAAGATTAAAATGACTGTTCTAAAAACACCGACTGGTCACCAGAAGATAATTGTTTCAGCTTTGTTTACTGTGCGTGAATGTTTTCTCCCTTTTTAGTCCTTTTTTCTTTTTCATTGTGTCCATAATTAAAATTCCTTTATTTTCAAAGTAGTTCTAAAAGAGGGAGCTAAATTGCCTTTTCTGTGTTTATGTTGTCATTGGCCCACTGTCGGGAAGGGTAGAGGAGGGGGAGGATGGGAGACAGCAGCAATGTCCTTGGGCTGGATGGAAGATCAACTTTTACTGTATAGAAATGGCATATATACCGCAAATATGTGTGTGTGTTGTCAACTGTCAAATCAATGTGCATTTTAATGTATATGTACAGATGTGAATATCAGATATTGTGCGCTCATTTCAATGCTAAGATTTACAAAAAAATGCTTCTGAATTAAATTCCCGCCTGTCTTCTGTGAGGAGGTGCATGCTGGGCGGGCTAATCTAATATCTTCAAATTGGTCGTTATACACAATTGAGGTGTTGATGGATCTCAACAACAACAGTATGTAAATGTGAATGAAAATTACAAGAGCCACTCTAACACCTTATAATGAACACAGCGTCTCCTCCAAAACACACTGCACAAACACTGACCTGAAACATGCTTATCTGGCACAGGCGGCAGAAATGAATTTCCGGAAGCCTGACTTTCATGCACATTGATGAAGCCAGTGTGTAGCTCCGATTCGCCTCCCACAACCAGGCTGTAAGTCTACACCTCCTCCTCCTCCTCCCTCTTTTCCTCAAGCAATGTCAGAACTGAGAACACATTTGATGATCAGGGAACTCATTAGAAAAAGGTGACAATGAGGTTTCACAACTCTGAATTTACACCAGCCAATTTTCCACATCTCCCTTTGCTATCCAGAGCACGGCCGGGGACGCTGACGTGGGCTGCCTTTGAATGACGAGACGAGACTCCTGGAGGAAGAGATCGGAGGGCCTTTTGCCCCTGATTCAAGCCAGCAAGGGCCAAGAACAACACCACATTATAAGCCCTCGTATAACTCGCCCACAGGTCAGAGACCAGGAATGTTCACGCATACATACACACATACATACACACAGACACAGAAACATACAGACAAGTTCCGCTATACAATCACAGTCCCCTCACCCCTGCTCGCAGTGCTATCCTTCTTCTGCTTAGCCAGGCGCCCATAATTGAATCTCAGGTTGGGATTAATTCTAGGGGCTGCACTTGACTCGGTCAAAAACAACTATTACAGGGAGGCAATGTATTTTTTTACACAGCACTTCACATTGATTAGGCAATGTGCAGCGATGAGAGATGCATTGGATTCTAGATGAGTGTCATTTGCATTAAATGAGGGGTTTGCCGCATCCAGGGGAGAGGGGCTGCCTGACACCAAGCGGAACAGACTGAATAGAATAGCACTTTCCATAATGTACTGAGAGCAACACACACACCTGCAGGCACAAGAGCACACACAAACACAAGCATACACGCAGGTTTATATGCATATACACATTCCAACCCTGTATACCACGTACACAAACACAGCTGGTTGCATTGTATGGGTTTAGTAATGTGAAAAAGGGTTAAACTCAATAAAAACAAAGAGTTTTGAATAAGATCCACACTTTTTGTTCTTGGTGGAGGTGGGTAGGGTTTGAACCCAGCAGATTGCAATGACATGATCATGGTATCTCCAAATGTAACTTCCCTGTTGTCATTCCAAGGATGAGCTCAATGAAATGTAGTGTGATCTCAGGGGAGCTAGTGGTCCAGGGAAAGCTACGGCCTGTTTCATTGCAGGGTGAAAAGAAGAGGGGCGAGAGGATGGAGGGAAGGCAGAAGTGGTTGGCGGTGGGGGGGGGGGACTGAAAAAGGCCCTCTTTCAGTTTTGAATGAGAGCAAGAGAACGTTTTTCTTGCCTCCTCCCGTCGTGCTGTCAAACTCGATCAACACTGAGGAGCAGTGACGCTGCTTGCCTCCCAGACTCCCCCTCTGCACAATGGAGTCTGCGAGGACCCACCATGCATTTCACATTCAATTTAGCCCTCCCCAGGACATGGCTGTCAGGGTCAGCATCAGCGGTATGAGACAAGGCTGGGGGTGGAGGCCAATGTCTTGGACTGTGGCAGGTTTCGAGGGGAGGAGGGGTGTAATGACAATGCTGATGGGTTTGGGCTCATAGTCCAGAGAAGGGGAGCTGGTGCTGGTCAGGTTGGAGGGAGGTCGGCGGGGACAGAAGATCCAAGGAGAATGGACAGGAGATTTGGGGTGAAAATGGGGGTGATGGAGGGTGGCCTCTTCCCAATAATAAAAAACTCCCAAAGAAAGGTCTGGCCAGGGCCTTTATTCGATGGAGCTTATGCTGCTTTCCATGGGGTCCTCAATGGGAGCTAGGAGACTGTTACTCTGCCGAAGCCCATTAGCCAGCATTAGGAGCGTCCACATCCGCACAAGGAGATTTGAGACAAACCCTAAACAGCCCACAATAACCGCGAGGTACAAGGCTTGAGCCTTAAGACCTCGGCTTGGCCCAAAAGGGCCTTGAATAGACGCGCCCCAAATCATGTTGTTGAACAAATCAGGTATTAAGGAGAGAGGAGTTTGTCCGAATTTACTTTCCCTAAAGACTTTAGTTAAGCTAGTTACTGCGGAGCTTTAGTTAGGCGTTGGTTGCTTGTGTGTGGTTGTGCATGTGTGAGGGGCCATCATTCTTCAGACATCTTACACTATGACACCCTACAACTCTCCCCCCCTACAACATAAACCCCTCCATCTCTCCCCCCTCTGACATATAAACACAGCCACACTGAAGCCTAAATTCACCCACTCCAAACAATGGGCTGCTATTGGCAATTAAATGGCGTTTGGCGATCCAGGGTGCAAGTTAATGGTATTACTGTTGCGATTCTTCTCCTGAATGGCAAAAAGGATTTCCCTCTCCACCAATAAAGCACTACTCACTGTCTTACCAGCATTACATAGCTTACCTTGGGCTTATGATTCACAGCCTTCCGATTACCATTTGAATATTTCCTTTTTCCGAAGCGCTGGCAGATGTAGTTTGAGATGCTGCTGGGCCTCTAGCTATTCATGGGTGAGGAGGCCGGGCTGTCGTCAACCATCGCAGGCCTGTCGGTCAAGACAAGCTGGTGCTCTCCCACAGCCCGTCACTGGACAACCACCCAGGTAGATATGCTACACTCCTTACTCACATTGCTGTTCGGATTTGTCACTCAAACCCTATAGACGCTTGAAGCATCAAGACAAACTGTTAAGCATGCATCAGTAGCCTTTTGCGAATACTATGAACGCGTTCAGGTGTGATGGATGCTTTACAATTTGAGGAGAATGAAAGCCTTTTTAAAATTAGCCAGATTTCCCCTATGATGTTATTTTTTCATTACAATCAGTAGAAACATGGAAGAGTGGGAGACTGAGGCAGAAGTAAGAGGAAGCATTTTTATTCCTCACCAGTGGTTAAATAATTTGCCTCCAATAGGTCTCCCATCTCTCTCTTTGTCCACATCCCTTGTTTGTCCAGAGATCCGGTTTGGCAGGCGCCTTTTCTATGGACAAGATGCTTTGAGAGGAATATGAAAAGGCAGATTTAAAGGTGACGGCTGGTCAGAGGGGACAGGGAGAGAGAGAGCCTGGTTATCACAGCTATGCGACTGCATTTAGACTGCTCCCTCCCCGTTTCGCCCTTAGCTGAAATGAACAAGAGAAGAAATGCTGAAATTCAACAAAGTCACAGCGAGAAAGGTCTGGTCCTAACAAAGATGAATGAAATGATGAAAGGACCGAAAAGCTTAGGGGAAATATCTAATGTATTTCTCTCCTGCTCTATTCATCCACACCTTTATTCTGATCTGAGGCACATTCTCACAATATGAAGTGAGCCTCAAACTTTATTCCAGAGCTGCAGCCAAACGTCAAATGCATGTGTGTTGAAATATAATCTCCCCACTCCAATATGGAACAAAAAAGCAGACCATTTTGTTGTGGGGGCCAATTAAATAATGATTTCCATTGAAGGAGCAGGGATGATGGTAGGCCAAGGACAATGCGCAGGAAAGGCTCGGAGATCAGTTGAGGGTTTGTTTATAGATTTGGTTCCCACAAGCACTAGAGGGGCTCCCTTAACTTGACAGACCAAACAGATCAGGCGGAGAACAGAGCGGGCCCTGTCAATAGTGAGGATTATGGGAACGGCTGTTTGGCCTCCAACCATTTTGCCCGCCAGAAGACACAAGAGGGCTCCAGTTTGATTCAGTTCCACTCTTATTGTCGAGTGTCTCTGGCGCTAACAGGCCCAGGCGCTAGCAGACAGACTGACAGAGATTTGGCGATTGACCTACTGAATTGCAATGACTCAGACGGTTATTTTTCATTTTTTATATAAACATTTGAATAAGCAGTAGAGAGCCATGCGCTCAATCATTAATCAACTTAAAATATATCATTGTATCATGACATGTCCTCTCCTCCTTCTCCTCCTCCTTCCATAAATGTAAAGAAAATGTATGCAATCATGCACCCTGCCGCTCTCTTTTGCAACTGCCTTCACCCTAATCGCCAGTATGTGCATTCATAGGCTGCAGAAAGATGGCGTCTCACTGGCATTGTTCTGTTCCTCCGGGACCTGACTGGTATTGCAGTGCAGTTTAAGCCATTTCAGCCACAGCTATGATCTTAATTAGCTACACCTAAAGCCCATCTCTTCCCCAGACAAGTCTAATTAAGCCCAGCGCCTTTCCCCAGCCAGAGCCCCTCTGCTGGCTAAAAGGGAGCCCACAATCTCTTGTCCGAGGATTACAACCTGGGATACATCACAAGCAATCATCTACCCCCACAGCCCCAAAACCCTTGGTCGCTGCCCCCCCCATCCTTGTTTCATGAAAGGCACAATGCTATTTCCCCACTAATTTGCAGTGTGTGTATTAAACAGCCTCTTCACCCAAGTCAAAGAGGAGAATCCCTCTTACAGGAGTCTTAATAAGTCCAGGGCACAGAGGCTAACCGTGTAGCAAAGAGCAGTCGTTCCTTTGTACATGGCAGCAGTCGCTCAAGCTAAACGGCTTGTTATTAGTAGATGGGGGTGTAGCGTTGCTGCATTAGCTCGAGCAGTGTCTCTTGCCTCGCTTGTGAGGCTCCAACTTTGTATGAATGCAGTGAAAGGCGCGCTTTCTTAATTGGATAGTTCCCTTAACCCTGCGAGGATCTTTGATCCTTATTGTAAACTTTCATTGTTGTCCATCAGTCTTACGGCAGCTACTGCAATTGCTGGGTCTCATCTTAGCATCCTAAACTCCTTAGTGTTAGTATCAGCTCAAGCTCTTAGCGCTGGATAAGCCCTTGCTAATGTCATAATGGTGATGATTTGGCTGAGCCCTCCGGCGTTATGTCAATTCAGCCGAGGGAAGTAAGAGCCACAATTATCAGAAATTAGCTAAATGCTATTGAGTGGTTCTGCGTATTTGAGGGCAGGGCGCTGACCCTAACAACCCCACACTGTGTTGCCAATCAATTATATTTTTACTGCTGCTGGCCAACTTCATGATTGTGAGCATCAGGCAGAATCATTCAGTCAATTAACCAAGTTGCTGTTAGCGATAAACTGTGGAGTTCGGATGCTTTTCGCCTCATCGCCACTTCACCCTGAACAGATATGAGTACACACTTTTATAGAAATGTCTTTATATTAATGAGTGATTCACACTTTGGCCCCGTGGTTGCATGAATGTCAGCATATGAGACACATTAGATATTCTGTGTGCTGTTGAGTGGAACATTTCATACTTGAAGGCAAACCATTTCAATATTCTTTATTAATTATTTATTTAAGTATTTATAGCAGTGGTATCGCAGTGGACGGTGTTATTGGCTGCACTCACAGTTGAAACAGCTGAAATGACTCTGTGTGCACTCTCACTTTGAAGTTCCTTAACAGACTTGTGGGTCAGACCTCCTGAGGAGAGAGAAAGACTCAATTCATCAGGGCGCAATAGAAGTGAAAGTAGAATACTCTTCATGTCCAGTCACTGGAGGGGGGCCTGAGGAAGAGCAAGCATGTGAGGCTGGAAGTGAGACTGCTGCAGGAAAGACAGAGCAGAGCAGAGCTGAGGAGTGTGTGGGGGTCTCCTGCGAGGAGGCCAGCCCTGGGTGGTTCTCACTGAAAGCCTATTTGTGGATGAAAGTGCAGCAGCCCTGGGGTCCACTCGCACAGAGAGACGAGGCCAGTGATTAAGGGGGCGCGAGGGCAGGACGGCCCTTTAATTTGGGGCTGTGGAGAGAAGGGGGGCCAGCACTGGTGTATCTGTAGCCAGACAATGGCGATTACCTTCCTCTTTATCTGGCGGAGAGGGGGCTTTGAGAGAGCAATCTGAGGAGCGGAGGAAATGGCACGACACAGGATTAGTGGCACAACAGGACGGTAAATTAAATGTTGGAGATGAAAGAATGAGGCTCTGACATGCATCAATAGAGAGCATTTGCTGCATTCTAATAACAGCAGCCGAGGAGAAATACCTGTAGAGATTAGTGTGTGTGTGTGTGTGTGTGTGTGTGTGTGTGTGTGTGTGTGTGTGAGTGAGTGAGTGAGTGAGTGAGTGAGTGAGTGAGTGAGTGAGTGAGTGAGTGTGAGTGTGAGAGAGGGAGGAAAGATACACCAATCATATAAATGACTTTGGACAACAGGAAGGGTGTGTTTGTGACCATGAATGTAACTCTACTATAAGGTTTGTGTGTGTGCGTGTGTGTGTGCGTGTGCGTGTGTGCGTGGTCATAACTGCACAAACACACTGAATGTATAAA
Source organism: Enoplosus armatus (assembly GCF_043641665.1). NCBI lineage: Eukaryota > Metazoa > Chordata > Actinopteri > Centrarchiformes > Enoplosidae > Enoplosus > Enoplosus armatus. The sequence goes on from NC_092194.1 coordinate 9,883,811, forward strand.
TGTGATGACATTTGAACCCAGCTAATCCATGGCACCATCCATAGTACAGTACCTCCACCTGGTCAGGGGAGATTTAAGTGCCAGTTTTGCGCAGCCTTCACTTCACTTTGTTGACTGGCAGCAACTTTTTGGACTTTTCTTTATACCACAATGACCCCTGAGGGTTGTATATGGACAGATTTAAAAAAGTAGAAAGGAAGAACCAGAACAAAAGTCAATGGAGAATGATCCATAATAGTAAATGAGCAAACAAGAACAGTATTGCAGCATATTATCACTTATCTGTCTCTATCATTGTCAAAGCTAGGACAAACTAATATATAATCACACTCATCATCTCGATCTCCCATCAGTAAAGTACATGGTTTTGGGACATAATCACTTAAATATCTCTTTTTTTTTTTAAACTGGCAGATTAAAAACAAAATCTGTTTTAGGTAACCTGCAGTTACTACACTGAGGGTTATCATAAACCTCATCATGCCAGTCCTGAAGAACCACATCGCTGAGTCAAAGGTCGTCCTGAATTTTTTATGTACTTTGAATTTGTACTTCTACCATTGTGCCATAAATATGGTAACCCAAATTCATTAAGAATGTTTTAAAGTCATGTCAAACACAGTACATTATATTTTTTGAGCCCGACTATTTAAACAGCTTGCTGTGTTTCTGTTTACTTTCAACAAATGTTACAGGAATTTTTTATGAAACATTACGATTTGCTCAAGATTACGGAAACCCCATATCTCACTTCCAAACAGGAGGATTGTTACTATCATCTGGTCAAATAACTCACTTTTTACATAACATTTCCATGGTGTGATGTAATCGAGTGCCATAATTCAGAGTTAATATTCATACAGAAGTCCAACGCAGATATCAAAACCCCCAAAAATCTAAAAGACATGCCGCACCATTTCCTCGCCGCCTAATTTGAATATGAGTGTCTGAGTGTGGGTATATCATTATGACGCTGGCACCTATCAATACGAAATGTTGCACTGACTAAGACCCACAACACCTCCAGAGGGATCATCAATAAGTCCCTGTCGACTCCCACATGACACCAAACACAGCTAAAGTCTCCTACGCAACACTGTACCATCACTCAGCCCCCAACATTACAAAATAATCCTGCTTTTATAGATTCCTGAGCATAACTGCTCAAATTAGTTGGTGTTGCTTGCGGCATCCGTGGACCCAAAGTGGACTCAGACAAACAAATCAGTGACTTGATGCAATCACTAGACACTATTAAAAGTTATTCTCTCTGTGTCAGATACAGTTTAGACAAACAAACAAAAAATAATAATCATAAGTCATCATTAGTGAAAAATCAACATTCTCATTAGCGTCTAGCATTGTGACTGACAGGTATTATAGATAAAAAGTGAGAAAATAAAAACAGAGATGAATGGCAGAGTGACAGAGTTATGAAGGGAAAGAAAGAGTCGAGACGAAGCGTCTGATGCACGAGCGACAGCTGACAGGGAGCGAGCAAGAGCAGGTCCTCAACGCAGGCAGAAATGATTCAATCAAAGAGTAGCTTTATCTAGGTTATTACTACACTGAAGCAGGATGATGAAGAGGAGGTTCGCCTTAATCTCAGCCACAATGGAAGGGAACAAAGGCATACTTACAAGCACTATCAGCCACAAATATCAAATCAGCTCTAGCTGCACCTAATCCTGCCAGACAGCATTGTTGATTCAATGAACCTGCGGTCAGAGACATACACAGCCATATGTGCAAAGGAAGGTATGCACACGGACTCACACGCGCACACAAGCGCACACGCACACACACACACACACACACACACACACACACACAGAAGGTGGCAGTTTACCTTTCAGTAGGTGAGAGCTACAATATGTTTTATGTTGTCCTGCTTTGATTCCAATTGTTATAACAACAGAAAGTACATGTATTGTTCTTACTTTATTAGACTCCATATGAACATATCCAGTATATTAGACTGGTGGTGTAATACAGGCCACCTCTAAGTATTGACTGCACACAATTTTTCAAGCGCCACTGATGCATGTATCTGCTCAAACACCGTATCGTCAAAGGATAACTTCTTCTGTTACCACTACACCACTGTCTTCCTGTGTTACTACTACTATACCTCATACTATTCCCTGACAAAAGCCCCCTACAGCTCTATGACACACTTTGTGACCTCTGAACTTCTCCACACCCTCGTCCTCAGGGCCCCGTCCACAGCAGCAGCAGCAGCAGTGGCAGCGGTGAGAACGTCCTTGTTCAGGATGGCACTTGGCAGAGGGAAAAGGACACTGGCAACTTCATTATCCCACAATAACAGGCTAATTATTGTGTTTGTTAGCAACAAATCAGAGCACAACAGACTGCATGTCCCTGTCCTGTTTTGAGCATCTTAATTACTTACCCCCCCACACCCCCATCCCTCTCTCTGTTGCCACTGCTGCTGTTGTTATTTAGCATATAAAAGGCAACAGCTAATTGTCTGGACTATAAATATTCGGCATGCAATTAGCGTCCTGGCCTGCCTCTGCGTTGTGTTATCACCTCGCTGTTTGGTACGTGGTGCAGACCGCACACTCAATTCTCCATATCTAATGGGAGTTTGATAGCAGCACAGAACCTTTGTTTCTAAGAACAAATGACAGCGAGCGCCTCCCTGTTGTCTCGCCCCTCCACTTGGCTTTGAGGAAAGAAAACATCCACATCATCACTTGAGTAAGGGAGCACTAGAAGGTTAATGCCGCATAGATTATACCTGTGGAAGGTGTGCTACAGTAGGCAAGGGGAGTTCATTTGTACGGCACATTTCATACACAAAGGCAAGCAAGTGCTTAACTTAATGCATTAAAATGTAAAAAAGAAAGAAAAACAGCATAAAAACATTAAAATGCAAATGAAAAAGAGTAGAAACCTTTCTAAAGGAAATAAAAAGGGTCATGGTAGGGTCATATTGTAGCAGCAATAACAAGAAGTGTATGACTGAATGTTTGCTGTGTCTTGAGAAGAGACCAAAAAAGAAAGACTTATAGTTGAATGGTATGAACGATCAGTCTTTCTGCTCCTTGGTATTGCAACAAAGAGGAAGATCACACGGCCCTTGGTGACAACAAAGTCAGCTCCACTATTGCAAGTGAAACACCAAAAAGGAAACGTTTCCCACTGGCCTCAGGAAGAAAGAAAAAGAGCAAAAGCATGAGAGACACGAGGAGGGGCCAAAGAAAAAGAGGAGTCGAAACACCAGGGTACGCAGGCACTCTCCTCCACCTCACCTCACCTAAAATCAAAGAAAGAGGGGTAGGGGAGAGGTGCAGGAGAGAGACAGCGGGGTGGACGGGTAAGAGAGCCTTCACGGATGATTGCAGCCCAGTTTGAGCTGCTAAAGTGCAGACGTGAACTTCTTTCATCTCCCTTCAGGGTCACTGTCCATGGAGGGAAGGGTCCTGTCATCCTGCTCTCACTTCCCCACAGCAAGGCTTCCCAGCTCCTCAAGATTCCCACCTAACAGAGTCATGGCACCCTGTGAAAGCCCAGCGAACGCAGCGGGAGCAGCATCACCCCAAAGCTGAGAGCAGAACTACGGGCAGCAGAGAGTTAAGGCGTCACATGGCCTGTGGCAGGTTAGAAAGAGGCCTTTTTTTTGCTTTCACATGGAGGGAGACCATTAAGAAGTTCACTTTAGGACAAGTCAAAAGGGGTTGAGGGGGTCCACAGGCAAAAATGTGGAAAAATGGATGATTGGATGGAGCTCATGGAGTAAAAAGGAAAAGCAAAAGAAAAACTGGCTGTTTGGTGAACTCTTGAGACTACCACCCTCCAAAGTGGGGAAACCAAAAATGATTAAAGACAGACAGAATAAAGCAGGTGGAGATTTGGCAGGGGGGAAAGAGGCGGAGAATGGGTAAGACTGACCCCCAGTCTGTGTGGAGAGGCCGAGTGGAGCCTGGAGGCTCGTTAGAGGCAAGATCCTGAGGGCTCCTAATTGGGCCGGCCAGGGCCAGGCCGTCTGAGGGAGAGAGAGGGGAGTCAGTCTCAAGATCTGGTTTTGGAGAGGAGGAAGATGGAGGGGTGTGGGAGTTAATGGTGAAGGGGGCTTTCCAAGTCACATGAAAGTTTGTGGGGATGAATGTGCCATAATTAGATTAATAAGTAGCTTAATTTATCGCAGCAGAGGATATCAGCGGCTCCACATTAGAGGCAGGCCAGAAGATTAGCCTCGATCGGCGTTTCCAAAACACGATTAGCCCCCACGGCACAAAGACCAGGCTCTTTCACAGGTTCCTACCACAAGGGCTGGGATTAGAGAAACATGTTGAATAATCAGCAGTGCCCCTGCATGCTCCCCTCAAGTCTGCACCGCAGCCAGGGGTGTGGTGCAACCATTTGCCCCCTCCCTGTCCTGCCCACAACACTTATCAATTAGACTATTACAGGGCCAATTAAAGTCAAGAGCAGCCACACTAACACAGGTTTGCCTGTACCACCCAGCTTCAGATTCACACCCTCTGTTCACTTCATTCACCCACACCTGTCGATACATGAGCCATCCTTTAACAATATCAAGAAAACCAGTGTGTGGCCAGTATTCACCCAATGGAATTTGCCCATAAAGTCAAGCCCATCAATTAGCATCTTGGTGTGTGTACGGCCACTAAGTCATTTGGATATCCCAAGAGCCCCTGGGGACCCACAGCTTCATGGCTAATTGATTGTCCCTCCAATCTCCTCTAGAATGCCAATAAAGACCTCAGCATATGTTCGCTCCAGTCCCGGCCACCAGCCACATGCATCATGAATGCAGCGCTCTTTACTAAGCCTTAGATCCCTTGATCCTCTACATCCTCTACATCCGGACTCTTGTTTGAAAAAAAAGTGGTGGAAAAAAAAAATTGATGGGCCTTGAGCCAAGATCTTTGCGGAGTAGCCCATCTAGAGAGGTTGCAGCTGTTAGTCATCTCCTGATCGTGTACTCAAGCAACATCTCTTGGATTTGTCAAACAAGCAAACACCCGGGGCCCACAGGAACATATTTGTAAGAAGAGGACACTTGACCTGTCTTTATTTTTGTTTACCTGGACTGTTGAAGAATTGCAAGGGACATGGAGAGGAGAGGCATCTCAGGTGGGATATTTATCCCAAGCTAGATGGTGCACATTACACATTTCAGAACCACAGGAGCACATTTACAGCATCTAATGCCACTTCTGCTGTAGAAAAGCTCTTCTTCACATGGTTTAGACCTCTCAGAATCATGGCATTGTAATAAATATGCCAAATATCTAGCAGAATTTAATAGAGGCTGGTTTTGGCGACTACTGGTGCAGATCTTGGAGTGTGGACATCCCGTCATGAATATGGACCCTCTTCCCCAGAGCATGTTTATAAATCACTCAGTTGTCACCACCTTGTCAGGGAGACAAGTCCTATTTACCCTTGAAAAACCAGCAACTTTTACATTTCCCCGCTGCTGTGCCGCCTCTGCAGGCCAATTATCCTGTGTGACTATGCAGCGCCATGCATTGGTGATAATGTGAGCAGAGTCAACATGTCCTACAGACTGAGCTCGCTGGCAGGGGTTGGCCTCCGCAAGCTCCAGCCCACCCTGTCGCACAGGTCACTACAGCAGGGCTCACCTCTGTAAACTGGAGGAAGGCTATGGCTGGATCTGTGTGTGTGTGTGTGTGAGGTGTGTGTGTGTGAGGTGTGGAGATCTGAATGGACTTAACTCCACCAACACTGGAAACCAGTTATCATCATCATGCTTTCTAGAGCATGTGATGATAACTGGAGTACCGTCTCATGTGTATCTATGTGCAACAATATGAACAATTCTGAGGTAATAATACTTTACTTCAGTATTTCAGTTTTAAGTTACTTTATACTTCTACTTCCCTACATTTCAGATGGAAATATTGTACTGTTTAATATTTGACAGCTATAGTTACTAGTTACTTTAAAAGATTTCAGTTTTAAAAACATATATCATAAAATTTGTTGTATGCACTAAATTAAACAATATATAAAATTAGCTCCACCTCAACCAGCCACATTAACATTAACATAGCTTATACACAATTATAATCCACTAATAAATAATAATATAACACCAATAGGTGCCATTCTGCTGTATAATGAGTATGATGAAACTTTGATTAAAATCTTAATTTTGGACGCCGGACTTTTACATGTAATGTGGTATTTTTATATGACAATATTGCTACTTTTACTTAAGTTAAATATCTCAGTATAATCTCATAACACAATCTCACAATCATAACACAACATTTACAGTGTGTTGTATGATTTCTAATATCAATCTTATGTGGAATTGTATTATTTTTAACTTTACCAGAACGTCCAAGCAATTGGCATACTGAAATTGGAATATAAATAATTGAAAGTATGTAGATCTTGTGTTTTTGTCTTTGCAATTACATTTTTGTAAATAAGTCTAAAGTGCACTCTAGTGTCAGCAGTTTCTTATCTTCTATCATTCCTTAACTAAACCTTTAATACTTCCAAGCTCTTTATTCCACACTATTATATGAATTATGCTTAAAGCAGAAATCAAGCTTAGTTTGACTTTTTAAATTGGCACCTTGACCTTTGAAATCCTCCTGTGGCATCAGATTGTCAATTTAAAGGGATGGCAGGAGGAGAGGACTTACCTGCACCTGAGTGAAAGGTAAAAAGCAGCTATGGAGAGAAAGTCACCTTTTTGAAACATTGCCAGTAACTTTTAAATCCTACTTTAAGTGTGACTGAAAAGGGTAAAAAGGAAGGATTAGGTTGCTATCTACAAGTTAGCATTGATAATGTACCAGGCTCTGGTTGCCCATGGTTGCCAGCTTCACCAGTCGTCAGCCAGCTCTCTCCAAACCCTCACCCCAGCATCACGGCCCAGCACTCTCTCTCTCCACTCTGCTTGTTAGATAGCAGCTGTTACACTCTTTCCTGGTGAAGCAATGTCAGTTGCTGAACAAACGAGGGAAAAACAAACAAACCCCGGGCTTGATCAGGCCATGTGCCGTGCGCGGCGTGTTGCACGGCGTGTTGCGCACCCTGCTCCGCTCCGCTAGCTACCCCGGCAGCTAGCCTTCGCCATGCACCAAATTAGAAAGCTTCGCCATCAGGCAGACAGCTGGCAGCCTTCCCCCGGGAATGCCAATTAAGTTTGTAAATCATTTAGACAACAAAACTGTACACGAGAAAAAACATCCCATAGAGACGGACGTCCCCACAACTCCCAACAGTCCTCACCATGACCTCCGCTGCCACCCCCCCATCTGCAGCAGCCTCAGGAAACACCACCTCGAGCATACACGAGCCCGAGAGATCAGCAAATATGCTCAGAGAAATACATGAATACCAAATCAAAAGCCATTGATTTTGTCATGCTAATGTGTTGTTATAGCAAATTAAGATATGATGTTTTATTAATAAGTTGGCGCCTACTCCATCAGATAAAGACTAGGCAGCACAGTCTCCTCCTAAACAGTCACATATTAGTCGACAGCTCCAGTGCATCGTGGTTCTGATCACTTATTTTGACAGGAGAATCAGAGGAAGGTAGGAAGGTACTGAATCTGCCATTGTTGTCTTCTAATGCCACACACAGTGTTGAAACAAACTATACCACAGAGGACAGCTTCAAACTTTAACTCCTGATCAAGTGTCCAAAATGGTAACCTGAGTTTTTGGCCTTGGGGGGAAATAAAGCTTGGGAGGGATTAGAATAATACCTAAGTAGCTTTCTGAAAATTGAACCCTTGAGTAGGAAAGGAATACGGTGGCCTTAAGGCAAGAGTGTGACCCACGCTCTCCCGCTGAACGCTCCGCGCTCAGACTTGTTGTTTGTTCACCCAGGCAGCCCACTCCACAGTTGTTTCAGTGTGACACACCAGGATGTGACAGACAGAGTGACAGCGTGAGTAACTAATTGAGACGGGATGCAAAAAAAATATCCTCTGAGCTTTAAGTAAATGGAAGTGGGAGAATGCCCTCGTCTCCCAGCACCCCCCACCCCTCTGCAACACACACACACACACACACACACACACACACACACACACACACACACACACACACACAGAGCGCTATCCCTGCTCAGGGCATCTCTATGATTGTTAATTAGCTGAGCAATGATTAATACGGAAGCTAAATTAAGTTATTTCATGTAATCGGTGTTTCCTTTGAAAGATCATTCATTATGTCAATAAAACTCTGAATTCCTTTAAGACAACATTGTTACAGCGGGAGTGGAGAGGTGACGGAGCTGAAAGACCGAAAATGAAGAAACGCAGCTATGAAGAATGTAGTCTGCAAATTACTGAGTTCCCCACACAGGCCCAATTTATTCATTCATGACAGAGATTTTCTTTCATCTCTTTCATTTGAACCAAAATGCCCTTCTTCACAGTTCCTCTCTGACTAACACTGATTCATAAATGTTCACACAAGTAAAGTACTCTGAGTATTTGCAGCTCCAGTACATCCCATGTGTTTGGCATTTTTTGGTTGTTCGTGAATTGACATTAAGGCAAACATTTAAACAAACTAAACAACATTTTGATACAAAATCGGGCATGAAAAAATCACTACTTTAGCAGTGTCCTACAGTTAGCATCCAGAAATATGATAAAGCTCGTCGTGACAAAAAGAAACAATCCAAACTTAAGTTAATGCAACATTGATTTGAACTGACTTACCATACCAGATATATGTTGTAGCACACGTACCACAGATCATGTTTACTTTAGTGTCGTCATTTTTTCCTGCCTTCCAAGCGTTGGTTGGCATTTCTGTGAAGCCAGAAAATAAATTTGAGGAGGCCATAAACTAGTTGGGAAACACGTTACATTAATCACTTCTGCTTTTACTTGTCAGAGTTACATCATTGTTCATGTTCATGCAGACTTTACAAATCAATTTTCACTCATTACTGTGTTATTAAACAATGATAATGTAACTCAGACAACATTAAAGGCATTAAAGGTTTTCATTTCATATTGAAATGACTGTAAACTGTGGCTGCATGGGAGGCAAGAAAAACACTGAAAACTAAAACTGTACAACATGTGTGATGTAGTAGACACATCTGCAGGAAATTGGCTGCAACGTTATTTTAAGGTGAAGAGAATGTGGGCTGCTAAGAACAATTTAGAGCAGCATTGTTTTTTGTCTTTTTGCCAGTTGGGGGCAGTGGAACAAGCTGTAAACACAACACTGACACATCATGAAGCTGGTATGAAGAACAAGCTAGCAAACAGTGGCCTATTTACAGCATCAGACATGGAGCAACATTAGCAGTCATTTGTCGTGTTTCTGGCCACTTGATGAACGTGCGTCATATTCTCTCTGCTTTTAGCTCTGTTACCGACTCCTGAGAAAAATATCTGAATCTTTAGAAGCTAAATGCTCCACTATGTTCACCAGCTAGTCGTCAGCTGTGTCTGCCTGAGCCTTTTCACTTGAAAACAGCTGCAGAAAATGATGCTGTTAGTGCGGTGAGAGTGAACCAAAACAGTAAAGTTCTGGGCTTTAAAACCAAAACAATGAGCTGAAAGACGCGTAGACGCTCCGTAGTGCTGCAGAGTTGGGTGGGTTGCTTACTACAAGCAAGAGCGTAGAAAGAACTTTCACTAAAAATACATATCAAAGAACTCGGGCGGATTTTACCAGCTTTGTTTTCCATCACTAATGGCTCTTTCTCCTTTAAGGTGTGATTGGCAACAAGAAAACTCCCCAGCTGCTGTACCACACCATTAAAAAGTATGAAAAGAACCGTCTTCTTCCTTTGACCAGTAAACCTTTCCTGTGCTCACAATATCACCTTCCTGACATGGAATGTACCAATTGCATTTAGGCTTGCTGCCTCTGTATTAATGAAGAAAGTACATGATGGGTGGAGCAGAGCATTGGTCACTGGAGGCAGCGCAGCACAAAGACTCAAAATCTAACTTTCCAGTGTTTCAGCTCTCTAAATCAAGAGCAGCAATCAGTAGATTAAACCGTTGCCATTGTCAACGTCTCTGTGCCTGATTTTCTCCTCCTCTCCCTCATCGTCGCTGCTATCAGATGACCTCTCTCTTCCACGGATGGCACAAGAGCAGACACTGACAGCTTCATAATTCTCCTGACAAACAGCTCAGTAAATGATCACTTCTCGACTATGTTAACTGCCAGAGTGGATGTAAAGCACTCAGACCCAGGAATGAAGCCAGAATTTAATTTCAGCAGACTGCGTGCTCCATCTAGATATACTTTTATTAAGAAATGAAAGCTGGTCATTTTAGATACAAGCAGCGTAAACGCACAGACGGCTAATGGAGTTCCATTTTAGAGAGGCCTTTTCCTTTTTGGGGCTTTTAAAATCTAATCTCGGCCTATTGTCAGGATGGTCAGAGTGTCTAATCACCCTTAACCTTGCGTCAGTGCCATAACCCCCTTCTTTTTCCTTGCCCTCCAACAATTTAAACATCATTTTAACATAATAACGGGACTTTTAGCATCCTCGTGACTGCACCTTCTACCAGAATCACCACAACTAATGGGATCTAATCTATATAATAAGGGACATTAATATATATGCAAATCAGCTGAAGCTACATCTCTGGGGGGGGGGGGGGGGGTAGACTGACTTGGCATACACTTGTATCATTTCTGTCACATGTGTCACTTAGCTGTTAATTACTGTTAACATTCCTAAAATGCAAATATGTAGTTCTGCAAATACCGCAGCACATGTATCCTTAAGTAATAATGTTCCAGGAAGAAAAAGACCCCCTTCCCCCCTTGAAGGTCCAGCAGTGGGGGGGTGGGGGGGGGTTGAGGCATTGGGGGTTGAGGGCTTCAGGTCGGCTGTTCAAAGCCACTCTGTGCATTGTTGGGTAGTAGGGGATTAGGTCTCTCCAGGCTGCAGAATTTGCTTTCTAATTAAAAGGGATAAGATGTAGAAAAATAGTGAGGGGCATTACTACTGTAGAAAAGAAGGGGGTTGGAAAGGAGAAATGCTGAAAAGAGGGGATAGAAGTTTGTAGTGTCACCACTGGTGTTTGATCACAAGACTAAGCAAGAGTTACCAACCTCTTGTTCTGACTCTCACTGCCCATTTTTTATCCTCTGTGCTCTCCATCTCATTACCTCGCCACACACTTTGAACCTCAAAACAAAGACAAAACAGTTATTTTTCCTTTTCACTTTAACTATTGTTATGTGATGGTGGTAAACGTGCATTAATGTTAGAAGACAGGCTGCAGAAAGTAGAGTGGCCTGTAGTTTCTGTGCCAATTTCTTTTTTCATAACATTTAAAACCTTACGCAGTAGACTTAAACATCACTCCGTACATTATCCTGTTAGTTACTGTAAGAAATACAGAGAAAGAGCAACTGACTACAGCACTTATGGTGGAGAGTTAGATAAGAAGATTGACGCTGCTCTTATATGTGTCTGTAAAATCTTAGGCTACAGCCAGCAGCCAGTTAGCTTAGCTTAGCACCTATCAGCACCTCTAAAGCTCACTAACTAACATGCTATATCTTTGTGACTGTTTCTTTAATCAGAATAAAAACTGAAATGTAAAAACAATAATCCGCCATTTTACAGCGGGTTATGCTCCCAGCCAAGAAATTGTGCAGATAACCTCCCGTAAAAACCGCAACTCGTTGTTTTAACGCTTCGACTTTTGTTCAGATTAAACGAATGAGACATAGTGTGTTAATGTAGAGATGCTGGTAGGCAGATTTTGTCACCTTTGGACAGTCGCAGGTCGTTTCCCCTGTTTCCAGTCCTTTATGCTACACTATGCTAACCTGCTGCTGACTGTAGTTTCACTACATTTATGTGACCACTATAGTTGGTTTTCTGAATACACTTGAACATACACGACCTAACCTCCACCTCAAACCACTACAACAGTAAAATGCCACTTTTGTGCCATTTTTTACATTTTCTAATAATATTTTTGCAATTTTGGATGTAGGCCTTTTACTTGTAATGGAGTATTTTTACAGTGTGGTATTGCTACTTACTTAAGTAAAAGACCTGAATACTTCACCGCTGATAAAAATAAGACAAGATCAATGATGAGGAGTATTGGGTTGAAGTGTTAAGGATCTCCAGAATATTGAAACACTTCATTTGAGCCACTTAACTGTATTATACTGGACCCAGGGGGCTGCTCTGTGACCCAGCATGTGTTTTTATTTAACCCTTTATTCCAGCGTCCATCCGTCCTTCAGTCAGCAGGCTGCTGTTTTGTTACCTTGTCCGCCAGCAGGGGTCCAGCTCTCCCCAGGCACCTTACAAATGAAGCCTGAGTTTTAAGCACACACACAGAGGATTGCTTATTTTCCCCTGAGCCCCGGGAGGTTAACGACCTGCCAACGACATGCCAGTGGAGTACAAGACCTCCGCCTCACTCCCCTCCTCCCTTGGCCAAGCCCCTTACCAGCACACATGCACTGGAGTTTTGTGGTTGTTCTGCACCAGCACAAACCCATCTAAAACCTTCAAGCCCTGGAAATTCCATCTCAAACAGAGCTCATTTCTTGGTAGTGTCTGGTAGCAGCAGCACCCCCCACCACCACCACCATCACCACCACTACCTCCTCTATTTTTACCAAGCTCCATGAAGCTCTCACCTTTTACTCCCAGGCAATCCGATCCTATTTGGAGTGTGTGACGAGGGCCATTCTCCATCACCTCACTGATCAAGAGCCCCCCTGTAAAGTGGGCCCAGGGATGAGCAGGTAGAGATTTGGGGAGAAGAGGGAGTGGGGCATGTAGTGAAAGAATCTGCAGTGAGCCAAGGAGAAGATTAAACGGCAGCTAACCGTCAGTACTGCTCTAGCCACCCCCCCCCCCCTTCCTTCAACACTCCCTTCTACTTCACTGGTGTCCTGAGGGGGAGTACCAGGGGGAGGGAGGGGAGGAAGAAAGCAAGGGGAGGCCAGTGGCACAGTGGTGGCTGAGCCATCTTGTCATCATAGCAGGACAAGCACATTCAACCGTGTCCTCTGTACCCTCCCATCTTATTCCAGACACTGTATTGCCCTCTGCTGAAATCCATCAAAACCCCTCTCTCGGCCCCTGCCCCTGCCACCCCCCCTCTTGTTGGAAGAGTGCTCTCCACTGGTGTCTTTTCTTTTTTAAAGGGCAGAGATGAGTCCTGGGCTCTGCAGTCTTTCCAGGCGTCCAAATTAATTTGCGTCTGGGCAGCAACATAAGCAGCACGGGGCTATTTGATGAGAGTGTAGGGCAATGACATGCACTGGCAGTCACGCCTTGATCTCTTGCTTTCTTTCCTTGTCACTTTCAACCTCACCTTAGTGCCAGACTCATGCCAGCCTCGTCCACATGGGTGGCACATAGACCAAACCTTGTGTTTCTAAGAGGGGTAATAACTGGAGCGGCCGAGAACATACTTCAAATCTCTGCTCAAGTGTTTGTGGTTTTCTGTGCAAGTATCAAATATCCTTCTTAATGCAATCTTAAATTACCAAACCACTAAAACCACCAGCGCCCCCCCCCCCCCAATAAAAACCCACACCAATCATAAACTGTATTGTCCTAACAGCGAATAAAATGAGGATGTACTGCAGTGAGCAATTTCTGAAAATCCCCCTGCTAATTTTCTGATCAATACCTCAAGAACAGATCAGTTTCATAATAATAAACACACTAAGGACATCTACAAAACAGCATTCCTTTAGTTTGATAAATGGATGTCAAAGTGAACTTAATGCAATTTGACATGCATTTGAAGTTGTGATCCAAAAAGGGGACCACAGTTAATGCCTAATTAGCGTCCCTAAATAATAAAGCAACTTAGACTAATAATTATTGCATGTACCCATTCTACCAGTTGCACTGACAATTAACCTTTCTCAACTGGTGATTCACAATTTGAGTAAATCCTGTTATCAGCAAATATAACACATGGCATACACACACATCCGCGTTTCAAACACCACTCAAGGAAATCTAGGCAGTGTTTACGGTCGGAAAGCAGAACAACAAAACAAACAGCAGATATCCACTTTCAGTAAACACCACCCAACCACTTATACAGTATCTTCCCAGTGGCTTAGAGTGGGTGGGGAATCAACTTTAGGTGGCTGCTGTGGATGTCATTGAACTACTTGTGTTTACGCAGGCTTAATATTGCCACGACAAGGTCTCTTTAAACACACAACGAATGCTTCAGAATGTATCAGGTCAATTCTGTTTTAGAAATGCCTGGCGTTGCTGTCAAGAAATTGACAATTCAAATTTTAGAGCCTAAAGAGAGGTGGAGGAATTGACGCAATATGGAGCAGTGGTGGAGAACCTCACAAAAGAAAGTGTGGTGGTCTCTGCTGCTGACCACTGTTCCAATAACAAATGCAGTCCAAGTCTCTGATATTAGATCACTGGAGCCAAAAACACGATTACCCACAGACAAAATAAAGGTGAAGAGACTCAGGATTGAGCATTCTCCCAAAATGTCTCTCCCTCATCCCAATTTGGCAGCACTTGGCTTGTTGCCCACTCACATTGTGTGGACGGCCCTGCCACTGTTGCCATGGGGATGTGTGGACCTGCGCAGGCCCTGAAGGCAGAATGGCCTGGTGGTGAGGTGGGGGTTATCATCAGCAGCAGACTCCGCTGGGCCCCCATCCAGAGGCCTGGGTGCAGGAGTAGCTGTGAGGCAGCATAGGCACCCCCCCCCACCACCCACCCACCCCCCGCCCCCCCTTCCCTCCCTCCATCTCTGCAGGGCTGGTGGATGCTGCCGCTGTTTCAAACCCAGCAGAGGCTCCGAGATGGGACTCAGTAGTGTAGGGCTCCGGCCTGTCCACTGGGGGTCGGCTGCCTGACTCCCGTAAGCCTGGGCCAGACGGGGTGGGCTGGGGTGGGAAGGGGCCAGGCGAGGCGAGCTGGACTGTGGCCCAGTGCGGTGACTGCCTGTCTGCCCAGGCGCTGGGCCACGCTGCCACTCCTCCCTGGGCTCGTGCCCCTGCACTTGGATTTCAAAGGGATGTGACAGGGGGACTGGCTCTCCCTCTCCATTGCAGGATCCCTGCCCCACCAACTTCTCCAAGCCCCCCCTCAAACAGCTTTCAGGCCCCCACTCTCTCCCAGCCCCCAAATGCCCCTCCAACAGCTTTTCTGTTTCAGCCATGAACCCAGGCTCCCTCTCACACTGTGCCATTCCCACCACTGCTGCCTCACATTTGGGAGGAGAAGGGGGAGGTTGTGCTGCTACACTGCACCCATCTGCCCCATGTCTTTCCATGCTGTGGACCATGATGCTGCAGCATGGCTCTCTGGGCGCCGTAAAGACTTTGGCAAGTACACTGGGCCTTCAAGCACCCCTCCCTTTGTACTCTCCCTGTCCGCCACATGCACACAGTGATGCACACCATCTGATTTAAAATGTACTTACACAAAAACTAGTGCATGTGATCATGCTCATGTGTTGGAGAGACAGATGGTGGTTAATACAGATGGATGATTTACACCGAAACTGTAAAACAATAGTGTGTTTAAAGTCTTTACTTCAAGCTACCTCAGTTACGCCCACTGAACGCCAAGCCATCTGAGAAAGATCTGAGTCAGATGCGGTGCCACTGTGTCTGTGTGGCAACCGGCTCATTCAGCAACTGGCCCATCATCAGTAAGCATCCTACAAAACCAAAATGACACTGACAGGCTGCGTTTCAATTGGCTGAGATCTCCTTTTCTCCCTCTCCCTCTCTCTCCATCTATCTAGGTTTCTCTCTTCATCGCTCCCCGCATGGCATTTCTCTGGCAGGTCCTCCAGTGAAATTCCTCCCCTCCTGGTCTCGGCATTCCCGCGGCCAGCCTCCCTGCCTGGGCAGAGCGGAGTGGCTGGGGTTGGGTGGGATGGCGCTCCCCCCGAGCTGGTCCCAAGCTACGGCTACAACTCCAGCCCACAACACATTCCTCCAGCCACTGACCAGTCCCCCCAGCAACCAGGAGAGAGGTGAAGAGAGGAGGCTTAGTGGAGGTTTGTTTTATATTATCTGTTGGGGTTCGACTTGGGCAAAATACTGGTAAAAAAAAATGTCCATCAGGAAAACACTTTTAATCGTCATCATGTTCTGATCACTTTTGTGACTAGCTCATCTTGAGTGATCAATTTTTTTATATTTTCTCTACAAAAGGTTCAGTTCAATGAAAAGCTTCCTGAACAAGGTACAAATGGAAATCTGATGTTTCTCAGTATGTCAACAGACTGCACTCCGCTCCACATCTCAGTCCTTCAGAGATGGGATGGGGTCTGTCAGTCCAAAGTTGCTCCTGGACAGCTCAAGTAGCAGTAGGACAGGAGCCGGACGGTCCCCTCCTCCGCTCCCTCCTACTTCTCCCCCAAGCCGAGCCAGGCGCTGTGTTTACTCTCCTAATTACAGGGGAGGGGCCGGCTGACAGGCGAGCCATCACAGATTCCCCACAGGCCTGGGGCTGGGAACGCTACAAACACCCGCCGCTGTCTCCCAAATGTGACGGCAATGTCCAACTGTCACGGGGGAGCCTTCACTGGCAAAACCCAAGGGCCCAAAGAGAGATATTAAAGACATGAGAGGAATTGGCAGAGTTGGCACTAACAGGGGGTACGCTTGAGAAGTCGAAGTGGGGAGCTGGGGGCATCGCCAAAGTGTCATTCAAAGCAAAGTGGGGTTTGGACAGGGCACAAACACTGATTTACACACACACACACACACACACACGCGCACACACACCATTGCTCTCGCTCTTATCGAACTAAGGCGGGAGAGTTTCATGCACCAGACAAGAAATCCAAGCAGTGGAGCCACCAAACCATGTGATGGACGATGTTCGTAAAGAAAGTTAATCCAGTGGATAACATTATTCACTCCTTCTGGACTATCTAAAACACCAGGCTGCGTTGTGACTCTCTCTGCTATTTCAATAAAGCACCTGGCAAAAAAACTATTTGAGGGTTTTGCAAACACCACACCACTCATTTTCCCACTCAAAAATATGTTTTGCTTATTGTTTTTTCACTTGGATGTTTCACCTTCACTGAGCAGAGTGACGTATGTGCAGTTTGACACTAGAAAGCTGAGGAAACGTTTCTCTGTGCTCACTGGTAGGACTAGAAGGCTAGCATGGTCCACGATGCAGCTTACACAAGTGTGATGTGAAAACCTGAAACCTCCAGTGCAAAAACACTGTGAATGGACTTTTCAGTGAAGTAGGAGACATCTTATGTTCATCAGTTCAACTTTTGAAATTGACAACATCTGCATATTCAGAGATTCTGGATATTTCAATGCGGGAGAAGGAGTGGATGTAATTTTAACAATTTATAACGAGGAAATTGAACTTTTTTTGAGGAAACATCACATCATTATTATTCAAAGCTGAGTATTATATATGTTGTATAACATGTCTGGATGGGGAGCTTTAAAATTGAACTCATTAGACCTTCATATTATCTAATACTTTGCAACAAGTGGAAATGATACAGCTGCACAGTTTTCTACTTAACTCTATTAATGCAAAGTATGACGCACTTCACAAGGCGCATGATAAGAGACAAGAAAGCAGCTTATTAATCTATGACTGTGGCTTTGATAAAATATACAGAGTTTAATAAACTGTACCTACAGTATGTGTGTGTGTGTATGTGTGTGTGTGTGTGTGTGTGTGTGTGTGTGTGTACACTAACCCTCCTCTCAGGGAGGTATAATCCACTAGAAGTTGTAATGCTCCGGTGCTGTTGGGGGGTCTGAGAGAATCCCTCTGGAAGCTCGGTGGCTGACCCTATCACATATTCAGGTCAAATAAACAAAACAGTGTTGAGAGAAAGGTTAAAATCGTCTCCTCGCCGGCTCTCCCAACCAGCGGCCGAGATCGTCCCGCTCCCTGCCGGCAACACACACCTCACCCCCGAGAGGCAAGACAAGAAAACCATTTGATAAATCATGAATAGTCACAGTTGTGCAAGTGCTGTGACCATTTCTAAAATTTATTATGGGGATTACACACAAAATCACACAATGTAACATTTTCAAATGTGTTATGAATGCCTCCCAGAATCCAATTCAAATCCTAGGTTACCAAATAAGCCTGAACAAATCCCCCACATTGAGTTCTTCCTCCTTTGAAGACTTGAGAGGTCCGGTCTGCAGGGCAGGTTTTACCACGCCATGCAGACACCTCAGCACACAGAGGTGAAGCCTACTGACGGAGAGGTGGAGAGAGAGAGCCAGAGAGCAGGGTGGTGGTTGGACAGTGATTGTCTTTATTTGCAAATTATCTTTTGACTTCCAAGATGGTGTGGAGGCAGAGAAGAAACAGGAATATGGTAATAAATTAACTTTGTTTAATTCTTCAGCTATGATACCAAAATATAGCATCAAGTAAGAGTTATATCAAGTTGTAAAATGAGGACATTTAATATAAAAAAAACAGTCACTTTGAAGAGGACTATCCAGATTGTGTGAAGACGAGCTCTTTTACACAGTTTAACCTTGAGGCAGCAGAGTCTTCTCCCGTCTTATGTTTGTCCTTGTTGGGTTTTTTTTCACCAGTCTTGACTTTGCCTCCTCATTGATGATCTGAAGGCGAGTGTGTTTAATTGCATCCGTTTGTTTGTTGGCGAACTCCTGCACAAACACAACACAAACAATTATGGCACTAATTAAAAGGCATGTCATATTAATGGAAAGAGCAAACTTGGCAAACACACACACACACACACACAGCCGCGGCATTATCGAGGCACCACATTTGAAATTCACGGAGAGAAAATGTGTGTGGAAAAATAAACCCGTAATTTTATGATCAGCAACACCTTTTCATTACAGAAGCACAAGCCCTTAAAAACTAGAATACAGACTCATTCAACAGCATAAGCATTTCCTGTAATCATTTTAAGCAGAACTTTGAACCAAAACTAAATTTGTAGCATTGTGAATAATTGTGGAGATAAAATCCCAGATGCAGAGAGCTGCCTGGTGGATCTGCCTGTGTGCCTCTGTGTCAGTAAACTCTTCCCCAAACTGACACTGAATGGGGTTTGTCCCCCTTTAATCCCTGGGGAGGAGACTGAATGTGTTTTGATGACCTCTAGGGTCAGTTACATGTTACATTACACAAAGGTTTAGCTCCTTTGTGATAAGGGGACAGCGTGGGGAAAGCCCTCAGTTTAGACACCTTGCTCACTACGCAGTGCACCTTTTTTTTTTTTTTTGCAAAGCAGCAGCAGCAGCAGCAGCAACATATCCATCAAACCTGCCAGGCTAATTAAAATACAGCTTGTGATTATCCTACTTCAGCTCATCTCTCTCTCTCTCTCCTCTCTTTCTGTCACCCACACACTCACACACCGTATCTACAGTAATTACCTTCTATATCCAGGTTAAAAAAAGGACTGGAACATCAGTGGTTTTATCAGCTTTGCTTAGTGATATACATATACATGACCTTAAATAAATTAATAAACTATTTAAAAAAAGAACATTATTACTACATTTATATGACAGCTTCAATTTTTCAGTCAAAATAACGACTGAGATGTACGATTCTGTAAACTGAGATTAGATTAAAAGTGGTTGCCAGTAGTTCAGCTCTAAAGAATGTTTTTCATCTAATAATAATAACTTTTTGTGTTTAATAACAAAAAAGAAAATGAGGGGAAAATATAGCCAAGGTTGATAAAAGTAACTCCAAAGTAAATTCTTGTTTTATAATCAAAAGGTACTATAGACTTAGATCCCCAATGCAGAGGGAAAAGCTTTTCTTGACATTAAAGACTATCAGCATTTCTATATGAATTGGATTTATTGGATTTTATTCCCCTTTTTTTCTGGCTCTTTTTTTTTAAAGCTCAGAATGAATTCCACCAACACATTCCTCATCTTCAGCCATGCGAATATCAAACAAGGAGGGAAGGAGGCAGAGGAGAGGAGAGGAAAGCTGCCTATAGTAAGAAGATGTATATACTTGTGGTAAATACGCAGCTTTAAATTCAAACAACTCACAATCATTTTGTACAAAAAACAACAACAATTAAAACCTTGGGCTGCTGTGTTTTTATTTGTTCTATTTAATGTTAAAACCACACATTTACCCATTCTGTAATTTGTTGATTATTTCTTTTAATGCCTGGATAAGGAGCAGAGCAGGGGGAGAACGGGGCTGCCTGCAATAATTAACATTTTTCTTTTTAAGGCCATCAAACAAAGGTCAAACACCCAGGCCTGTCCAATGTATTAGTACAGATGTATAGGCTTCGCATTAACTGGTAGAAATCACAGGTTGGAGCAGGCCTGGTGATATCCTCACCCTCAGGTTGAGTGTAGCTGAGGCGGAGATAAAAGCCGTCGTCGTCAATTAGCCGGGAGTCAGTGGGAGCGCTGCTCGCCAGAGGCGTTTAACTCCTTCTCCCTTTAAACGTCCTTTTAAGATACAAAGTCCCTGCGGAGGGCCTGGCTTTACAGTTTAATAAATTATTTAGCAATTTAAACGGTGAGATCCAGCAGATAAACAGCATCACGCGTCATGATTTTCCACGCAGCAGTTTGAAAGTCTCGCGTTAGGGTGCATTACCATGCAGCTGTTAAATATGAGGAAATATTTGCATATTCTTAAAAATCTAATTTTTAGCTGCAAGCTGATTATTCCTTATGTTGCACTGAGAGACTTTAAAAGTTCGCCTTGTGGGCTGGACGTGTTAAGGCGTGAGAGTAAAAGAATACAGAACATTTTTAAAAGGAGCTGTAAGTCTCTGTTAATTTAAGCTTTACATGCTGCGCAAAACATGATGCTTTTTGGCTGGAGTCTGGTGGAGTCTGTTGTAGTAAAAATGTGGGAAGGCTAAACCGTGACCTTTGTGATGGTCATAAAGCAAACATAATTAAAAATACACTAACCAAGAATTAATCTTTACTCCAGTCTGAAGCGATACCCTCTATGATACATGACACACAAAAATAAATCAAAATAAACAGGTGAGTTTATGTGATTTTACTCCACTTTTCCTTTCCATTAGATGACAAAATATGTGTTTTATCCGGCAGTAAAAACATAAATAAACATAAAAAATAAACAGGGATACCTGAATGTGCTGCAGGTCCTCTCCTCCAAACGGGCTGACTCACAGCAAAACTTTTCCTCTGCTGAGATCAAATCTCACGTTTGGTCGTTAAAAGAAATCCAGGGTTATGATCCATTCAGCCGCTCCCTTTGATCGAAATCTGTCAAAAGAGTTGTCACTGAGTTTTGAGTAAAGTTGATATAGTGTACCAGTTTGTGTGAGGCTGCAGCTCGGAGTGAAAACCAGTTCCCCCAGCAGCTGTCACTGCACCTTTGACTCTGGCCTTTCCACACGAGCCACAGAGAGAGGCAAACGACGATTCATAAAACCCACGGTCTGCCTGTGTTTATAAATCTAAATCAATATTCAAATCTGTTTGAAGTGAGCGGGTGTGTCCGTGCAAGCGCGCAGTGTGTGTGACTATGTGTGTGTGTGTGTGTGTGTGTGTGTGTGTGTATGTGTGTGTGTGTGTGTGTGTAGGTGTTCCACAAAGCCTCTTAAGATGATACATTTACCAAGCCGTGACAAAAACCCTCGGCATATTATTTTGAGATGGGCACGCAGGTTCAAAATTCAAGTGACATAGAGGAGGCTTATTTGTCCCGTGCAGCGTGTAGGTCCTCCAGTGAATATGAAATAAGAGGAATCCTGGACTATTATATCAACAACATCAAATAAAAAATAACGACACCATACTGTTATTAGGCTATCATCATCATTATTATTATTATTATTATTATTATTACATGGTTTCACAACACAAAACTTTCCTGTAAATCAAATCTAAAATAAAACAGGCCTACCTTCAGATTTGTCGTTTATCTTATTTCCCATCTTCCTCTCGGAGAAACCGTTTCAAGTGAAATAAAAGTCGCCTCCACCTGCACAGCCGGCCTGTATCTGGCTTTTCTTCCCCCTGTCATGTGTCCTCATCTCTGGGTGTCTGCTCTCTGCAGGCTCCGGTGCCCGAGAGTCCTCGGCTGCTCGGTGTCTCTCGGTGGGAACCCCCCTGTAAATATTCTGGGTGTATTTTGGTGCAGGCCTGTACGAGGCTGATGGGAGCAGACTGGCTGGCTCTGTGGACGGGAGGACAGTTTTAAGAAAATAAGTCGCTCTAAATCCCCTTTTTTTGCGACGCGCTGGAATGTGAGAGGACGGTGCAGCCTTCACATGGAGAGCCCTGCTTCAGATTTTTTCCCCCTCTGTCTTTTTGTCACAGATTTATTTTTATTTCAATTTTGTCAACCTTTCATACAGCATACAGATTTATAAACACTAGAAGCTCACGTTTTTTCCCCCTCATAGAGTCTGTGTTAAGATGCTTTAATATTCCTCGAGTGTCTGGAACTTTTTAAACCTAATGATTTTAAAAACAGAAATAACATTTTTGGATGACTTTTATACGCACTCAATGAAGATAAGTGATGCACTGGAAAATAATTGTATTAAGTATGAGTATGTATTCACACTGTACATAAATATTTTCAGAAAACTCTTTATTTCCGCATATATTTCCCCTCCTCACCCACCAGTCTTCATGTAACTTTCCTCAGTTTAACGCATCCACTGGATAACAGCGATGTCAAATATAAAATGTAATTTCAAAAAAAAGGTGACTAAAGTGACTTTTCCTCGGTTTAAACTCCACTTCTCGTCATCCAAAAGGCATATACCGTTTATTTATTATCAATGCACCCTCTCTGCGGTGGGATGGGGATGTTGTCAGTCGCCCTCTCGCTGCCATTGGCTGAGGACTGTGCGTCAAAAAAAAGTAGCTGGAGACATTTGTTTCCCAGAAAGAAAAAAAAAAGGAAAAAAAAAACCCTCATCCTCCCCACCGGTGTGAGAGACGGAGACAGAGACAGACCTCAGCTCAGTCCTGCGGCTCCCATTGGCTGGCAGTTTGTACAAAATCCAACTCAAACCACTTCACTCACAACACACCAACAAATCCTAAAGGCGTACATGCAGCCTCCTCCATCACTCCGCCGCCGCACCGCTTCTAAACCCGATGCCGGCGCTCAACGTTGAACTTTTATCCGCACTGTGTTTCTGCCTCTGAAGACGGCTGCTCCTGCTTCTTCTTCTGCTTTTGGTTGGTTTTGTGTTTTTTTATCCGCCAGGACGTCGTTTATCTGCGCTGAGTTTTATTATTTCTCCTGGAGGAAACCGAGCAGACAAAGAACTTTACAGTCGTCGATACCAGGGTAAGTTCAACTTTTATTACTATTATTAATAATATAATTTATACCATCTTTACTAGTATTATTTTTATCATTATTATTATTATTATTATTATTATTATTATCATTATTAGCCTATATTGAAATAAGGAGTCGCGGTGGAGTCAAAGTAAAAAATAATTAGAAGCTGCAGGAAACCCCACCTGTTATAAAACCACATTTAAAAGGCTTACACAATCATTTTCTTTCAAAGAGGGAATACAACGTTTACAGATTGGTGCTGGTGCTAAAATAAAACCCACTGAGACTCTGGAAGAAATGCCAGAGAGAAGGCTTCAGGCGGTTTAGTGGCATCAAACTGCAGATGAAGGCTGAACCCTCTCAAACTCAGCCTGTTATTTATTTAGCAGAGTACAGAGACAGTCAAGTGTGTGTGAACAGCAATCTGAACGACGTAAATGATGTAAATGCACGCAGAGCGTCCGATAATTACAGCAGCAAGCTGATGGGAGTTACGTTATGATGGTCTCTGCTAATGGAAACACAGATTCAAAGGTAAATTAAAGCTGTTCCGATGTCAGATTTTTCGTTATTGTATGATTCGTGGAGGTCATGTTTTACAAATCTCACACTCTCGCTGACTGACGCTCTCACCGAGGACACCGAGTCCACATTCAGTGAGTGAAGTTTCCACTCGAAACGAAGCTCTCATTTATTCCATAATGCACACTGAGTCCTCGCCATACATTTACAGACGGAAATAATGCGACAGGAAGGATAACTGTGGAGGGGCGAGGCTGAAAGAGAAAGAACATTTAGGCCTTCTGTTGAAAAAAAATGTGTCGGGGCCTTTTCTGCCTCCAGAGATGAATAATGCAGAGGACAATAAACCAGCACGTCACTTTTAATATATTTCACCTCGTGTTTTCGAGGTTCTTGTGACAGATTGTTTTTATGCGTCTAAATTGGGAGTTTTGCTCAATTAAATGAACATTTATACTAATTAAATTTCTCCCCTGTCGTTTAAAATATTTTTTTCTGTGTGTGCTGCGTCAGAATAATAAATATAATATGATCACAATTCAGAAGACACGCAGAAGACATGATTGAAGATTAAAGAGATTTTTAGGAGCCTGAAGCTCTTTGGACTGTATTGATCCAGTAAGATGCCACTCGGATTATCTCGTTAATTCATCAACAGGAAAAACATTTATCATAATTAATTATTGGACAGGGTGATTATTATTGAGCGGGTGTGTGTGTGCAACTGGTAGACGGGTCTGTTTTAAGTGCGACAGATTGGGATGAGGGGGTTAAAACCGTTGGATATTGAAAAAAAAATGCAACTAATCAAGACGCGCAGTGGGGATGACGGGTGAGGGTCACTGAAGTTGAAGTGACAGCAATCACACGTTTACCAATCAACATCGCAGAGCACTTTGGTTTCTGGTTAAAGATCTGCAACCGTGATGTGTTCAATGTGTCTTTTTTTAAAAACTGAAATAAAGCTTCTCGGCATCAAATCATCTCGTGGTTTAAAATAAAAAAATATCTAAATAGTTTCCACTCGAAATTGCCTTGAAAATTCATGCCAATCTTAAAATAAAATAAAAGGGCACTAGACGCCATTTAAAAAAAAAAAATTCTTAACAACAGCGAAAATGAATGAAAAGGTAGATGTTAAATCAGGAATTCGGCGTGAAAGGTGATTATTTGTGTTGCCTGTAGAATCGGTTTCCATAACATCAAATCAGTTTCTTCTTTCACATCCCACTGGTCTTCTGTCTCCATTTATGAACAAAACTTTACATAAAATAGAGAAAAAATAGAGAGAAAAACAGAGTATAAAGTAGAGCCAAAGACACAGAAACACTTTGGCAATGTGGGTTTATTGAGGTGTTTTTTTTTAGTGTTAGTTTAAACAGCCCGGGCAGTTAAAAGTTCTAATTTTATTATACTTCATATAATACCAGTACCAGTGGCTTTAATTGAACTTTAAGGGACTTGTTGCAGTTACAGAGCCGGTGTGTTGCTTTGTGTTTGTGGGAGGGGGTGGGGGGTTGCAGAGATGGGGACAGCTGGAGATGTGGTTGGTGCTTTTTGAGCAGCGCCGTGCGTTTTGGAGAGGGCTTATTATTTCGCGACAGCGCCATGTCAACAGAGCTTCATCGATGCCTTCTTCTCTTGTCGTTTTTTTTTGGAACAGGTGCCCGGCATAACACGGACCACACGGCGGACAGAGGACACCAAGTACATCTCCGGAGCTCCATCCAATTTTCAAAATTTTCTCCAACTTCAGCCCTCAGACAAACATTAGCATGATGTCGTATCTAAAGCAACCACCTTACACAGTCAATGGCCTCAGCTTAACTACTTCCGGAATGGATCTTTTGCATCCATCAGTGGGCTATCCAGGTGGGTTTGAACTTTTTGAAGAATAAATAAGGCGTAAGGAAAGAACATGAAAGGCTTGAGGCTGCAAACTTAATGGACTGGGAATGTTACAGAGCGTAATTCAAAACTTCTAAATCGAATAATGACTTCTAAAATTTGGGAGATACAATGAAGTCGAGTAATGACTGTCAATATATGAATTGGTCAAGAAATCAAACACATTATATTTCGTCGGCCAAACTTCTTGCAAACGCACACAGCTGGGAGGGAACAGAAGTCTCCTCTTGTGTGATTTTATTTTTAGATGGGCCTCAGAATTCATTATTTGCTAATTGCTTTGATTTTTGCTCAAACTGCATCATTTTTGGCACATTAGACTAAAGTACGTCAAGTGGTACAATTTGCCACCGGCGTCTAAGTCTCACAGGACTCTGTTACAGATCTGCCTTTGATCTTTTTTACTTGCGTTTATGTTTTATTTTAAAATGATACATAAAAAAAACCCCATAATTTAACTGATCTACATTTCCCTTTTACTTGCAGCAACGCCACGGAAGCAGAGGCGAGAGAGGACTACTTTTACGCGCGCACAGCTCGACGTTTTGGAGGCGTTGTTCGCCAAAACTCGGTACCCGGACATATTCATGCGCGAAGAGGTGGCGCTGAAAATCAATCTACCTGAGTCCCGAGTACAGGTGGGTTAACCGCAACATCTGCCATATTTGGAAATTGGTCGATGTTGACAAATATTTTAGGTGTGAAAAGAAAAATCTTGGCTGTTATTTGTGAAACATCGAAGCAAAAGCGCCTTTTTGAGTGATTCAATTGTCTCGATTTAACAATGTGAAACCATGTTTATGTAGGCAACACCTACATCTCATTTACGGAGGCATAAATATGAAACCAAACACGCTCGAACTAAATAGTTTAAAAAAAATGAATTTTATATCTGAAGAAACACTCGTCTCAACCCGTGACTGACAGTATATCTGAAGCTTAGCATTTTGTCTGATCAAGTGGAAAACTTTTGCCAGTGGGGTGAGATAATTCCACTTAACGACAGAGTCCTGTTCCGAGAATTTGAGCAATGAAATGAGACCGATCAGTCCATTGGTACCAAGTCTAGAAACATCTTGATTTGGGTTGGAAACAAATTAAATAAATCTATTTTTCCCACATGGATTGATAAAAAACAGGGGCTATTACTTGCAGTGGGGAAATATTATACTGTTTGCGCTCTACATGTTCCAGAAACGTAAATGATGGGTTGTATTTGAACTATAATTAAGGGATTTTGAAAATAACATGTACCAATATGTGACTCTTCCAGGTCTGGTTTAAGAACCGGCGGGCAAAGTGTCGCCAGCAGCAGCAGCAGCAGCAGAACGGGGGCCAGAACAAGGTGCGACCTGCCAAAAAGAAAAGTTCCCCAACCAGAGAAGTGAGCTCAGAGAGCGGGGCCAGCGGCCAGTTCACGCCCCCCACCAGCACCACCACAGTCCCCGCCATCCCAACCAGCACCGCCCCGGTGTCCATCTGGAGCCCGGCGTCCATCTCTCCGCTCTCAGACCCCCTGTCTACCTCCTCCTCCTGCATGCAGAGGTCCTACCCCATGACCTACACCCAGGCCTCGAGCTACAGCCAGGGCTACGCCGGCTCGACGTCCTACTTCGGCGGCATGGACTGCGGCTCTTACCTCACTCCCATGCACCACCAGTTGTCAGGCCCGGGCTCAACCCTCAGTCCGATGAGCACAAACGCGGTCACAAGCCATCTGAACCAGTCCCCGGCGTCCCTCTCCACCCAGGGCTACGGGACGTCCGGCCTGGGCTTCAACTCCACAGCAGACTGCTTGGATTATAAGGACCAAGCGGCGTCGTGGAAGCTGAACTTCAATGCCGATTGCTTGGATTATAAGGATCAAACTTCCTCGTGGAAATTCCAGGTCCTGTGAACAGAGCAATCAGCTGTCAAAAAAAAAAGTGCACAAACAGTGACGATCACATCAGACACAGCGCTGCCATCCCTTAATAAAACACATCGGACTGGTTCAAACGTCAGCCGGGCTCGGCGAGGAAGGGCTCTCAGGGGCCTCGGGGTTTTTTTGACATGACGGTCTTTGGTCCTCCTAGAGGAGAGGTTTAATTTATTTTAGCACTGGCAAAGAGATTTTTCATTTCTCGTTCATTCACAGGTTGTAGCCCCTCATCCATGTCTGTCAGTGTGTGCCTCTATGCGTAAAAAAAACACCTGTTGAGGACAACACAGAGAAAAGTCCACCACAGCCACGGAACTAATGCTTATCCAAGAACAAAAACTCTTCATTCTCCTGGTGAAGTGCTCGGGATGGACAGACCACCTTTAAGCTTCTTACACAACTTTGCCGACGTGCTTGGCAGAGAGACACGAGGATGGTGTGTGGACATGGATGCACTACTTTATTTAAGAAAAAAAAGTGTTTATAAGGAATCAATATGTAGTTTCTAAGAGACAATCAGTGTGTGTCTTATATAAATGGTACATATGTGTTTTTTTTATCTGTGCTAGCCTTCGAAACTGTGATCTGTTGTATTGTATGCAATTTGTGAGCCCCCCTCTCGCATCAGACTCTCTGCTGTGATTTTAATAGATTTCTAACTTTTTTTGAACAACGAAAGATGCTAATGGTTAAAAATGACCGGCGTCACAAAGAGATGAGACTTTCCAAGCACATGGTAGTAATAATCAAGGGTTAGCCACACTGGAAATGACTCTCGGCTGCTGAGAGCTCCACACTTGCCCCCCCACCCCCCCACCCCCACCCCTCCCTCCATTGATCTCAACACACGGTGATTGTGGATCCTTTACTGGCTCCAAAGATGGTGTGACCTCACCGCTGAAAAGACATGAATAAAGGTCCTGTGAGCTTACTCTTTCATCAAGACACGATCTCTGTGTGCATGCGTGTGTGTGTGTGTGTGTGTGTGTGTGTGTGTGTGTGTGTGTGTGTGTGTGTGTGTGTGTGTGTGGGTGGGTGGGTGGGTGTGTGTGTGTGTGTGTGTGTGTGTGGGTGGGTGGGTGGAGAGGGGGACATGGAGAATGAACAAAGTGACAGTCAGATAATGCGTGCAAAACTGATCGTGGGTATGGGATGGTTTCTTTCAGTTACAGGAATATTATCAAACACAAGTCTTATAAATTAATTATGGAAAAATAAAATCATAAAGGCACACTTTACCTTTTACCAGGCGAAATAATAGTGAGTATAAAAAAAAACAACAATTTATGATAATGACTCTATTTGTTTTAGTTTAGATAGGCCTAACTTTAAAAATTACACTCAATATTTGGGAATAAATGAATGAAAAAAGTATTTTCAAAAAGTGGAAGAAGGCAGTTTTGCAGGTAATTAGGCCAATAATCTCCAATAGTCTCATACTTTCCTTATGCATCATTACTCCAACATATGTGATATTATGAAAACGCCTACATTAACACAACATGGAAATAAATCGTATCGTATTGTAATTTAGTTTTTAGAGCCGCACGATCCTCACTGAATTGAGGGAGGATACATCCAAAAAATTCTGTTTAGGGTCTGTTAACGAAAAATAGTCGAATTAGACAAAAAAAAAATGAATATGGAGTTATAGTTTATCCTGATTCTGCTCAGGTGGCGACATTAACGGTTTTTTTCTTAGTTTACAGCAGTTCAATTCAGACAGTCTCTCAACAAAGAGAGTGTGCGGTGTTGAGAAAGCAGTGTTAAATCCCGGCCTCCAAGAGATGTTAATCCCAATATTTGACCGGCGGGGGTTTCTGTGGGGCGCAGGGGCAACAGTGGACCCGTTCACAGCCCACCGAGTGGCTTTTACACGCCTGATCCCCAAATGAGCGCTCTAACACGAAGTATCTCATCTAACACAAGGTTGATGTTTAATTTATCTATCAAGAAACTGCACTAATGTGCTTTAATGTACGTGTAGGCCTAAAATGCAGCAACGCTTTAAATCCACAGGGATATTAAAGGAGAAAAAAGAACCATAAACCACTGCTGAGTATCTTTTTGCTGATGATTTTTGGATGTTGGCAGTGGAGGTGATCATTTCCGTAAATATGATGCTGGGAATAAAAAAAAAAAGTCATCCAGGGGATAAACATGCGGGTACTAACTAAAACCTACAACGTTTATTTTTGAACCTGAAAGTCACCATAATATTCCTGTTAAAGTATTTTAAGGGCTATGAAGTGTGTATGCTGCATGAGGCGAATGGGTTTATTTGCATAAAGCACCCATCTGAAAATCCGTTACTTCTCTTTACGTTCATTAAATCGTTCTGTAACTGCAGTGAAGTGCGCAGGGGAGGCCACAGCTTCTTAAAATACATCTGAGGAGTCAGGAGGTAAAGGCTCCGCGTGTATTTACTTTCTGTTGCTCCGACTCTCAAGTCTCAACGTTCCTGTCTGGCTCGGACAGACAGCAGACAATAAAGTCAGAGCGGCTCTGGGATCTGTAATGAGTCGACATGGCTCTGCAGTGGACTAATTGTTAGAAGTCCAACATTCAATTAGCATCCTTGACATTGCCAATAATCTCTCTTTCATTGGAGTCTCCGCTAAAAGGAGCGCACTAATTAAAAGCGTTGCTTGAAATAATCGAAGCGTTAAAGAGAAGAGCGACTTTGATTCCGCTCCTGCGTGGACAGAAAAATAGGTGTGTGTGTGTGTGTGTGTGTGTGTGTGTGTGTGTGTGTGTGTGTGTGTTTTAGGGGGTTGGATTGTAGTTTTGAAAGACTTAATAATTCAATAGCCCGTATCCATAACTTATTCAAGGGTGAAGCAGAAATAGCTGTTTATATCCGGGTCCTGCTGGTTCTTTTACTTTATCGCGCAGGCCGAGTTTAGCGTTACACTATTCAAGAATCAATTATAACATCGCCGCAATGCAACGCCAAGTTTAGCAACACGCATATAGGCCTACATCGTTATGGCGATAAACAATGCAACAATTGAACTTGGAGACAATAGCTCAGGCTGACAGAAGCATGAATATTCATGAGATGCGTCTCCTCCGAGTGTCAACAACAACTCCTCCAGCCAGACTGCTGCAGCGAACAAAACAAAAAAAAAGAGGAAAAAGGTCACTTTCAAATGTCAGCTGTGGAAGAAACTGCTGTTTCTAACGACTGAGAGGGACGGAAGAGGAGGAAGAAGCCCGAGAGGAGTGTGAAGACAAGAGAGGGATCGGCCTGGTCTCGATTGAACTTCATTATCAAAAACATCATGAATGATTCCCTCAGAGCTCAGACAAACTCTCACCACAGGTGAGCTCAGTGTAACCTGTTTAAAGAGGAGGGGCCCATAGCTGAATGATTCAGACACAAAGAGTCCCCCTCCCTGCCACTTTAAATGTCTCGTCTAAACAATGCACATACTTGTTCCCAAATCAATGCTCACTGATACATCCAATATCAACTGACGCACAATGGCTTCACCCCGCTTGTTATTGTAACCTCGGAGCCTCGAGTCTTCAAAGTGCACAAGTCATGAGGAGGATTAGACATCCGGCCTCCACAATACTTCATACGTACAATGAGTTTTAATCAAGAGCAGAGCAGTGCTGAGGAGCATATGGGACCAACAGACGCTGCATTAATCCCTCCTGGTTTTTTTGTCTAACAGCGGGCTGCGCAGCGCCCCTCGTCCCCTGGTCTGGTGGCTGTCCGGTCGGTCACAAACACGAGTCGTCCTTCGCAAACATCGGCCTGTTCAGAACCGGTGGTTGAAGGCCGCGACGCCTGCAGGGGAGGGGGCGGGCGAGTATTCACCGAGTATGTGGTCCGACCACCACTTTTTATGAATGCATGTTGATGAAGGGATAATCAAAAATAAATTCACCAGTTGGGATATGGTGATTATCAGTCTGCAGGTGTTTCCCCCCTAAACCAAGTAATCCAAGTCAAACTACAATCTACAATCTCTTGCCGTGGAACTTGCATGTGAATGTAACGCGTAAGTAGTGGTGGTGAAAAGGCAAAGGAAGCTAGTTTATTATTGAGAAAAAGAGGAAGACAGACGGAGAGAGATAATAAAAACTGCCCAGGAATGTGGGACAGTTTGTTACAACTGTAAAAAAAATATTTATGGCTCTAAATTTAAAAATTGCCACATTAGTTTTAGATCTTACAACTTGTTTGATATATACAGTATATGTGTATTTATTGTAATGAAAATAAAAATAAAAGCGATAACATAATGATGTGGAAAATTGTGCCAACTAATAAAAAAAACACAACAAAAATAAATAATATTTTTTAAGCTAATCCAGCAGTATCCCTTGAAAGTGCTTATCCAGGCTTAGTCGACATTTTCTGAAATTATTTAAGTTTGTGACATCATCAATGAATTTGATAATCTTGTCAAAGATTAAATTAAAAAAGGGTTTTGTATAGCCTACATAATAACAGATTTAGATGTTTTAAAAAATGAAGTCTAAAGAGATTTGAAGTAAGCGCAGTAAAAAGCATGTTATTTTAATTTCTCAGACTGCTCACACAAATCCATGGATTTACAGAGATCCACAACTGATAATGATACTAGCAGCTTGACTAGCTGGAGGTCTGATGAAGCAAAAGGGGCCACACATTCTTTCTACACAAGCAAGCATCGCCGAAACTGTGAGATAACCTCAAAAATACTCCAAAATATAATATGTGAAAATATGTGAACGTGCTTTCATGTGAAAAAGCACGTTCTGTCCTCTCACACTGTCCCTGCAACTGTAGGGACTTTATTTCTTTCCCCACATTAAGTGCTCTTTTAAAAAATGGTCTCACCAAATATGCCTAAACATTTGGCTTATGATGTTCATAAGCCCCACAGGACACAGAGGGCTTATCAGTTCATTAGCCACTTGATGGCCTATTTCAAGTTATAGTAGGTGGGAGGAGGGCGATGGATGAGGATACAACCATCCATTACTGAGGCATATTTTGTTAAGCTATTCAGGGGCGCAGAAAAAAACCCTCAAACCCATAAGAAGATTACCAGATCTCAGCATATGGTAAAAAACACATTATTACGATGCTTATGGGTCAAGTTAATACCTAGTTAGTTAAAGCTCACCTAGTTAGTACTAAAGAGGCAGCCCATTCAGAAGGAATTTATGTTTTATTTTGATAGTTTAGGAGAATGCATTTAGTATAAATCAACGCTAAAAACACAAATAACAGAAGTTATTAAATGTACGTTTGGTGACAATAACAACATATTTTGAAATTTAGTGGTAGTGTACTCTAAGCTTATAGGTCTTTCAAACTCCTTGGATTAAATATTCCCCGACCATTAATAAAAATCTCCTTACGAGACAAATGGAAATATTTTCATAGTGGATTATGCATCGTCCTAATGATGATGTCCCCACACACAGCGGGATGGTAAAGAGTAAAGGGCTGACATATTACAAGTATAATCGCCCCTAACTGATGACTAATGGTCATTAATAATGCCGAAGAGCTCAAACAGACAATTTGGCCACTCAATATTAAACTGAGCCACATTAAGCTTCAAAGCAAAGGACAGTTCCTGTTGTTGTTATGCTGGTTTCCGTCATAAAAAAAATAGCATGTTACTACTCAAAATGTGCTTCAACGTTGACAAAGACATCGTCAACAAACGGTTCAGCTTACTTTAGGTTTCTGAAATGTTCAACCACATCTCATGGCTTTCCTCAGTGGATGGAGTTACTCAGTTGTCATGCAGATGTCGTGTCAGTTGTTCTTGCTATTCCCCCCAAATTCAGTGGAAGGAAGGCCCCGAGATGCATGGTTCAGTACATGAAATGCACAAGATCAGGGTGTGTGGTCTGAGCCAAAGAACTGATGGACATAACCCTCTTGTAATCCCAAAGAGTCGAGGCAAAGTGAGGATTGTGGGCATCAAATGTGAGTCAGAAACAATACAGTATATAGCAAACTTCAGTAGTGGTATTTAACACCATTTACATAACACGCTTTTGATTTTCTCTTCTGGCTTAATACTTACTTTCAACTGAAATTGGGGGGAAATAGCAGGAACAACTGACATTTGACATTGCATGTAAGCCATGATCAAACTCCATAGTTAATGGCCTCAAACGCACCTTTTGATCACAAATAGCTTACAAATTTAATGACTTCATGGTGAACGGAGCCAATTTCTCTCCATTCTGCCAGTATTCTCACCACAGGCTACACGGTATATCAAAAAACAGCCACAGTACATCTCAAAAGAAAAAAAGTAACAATAAAAGTCACTAATTTCACATTAATCCCTGGCTGAATGAATTCACCAAAGTCAATGAACAAATTAAAAGGCAAGCTTTCTCCATGTGATTCACAATTACCAGCAACATAATACAACAATATCTAATTTTTAACATGCGTTCAGACTATATAAGTACATGTGGGTCTCCTGTTTCTACTAAGCCACATAACACTGCAGTTACCTGTGAAAGACCCACTTCTCTCCTCCTCACCAGCCGCTGAGCCCACGAGACTCCTCATTATAACAATTAACACAGGTGCATGTGATGAGGCCTCACTAACAATTTACACCTTTCCAACAAACACTCTATCTCTTAATCTCCTGCAAACACTGTTCTCTTGTGAGACAGTGGGCCTATAGGAGGAACCAAAAATTAATTAGCTGCATCCAACAGATTAGAGCCTGGAGACCGACCCCCCACCCCCTAAATGGACAGTAGTTAGACTACAAAGAGGGTGGAAAGGGAAATCAGCCCAAAGGCAGAATCTCCTCTTTGCTTATTTCAATATTTCATTGAGTGTTATACATCAATGAACTGTTTCAGGGTGTCATCGCGCAGAAGCTAAGCCTTTTGAATTTTCGTGGCCCGCAAGTATATGCCTTCATCCAACGTGCCTTGAATACATGAAAGCAGGCGTCTCCATCACACAAGTTCAAAACACACTTCAACTTCGAGAAACACCAACGCAACAAGGCTGAGCCACTTTCCTACCAGAAACTTCACTATTCATTGAGATTAAATACATTAAACTAAACATCTGAGATTATATGTGTCATATCCCACTGTCTCTCCCCTGGTTTTCTCTGTCTCTACTATCTACTGTATAGGAAAGGCAAACAATGCCCAAACAAAATCCTTTTACAAAAGAAGTTAGGAGTTGCAGCTGCAAGTAGCTCCTCCATTTCTGTTGGGTATTAAATAGTGGGACAACAACTCTAAACTCAAAGTCAAAAATATTTAGCATTCATACTGACATCTTTGAATATAGTTAATTTTGACACATTTCTTGTGTGACCGTACAAAATAAAATATGCAATGTAAATGTAATTACTGCACTCAAAACCTAGTTAGAATAAGAGTCCCTTTTCATGGCAGACATTTTGACTTGTAATGGCAGGAAAAGCACAGTTAATAACGTCAATGACGGCTGCAGGGTCCAGGTATTGTGCATGTAACTGAGCCTTGTCTGTAATGTTATTAATTACACCTGTGCACATCCAGTTATGACGAGCCAAAATGTCTTCTGTGAAAAAAGGTCTATAGCCATTTTCAGTATGCACACTTGATGTCTTGATTGGAGCTCAGAGGATCTTGATTACTGATGATTTATTTTACACAGTGGGCAGCGCAAGTTCCTATGTTTACACCTGCGACCCGTCAGACTCAATAGACTTTTTCACAGCAGACATTTTGTCATGTCATAGCAGGAAAAGCATGCGTTAATAAAATGTGTTTCACCTGCTCTTTTCCTGCTATTACAATCAAAATGTCTGCAGGGAAAAGGTCTGTGATGTTTCTGCTTCCCCTGAATGCTGAAAAAGTATCTTTACCCTCTTCTGCTTCAACTGTTTTAATATGGATTGAGCAGGTAATGTTCTCCTATCCTCATGTACATTTGTCTTAAGGGTAGTGGTTTAATAAAAGAGGAAATGGCCTGAAACTATGTCAGCAGATACCGACCCAGCTAAGTATTTGATGAAAATGATTGAAAGGCATGTAAAGAGGCTTAGTTCACAGTGCATAGCATGGAGTCTACTCATATTGAGGGGTCTGTAGAGCTGCCTCATTCCTCCAGTACCATATGTGAGAGCTGGTTTACCGTTAATCTACTCACAAAGACGATTCACTGGTGTTTTTTGCCTCCCTTGAAGATCCCAGAAAACCACTCTTTTTGCTACAGATGAAAGAGATACAACAAATGGAGAAAGTGCATAAATCACAACTTAATATGAGGCTATTAAGAAAGCATCACATTTTACAGTGCAAATGAGTTTTTGACTTGAAAAAGGAGCCAACTGCATGAACACACAAACACAGCAACAGTTGCCTGTTGAAAGAGAAGATGCTTCAGGGCCTGAGAGCCAATATGGCCGTTGGGCAGAGACAAAAAGTGCCACTCATAATGCGGCCCAAACATTTAATATTGGCTTAAGGGTTAAGGATCTCCACTAAGTGAAACCTTCCAGGGATAGTCAAATCTCTCTCCTTCTTCTTATACAGCTAATTTGACAGTTTCAAAATCCCTCTATCCGTCTCTGATCAATATTACCTCTCTTAATCCCCCCCTCTCCCCCCTCCACCTGTTAGTCTGGGTTTGCATGCGTGCCTCCGTCTCTCTCCTGAGAGCATATGGAGCAGTGGCTGACCCAGGGAGTCGTTGAGTGTGGGGACAGATGCAGCCTCTTCTCTACCCCTCCCCCCTCCTCCTCCTCACCCCCCCCCTCTTCATCCACCCGCCATGACCAGCCCTTCCCTCCTATCCACCTGTTTAGGTCACAGACCAGGGGGATGAGTGGCTGTGCGCGTGCCACACCAGCGGCTTGGCCACTGCTTTATTATCCCACCCAAGACAAAAGGGTATTTAGGGAGGCCGGCTGCCTGCCCAAGGGGAACACAATGCCATGAGGCTGGCAGGCCGGCGGACTCAGGGCCGTCGATCACGTGCCCGCTTTATGTGACTGAGCGTCAGGGGGCATCTGTTGTGTGTGTGTGTGTGTGTGTGTGTGTGTGTGTGTGTGTGTGTATGTGTGTGTGCGTGTGTCTAACCTGAGGTATTATGCCAGACGAAGGGGCAGGAGACAAAGAATATGACGTGTGTGTGCATTTTTGTGTGTGTGTGTGAGAGGCGAAGGGGGGGAAACTTAAAAACAATTGCATCTATTATAATTAAATGAGGTCTACACTTGAATACATTGTGGTCTAACTAATAACAGGTCAACTTCTGCTGCTAATGAAATTCATATTGGCGTACTTACAAACTTCATAATGTATGCTTTTAACTGATTTTAACGTGCAAGAAAAATGCTACTCAGTATTCAAAATATCTAAGCTGAACCTTAAAGTGAACAATAGTGCACTTGAGAGTAATTGTAATGTGTCAGAGTTCAAATAAAAGCCTAAAACTCATTCAGAATTCAGGACTCCATTGAATATTTACTATTTTTAGAAAGCAGGTCAAAACTTCCTTTTACAGTGCCGTCTGTAATGGACTTTAATGGATACCAATTTCAACTTCCACTGTTTCACAAAAAAACCAAAGGCACTAAATGTACTACTGTATAATTAATGTGTTCTGACAATTTGTCTCGTTCAGCTACAGTGGTTGCTCACTCATATCGCTTCACAGATCAATAAAATCGAACAGCTCAAACAAGCAATGATTAGCTTCACCCACCAGTTCCCCGGTGACTGTGCTGCTGTGTGGTTCATGAACTCCACTGGAGCGCAACGTTTTAATCAACCCTATTTGACCTCTTCGGATCTCTGTTAGATGCCTGATGTTGCTTTGAAATCTTTCTTATAAAACTGTTCATGATCAGACCTCTTTTAATCTGACACATGTTACCAGCAGTCAGTTGAGGCAGAATTGTCTTAAAAGCTGCATTTGCAACTGTTTAAGTCTTTTATAATGTTGTGTTCCTGTTATTTTGTCCGCTCTCTGTACGCCTGCTCTAAAAGCTCAGTTATTCACGCGTGTGTTTTTGTTTAGTCTAGACAATGTTACATCATTCTGGCAGGGGTGTTTGTATGTTATTGTGTCTATTGTGGCTTACTACATCGTGTCATGCTCTCTTGTCAGGCACGGTTACACATGGCTTGTGGCGCCCTGACCTACAACTCCCCCTCTTGTTTGTCAGCGGTTGTTTGGCCTACTTTCATAAAGACAAACACAGCCATTTGTTTTGTTTAGCATTTCCATGAAAATGGAATAAACAAATGGCAGGGAGGGGGACAGTTGGAGCAGGTTTTTTTTTGTTTTTTAAATAGGGAGCGGAATACATAACTGAGTACAGCAACTTGTGAACACTCTATTAAATGATCATTCCTGGAAGATTTTACACACAAAAAAAACGCAAAAGAATAAGCCAACAACAAGGCAACATCCTGCCTGCTAAATGTTTACTGTAAAGAATGAAAAGCTGGTTAATGTTGAATACAATTAAAAAAGTCAAACTAATTAAAGACTGTCCCTCTGGGCACCTCTTCACAAAAATGCTACAGTCACAATTACCCAACATGTTTTTAACAATCAACAGGAAAAATTTCATCTCAGTGGGTCTTCCCGGACCTTCTGGACACCAACTGAACCACGGGCCACGAGACCAGCAGACCCTCAAACTGAATCACTACCCCCCCAGCCCCCCCCTCACTCCGTGGACAGTAAGGATGCTACAGTTCATTAATGAGTATGCTCCATAGCTCTTAGAGTCCTTAATTAGTGGCACACTGACACTGGTCAGCCATGCACCAGGAGGGGCATGCTGGGAAGATGGGGAGGCACACTGGGGGAGGGGAGTTTCTAAGCCCACTGCTGGCTTCACTGTCATAAAAATATATCTTGTTAAAAAAATCAAATAGGACATCTAACCTATTCGGAATTA
Source organism: Enoplosus armatus (assembly GCF_043641665.1). Classification (NCBI taxonomy): domain Eukaryota; kingdom Metazoa; phylum Chordata; class Actinopteri; order Centrarchiformes; family Enoplosidae; genus Enoplosus; species Enoplosus armatus. The sequence goes on from NC_092194.1 coordinate 9,922,350, forward strand.
TCAGTCCACCAATTGGATCTCTAAAGAAAATCAATTGTTTTGATACGAGCAACTTGATCAAACAAAATTGATTAGGTCTTTGAAAGGGTGTGACACGGATAGCACTCCAAGGCTAGGCAATGGACTGTAGCAAACACATGTGATTGAAAAGCTTTAAATGGGTGTCAAACAAGCGGGGACATAATGTTTGACTTAAATTATCAGCAGTCCCACAGGAGGCTTCTGGGACCGCTCCCCAGAGCCGGGGGTGTGTGTGGAATACAAACAGGGGATTCACCAGTGACCAGTGGGTCAGCGCTGGAAGAGGGACGGGTGCTGGTTGCCCCTGTGGGACTTGGCGACATTCCTACAGCAGCTTTTTTAATTTGCTGGACATGACCCCCCCCTAGCAGGCGCTAACAGGACAGATGACACGACAGCTACAGTCACTTTTGAGTGTGTGTGTGTGTGTGTGTGTGTGTGTGTATGTTTGAGAGGCAGGTGGGGGGGTGGGCTGTTGTAGGGTCCCAGATGGGTTAATGGGGAGTTTAGCATCAGGATTACAATGCAACAGTGTGGCTTCGGATTGAGTAGTTATTACCCCAAGCTCACACTGGCTACCCCTTTCTACTGCTCACCAACACCACCACTGGGCCGACCAGACAGATAAATAAATAAGATATCAACATTATGCTGACCAAAGTTATCACAAAATACAATATTCTAATTGCACAGGCCAATATAAAACATTTTTAACCTATTGATTTAACCAAAATAGACAACAATGTTTCTCCACAACAACAAAAGGTATCATGTTTTTTGAAGAAATAAGCAATACTAAAATCTCAATTTTAGCAATAATCATCAGTCGCTGAGTCTATGTAAGTGATAAAAAACAAGATGTGCTCCCTCTCATGGCCATAGCTGGTTATTACGATTTCTAAAAGTTAATATGTATAGTTATAATAATGTTCCTAATCCTAGCTGCGTTATTCAGCCCTTCCCTTCTCCATCACCTCCCCCCACCAGGAACACTCCATCAGGGTGCTAGACTAATCTGTTTGTCAAAACGTGTCTTGCCTCTGCACCCTACATCCCCCCCTGCCTCCCTCCCTCCCCAGCTGCTGGCCATCACAGGTCCAGCTCCAGCATGGCCAGCCAGCCAGCCCAGGGAGATTGAAATGTTAAGGGCAGGGACGACAGCTCCACTAATTAAATTCCCCAGGTTAATCCCCGCCGATCCCCTCATCGCACTCTCCCACCAGGCCCTGCAAGGAGACAGGGGGTAGAGACCGAGGGAACAACAAACAAACACTCAACACTAACAATGGGCACGAAAAAATTCAAAAACAAACAAAAAAAGAGGCTGAATGTGAAAATGAAAAGACTGGGGGGGGGGGGCAAACAAACATGTGCACATATAATGAATCCCAAACTATAACCTGATGGTGCATCCTGATAATTCATCTTCATCCTATGTCTTCCTTATAGATGATGTGAAAACATTTCTTGAATAAATGTAAAGTAAAACAATGCTTCTGCTGCCCAATTATTAAAGCTACCCAACAACTGCTGAATTGCTCCTTGATAGTGAATAGATGTAGTGGGTACAGGAAAGTAGATTTAAAACGACATGAATAGAGCAGGTGCTTTTGTAGAGGGTGGGTGTGGTGTTGGGGAAGACGTGGCTGTATTACACAGTGTGGGCGTGCTGCGTCACAGACACCACGCGCCTGCGTTGTGGCTTCGCTCAGAGGTGTAATGCCTGATTAGGGGATTACAGGAAAGTGCTTCTTTGCAGTTCTGTGAGAAACAATTATTAACATGTTGGTGTCTCTAATCCTGGATAAACACAGCTTTTCAAGAACAACAGCGAGTCTTTCTTCCCCCCCTTTTTTCTTTTAAAAATCCGTGTTTAAACCCCGTAGTCACTTGAACTCCAAAGCCTAACTAATACCAGCGGAGGAGACAGGCCAGTCGCGTGGAACACTGTCATTACAGAGGTTGTGCTCTTGGTGGAAGACATAGCTGGCCAGCAGGCCTTCACATCAGAGGGGAAATCCAAATTTAGCTTGGGGAGAGAAAAGCATTGTGCTGAGCACTGCTTGTTGAAAGGGCATTAGACTGAAACATGTTCACAGCCTGTAATCTTTTATTTGTTTGTACACTTTACTCATGTAATCTGCTTTCTACTAATACAGAGACGATTTTCTAAGTCATGCCGGGGAACCCGTGGACAACAGATCCAGGTGGGGTAGTATCACAAAGACTTCTGGCAGGTTGACGCTGCATACTACTAAACTTTAACATGTACACGTCCAATAGGCCTGCTAGCAAGAGTGTGGAACTCTAAGCATGGAAATGTTGATGGGTTAGTTTAAACCATTTCATTTTACGAATGAGAAGGAGCACAGCCTCTATAGGATGCTATAGGGCTTTTAGACCGGTTGTTTACTTATTACAAAATTTATAACCAGTAGAAAGCTAACAAGAAACAGTATATGGCAACAGGTTGCCATGGTGACTATCAGACCTTCTCACAACCATAAAATCCCAGTTAATGCCCCAGTGGTAGCAAATGAAGTGTGATTGAAGAAGATGAGTGTCTTCCAGAGATCATAAAAGGATGTGAAAATAAACTAAGAAATAAATACACAAATCTAGTTATTCCTGAACAAGTGGAGACAATTTAGAGCCAGTTGTGTGTGATAAAAGTCAAGCAGAGAGCAATCAACACACTGCTGATTCCTGAGCCACCAATCTACCCGCACACACACCTACCTGCACATACACACTCACACTTTATCATTTCAGTGTTGCCTGTGGCTCTGAAATACAGCACATCAAAACAACCTGTAAGTTTCATTTCCGATACCCTTGAACCTGCTGACTGGCCATACTGTCCACTAGCTGACACTTTGAAGAGTACCTCATCTCAGTCGTCTCTCCTGCCGCCAGTCTGTGTGGTCCTGAGAAGAGATGATTTATGACATATTCACTAACATGGCTGCTATGAACAAACATGTCTCACTTAGTTAACCAATCCATATCAATATTGAGCCGAGGAATATTAATCTTAAGCTTTAATGGAGGAAGGGATATTCTTTAAATACAACAATAAAGGGTTTACATCAAATGTGTAAGGCCGGGCAGATTTCATATAGAAATTATTATGATCGTGTCAGTACACTTTTATTGACCTCTAAGTGCGTTGTGAAGCGTACCAGGGAGTATCACCATGTTCCCAGTCGCCTAGTTTCCACAGAAGAAGGGGGCAGGGTGAGCATGGTCCTAAAAGGTGCTGGTGCTGGTGTGAGATGTTAGGGATGTGTTGTGCCCATCTGGCAGGGCAGGGTTTAGCCCTAATCCCAGAGCCCCTCGGCAGGGGAGCCCCAGGCTGTTGATCACTGCCCCCCTGCTGGCTCCTCCACACTCCTGACCTCCTCAGCGTACAAACACACAAGAAAACACGTCTACGCACAACATCAGCACATTTAAACTGCATGGCGCTAGATTAGTTTGTGAGACCTTCATATTCCATAAACCTTCTCTCATCTTTCTAGGCATGTGTCAATGATGGGTGAAGTGTTTTGATACCCAGTAGAGACATACAGGCTCAGGTACACAAGCACAAACAGACACTATGAAAGACAAGAAGGACATATGACCCCGGCCGACAGGAAAACACAGAAACATTTCCACACACATGCAGAGGGCGCAGAGACTTGTTTATGGGAGGCAATGTAGAATAACACATTTATCACACACACAAGTAGAGACTGAGTAAATATACACACACATAATTACAAAAACATACGGATAGGCAAACACACAAAGACACCCAGAAGCAGTCACCCAGCCATACACACCACACACCTAACCACTGATAATCCCCTAGACACAGGAACACACTCACTCTCACACACACACATACATACAGAGCATCATTATGTTTATCACTGTGAACCAGCCCACCGACACCCATCACTCTAATTCCATTTGTCTGTTTAGATTCGTTTTGCTTTAATCCTCCCTTGTTTGTGCACATCTGCAAGCACTGCAATAGTACAGACACAGCGAGACCGGGAACGAGAGGGAGAGAGACAGACAGAGAGAGAGAGAGAGAGAGAGAGAGAGAGAGAGAGAGACAGAGAGACAGAGAGAGAGAGAGAGAGCTCACAGGGAGCACTCTCCCTCCTGACATCCTGGTCCCTGTAGCTCCAGTAGAAGGGGCAGACAGGCGTATCTCCTTGCCCAGGGAGAAGCTCCCTGTCCCAGCCACGGAGCTGCCGCCAGGCCCGCAGGCCCCTGTAATCACTGCAAACAGTCAAACATCCAGTCACACAGGCTCTTACACCAACACAACATTACAGGCTTTTTACACAGTATTACACCACATCTTATTATCCCATTCAAGTCCCTCTATTAGCTCAATTGGATGGTGGGATTTTCATTTGTAAATTGGGGGATTTTAGATTAGCTTGTCTGTCAGCGATGAAATGCCCCCTGAGACTGTGAATTATGTGACCAATCACATATGAATCAATGCTTACGCATGCTGTAACGCATGAATGGATGGTGTCAGCAAGAGGAAATGAAACAACTTTAACCTAGATGATGTACTGTATGTATACTACATCACAGATTTGATCAATATACAGCTGCATGGCTGCATGGTCACAGATTAGATCCACTATCGTCTTTAACTCTTCTCAAAATACAAAATACAGGCGTATGAATTAGCCTTAATGTGTCAACAATACGTGAATGACACCATTTTTGTACAGCTGACAATAAGCAGTGTTAGCTTTTATACGGCATATAATATTCGGGTCTAATAGAGAATTATTAAAGAGATAAATATTAGCTGCTATACACACCTAGCAGCAACATTATGCAGAACTGAAGCCGGTTGGTTGAAAGGAGGCGAATGAATTACCCCTCTTCCTCCCCAGGCCTTCCATTCAGACACGGAGTGAGAGAGAGAGGGAGGAGAGAGAGGAAAAAAGGCACCCCGAGCTAGTCGAGAGACCCGGCAAATTATGAAAATGCCTCTCTGTGTCCTAAATGGAGGCCGAGCTCTTTAATGTGGCACAAAATTAGAACCTGGGGGAGGAAGTGTGGCCCGCTTGATTGGCGAAACCCCTCCTGGTCCACTACCCCCCCTCCACTCCCCCCTCTCAAAGCACAGAGAGATATTATCCTGTGGCTGGTGGCACTCTCTTGTATTGGGGAAACTGAAGGACCCCAGAGAGAGCCCAGGGGTGTCCATAAAGGTGCCTAATTTGTCAGTTTACTCCTCAATTATTTAAATAGATCTAAGAAGGGAGCGGAGAATGGGGCTTTTTCTGCCTCTTCGCAGTCAAAGCAGAGAGAGACCTTTCTCCACGGTAGCCATTTTCAATTGCGCTGTGCACTGCTGTCTTTGATATACAGAAGTGCAGTAGTGGAGAGGGGCTGTATCAAATAAACAAATGTGTGTACACAAGATAACAACGGGAACTTGGGGATAATATTCAGTTTGCTCTGAAGAACTCAAAGTTATTTCATATTTACAAATTTACAGATTAAAACAAACTTTACGAACGTGTGCACGCAAAGTACACAGACACACGTTAACATTGTGTCTGTGTCATACATGGGCAAACACACACACGCATTTACACATCTATCAGTTAGGATTTAGGAGGGGTTTGGATATAAAGCGAGGACCTTTTGTTACTCATCCCTCTGCTCTTCCATCCATCCACGCTATCAGGTTATAACCCCACCCCCCCACTATTCTATCAGCACCCCACACCCAGCAGGAGTACCAGCTCACACAGCCTGGCAATGCCAGCTCTCAGCCAGAGAGATCGCTGGAGGTATGTGGGGCCGGGGGCCAGAGATTACCAAGCGGTTGAAGATTGATCCTGGAAATGGAGATGTCGCATTCCCCAACCCTCTGACCTATAATCCTTCACATATCTGCCTCTATTGTTTGGTTTGTTTTACTAGAGGGGTGAGGTTGTGCGGGCTGAGGAGGATGAGGATGCTGTGTAGGTGGAGGGGGTACAGACAGGGTCCTAAGGTGACCTTATCTCTCACATGCGTCTGGCAGAGGCAGGTAAAGGACCCTCTCTATGTCTGAATGCTTTGCCGCAGACGCCTATTGAGACGAATTCTCATCTGTGACAACAACAATCACCTTCAATCAGCAGCGACACCAGCAATGGGTCCAGTGGCAGTACAATAGTCTGCGTGCGCCTACACAAAGACGTGAGCACCAAGACAATGGCATAGTCCTTTAAATTCAGGAAAGACACTTACAAACAGCGAAAACACTTTGTGATAGAATAGACGCAAAAGCAGCCAAATACAGACAGGAACACAATGGAGAGAACTACAAACACCTGGACAAATAAACTCAGTAAACCTGCAAACATACTGCACCTGACATACAGTGGCTACCACACACTGAGAAACACACACATCAAGAGTGAGAGCAAACGAAAACCTGAGACAAGTCAATCAAGACATCATGTCAACACAGACTGATGTTAATGGGCATAATTCTACCCAATACACATCATTGAGTTTATAGGAAAACATTTACTTTAGCCAAAATAACAATTGTGTTAAATATGTTAAGAGATTTTTAAAGTTAAGGTTCCACTGTGAGAATCTACAGTTACCTACGACATTACAGTCAACCAACTGACAAGAGTTGCCATTTCGGATAAACCTGCAACTTCAAACACTAGAATAACAACAATCCCAAGCTAAAAATATGTGTGGAGTTTGGTAGCAGGCATTGGCAACCTGCACAAAGATGGGTGGCACCTCGTAAACATCCTTGAAACAGGTTTCTCATGCTTAGGAAAGGGATCTGCAGGCAAAGTTTTTCACAGTGTGAGATTCTGCAAAATCTGCGGCCAGCTCAGTATATCATGCCTCTCACACCCTCTATTCTCTTCCCAAACACTAACCAACACACCCCGGCCCTCCGCCTCCCTCCACTCCAAGCTCCCATCCAGCCAGAGAGAGGAGAGGAGAGGAGATAGGCCCAGTTGCTAAAGCTGTCTTTTCAGCCCCTGCTCCCGCTCGGTCTATCTGAGATACACAGCAAGCGGAGGTGTCGCTTTTCCGCTGGCATTTCGGACAGTATCTACTTATAGACGGGAGAAAAAGAGAAAAGAAAAACAGAAGGGGTATTATCAGGGAGGGATGAGAGCAGCAAAGGCATTTTGTCTTTTTATTCCCCTCCTAAGCCCTGGGCTTTGCTCCCAATCCGATTGGTCGATACGGCCAGGGATGTAAATGAAATGCAAAGAGGAATAAGGCTGGCTTCCCATCTCCAGTGTGTGCCCCCCTAAGTCCTCCGCCCCTCTTTCTCTGTCTCACTCTGTCTTGCTCTCTGGGCTGTTTATGGTGTTGTGTTTCTGTTTCCCCATTCACAGACTTGCTGCTCTCCCTGTTTCCGTCTCACCCTCCTCACTCTGCCCCCCCCCCCCCTCGCTCCTCTCTCGCTGCATCCCTCCCCTCTCCCTGGCTAGGCTCACAGCTCTTATCTCCTCAGACGCCCCACATTCCAGCGTTGCCGTGGCTCCCTGCCTGCATCCCTGGTCACGGCGATTCCATGGGTTCCCACAATCCTCGGCAGCTTGCTGATTTAGGGTGGGCAACTGACTCTCAGAGACAGGGGAGAGGAGAGGAACAGTGGGGTTAGGGAAAGACAGGGTGAGAGGGGATGAGAGGGTGGGAGACAAGAGAGGGATGACAGAGGGGAGAACAGGAAGAAAGTAAAGTCAAAATAACAAGAGGGCATGAGGCAAGCGACGGCAAATGATTGTGATGTAAACAAGGTTAAAAATGGTTGAACAAATATGATCAATATTAGTGTACTGTGGGAAAAAAGGGTCAAAAATGTATTAAAATAAACAGAATCTTTATTGAAATATTTTAATCTGTAGAAAGCAGAGTGACAGTTTTCCCCTTTTTTTGAGAAACCAAACCATCTGTGCTACAGCAGGTCGAATCTCATCATCCAGCCAGCTGACAGCCGCTAACCAGGCCTGCGAACAGAGAGGGCAGATTACATTCTGAGAAAACTACACATGCACTCACTGTCCTTCGCTTTCTAGCGGTATCTCAAACAGCAGGCTCCTTCAGCAGTGTTTCATAAAGCTCATGGCAATACACTGGTTTGACCTTTGAGTGACAAATTACAAGGTTCATTAACATCAGCCCTAGGATTTACAAAAACAGAGTGTAACTGAGGTGTCGGACCCCGAGAACACGTCTAAGTCAAGTGACTCTGGTCTACGCACAGTGTTTGCATGTTACATTGTCTTTCCAGCAACCCACAGGGCTAAAAGTCCATTTTCCTGGGAGCTTGAAGGCTGGTGGTGTCTTTGTGTGTCCCTGGAGTCTGCGTGACTTTGTGCTTCTCTCTCTTTTCAGTGTGCCGATCTGTTTATTGACTACGTTTATATGCAGCTCCGGTAGGAAAAAAAGGGCTTGGGTGGAGATTTAAGCATGTTCACACATGTCGACATGCAAACACACAAATCAACACACATGCACACTGAAACGCACCTCTAAAAGGGTCCCTGGCATTGTGACATTTCACATTTCATTTAAATCCATGAGGGATTACAGCCCTCCCGTTAGGAAGGAAGAGAGAGAGAAAAACACTCATCGAATCCATTAGTTTTAAACATTTAAAGGACCATCTAAGATAGACTGATGGAAGGATAGAGGGGTGGGTGGGTAGTGCCGGTTATGTGGAGTGAGGACTGTGTGGCACAGCACAAGTCTGTCCTAGATTAAACAGCCGCTCTAATCCCCCATTTCTGCCCCCAAATTGGTTTTCCCTCAATCTCGGCCTTGCCATCCTAATGTGAGAAAAAGAGAAGTGGAGCAGTGGCTGAGGCAAAATAATCAGCACGTTAAAAACTGTGAGAGCAGAAGAGGAGAGAAAAAAAAAAGAACGAGATGTAACGATAAAGCAATCGAATGGGTGAGTTTAAGGGGGGCACGCACAGCTTGATTGGGGTCAACCAAGGCTTCCTGAAGTCAAGCTCTGTCCCTGGTCAACTGTAAACATTCATCAAATGAAGCATGGCTGAGTGGTAGTTTTCTGTCCTTTGTGCAGAGTTCTATTTGATAACTAGAGACCAGTACTTCTGCATCAGCATTCCTCTTAACTCCCAACTCATTAGTCCAATTTGACCAAGTCCATTTAGCCTAAACCTTAACTAAACACCACTACATCATTCTATCCTTCTGGAGCACCACCTATAAACCATGAGAATAGGCACATTCAGGGTTCGTCCCCAGTTCCTTGCACTTCGGCTGGGCTTGAGGAACACTCTCAGTGAGCCAGCTCCATGTTGGCCTCTCTGGATCTTGTCATGGGTTTTGCCTCCGGCTCTGGCGGAGCCCGTCTCTCTCTTTGAGCAGGTGAGTAATGGCCGAGCGTATGGCGGGCTCCTGGGGATCCGTGGGTTCCTTCTCTAAGTAGAGACTAAAGTGCTGGGTGCTGCAGGTCAGCAGGCTGTCTGGACTGTAGCCCCGGTGACCTGAGCGGAGCAGCCTCTCGCAGGCCAGTGCCAAGTTCTTGTCCCAGTTTGGTGGGTAGTCTGAGTGGGCCTCCACAATCTCCTTATACAGCTGCCCAGCAAACACAAACACATATACACACACAGAGACACACACATAAAAACAGATGTTACGGCAAATAACAAAAAAAAAAAGCCCCTGAATATGTCATACTTTGCCTTGTGTGGCTCTTAAATCTGCCCCATTATGGTAACAGTATTGTTGCTTGTTTGTTGAGGTCAGACTCACAGTGTAAGACAGCTCAAAGAGGCGAGCTTTCCCCTCTCCCTGCATCCTTTCTGCCAGGTCAAACAGAAAGAAAGCCGTCTTCATCCTGAAACAAAGCACGCAGGCTCAGGGCTAAGTGCTGGATGGATGAGCCATGCAGATCCACACTCACAGACGCACCACTCCAATGGAGTGATTTATGTAGATGCCGATACCAAATAGAATGTACATGTAGATGCTCTACCACACAAGACTGGTTTATGGAGATGTTCTAGCGGGCTAGTATGAATTGTGACGCAGCTTTTTATCTGCACACTAAAGTATACGACCACTGCAAAGAGGAAGCCAGTGTCTTTTGTAAGAAGTTTACTGTACCTGGCTTGCCACATCTCCTCATTAGCGATGTGTTCCCAGGACGCAGGATGGAAACTGTTCACACATGAAAAAAAGAAAAAAAGCAGCATTTCTTTATCTAAACAGCTTCAGGCATTGGCTTGTGCACAGTTCCACTAACTATAAATGATTATATATGTGAATATATTGTTCCACTCAACTGTGCAGGTTTTGATACACTAAACATCAATGTTTGCTGCATAAACATTAAATGACTGAGCAACAATACCAGCTAGCACATTAGACATGGAGTAGAACCACATCTCCCTTTTTTCACTTTGTTGACTGTAAACACTTGACCTCTTCTTCAAAAGAATATTTTAGCAGGGCTCCCGAGCTAATATTTGGCTTGCGGGCATCGGCGGACACGCTTGTCGTGAGGGTGCGGGAAATAATGTCACAGTATTCAGCCGTGGATATCTGAGTGAATGAAGGGCTGCTGGCAATGGCAACAGAATATGGAGCTTTGACTAATTCCACTTTTGACACAGTTATTGACAAAATGCAATAAGAAACTCATTATTTTTCATCTTCAGTCTCATTTTAAATGGCTGAGGGCCTAATGTCTTGCTCTGGTTGAATTCACAAAGAGCTGGATCACAGCATGAAGAACAGAGGACAACCTCACCGAGGGAAGCTCTGTGGAGTCTGCAGAAGGAGGACTGAAGACCACAGAGAGACGAGGGGGCGAGGAGATGCTGGCGATGAAATACGTGGTGAGGATTCATCAGTTTGATCTTTCTGAGTGAATATTTCTAGTTTCATCTAAAGATCATGAGTTGTTTTAAACTATATCCAGAAGGATTTTTCCAGTGGGACTCCTGGAAATTAGATCCTGCTAATTTAACTCCTGAAACCTCACTGGGCCGGTCTTTACAAACTCATACTGTGGAGATAAACATTGTTCAAACCCACAGAACTTTATTTTAAATTCTAGTCGAGCTCCCAAAGTTTCCAAAGATAACAAGTATGTCAAGCTGAACTGTGGGGAAATGTGTATAAATTTGATAGAATGGTGCTGCCGTAAAAAACATGGACTCTGGAGTTTGAATATTTCTCAGTGTAAACATCATACAGCTTCAATGAAGAGCTGGAACAAGCTGATACAGAGTTATTTTTGTCAAACAGTGTGGAATCATTTCTTCAACCTTCAAGCTACGTAAGAGGATACATACCTGTCCAGAGACATTAATGATTCTGTATGTTTGTGTACGCACCTGTTGTGTGGCTCAGTCCAGTTGTAGATGTTGCGAGTTCGAAGGGCCCACTCTTTAGGGTGAAACTGCCTCTTAACTGGCACCAAGTAGTCACACACACCCAGGGGCCAGCGAGAGAAACTACGCTCCCAGCTTGGGTCTCCGTCAGACAGCCCAATACAGGCAAACACCTCCCTCCTGCAGAAAAAGAAAGAGGCGGATGATGAGACACACAGGAACGCCACGTAGACAAACACTTGCTCACATCCAACCACCTTGTAGCTTCCCTCCAGCCCCGTGCTGCTCACCAAAGGCTCGGGCCCTGAGGGTTAATCCCACAGGTCAGTTTTGCCCCACTGAGAGGACTGGCATGTTGGCCTGGCAAACACTGCCCCCTGGTGGGCTTGGTATTAACAGGTCTCCAGCCAGTTTCTGGGTCTCAATTCCTTCCTGGAGGAGTGAGTGATGAGAGCAGGGAGCAGCAATGAGTCCGCCAGAGACTGTTTAACCAAATCAAGTAGATTAGTCGACTTCTGTAGTTCATCAAACTCCTTTTATGGCCTCAACAGTTCCATGGGCTTATCTCCTCCCTGCACTCACCGCCATGTCGACCATCCCACTGATCTCTGCCTCATTAGATCGCCCACTTGTTCATTTGGCCCATTGTTGGCCTCCCAATTCACTCTCTCTCCATTTCTCAGCCTTCTATTTATCGGTTCAGACCATCCTTTTATTCTGTCTCTGCTCTCTCCCTGTGTCTCTGTGACTCACTGTGTGTTGTGGGACAGAAACTGCTCCAGACTGAAGGTGTCTTTCCCCTCAGGGTGGACCGGGTCCCACCAGCGTCCCGGAAAGTGGACCCCGGGGTGGTGCTGCGCTAGCTTGGCCACATACCACGTGTATGTCATCATCTAGAAAGAAGAAAGAGTACCACCAACTCTGTTCAATTCTTTGTATCCAGTGTGATTAGCAGTTAAATTACCACTCAGTGTACAATTCACTTAAAGAAAGGGATTCATTGACTATTTCAGTGGCTTTTGCTCCAACTTATCATAGGGGCTTTTCTTTCCTTAAGTCTAAATTTGGAGGCTTGCTTTCTTATTTATATTACATTACTGTCTTCAAGCCCTTTATGATTATGATGTTGAAGAGATATGCAAACGTATGATGTACATAATGACTACGCACCCAACTCAGAAAGCCTGCAAGAGAATTCCGGACGTCAGGCTGTAATTTATGTATTTTATATGAATTTCAGTCAGTTATCAATTTGCTAGACAAATCTTCCTTTCTTTTTTTCTTTCCTTTTTTATTTTTGAAAATAAAGAAATCCTCCTTTTCTAAATACTATCTTTCTTACATGACAACCAAAAGAAACTGAAGCAATATTCCATGTCCCAGCTTATAACATGAAGGACAAAGAACAGAACATTTCAATACAATAATGTTTAACTCTGTGTTCTTCTGGTTGGACACCAAGTATTCCTATTTTTATACCGATGTTTGAAAGACTACTTGAACTTAACTTCTGTTTAGAGGGAACTTGAGTTGGTTTTTGTTTCTGAAAATGGTTCTTAATAATACTATATTCTTACTTTTGATTTGAATCAAATCAAAACATCAAAATTTCAGTGAGAACAATTTGAGACTCAACAAAGACAAGACAGTGGAGATATCAAAGCTCTGACCTCCTGGTCGACCAGCCGTACATCAGGCCGTACACCCTGGCAGTAGTATACGTAGCGCAGGGAGTTTCCAGGCAGATCTCCTCTGGTCAGGATGATTGAGTCTGTTGGGACAGAGGCCAGAAGCTCCCTGCCAAACCTTTCGACCACACTGTTTCTGCTCTGATCACACTCCCTAGGATCATCAGGACATACAAAATCATACTGTATAATATCATCAAAACACAAGTTGTGTTTACTTGAATTTAAAAAGGGCTTGAGTGCATCCTTACCCCTGCTTAGAACTGTGTGAGTATGTGTGTGTGTGACTGAGTCCCTGTTTGTAGGTACGCTTTCAAGGTGCTCTGAGGGTAAGTTGTCAGTGCCCCCGCCCCTTCCCCTCTGCAGAGCGCTCTGGCTGCCTATCTAATCGTGGGGAGACAGGTGTGATGGGTCTGACAGCACAGGCCATGCTCTCCCCTTGATCAAAGCCGCTCAGTGATGGCTGTCTGGCACTCCCCAGCACTACGCTGGTGTAATCTGCCTTCTCGGACAGCTAACATCTCAGACTGAGCTCTGTGAGTGGAATCTATGTGCTAACCGTGCCTCTCTTTAGCCCCTACCATGGGGTGAGCAGAGAAAAACCTGACATGTGGAGTTCAGACCTACGGTATGAAGCGCAGAGGAGAAACAAATCAGGTTGACTCAGGGAAAACTTATGCATGGGGATTTTAGAAGGAACTAGAATGAGAGGGGATTTTTACTTTACTTTTTTACTAAAAAGAAGTATTTAAAAGTAACTTAGGACATAGTTACTGCAACAGGAATGTTATAAAGCCAAACTAATTCCACAGATAAATGCACACAGATTGTACAGAATCAGAATGCTTTTTTAGATTAGGACAACCAAAAGAAACTCTAAAACAAGTGCTGCTTGACACAAAAATACTATTAGAGCTTGGAACGACTAATCACCTCCGGAAGTACAATACATTGCAGCTATAATTATTATGGAAGAAAATAATGTACTCCAGAGCATTGGATTTCAAATGAAACAATGAGAATAAGGTTAAAATGCTGACTCTTAGTTTTATTTTGAGGGTGTTTCATTCACATGCGATGAAATGCTCACCCGAGGGCAAAAAGGACTACGTGTCCCGCAATGTATGTTAACACCAACATAAATCTGAAAACTTAAAAGTCAGCATTTTAAAAGTCATTGTTATTTGTTATCATCATTTGAAACACAAACAATGACAAACATATACAATATTTATGGACTGCATTGTATGTTTTCATCAAAACCCAACAGGAAGTTTGTTACTGTAACTGAGTGTAATGCTCACCTGTGATTGGTGTGCACCATATGTGCCAGCAGAGCCATGGTGAGGACCCAGCCTGCGGTCTTCCACACCCCCCCACGGCCAAGCCTCCTCTCCAGCTCAGTGTGTGTCCGGCTCAAGCCGAGGCCTGCCAGCACACACACTGCAGCATCACTCTGGAGCCAGAAACGCTCAACCTACAGGAAGTGAGAGTACACATGTACACAACCAAAAAACACTACAGGAGACACTGGTGTGTGTGTGTGTGTTTGTCTCTCAGTCGAGTCCTCTGTTTACTTATAGACAAATCACATATACTGCTGTTTCAGTGCTTTTATTTCAAGATGTGTGTACTGCCTATATAGACTTCTCATGTATTGAAAACTGAATTGCAGTTGTAACTCCATGTATAAACACTTTTTAGGCCTCTGCAGGTAAACTGAAACAATAAAAACACTTTGGCTTGGAGAGAGGATGTCAAAATTAATTGAAGTCTCATAGCTCACCACTCCAAGCAATAGGGGTCTGCTGATGTCCAGGTTGGCTCTCCAAGCAAAAAACAGTGAGTAGACCACCAGCATGGCGGTCAACAGCCAGGGCACTGAGCGACACGTTCTAGGATAGGAAAGGCCACCAGTTATTCAGTATACAAATCTTGTTCTCATTTTAATTATCACTTCATGAATATTGTTCTATATACACCTGGACTGCCAATTCCATATAGTCTAATGTATCATTTTGTCTGTTTATTCTGTAAAAATATACTTTTTTTGAATAAGTCCGTAAAAAATATTAATGCAGGGATGGAGATCACAAGCCCAGGAGCAAATGTATACGCCAGCCAGCTAAGAGGTGCATGATTGATTTTCTAATGCAGACTGAGTCATAATGAGCTGCTGCCAACCGCTGAATCACAAACTCATTACAGTACAGCTGTAAAATGTACTTATACACTAAAAAGAAAACATGTTACCCTTATGGCAATAACAAATCATCATCTGAACCTGATGAGACACTTTCAAGCCAGAAAAAATGACTTTTGGTTTCCCTGCCAACAAATTGATCTGATGGGTCCCACTGACCCAACACAGACTGTCTGTTTATGTCTTCTAATTTTGTACAACGGGTAAAAAATAAATGCTGATTTTTTTTGTAATAAAATGTTCTGGTGTTTTTTTACATACAAACAGCTCCACTCAACATTTTAACATTAGGTAAAATAGCATTTCCATGGCTTCCCTTTGGCATCCAATGAAATGACCTTGCTCTTTTTCATCTGTGTGTGTATGCAGCCAAGTTTATCAAAGTGCACCCCAGGAGAGGGGGGAAGCAGGGGGTGGCCGGTGCCCTACAGAGCCCCGGGGCTTCACTCGGCTTTATCAGCTCCACCCCACAGACCCCAGAAAAGGCACTGCTGTAATGAATAACTGGATCACACCGCCACTCTGCCACGTACAGATACATACAAGCTGTGATTTACTTGTACACACAAACATGTTTTTGAAAATCCAAAAATACACATCAGCCTCTCTTGATTTGAATGTGGAGCGTCGCGACAGCTTGACAGTTAGGTGCCTCAGTGTTTTTTTGTATTCTTTTTTTCGAAGATCAGCATTTTGTCAGTGGTTTTGTTCCCTGTCTTTTACTCCGGGGGATTAGATTTTTGGTTGAAGCGGCTGCTGAGATGTGCGTCTGACAGAGTTTGAGAGTTTGGTGTTTTGTGTGCCGGCGTCTCGCTCATCCTACCTGTCCCATGAGGAGAGGAGAAGGCCTATTCCTGCCAGCACCAGAACAGGAAGTGAAAGGTCTGCTAGGCAGTGGTCCAGCTGGGCCCTGCACGCACACACACGTACACACACGTACACACACACACACACACACACACACACACACACACACACACACACACACACACACAACATATATGATGGACACCAAAGACAAGCTCAATTACCCTCCCTGCTACTGAACTCAAGGACAGCAATTATTAAATGCCCTCCATCCCCTATCAAAACAAACTCCTTGGACTGTGCGCTCCTCCTTTCAATCGGATTGACAGATACGAATGACTGTGTCATCCACCCCCCGCTGCCCCATCCTCTCCTCACAGCGCCTGTCAGTCACCGAGCGCTTGCTCAGAGCAGAGAGATAGTTTCCTGCCTCTTCCTTAATACCCATCTCTATTTGACAGCTTATTGAGTCTCTATATCTCCCAATGTACACTATGTGTGAATGTGCTCACGAGCGTGTGTTTGTGGGTGTGTGTGTCAGCTTCTCCAGTGGGTTTACGTCTCCAGTGCGACATGCCTGTCATGTTCGCCTCTCTTCCCCATCTTGAAGGTGTGCTTGTCCATCAAGCAGCAGGGGCGATGGGAAGGGGTGGGTGCCTGGCAGAGGGGGGGCTGGTAGTGGGGGGTCTTAAGACGCACATGCACCCCCATCCCGTCAGTTGGAGAAAGATACCAAGAGTGGAATGACTGCGGTGGTGGTGGTGGTAGCGGGGAGAAAGGGAGGGAATCGGGTGGAGGAGGTGGGGGTTGCTGGAGTGGAAAAATACAATTTCTCCAGCTCTATTGCAGTGTCTGTCATCACAGCTTGTCACGCTTAAACACCAGAGCTGAGTGATCATTTCAAACTGCTGGAGAAACAGAACACAGCGATTTGGCCCTCTAAGCAGGTTCAGTTCTGCTTTGATGGGAGAGAGTGGAATGGGAAGAACAAAAGCTGCTGGGGAGAAGAGAGGGAGAGAGAGATGGGTTGCAGAAATGACTCTGGGCTCTCAGAACAGATTGGAGTGTCTGTGGTTAAACCTGTGTAAAACACCAGAGCCAGCGCAAAAAAAGTGGTTGGGTCCTCCATCTCTAGAACCACATGTGCCCTCACTATGCCTCAGATCAAACACCTACATACCTACTACCTACTCTATCATTTCTTTCCTACTCCATCTTAGAATCTACTGTCTGAGTAGAAACAGAACTATACACACACAGTAAAAGGGGCCAGTGCACACTGTCAGAACTGATGGTAATGGATGGATGAATAGCATTGGAAACCCCATTCACCCACACTTTTCCGATTCTGTCAGATTGGGGGGGGGGGGTATCTGACCATTTCTGTAACTAAACCGACGACCCAACATTCACACACACACTCCCCCAATATATCATGATATCATTGTAAATTTAATATCTTTGGGTTTTGGACTGTTGGTGAGACAAAACAAGCACTTTGAGAATGTCACCTTGGGCTCTGGAGCACTATGATCAGCATTTTTCACTATGTTTTGACATTTCTATAGACTACATAATTAATTAAAAATTACTAATTAAATAGTCAATAGAATAGTCAGTATATTAATCCACAATAAAAGTAATCATTAGCTGCTATCTTAAAAGACAATTACACTAAAATGCAATGTGGCATACACAGACGATGCATACGCCACATAGGTTGTCATGTAATTTTGAAGAGCTGTGATTAACCAATTGATACTGTAAATATGTATGAGCTCAGTACATACAGTAAACCAGTTCACTTCAATTCAAAATACTAATTATTTCGTTTTTGTGTGTGAACAATTTAGTCAAAAAGGAAAGAGAAAAGCTGAAAAAAAGGCCAAGCAGACTCACTTTAGCATTGTGGTCAGGTTTACAGAGCTCTCTGTCTTTGCCTACAAACAGAAAAAGAACATACAACGTAAAAATGTCAACAGAGCACATATACTGACTAATGGCACACGATAAAAAGAATCTAGACGAGTGTGTTTATAGCGGGGCAAGCAACACGTACCAGACTGAAGGTGCCATATTCAGCCCTCAGCAGGTGGGTCAGCAGGCCTGACAGGGTGGTCTGATCCCCCCAGCTCCAGCGGGCTGTGTTGAGGTAGGAGGAGATGGGCAGATAGATGTACGGCAGGAAGCCAGCGAGGAAACACACGCCCAGAGACACAAGGCCGCGCAAAGACAACTCCTGTTGAGATTATTTAGAAAGATTTCATGTTCTCCAAAGGGATGTAAAACACATTCAAAAAAGCAGCATCCAAAGAAACTCAAATTTAGATTTTAGTTATTACACACAATTTGACATTTAATATGCAGTACATTAAGTGCCTACACTGTAGATGGAATGGCAACAAGACCGGGGAGACTAATCTGAAGTTTGTTGGGAACCTGCTGAAGCATCTCAGATCTCTCTGGGAAAAACGAGTGGATTCCTGACCCCACTTTGGTTGACAAAGAGTGTTTCTACTTTACTATCTGTGAAGTCAAAATTCAAGTATGGGATCAATAATTGTTGACTGCACACAGCTGTGCATACAACTAACATACACCAATTTTCTTGCCTGTCTTGAGGTTTCTTAAACACATGTTTAGAATCTGTTCTACATGAGTTTTTATAAATAAGATCCCAGAACTTACCCTGTGAGAGTAAAGTCGGTGAAGGACCCAGGGAATGATGACCAGTACATACAGCACCAGGGTGTGCTGGTTACAAAGCCCCAAGCCACAGCATAGCGCTCCCCAATGTGCAATCTGACAAGTTGAGTATTTTAGTACAGCACTGTGAGTTCAATTTGAAGCTACCTTAACATGGCATCTGGGGAATGATCAGAGGAAACTGAAAGAAACCAATGTGTCTCAGTGTGCCGCACTGAGTTACCTTCCTCCTCTGGGTGGTGTTTTCAGCACAGTGGAAGCTGGCAGTCAAGAAGAAGAGCAGACCAACGAAAAGGTTGTTGAGGGTGAAGACCTCTGCCACCACGGACCACTGCCAGCTCAGCCTGGACACAGCAAACAGCCCTCCAGCCAGTATTGCTCCGGGACCAGGACCTGCCAACCTGACAGTGAGGGAGGAGAGGCCTTTATCATTATTATACACACAACTTTAGAAAGATCTGTGGTCCACACAAACCCAGGAATATAACCTATGTTTATTCTAAATCACATATAGCACATGGTTCTAACCAAACAGAGTAATCAGCCGCAATCATCAACATCTTTTGGACTAAAATGAATCTGAAAACATATTCTAAATTATTCAAATGTACCAATCCTAGCCTTACTTTTCGTTCTTAGTCAGTTTTAAAGGCTACAGAACTTTAAGTATTTTATTTGACCTAAGTTACACTGCACTGACACAAAAAAGGCAAAACAACAAAGTCAGCAACTTCACACAAAATTAAAATTTTGCCGTCAAAAAAGCCACCACTTCCCCCAGACTAATTTGGGGACCCATTATAATCTTCCTTCGACCCAAGTTTGCTTCTCGGACAAGACCTTGAAAAACACTCACAGTAAATTGGGCCATTCACATATCATGAGAACTCCCTCCCCAGCAGCCGGTTGATCTCGAGCAAACTGGCACAGAAACCACCGTGGTAGAGATAGCACTTTATCCTCAGCTTCTTAAATATAATGTGTGCACAAAAGTTTCCCCTTCCTCCTCTCCTGTACTGTCTCCATCTCCTTTGCGGTAATTGAAGCAAACTTGGGATAATCTGTCATACGCTAAGACCCACCACTTACTAAAATGAGAGACAGAGGGGGAGAGAGAGAGAGGCGACGAATGATGGGGAGAGGGGAAAGAAAAGAAAAATAGTGTAGAGAAGTGTGCGTTAAAGGGGTGAGACAGCGTGCGGGATAAAGGATGAAATAAAGAAAAAGGAAGAAAAAAGTTCAAGAAGAGAGAGGGGAAAAAAGAGAAAAGAAAAAAAAACGCAGCCCGGTCCCCGGCATGCTGGCTCTGAAATATGAGCAGGCTCGACAATTAGGGAAGTCAGGCAGTATGGCCCTTTCCGCCATTGTGTGGAGTGGCTTAGAGTCCTCATCAGCCTATCAGCTAACTGACAGGCAGAGAGCTGCTCTATTCAGCACCGCAGATACAAGCTGCAGGCCAAACGGCTGCCAGGTCCCTTATGACCCCACAATCCCTTGCCGGTGACAGCTTCAAGCTCCATAGCAAATTAGGCGCTCTCACATTACAATCGCAGAAGACAGATTCCATTAACGGTATCTGAAATTGAGTAGAGAGCAGGCCCGTTATCAGACCTGACTCATAAGCACCGCCATTAATCACAAGGCATGATACCATTTATACATTTCCAGCTCTCTGCCTGCCGCTGTGATAGTCAGCCACAAAAGGCCTGATGAGACTTAGGCTAGGGGAACAATGGAGCTTTCTGAGGAAAGCGCGGTAAATCAGGAAAAAAAGGAGAGGGAGAGCGAGAGGATGGTAGAAAAAAAAACTCTTGCTTGCTGACTACTTCCCCTTTTTTTCTTGGGTTTTCTCTCTCCTTCTCTCCACTATTTTCCCTCTGTGTTCACTGTAAGGCGAGCTTGGTGAATGAGTATGAGCTATGTATGTGTGTGTGCGTGTGCACTTAAAGGGGGGGGGCGTGGACTGTGTTGATGGGGCGTCTAGGAGTGGGTCTTAATAAGAGATAGCAGCGTCTTTCTTGCTGCACCGCTCCAGGAATTAGTTGTAACTTGAAGGAAGGATGAAGAAGAGGGGGGTGGGGGGGCAGATGGGGACTTTTGTTGAGGTGCAGAGACCCCCCGCACCCATAATTTTACCTCCCTGCATGACAATTAACCCATAGCTCTTACACCTAGCAGGGGGGCTGATTTTGGGGTAGTACTGGGTGCCGAACAGTCGTGGGGGTCCACGGACGAGGTTATTACATCAAGTATGTTCCTGCTCGTCTGATAGCCAGGCAGCACTCGTCACATATTCAGAGACACACACACACACACACACACACACACACACACACACACACACACACACACACACACACACACACATTCCTGTTCCTCGACTTCTTTATTCTCCCTGAGTGCCTGACAAATCTCTCTGTTAGAGCTTGTCAGTCCGTAAGAGCCCAGTGATGTGTGTACAGTGCGGGCTGTAAATGACCTGTCTGTCTGCGCGGGACCACCTGGGTCCCAGTCAGCCTCTCAGCCTCTCCACAGCTCATTCTCCGGGCTGGCTGCTCCCAGGGCGTGCAGATAAAGCAGGACACATTCTGACACCAGTGTGGCCGTGTTCCCTGTTATCACGACTCAATGCGGTGCAGGATGCTGCTGTGCTGAAATGTTGTGGCTCAGTGACAATGGCCTGGTTGAGACGTGGCAGGAGAATAACACGGCTGACAACGAGACTATTCTACCCTGAACTGATCCACCCTGCCAAAATGTCTGTGTCATCACTTGGGTAATTAACTGAATGACAAATATTCTGCATAAAGCCTGGAATGAAGCACAAACTTGGAAATAATGTAAGAGGTTAGGAAAAAAAATCTATAATTTTTGCTAAAAATTCTACATAAGGAATGAAAATGATGAAATAGGAAAATTGAGAAAATACAAAACAATTCCGAGCACAGGTTCAAACAGAAAGATCAAAGGTAAATAAAAAATGAAGAACTGACAATGGCAATGTCCCCTTCAAGGACACAACAAAAGCGCAGTAAAATCACTTTGAAGTGTCAAAATGGGACCTGCCTCATTCACCCCCTCAGTTCTACAGTATGGGCCAGAGACGTGCCAGCACCAGTCGTCTGTGCTAAATAACAGCACACAAAAAGCCTACACCAGCACTCTGCACTGAATGAGGCTTCACAATGGAGCTGGCCAAGGGAGCCACTGTCACACACCACCGCGGGGGAACAGACAATAACACAGCTGTGCCATCGCGGATCAGCGCCGCACTGTTCTCTAACCGAGTGGTGGTTTGGGGAAGCAGCGCTGGAAAAGAATCACACATTCCTGAAGAGGGTAGAGAGCCCGAGAGAGGAGGTGGCCTGCTCGGGCTGAGGCGGAGGTTTCCAGCTGGCCCTCGCTGACACCCCAGGGCTCTCCTCTGGCCAGGACACCAGGCAGGGTACTTAGTAGCTATTATATGACAGTGGTAAGTGTCTGATGCACTGCTTTGAAATTTCAAGGCCAAGCAGCAATTGATATACGAATATAAGCTTTTAAATGATACGTTACGTATATGTGTCAGAAAGTTAAATACTACAAAGTCTTTTAAAGTCAGTCAATGTATGGATTAGGGCTGAGCTATATTTCAGTATTAAAGTTTACTAGTCAAACAGAGAACTAGTCAGCCTGTGAAAACAGACGTATAATGTTTTCTGTGGCTTTGGAGGAGCTTTCAGATGTTAAAAAAAAAAATAACACTGATGACATCATCAGGCTTGGGATTGGAGGCTACAAATTTGTAGAAAGACAAAAGATGCTATTGAGTTGCATTATGGGAAATGTAGGATACAGTGTTTTGCCATCTTGACCTACACTTGCCAGGATGTTAATGTCAGGATGTTTCGGCCTCTGTAGCTTTTATTTGTACTAATTAATGATTTCAAGCAAATTGCAATTAAAGTTAAGCTTTTCATTTTACTTGTGAAGAGAATAACATATGTATGTATGGCGTAATCTTTAAATTCCCCATACTGTGATACCTATTGATATCCAATACAATTTCTTACTAATATAGTGATAGATTATATTATAGATAAATTATTGATATCATAATATGATATTCTGAACTTGTTAGACTCCTCTATGTGAGTGAAATACCCAATGAATGCGTCCACTTGTTAATTTTTTGAAATGATTTGGTGTGAAATTATCTTCCAAAAGCACAAACAGTCATCATCAAAATATCACATTATTAATATTGAGGTAAAAAATATATATCATTTGATTCTTTCAGTATTTCTCAGCCCAGATCCTTTTTTCTAACTGACTTTCAAAATAGTATATTTGAACCTGGGATGCTGCAGCCTAATTTTCAGTCTCCAAACCAGGCACTTCCCTGTCTTTCCTGCCTCATCCGGTGTGCGAAGAGGAGGGTGTCTGCTCGAACAGAGAGGAGGGTAAATAAGGGTCCCGGCTCTGCCGCTCAGACACCCCTCCTCCAGGAGAGCGCTCCAGTGCTCCAAGTGCGTGTAAAATTAATCACCACAATTCTGCTCAAACAATACAGCCACTGACATGACAATTTCTCCCAGAATGCCATCTTAATCTCCACCCAACACACAAAAAATTACAGGAAGAGGGAAAAAAACAATTTACAAAAATCCTGTGTTTATGCAATTCACTGAATGCCATTTCATATTGCTGCTTTTTCCAACAAAGTCATTAGGCACACACCAGTGATACATAAATGTTGCTGTACAGATTCCATTAACTAATTCTGGGTGAATTGTAATTGCCGAGTCTGATCCGTCTCCGTGCCTGGTGCCTTATTAAGACCGCCTGTGGTGGGTGAGGAATGTAATATTGACGTCCGAGGCAGACACAATCTCGGGCCCACGGGCGAAAGGAATATTAAACTGGTACTGTATTCTGCTGTCTATCTAGCCCTCCTCCCTCCTCCTCTCTATCCCCATCCCATAGCCAGTAATGAGGAAATAACATCTTCATTAGACATCTGTTTAACTGTATTAGAGGATGAGTCCTGGGGGAACCATTGGTCATGCTGAGGATGGGGGGAGTAAAGGAGGTCTGTTGGACTACAATATGACGGATGAGATACTGCAGAAATGGAACAAAAGGTCCAGAGATTGGGGCCTTTTAAATAGACGAAACTAAAATTGTCTTGCATATTCAGAAGAAAACAGGAATGGGTGTATTCTCTTTTGCTACTTGGGAAGAAGATTTTATCCGACCATAGCAGATGTGAGAGGGAGGGGCAGCCATGCCACCTGCAGGGAGAGGTGAGAACACTGTCCAACAAAACAACTCTACTCAGCTGTTTCTGAGACACCACAACTCACACTCAAGATGTCAAAACAAAACAAAACTACACAAATGGCTGCAAATCAAGTATACCCACACACATTGATCCTGACATGACCCCAAAATGATACACACAACCCCACCCCTGTGGAAAAACAACCCACCTGAGCAAGGAGGGAAAGCGCCATCAGGACCATATGGTGGAGGTCCTTATAAGGAGCTCGGGACGCAGCACAAGGCAGGGGATGGCACCACGCCCACCCTACGGTCCACTGAGGTATCAGCTGTGCCACATGGGCCAGATCTTGGTGGGGGAGCTTCTCGCAGGTGTGCATTTTGTTTCGAGGGCCGCCAGGGAAAGGCGAGGCCAGACACGTTTGGTGTGCCTCAACAGTCTTGTTATGTAATCATGCGATCAAACAAAAAGTGCTGATGACTGAGCGTTGCGAGGTTGTTTTTCTGCTCTGATGGCTGTCAGCGCGCTAACGTGTCTGCTCCTGGTTTCTCCGGATAAGCTCGGGAATGGAGAGAGATTCCTCCCAGGTAGCAGAGATTCAGAGAAGCTTTAGCAGATAAACTGTGAAACGAGAGAGCACAGAATACCGAGCTGTCTGGATTATCCCGCTATGAAGGGTGCATTCCTCTAGAGACTCATGGCTGAGGCCTTTAGCATTCCACGGGCCAAACGTTTCTTTCTGTGAACCTCCAAGTGCAATCGATAGCAATTATCATTACGTCCACCATCCTCAAAGGCTTGTCAGGCCATGGTGTGAAAACATAACAAGACGTGCAATTTGGCCATCAAACCATATGATCAAGCCAAGAGAAGTGTAATTGACAAATCAAAGGGAGGCTAAGTGCAACATTTAAACTTATGCAAGAGAGAGAAGTGGCTTCCAAGCCTATCAACTTACATTCCCCCACATTAAACACGGCAATCTGGCCGACTAATTTAAATTGATACATCAAAGGCTTGCCATGTTGGGTATACTCCAGATGAATTTCAAGGTCTTACAATTTACTATTTGAGAGAAACTGCCTTCAAGTACCCGTATTAACTTCAATATATTTTGCCATTTGAATATAATCACACAAAGCGATGATTTGTTTGGGGGGAAAAAGTCTACTTCTCAGCTGATGCAAACCTAAAAATAAGAAGTAGTGAAAAAGTTTATGAGGGCCTCAAAGGGACAAAAACAACAAAAGACATTTCAGAACTTAATTATGTTGGGAAAAGACACAGCAAACTGGTGTCACTGCAAGGACAGAGCAGGTATGAACGGGTGTCAACTGGTCAGTTTTGGCATTTCATCTGAGGGAAAGGCCTGGCCAGAGAATCCCCGCAGGGATGTGGCATGACATCTATGCCAATCTTCGTGGTATGGTCAAAGCACCCAATGCCCTCCGTGCCAGAACCGAGAGGGAGGTCTTGACCATCCAGAATCCCTCTCCCCGCCTTTCACCCTCCTCATCTTTTGCCCTCTCCAGTAACCCCTCACCAGGCAGAGTGTGCCAGCTGATCCACAGCCACAAGCTCATCCCAAACTAGGCCCTGAGCAGATAATGACTAAAACCTTTTATGCTTATTTTTCAAATTGAAAGCGTAGATTATACGTTCATACTTAAGAGCTTATATGGTGTGACTGTGTGCTCTGGCTGAGGTCCTCACCACCCATCATCCCTTGTTGGGGGGTGGGTGGGGTTGGAGGTCCTCATAATGACTTTTTACTTGACCATAATCCAAAATTGGATCTAAATCCCCAGAGATTACAAACAAGGCTACAGTTAACATGCACACTGTGAGCCAAATATCACCCAGACTGCATGGATATTTTCTGGCCTCAAAATAACTGTCTGTAAATGTCTGGCCAAGAGTCCAATAGTCCAATTGACTGGTAACTCATCAAATGCATTAAAACTAGGGGGGCAGTAAGGACACAAAGCCATAAAGGCCCAAAGAAGCACAGTGTTCCTTCCCTTTCTTTTCTTTTTGTCCTCTCTTTATACTTTTCCTCTCCCCTGTCCTGTCCTGGGCAGGAGAGAAGCTGGCAGGTTTTGATTCACCTCTGAGAAGCAGTAAGGCGGGGCAGGGTCTAAGGCTGATGCAGTCTGGGCTTAGGGCCAGTCCCCTGAGGAGCACTTCCTCCCCAGCCCGTGCCCTACTGCAGCAGGGCTGACCCTGTACCCTGACCTACTCCAGACCACCTGCCACCTAGCACACACTGGCCAAGCACACAGGAAGTAGGCCCAGTACTGAGCACCTGGGAATGCACACAACTTCATTTTCACCTGCTTTCCCCCACTATCACTGGACCCCCACAGCCTGCCAAGGTGTACAGCAGGAAGAAATTACATCATATTCAACAATTCCTATTCTGGAAGAGTAAATTAGAAGTATATGACATGCTTGGAAATGCCCCAGTATGCATAAACAGTGACAAAAAGGAAAAATGTTGACACTAAGCTGCCACCAACAATGCAATGTGGAAAATTACTAAGATCAGCAAAAGAGTGATGTAAGGTAGTCCGGCCAACCATGGGAGATAATCACACACAAAGAGGGAAGGGGTAAAATACTTCTTACATGATGGGGTCAGCAGCAGGCAAAACTGCAGGGTGGTAGATGGCAATGAAGAGACCATAAACTGTGCTCATGACTGAGCGGGGGGAGAGATGGTTGAAGAGAGGGGAGAGGGAGGAGCGGAGTTAGTGATCCTGTCCCTCTCAGACCCAGGAGGCAAGAAGGGGAAGATAAGAAATCGTGCCATGTCAGGATTGGGAGCATGCTGGGCAGTGGGGGGGACACGAGAACAGGGACGTCGGGGTGGGGGTTGGAGGGCGCGATAATTGTGATATACATACACACGCACGGTCACAACGGGTGGCTGATGGGTAAACAGGCAGGGCAGGGTGGTGGGAGGGAGGAGGGCGGCTGGGCTCTGCTCCTGAATACTGAACAGAGGATCAGGGACGACACTGCCAGTTTGCCAGAACCCAAAAATACCACTCTCTGTGCAGGCGGCATCAAGATGCAAAAAGTCAGTAGGGGAATGTTTGAAGACCCCCTCCACTCCAAAAATGTCTTCTTTTTATTCTTACTCCCCTCAGATGTTTGACTTGACTTGATGATTGCATAAGAAACTTATATTTCGTGTGCTTACCTGCAAACAGAAATGCAGAGGGCACCACAAGCTGCAGCCCCCAGCACACTACTCATCAGGTTGACGCTGTGGGCTGGAGACAGTGAGGGCAGAAGACACATAGCCAGACGAGCTAGTAGGGTGAAGATAGGGTAACCTGGAGGATGGGCCACCTAAGAACACAACGAGAGACAAAGTATGGAGACGCAATGAGAGATCAATTCACAGCTTCAAGAGAACAGCACATAAACATAGTAATGCTTCACTCAAGATGTGCTTGAGCAGACAGCAGGCTAAGATGGTGAAAACGCAGATAGTACTTTGTTTTAGAAAGATACAGGAGAAGTAAAACGAACTGGAGAAAAAAGCAAGAATGGGAATATAGGAGGTGACCACTAAGCAAGAGTGAAGCAGATGGTTTTAAGGAACAGGAAGGGCGGGTTGTTTTTTCTAGCCACTTCTGACTGAGTGGTAAATCTAGTTGCTCTTCTGCCCTGAGTAGATGCCAGAAGTGGTCTGCTATAGAGCTGCAGTAATGAAAGAAGCAGACACATCCCGCTTGGCATGACCGCAAACTGACTCTTCTATGATACCAGAGCCCCCCTCTCCCTCTCTTCCTCCTTCTTCTCACTTCTTTTCCTCTGGCCTCTTCCCAAGGACAGTGCAGCCCTCTAGAGCCCGTGGTGGAGCACGTGGTGCTCGCCAGCCCCAGCCCCCAAACCACCTCCGAGCCGCAGTCATTCTCGCCTGGGGGATCTCGGCAATCACAGCAATTAGCCGCTAAGTCTCCTCCACCCAGATAAGGGCTCAGTCATTAAACACAGACTCATTCCCTGGCACTGATAACACAAGCCATGCAGGCAGGGAGAAGGGGCAGCTCTTCAAATGAGCACAGAGCTGAAAGGTGATAGTTTGACTACCTCGCAGGTCACCTCATACACACTAAAGGCTGCTTGGTTACGTTCAAAAACATAGAAACAACTCAACATAAATAAGAGGGGTGGGTTGGGGATACAGCATAAAGGTCAGGAGAAGTCAAGGAGCAAAAGAGAAGAAGTAGCGTAGAGAATAAAAAAATATAGCAACTCAGCAGACAGCTTGGTGAACTAAGTGTTAGCGTCAGACAGGTGGGTAACTCCACCAAAACGAGCATCAGTTAAGAGCATGTGGAG
Organism: Enoplosus armatus; assembly: GCF_043641665.1. Taxonomy (NCBI): domain Eukaryota; kingdom Metazoa; phylum Chordata; class Actinopteri; order Centrarchiformes; family Enoplosidae; genus Enoplosus; species Enoplosus armatus. The sequence goes on from NC_092194.1 coordinate 9,950,769, forward strand.
GAAGGGCTGTGTGGCAAACTGGCGTGGACAGACGTGCAGCAAAAGGACAGCTGAGGGACAAAGGCCACAGGGAGCATGGGGAAGCAGAACTCTGGAGCTCTGGGGATCAGAAGGGGGGGCCAGCAGCCTGGGGCCCAGGGACGGCCTGCGAGGCCCTGGGGAGGCCTGAAAGGCAGACAGGCAGGCCACACGGACTGCAGCACTAACGGCAGGATTACTGGCATAGTGACACCGACACAGCCTCCCTAAAAGGATCACAGCGGCGTAATAAACTTTATTAAATAATAAAACTTATTATAACTGTTAACCCGATTTAGTTCATTCTTCGCGGCTTACACACACACAAAAAAAAGAGGGGTGGATATAATAAGCCTTATACCGTACATAAGGCAAAGCCTACAAAAGCCATCGCCTTACCATTGACTTTAATTGGATTTGAAGAACGGGTTGCAAATTATAGCATTCTCTACTTGCAACTTAGTAAAATAAGTGTATAGAAAAGAAGGGGGAAAACCTGTGGACTGAAAGTAAATTAATCTGCTTTCTGCCCATGCTTAATTAAACTTCCTTAATGCTTATAAGAGTTAATGAGTGAATTGATTAAACAATACAGCTAATACTTACCCCCAGCTCACAAGCAGTGGTGATCAGCTCTCCTGTGGAAGAGAATAGGGGAGGAAATTAATGTAAACCCAATAATTATTATTAAGAGACAAGTCTGCTCCCAAAGTTTTCCCAAATCAAATACTTGCACTGGGGTTTTGCATTAATTTGCCAGGATCAAAACCTACAAATCTTCCCAGTGTGACATTTCCTAAGCGGCACGCTCATTCTCTTCATCTCTCGCTTCTCCCCTGATACCTCCCTCCCCTTCTCCAGCACATACACACAGATATAAACACACACACACAGAAACCATTAGACTCCCTCTCCCTCTCCAATGCACTGTCACACAAAGACACACATATGCTGATCTGAGAATAATGCTTCCAGTCCCATCCTCCCCATGCATCAGGGTCCTTTCCCTTCCTCTTTCTTCTGCTGCTCTACGTGCCTCTCTCCTGCTCCCACACTCCCAATGTCTCAATGTCTCCTTTAGTCCGTTGGGCACAAACAGAAAGGCAACGTTGGTGACAGTCACAGAATGAGGTAAGCTGTAAAAATAAGAGCCGGTTGCACAATTTTTTGACAAGCTCTGTGTGAGGCGCAGCACAAAGTGAAAAGAAAAACCCTAAAAGCTATTTGAGGAAGCTTTAATGTATCTGGGCACAAACCCATTTGTGCCAGAATACACCCAGAGCGTTTCAAATTATACTGATTTCTCACCCAATGTTTGCATCTCCCACTCATGAAAATTGAAATTTGGTTCAGATTAAATGACATTGATAAATGTTTGGGTTCAAGACAGCTCCCTCTACTGGTACCAGATGGGTAGTCATCTCCTCCATCCAAAACAGCCAATAAAACAGTGGCTTTGTTTCCTGCATCAGCACTGACAGAATAATCAGTGTATTACTTCACCTGCATACCAGCTATGTAGGATGCCTGGTAGATTCATACATATAGCCTAGGCGACAAATTACATTAAAAAAGTAAAAGGTTTTAAAATAACCAATAAACATTAAAAACAGCAACAGAGTATAGCTGGTTATTTTCAATCAACGCATCTGTAAGTATTTTTACATATTCAAAAAAAAAACATTTGAACAGCAACAACATGGGCCCCGACGCAGCACCAACCATTATAGAACAGAACGGCTGAATTTCAGATGTCATTGCCTACATCACGAATTTTGCAACCTTGCCGATACAGTGAATTATTATGCGTAAATTTCTGCCACACGAGGAGCCCCAACTCTTATCAGTTTAATGGACCATGAAGTCAGAACTCCTCCACCTGCACAGCTTAAATGTTTTCATAGCTCCATTTCACCTGGCATGAGCCGCCAGCTACCTGCCATCATTTTACATCACACTTTCTCATCCCTCATCGGTTTCTCAATTTCACTCATTTTCCCTCAGTAGTGGCACACTTTTACACCATTCAACGCAGAAAAACTCAAACTAATATTGAGCCAAAACATCCATCTCAGTGGCACAGAGATACAGTTCTGCAGCCCCAATACTAAAAAGGGAAAATATTGACTCAACGGGGTAGCAGCATGGGTGCCAAGAGTCTTTGTGATAGTGGAGCATGGGCACCCACACCAGTCTTCCCATAATCCCCATCATTTCCACACTCCACATTCCTAGACAACAGCATACCCGCGGGGCTGTGCTCAAGCCTCTCCAGGGCACATCACACCTAAAGAGATTAGGACACAGAGACGGAGACCTGGAGAATTCGGAAGGGTGTTCAGCTGGCACTATCAGAGCGGGCATCCTGCACCGTCCCTAAACACTGTGGAGAAGGGGCTGGCCATTTTTTCAAAGGCCCCGTTCGCTAGACAGCAGCACAACCAGCAGGGCTACTCAGCGCTCCAATTGCCTGCTCTCTCCTCGTCTCTGCTCGCTCATATCTGGCCGAGCTTTTCATATGCTTTCATTTTGCAAAATGTGCATTCCCCTCCACAGCAGCTTGTATGCCAGAGTAGTGCAAACCTAACAAGCAGAGCCTTCATGCCCTGAAGTGCACATTTACAAGTTTGTAACCTAGCTATCACTTCTAAACACTGTTTGTAATTGTGCAAGGCAGTCCTTCATAAACTGCATTACAGCAATGTTGGAAAACACATTGGCCTACAACATAGGAGTGAAGTACAGTGGGGTCCACTGATAAGCCTTGTTAGAGAAGAGTGCAAATTAAATTTATGCATGCACACATAATACTCAATTTAAACAAACAACCCATATTATTTTACAAGTCAAGGGCTGTCAACGATACTTTGTCATTACAAATGGTGTCTATATTACCTGCCATGGTGGTGCAGTCAATAAAGAAAATAATGTTCTGCTATTGTTTCTCCTTGTGGCTTCTGACGAAAGGAGAATGATTGCAGATATGTAAACCAGTGAACATTTTCATAAAGTACATAACTTTCCAATAACTTTATGAATAACTAATGTTTTGTTTCAGTGCAGGTGACTGATATTAGGGGCGGTGAAGTTAATATTGTGATAATTTTCATAGCTTAAACTCATATCAATCCATTGGGCCAAATTTAATTTTGATCCTGATACCAAAGTATCATTAAAACATTTATGAATTTAAAAGAAACCTTCTTCTCAAAGCCTTCCTAGTGTCAAAAGTACCACTTACTTCCTTCTAAAAGCATCGACATATAAATAAAATCAAATGCACTGCTGTCAACTTTCAAAACCATTTTCAAAGGTCATTTATAGAGTAGAATATATAAATTTAGGCATTAGCATTGGGTAGACCGTGAAAAACGGTGCTGGAGTGTGAACTGTATATAGTTCAGGCACATGCAGGTTATTTTAAAGCTAAGCTCACTAAGAAGATGTCTTACATTTTTAAGTCAATTAGTATGTGTATTTCAAAATCAATGTATTAGTGTTTAGGTATTTTGTTTTCAAAGTTTGTGTTTTTCAAGCTGATGCACCTGTACCTGCAGTACCACGGACAGCACCCGTTCAACTGCAGCAGCTACACTAACAAGGCGCCACATGATTGGCTGCTCGGAAGCACAACAAAACCACATGACCAGAGGAGCATTAGCTAGCTTGCTAGCACCAACCTGAGTCTCCACCGGGAACAGTCCTCTGCACACAGGGCACATACAGTGCGGTGACACAAGCAACCGTAGCGCCTGTCAGTATCCAGCTTGTCCTCTCCCCCGCAGACATTTTCTTTCTGGATAAATAGCGATAGTTTTCAAACAACGGCTAATGTCGACTCACTAGCGAGCTAGCTAACGTTAGCATCCATACATTTCGGTCGCTGGGGGCTGTGAATAGAACTGTAAGCTACCAGTTACCTGAAAACCGATGGTAGTCTAGAGCTGAACCTAACTTAATATGACACCAAGTAAATACTTAACGGTTTTATTTTCGCAGGCTCGACAGTTAGCTAGGTTAAATTGAAACGTTTCTGTTCCCGGGAAGTAGCAACCTGATTCTCGCCAACAACCTAAACTCGCGAGACTACCGACGCGCCATTCCTAAAAGTTACAGCAGTCATCAAAATAGTTGAGATTCATACTGTCGCTGGATAATAAAATAATTTACGTTCGTCGCGTCGGTGGAAGACGAGTGTATTTTCCGTGTTGCCTGTGAATACCTCATGTCAATACTTCCTGGTTCACTGTGACTCAAGCTCAGACTGAAGAGCTCTCTCATCACTTTTGTTCACACGACTGAGGGAGGGTCTGCACCTATTGTCCACACAAGCACAACGGCTGCGGTGTGTACACTCACCTGAAAAGAACTAAAATAACACATAAGATTTATTTGTTTGTATAAGTTTGTGTTTCAAGTACAATATGGATGTGTGCTAGAGTTCAAAGTGTGTCTATAGACACATGAAATTATTATCACATTTTAATAACTGGGCAACTCCATCTGCTGAAGATGAAGATCATGTGATACAATCAAAAGACAGGAACAGCTACTGAATGGAGTAGTAGGATTATGAGTCATTGTTATGTCTTTGTGCATACCTTATCTGCAAATACAACTATGACAGTGGTTTGCAGTGTTTGACCATTGCACAATATGTCCCACTCAAGTTAGCAAACCTGACTCAATGGCACACTTCCTCTCACATTTGGCTGCAACCAACTTGTGCTTCATTCCATTCACTATTGTTCTGTTGTTGCAGATGCCGCCGAAACCTGTTTTCTCAGTGGACTGTGCTGCGGAAGAATCGGGTGAGTGATGCTCGATGCATTACAAGGGGGTTCAATGCAGAGGGCTAGCTTAAGAGTGTTGACATTCCAGGTAAACCCAAACTCAAACATAGCTGCCTGTCTTATCCGATTTGGAGCTTTAAAAAAAAAAGAAAAAAAGCTCCACGCCATAGTCACCGTAGCCCTCTTTAAACACCCGGGAGTTGAAGTATGATGGATGGATTTGTCTGAAATTCCTAATAGATGTTTTATTGTGACCAGCCTTTTCTAAAAACAAAGAAAAGGCAAGTTTTTTGTTGCGGCGCACTGTCAGCAAACAGACACTCTGGGTCTTGTAGTAAGAGTAATACTACTTAATTTATACATTATCATCCTAGTTTTGGCTGCTAATACACAATTAAGTTAGCAGAAAAGCACTAGATTATAACTGAAACAAGATACATGCACCCATAGATGTCTCACAAGTGTCCATATTTCACAGGTTGAAGGGTGACTGTAATAAAGAAATTGCCCTATTGAACTGATAATAATCCCAGCCCACCGTAAATGAGTCTGATCCCTCAGTAAATTGAGCCCTTGGTGAGGTGGAGTGGTGTCAGCACCTAGCCAACTCTCAGATGGCTCTCTAATCCTCGCTTCCCTCTCACCACCACCCTCATCGTCTAATCAGTCTTGAACACACACATAACGCTCACACCCATCTGACACACACACACACACACACACACACACACACACCCAAGTACTCACCCTTCCTCACACTCGGGCTCAGCCATCTCTTCAGTGTGATGTCACTGCTAATCCACGCTCGGTTATCCGCTGGGCTGCAGTGCTGCCAGAGGGATACGGGGAGGAGATGGAGTGAATTTGGGGAGGTGGAGGAGGGGAGGGGGGGGTAATCAGGCACGTCATAAAGTCTCTAAAACCACCACTTCCATTAGCCCCAGCCACATAGAAAACCAAAGTCTTGCACCCAGCCAAACTGAGCAGCCTATGCACAAATGCTCAATGGAGACTTAGTATGAACACATATTTCAGCTCTGATAGAAAGATAAAACACAGCGGCGAGTACATTCACAGAGGCCTGTCGCTCCTATTCCAGGCACTGAGGAATCATTAGAGAGTCTGCTGGATTAAGCACCCCCCCCCCCCCCCCCCCCCTGCATCCAGAAAATGCAAGGCCTTTTTATTGACAGCTTGTCCAAACAGAGGAATTATTAACCACATGGTTGAGGCCCTCGTTCCATATGGCACCAAGCTATTAACAAACATTAGTTGACTGTAATAGCAGTGGTATTAAATTCATTATCTTTTCAGATTGTATGTGAGGTGTGTGATTTTGTGTATGTTTGTGTGTGAGAGTGGTGCTAGAGTGGTGCATGTACACACAGTCAATGTGTGCCAGTGTGTGTGATTAGAGACTTCTAATGTTCCAGCTCTGGGGATTTGTAGCATGAGATAAGAAAGGGCATTAATGGTGAATTGTGACGGTCCAACAGAGCAAAACTGTTGTTTGAAAATGTGCGTATGTTTTCGTTTGCTGAATCCTTTTTACACTAACAATCTCACAGATTGTCTCACCACGTAGAAAGGCGTCTCTGATTGTTGCAGAGTTTTTAACTCGGTGCCTCACAAAAACACACATGCATGAGCAAGTGGCTTAGAGACCACTGAGTGAAATTCAATCTATTTGATTTTGTATTTTCCCCACTTACCGCATATCTGTTTTAATCTTACCTTAAGCATCCTTGAAATGAGGTGTAATCCAGTTAAGCCCTTTTGAATCTGCTTCACAGCCATATTACACCCATTCATCATCCCATAAACATTCTTACTACTAAACAGTTGCTCACTGAGAGGGTCCACAAGCCAAAATTCACACACTGTAGACATTAAAAGATCAAAAACGGCGGTGTTTGCAAGTGGCACTGCAAAGAGAGAGCGTGCTTAGTTGACTTTTCTTAGGTTTAAAAAAAAGTTAAAATAAGTAATAAAATAACACATTACGCTGTTTTAGGCACAATATGATACAGTAGACAGTGAAAATAATCATTTCAATTTGCAAATTCTGTTTTATTGGCACCAATGACAAATTCATAATGGATAACTTTCACTCAGAACACCATGGACCAATATTCTGGGCCGAAACTGTAACTGCAAATGCTGCAAGACACGTGTTTGTAATAATATTGCAAACCTTGGATCAAATGCTGGGCTGACAAAAATCCACAAAACAAGTCAATTTTCCTGCATTTTCTGTAAAATGTAGTGAGGCCTTGAACCAGTGAGTAAGTCTTCAAAGAGATTAACTCTCCTCTGTGATCCTGTTCTCATTACAAGAAGCAGGGGACTCAAACACACATAATAACAGGGTGCACCGCTGTTCCTTTGTAACATGTGGCTACCTAAATGATCCTAAATAAGATAGATGACAAGGATAAAGCAAATCATAATCGGCATTTTGCACAATGGAGCATAATAGTCTGAAGAGAACAAGGGACAACATACAGAGCTCCTGCTTCCACCGCCTGGAGCAGCACACCTAGTCGAGAGCAATTAAAATGAGAGGATTCAATTTTGTCAAACACCAGGAACCTAAGATAAATCTTGTATCTCATTTTCCAGCGGAGGACACTTCCTCACACTGGCGCCATCATGTTTGTTATGGTATTTTTAAGAAACAGCTGGCTACTGACAGAGTTGGTAAAACAACCCCCCCCCCTTCCACGAATGACGCTAATCACTTCAGTGTGAGAGAGAGAGGGGTGAGAGAGAGAGGGAGAGTCGGGTGAGACTGGGAATGAAAGATGGCCTCAGACTGTGGTGTTGGTGGAAAATTTAGACAGAGCAAGAGGAGGGGGGGGGCAAGACAGCACGTCTCTGCATGGTTTCCATGTGGGAGAAATCCACTTACTTGAACTGATAAAGATTTAATTAACACAAGACTCTGCAATTACTCCATAATTAAAGTAATTTGTCCCCTTGTTTGGATGAGTAGGCAAGACGCCACATGTGCCTCTGCAGGAGCAGATGAGAGAAAGAGGGCATCAGAGGCTCAAAGAGGTAGACTCTTAATGTTTGAATTTAATGCTCGATTTTCCAAACCTATTTGCCCCTCATATGCTCTAATAAAATATTTGTATCAGCTTCTCTTTAGCCTGTGTTTATTTGCCTTTTATTTGACAACTCATTTGTTATTCATTGAGAAAGTAATAAGCTGAGTAGGCTGAGTCCAAAGTATCATCAAGAGCCACATGAAATAGTAAATAGGCCTGATATAATCATAATCCTCTTCAAACTGCACTGCATACAGCTTGAATTGTGTAATGTTGCCCCTGCAAAGCTTGCTGAAAGCTAAAGCGGAAAAAATACCAAAATAAAATGATGATTTTGTTTGACAAGATCAAATTGCCTGAATCAAAAGTGAGAGTCCTGTGTGAGGTGTTTGACCTTGGGCGTGGATACAGAAAGGTGAACCCAACTCACAGCAACATATCAGCAGCAGTGTCGGTAAGTGACGAAAACAGTCTATGTAACAAATAATGACTAACCACACAAGACAGAAATAGTGAGGAATTAACAACATCGTCCAATATGTGCCACCGTGCTATGGCAGTCCAATTTGCCGGGAGATAAAAAAAAATGGCTGCCAAGTTTACTATATTAAAAACCAGGGAGACAAATGCGTCTTGTGTTTGCTTCTGAGGGTTGTATGTGCTGTTACTTAATTTACGCAAGGGGAAGAGCACTATCTCTTATTTACAGATGATGATCTGCATATAATTTGACTCAGTTGCATGCTGGGTAATTGAGGTAAATATCACACAGCCTTCAACTTGCCAGCTAAGGTGGCCTGCTGATAGCTTTGGCGCACATCCCGCAGCCACCTGTGGCATTTCACATGTTGGGTCTCGGGGGAAAGACAGAGCGCAAAGAAACACAGAAGTAAAGCTGAAGCCTTTAAAACAGCTAATTGAAGGTATCTTCTGCTATGTGACAGCTGGGTGACAGACAGCTGTCGCATATCATGTTCCAGCCTACAACCACCAATCTAAAAGATGTCTACCCATCTTGCTGTTAAAATGTTTCCTCAACTCAGCAGACTGACTAAAACATGAACAACGGCAGTATTGGAGTAACTACTGGACAGCAACAGTATTTTGGAGCCACTGTAATATTATTGCACCATTATCACTCTGCAGGTAACTGTTTCCTCCTATGTTATTAATTTGGTGGAGGCCACATTACTCCTCAAAGGGGCACGCCACCAATTTTATACATGGGGAGATTTTCAAAGTTAAAAAAATAACCCTAATGATGTCATCATGGGAGAGGGTCTAATGAAAGACGCTATTGAGCTGCATTATGGGAAATGTAGAATTCAGTGTTTTTGGAGCTTTATCTATTCTATAGGAACTAAAAGTCAAGATATCACTGCCTCTCCTGCTTTGATTTTTCTTTTCTTTTTATCTGTCTCTAGTGAGCCCCACAACTTTATGGAAGTGCAATAATACATTTCTGGAGTACCTCTTTAATATCAAGGGTTTTTTCACTGTATTCACTGACATACCATCTCTCTCAACATTTCACTCATTCCATAAGCAAATTGTCTGGCTTGATGTCATAGCTGTGCGTCTCATGCACCATTTTCCTGAACCGCCCTGATTAAATGAACAAGATATGGAGTTTTTAAAGACGGTGGTTTGTGTTCCCCCTGCTTTGCTTTGCTAACGCAGAATGGGCCATTCTGTGTCGCAATAAATGTGTTATTTATCCAAAGAGAAACTTTCAGTACCATTATAATGCAACTGATGCAGCTGAAAAATATGATTCTGTAAAACTGAGCTGTGTGGCTGTGAAAAGTGTTAGAAGTTAATTAGGTTTTAAAAGGTGATGATGGAAGTACTAAGGTTTGTGTCAATCTATTACAAAGACCAGCGTCAGTATAGCACATGAACCTTACTTTCTCATCCAGGAAGCTGGTTCAAGAAAAAAAAATATTGTATCATTCCACTTTATTTGCATAACCCTGCCCTGCTTAAGGCAGGGGAGCCACCGAGTGATCTCAAAATTAGCATGCTGTCACCTTCAGTGTCTCTTCTGTCATTCAGAAAAACAGGCAAGTGTGTAGACATATGAACCCATCTCACATCTACTGCAGAAATGTTAATTAGGAAGCAAGGCATCCCACGGCTCCACTCCTCTCCAAACGCCTAACTGACATGTTATGTATTTAAATCTCTTTCATGTGCCCTTATTATAGAGGAGATGAAGTCACATGCGAGTGATGGAAAATGTCATCATCATCGTGGTACAATATTTGTGCATGCACATAAAAATAAAAGCTAAAAATGGCTCACAACTGTGCATATTTGTCAGCCATGCCTGATGCCAGGATTTAAATCTTAAATAAATCTAAGAACAGTATAATTAATTTTTTTGAAATTGCAAAAGCAAAGACATATGGAATGTTAAAGATTAATCAGTAAATGTACAATTTTAAATATATAGCCTACATACATCCATCCTCTGGTAGCGTAATTGTACAGAGAGGATTTTCAGGCATGCCAATTTAGTTAATTCAATTTCTCTTGTTTCAAATATATTTGTGATGTATTAATACAGAGTCTTTTCATAATAAACATCAAACTTCCATGTCTTTGCTCTGTGTGTTTGGCTATTGGATGCCGCAGGCTCAGTGGTTTGGTAGGCTTGGTGCCAACATCTCTATTGTTGAGGAAATAGTGCCCTCTTGAGGCTCCAGAGAGGAAACTACACCCAGCATTGAACACCAGGGAATGTTGCTCATGCAGTCATTTTCTATGGTTAATATTAAGATGAGGCTGATAAGATAGAACATGAAATATGAATAAAATAGACTTCAAGAAAAATGTGTCCCTTATCTCAAAACAAAATACTGTGTTTGATAGAGCAATCAAAACCCAGAGCCATTTTGGCGACCAAGATAGCAGGGAAATGCTCATACTGAGGAATGATGAAACACATATGTAACTGTGATTAAACATCACTGCTGTGTTGTGCGTACACAGCTGAGACATCTGGAGTTCAAAGGCAAGTAGCCTCACAAAGGGAACAAATCCTCATCAAATGCACATACCTTTTTAAAATCACTGAATCGTTACCACAGCCTTACCTGAGTGAGACATTTTACATGACTGTCAGATTTTAAGAAGGCCTGAAATCAGAGAGACAGAAGTTATTTTTAAAAAATATTTTATTCTTTGCAAAGGAGGCATTGGGAGCGTCAGTGCGTTCTATGGCTTGTGTACAGAGTTCCTGTAGGAGACAAAATCATAGAACAAGCCCTTGGGTGAACTGAGGGCCCCACCCATGTTTACCAAGGAGGAATGTTTGAGGCAGCTACTCTGCAGCTGTTACAGAACACGGTCTTAAGCAATGGGCACAGTGTTTGAGCTGAAAGTGTTGGAGAGGAATGCTACTGTACAGTACGTGGCTTAGTACTTGACCCTGCCTGGCAGTTACATAAAACCCGAAGAAATCGAGCCATTCAGAAATGCTCTGTGGTATGAGTGAAGCGTAATGCTGCTTATACTTTTAAGAATGCTTGGTATGTTTCTCTTAGGAAGGAACCAAAAAAGAAAAATACTCCAACCATCCACCACTTCTGGAGTCATCCTATCTTGTTTTTGTGAAATCCAGGAGCTCTTAATCAAGGTGCCCCTGAACTCTACCTTTGATTTGTATTCATCATAATGCAACGTGGAAGAAAATTTGAATGCTACAATAAGAAAGTTACCCTCTACATTTCGTAATTTTAATGCTCAATATTTGATAAGCTAGTGGCAGAATGAATGCCTTCAACTACACTCTACATATGGGCACAGTCTGGTAAGCTAACATCGCAGAAGAATGCACAGATTCGTCCCAGATTCTTTAGTTTCAATTCATCTGCTGCTTTGTTTTGGACAACTTGACTCATCCACACACAATAGAACTTAACCAAATTTGGCATGGTGTGCGATAATATCATTATTCCCATGGAGCTGGTTTGCGAGCAACTGAACAGCCTCGACTGTAATCCAGAGCTGTCAACATTCCACCAGAGCAGCCGTTTGGGTTTAGGATTGTTTACAGAAACACTTTGGATCGGAGAGAGTGGTCGTTACATCTTGCATGTGGAGAGAAAACAGCTCCTCCTTATATTTGGTATAATCTCTGGATGCTGCTGAGACTGTGCCCAGGTTTGACAGCGTACAAATCATTGGATCAGACCCAGCATGGGATAAAGCTAACAACAGTGCAGATTGAATACAGTACATGTGTGTGGGGCAGGGACACGGCAAGCTAGAGTGCTAGCAAGCAGGTGTGGTTGACAGTTCCAATGTGGTCTTTCACTGCAAGTAGGCCTTACCTATACCGCTAACAGCACAGCCATTGAGAAAGCAAGTTGTATAATTGAAGCACCACCAGTGAGGAGAGTCAATGTGTTTCAGTACATTCATTGTCATTCCTGTTCTCCCTGGTAGTGTTATTTGGGTGGTGGGCGAAATCATAGAAAGGGGGATTGGGGTGAAATGATGCAGGGCGATTTAAACAAAGCCCAAGGGCACCCACACAGTCCAACCCACTCACACACACACACGCACACACACACACACACTCAAACATTCTCACACATATTATTTATGCAGGAGAAAAAAAATATATTAACATTTGCATTACAAAACAGTACAAGGGCCTCAGTGTAGTAAAATACCTCTTCTGTCAAATAAAAATGTGGAGAAGAATCCGTGTGGGGTGTCACTTCCTTATGTCTTACGTATGCAAAACTATCTCTCCCTTTGCCTTCAACAAAATATCTTGTCTCATTTATGAAAAATATTCCCACAGTTTAATGGGATTTGAGGCACTGGATTATATCTCTATACACACAAAGTCTTTTCCCCCCTCCTTAAAGTTTGTTCAGCAAATGGAAGCCAAATCCGGAGAGCTACATGATCTAGATGTCATTAGGGGTTCAGGGACAAGAGGGCGATGGGGAGCCCTTAACTAGTCAGCCATTAGACCCCAAGTTTCTCCTGGCTTTTCTCCCAGCCAACAGTCCAGCTGTCTGGCTCTGTAAAAACTTTGTCTTAGACCCACCAGGAATTGAACTTTAAACCCTCCCCCCCTTTTTTTCATTCCCAACAGACCCAACTACACCACTATTATCTGGTTCAGTCTGATTCATGAGTCAAATCAATTCATTCCTTCTACAACTTTAATTCTATGGCCTTCTGACAGAAAACCAGCAGCCATTGTAGTTTAAAAACAGCCTAGCGCCGGAGCCTTGTTCAAAGCGGTAGTTTTTTTTTAGGGTAACTGAAACAGTATTTCATTCTGTAGGAGCCAGGCATCTGTGGTCCAGTGTGCTCCACATCTCTGTATCCCACAGTGGCCGTCCAAACAGCCACAAGGGGCCCTGAACAATCTGTAATGGCTCTCTGTTGTGCAGAATCCACAGTATATGACCAGAACTTTTAGAAGACTTACTCCTTTCCACGGCTGGCTTACATGAACAAAAGAAAGCACAAAATAATCTGAACAGTTTCACAGCATGTTGGCATTCCTGTCTAATCTTCTCTGCCTGAGCAGGACCCTTCAGCTCAGTCCACCGGGCCCTGGAAGATTAGCTTGGAACAGCCCTGAGTGAGACCGAGCTGGGTGGCACAGAAGGGGCAGGCGGCATGGAAGGCGTGGGTGCCGTGGGGCAGGGGGATCTCGGCCCAGTATTTGACCGACTTCTCCGAGCACACGTGTCCACATGGCACGAAGGCATGCGTGGGCGCACCGGTGTCCACATAGAAGGCCGGCTCACAGCCCAGCCACAGTGGTACGTAGGGCCCGACCACCCGGCACATGGGACACTCTCGCTGAGTGTTGGGCTCCTGCTCTGAACGGTGGCCCCAGTTGTGGTAGCCGTGCACGTGGCCACAGGCCAAGTAGACCCAGGGCTGCTTGTCCTCCAGAGAGGAGAGGGCACGGCTGCGTTGCATGCTGGGGAAGGCGAGCGTGTTGAGACCTACGGGGCACTGGGGCCGCGCCGCGTTGATCTCCTGCCTGAGAGCCTCCAGATGCTTTTGGGTGGGAGTGTGAAAGAGGCCTTCTGCGGTACGCCACAGCAAAGTGGCTCCACATAGATCCACCAGGGAGCCGTCCTGCAGTATGTTACTCTCAATCTCCACCTGCAGAGGGTGATGTAGCAGACACATTTAGTTTCACTTAGCAAAAGAAAGAAAGAATGCTTATGTCATGCATGTAACCATCACAACCATATTTAGAACATCTGCTTAATACTCTGTGACGTTCGATTACTGTATGTATCAAGCTACTGACCAGTTTTCCTGGGGTCTGTGCTGAGCGGGTCTCTCTCAGTGTGTAAACATCCCCACAAACAGAGATCTCTCTCCATACACCAGGCTTCGACTCTTCCGTGAACCCACCCTTAGGGTGCATTACCAGCACGCCATTGGTTGTTAGTCCGTCCATGTGACCGTCAGGGTTCTTCCATTTTGCAGCTTTTTCCTGTAGGCCAGACAGAACATGGATGAAGATGCAAACTGATGTGCTGTGTGGCAGTCCACTTTTTACACTACACTGCCAATAAAAGGTATCACATTTGTTTATCTGGTTAGAACTTATAGATTTAAAAAGGCACAAACTGAACATCCAACCTTGCATTCGACAGCACTGTAAATAGAGATACCCCAGAGATATCTGGCATGGTACACTGAATAGTAATTACCCCGAGGAAGATGTTTTTGGAAGAATCAAAACCAGCTGCGTAGATACGAGCAGTGTAGGGCGGGTTACGCTCGCAGACAACTCTGCAGGCAAAGCGGGAGATGGTGCTCTGTGTGATGGGAGTCTCCTCTCCCTCCTGGCCTCCGGCTATTGTGTCAGTCACCACAAAGTCTATGGGACTCTCAGTGGAACGCCCAATCTACAAACAACACAGTAATTAATCAATATCATGCTACATTATTATATGGTTTCTTGTGAGCTCTTGTCAATACAATACAAAACCTGTGAACATTTAAACTCTGAACTGTTCTGCTTCCCCTGCAATTCAGTTTGTGGTGGGTTGACATTTGTGTGTGTGTGTGTGTATGTGTGTGGTAAAACTGCTGAGACACGTCATACTTTGGTACACAAAGTTTCATACAGCAGCATGTTATTATATCAGTGCACCTGATCCAAGTTTCTTCTTTTTTTCCCCCCAAAAATAGTATTTCAGGTTTATTTTGACGCAGACCACAGAGTTCAACACAGAAAAATGTCCAAACTGTTCTCAAGCTGAACAAACAAAAATAAAGCATTTCCCCCTTTCATTTCCTCATTTTTTTCCTTCTCAAATTGTCCTAAAGTCCTATTTTTTGAATGGTTTCCCTGTCTCTGCTGGGTCTGTGTTGCTATTTATTCAGTGTTGTTCACAGACACATGGACACAATGTGAATGTGAAGCATGTGTCTGCATGGCTAACTTCCCTCTGGTCATCTTCTCCTTGCCGTACATTCAGATTAACGCTACAGACAGAAGAGTTGACAGTACACATGCACTCACTGGTGGAGTGTAAGGCTCAGGAAGGGAAACAACGTAAAAATGTGTATAGATTTTGAAGGCATAGCTGCAAATATTCTGAATTAAATGTAGAGCTGAAAGGTTCAGTCAGATAAACCATTAGTCGATCGTCAGTGGTTTTGATGATTTCTTCATTATATATAATATTACATTGTATTGCAAATAATGTTTAGGACACCAAAAAACAGTACAGTAAAATATGCAAGCCATATAAAAACAAGCAATTTGAACACATCCCTTTGGGCTCTGGGAAATTATACTGTATCCATAATGAAAGTAATTGTTTGTTGCAGCCCTAATCAGACAAGTAACAGTGTCATTTAATGGGTTTTTACCTGAAACATGTCTGTGTCTTTATCATGGCAGTACTCCACCACCACCGTCTGGTTTCTGGACAGAGTGTAGGAGATGCTGTGTTGGCCTTTACAGTTCACGGCCTGAAATATAACAAATAGATAGTTTAACAATTTAAGTATAAATTCCACCAACAACAAAGGAGTGTTTCATTGTTTACTGCCACATGCAATCACTGCATTGTTGCTGAGGTTAAATTACAGATCAAGACAAAACACCAAAGATTCAACAACCACTATAGAAGAGAATATATATTTGTCCTCATTTTCACCCTGTTATTTAAACATTCTCAGGCTTTACAATAGATTATCACTGTATTTTCTTAGACTAGACATTAAAGCAAGAACTTCATATTACCTAAAACCAAAAGAGCTGTGGCAGGAATTTCTGGGAGAGGAACAGAGAAGAGTGTGTAAAGTCACACTCCCATGGCAGTGACCATAAAACTGCCCACTGGCCTCGGTTAACACGAGCTCACCTACCAGCTGAACCGCCTCAGTGACAGAGGGCGGGTTAAAGCCACTCAGGCCCAGCTCCCATCAACACTTAACCACATGCCACTATCATCCCGCTATAATCTGCAAATTCCATTTCCAAAACAACCCCCCCCCCTTCTCTTTGTCACGTGCAAGAGGGAAAGAGGGAGAGAGAAAGTGGGTCATCAGCACTGCCACACTCTGCTGTAACCTCAGAGACAGACGGGGACAAATGTCATCATCACATGCAGTCTTGTCTCGACTGCGCCGCTACAAACAAATGGTGCTCCACCTGTTCAACGGCTGAAACAAGTTCATACACACTCCAAACAGAAACATGTATTTTTGTAAGCACAAAACACCAAAATGTCTCTCTCAATCCCCTGTTCCTCAGTTGAAGAAGTGAAAATAAAAACGCCGCCTCGGGCCATCCAACCCCCGAAGGAAGGCCAATGCAAACAATCACACATGCACAAATGCAGTAATTGAGATCAAGTGGGGAAATGAGAAAGCAGGGGCAGGACTTGAATATGAGGCTGGCAGTGGCATCACGGGAGCTCCTCATTATCTGTCATGAACACCAGAGTGTGCGCAGACACGTGAGCTTTCCCACTCAGCTCTGGAGCCACAGAGCATTCACAGTTCATTCGTACGAGACTGCCCCACTGTGAGGGGAGCTGGAGCAGGTAGAGCTGTAGATGTAGAAATGTAGAAAAGAATAGTAGTAAGTAATAACAGAAAAGGTGGGAGACCGCTTGGTACTCCAAAAGAAGTCTCTCCTCAAATCAAGCTCACCAAACTGCTCGTCTCTAAGGAATGGCTATTTTTGACCTTGTGTACAGCTGGGAGTGCAGGGTCAGGCAACTGCAACAACTTCCTCCTCAGCTCACCCTCCGAATCCCAGGCCTGGTAACAGGGTGGCAGAGAGGAAGAGTGGTGAAAGGGGAAGAAGCTCACAGCTCTCTGAAACAGTCTGTAACTAATTGTGCAAATGGCGCTCTTTGCACAGTTGAGCTGTGCAGTAAAAATGGCCATGTTCCAATGTAACATGGTTTTCTGAGCAAACTGTCTGAGAAACAACTTGTAGTGTGGAGCAGCACAAACATTTTGCCATATTTCATAGACCGCTGCAGCACAACATTCAGCTCAAACTCGACTGGAATGATGCACTATCTCTGCAATGAAAAAGCCTCCGTCACAGAAAAACCTCTAAGCAGGAGTCGAGTTCCACATGGTGAGAGTAACCTGAACCAGAGGGCCTTTGGGCCTTTAACAAATCTGTAAATAAAGTCTGGAATATTGGCCTGCGAGAGGTGCAGAGGTAAGCAGCTCCTCTAGCTTGTTTAGCAGTTTTGCTTGGGAACCAAAGGCAGGAATGCAGGAAGGCAGACTCGACGGGGCAGTTTCTGGCAGGTATTCCGGTGCAAAGAAAAGCTATGAGGCCCGGCTGGGAACTACACTTACACATAGGAAATGTCAACATTAAGGTCTGCCAACAATAATGTAAAGGAGTTTACTGTGCGTTCCATAAGCTACTGAAATCACTGAAAAAACATTCTGCTGCTCTGAAAAAGTCCAATTTTCCTTCAGCTGTGATTTCTCTACCTTCAATCTCAATATGTATTCAAAACTGCATAAGTATATTGACAAAATTACTCATCATCCTCTGCCTCAGTTATTCAATAGCATGCTAATACGTTTTTTTGACTAAAATATACATCAAAAGACAAGCAGACAATTGTTCCTTCTCACTGAGAGTCTGTTCATTGAATCACTTCCATCCTCTGATCTGTTCTGTACCTTGCTGGCCTGGGGTGTGTTGAGGATGTGCACAGTGCTTGGCTTAACACCATTGGCTTTGGTCCTCCTGTATAGCGCAAATCTGCTTTTCCGTCTACCCCGATCTCCATTGGGCAGAGAGCCATTGTACCTGTCACAGAGAGGGGGTGGGTGGGGATGGAGGGAAGGACAGCAAATTCACAGTTAAATTTTTTATGAAAACGCAAACTGGTTTTTTTTGTAGCTGCAAAAAGACGTGTCTAATGAGATTTGCAGGCAAAATTCTTGTAATCATATAACAAGTAAACACGGGGAATTAGAAACATTCATGCGTTTTGAAAAGGAGCTTTGCCATGCATTACATCACTGGCAATCTAATGCACCCTATTAGCAAGCGTTACCTTGGATAATGTCTCTTATTACATAATGCACTCTGGTACTTGTGATTTCAGCGAGCCAACTCTGTGTAAACTGCAGCTGTTCTTTTGCTCTCTGTCCCAGGCAGGAGCGGTTTTTAAGATGCACGTCAGGTTTGCTATCACTTTGGGAACGCACAGTCTGGGTGGAGAACGGGCACACATGACTGGAACACGTTCTCTCATAGCTGGATTTTTTTTACACTGATACAGAAAGCTCTAAGATCTCAATTTAAAAGCCTCAGCATAACCAGAGGAACATCTTATTTTCACTTGTCAGTAGCAGTTTCCCATTTTCCCTTCAGTCTGCTGTGAGGCACCTAGCCTAGGCAACTCCTTGTGAATGAAGAAGCCCCTTCCGGTAGGACTGGTCCTCTCCCCATCCACCAGCTGGTTCCTACAGCTGGGACACCCCATGCTCTACTCCCATCCAACACACAGACCTTCTGTCACACACACTCACGGTGTGCTGAGCAGGCAACATCGGGCAACTTTGCACAACGGAAATATCTCTATTAAAAGCCTCAAATTTGCATAGCAATGCATACGATGAGGGAATGAGCTCCACCAACCGTGACATGACCTGACATCTCTTCTCTTTGTTGCGACAAATGCAACAGTAGCAACGAGAGCCTCTTTCTGCTCCTCCCTACCTCCCTCCAAAGCTAGTCCACCTGTCCCATGTCTCCACACGGCTGGCCAGGCATGGAAACACATGGTCCCAGTCAGCACAGTGCACAAAGCTGGCCTGTAGGACAAGCCACCCACAGAGAGCTAGAGAGGCACTAGATGATACTGTGGACAAAGCTACGACTAATACACTGACAGCAGGAGGAAAATGACAAAATAATACTGGATATATAATTGTATCAGTGTTTTAAAATGGTTCACAGACTCTTCAGCTTTTATTTCTAATGTTGATCATTGTTTAAAAGTGGTTTTCTTTTACATGTTGCTGTAAAAAGACATCCACTCTGGTTATAAGGTACAGGACAGAAAGCACTTCAAAATTACAGAAAAAAAAAAACAATGTTAAATATGCTCTTATGATATATTTATTAAATCAGATCATAAACATACTGATCCTCAACCTTAAGAAGATAGAAATATGGGATAGAAATACTGATGATCTCTCGTTAATAAACACTCTTTTGAAGCTAATTTAACAGTGTGCTGACTCCAATTTCATTAGACCTGTCCCAGAAACTCCCTACCTAAATAAAGAGCAGCCAGGCCTATATATTGTTCAGATTTCTATTTAGTTGGGGAGGGGGGGGCTATCTGTGGGATACCTGGTGCCTGGATGTCTCACATACAGCACAATAAGATGATATGCAGCTTAGCATTTTCTCCTTGATGAATTCCAACTGCAGAATATAACCCAGGCTCTCTGAGAAACACTACACGTGCCTTCTATTATTCATCATTACATTGAGGAACAATATTCTGTCAGCTAGGAACCGCCACCGTCACATTAGCTAGGACAGGCTCTTTAAAGCTGTGCTCCAACTAATTGTGATCGCTTTCCCTTTTGACCTGTGCCAGACAGACAGCGGATTTACCTTCCAATACTTAGGAGCAGGGATTAGACGACTCTGGCGTATCACCTATCCTCAAGGGTTGCACTAAGGAGCCAACAGCACCTCCTACCTCTTATGCTAACATGAAAGGCTAGTGTTTGCAGAATGAGGAGGAGATATGCTGAGCTGTTATAACCCTCATTAGCATGACACAGAGGCAGGGTGGCCTTAAAAGGTCACAGACGATGGCACAGAGGTTACATGATGCTGCAAAGTAAGACTACTAAACTAGGTCAATCTAAACTGTACAAATACATCAACAGTAAACCATCACTACATGGTAGGCAGCCATCAGTTAAGTGACTCACATTCAAGCTGTCATGGCTTCAAGTATCCATCTGACTGATATAACCTTGTACAAGACTGACACCACACCAGCTCCAGCTACACTCTGACCTTGTTGTGGAGGTTAGGAATGCAAAAGGAGAACTCTTCTCCTTCTTGGATGAATGGGATTTCTAAAGAATAAAAAAAGCAGCACATCTCAACAATCAGTGCCAGTTTGTA
Organism: Enoplosus armatus; assembly: GCF_043641665.1. Taxonomy (NCBI): domain Eukaryota; kingdom Metazoa; phylum Chordata; class Actinopteri; order Centrarchiformes; family Enoplosidae; genus Enoplosus; species Enoplosus armatus. The sequence continues at coordinate 9,971,291 of NC_092194.1, forward strand.
CTAAAGATGTCCCCAAGTTGATTTGTACACTTCCTTTACCAAGTGGTTCTTTAGGGAGAAATGTACAGAGTTCAATCAATAGGCCCAGTCTCTCAGCCACAATGGACAGAGGAAGCTGAGGAGAGGCAAAGGCTGGGTCCTGATCAATCCATCCTTTCATTTCCAGGATACCCACGCAGTCGCCCCCACCCTCTCCACCCCCATCCCCCTCCTCACTGACCAGCACCAAGCCAATCCGCCCAGGCAGAGATGGGGGGCAGCCATGCAAGTAATAAGAGCCACCACGGTCATGGCAACAAACCGCTGAGGGAACTGCTGCTCAAACAAGCTTTGTCCCATGCTGTCAGCTATCTTGTCTACCATCAGTTTTATCAATGGGATGTGATGTCATGGCAGTGATTATACAACCGTCACATCTGATTCAGATATGTGTCTTTATGTCAGGAGGGAGAACAAAAGTATCAGCTCCAAAAAACATTCCACATGTTCAGCCTGGGGTAATAAGCAGTCAGCACTTTCTGTCCCTTATAATAAGCAGTATGGCTGTGAGTGTATGGGTGGAGGGCAAGGGACAAAAACCACACTCTGCCATGCTCTGTGTACAAGCAGCTCATTTCAAGTGCTTCACACAAACGCTGTATACATCCCACAGCACAAACACCTAATGTTCATTTTAAATTTTAATAACTTCCAAGTGAGTTGCAGCACTGGCCAAACTCCAATCACTGATGACACAGCAGGTGTTTCCCATCATCTGTGGCAACTGTTGCCACAGACAGCCCTGACAGTTTATAAATATAAACATATTAGTTTAAAAAAAATGATAACTGGCAGCAGTTTATCCTGAACAAACCCTGAAAACAACAACAACCCAGTAGTGATTTTGAAATAGCTCTGAAATAAACAAAGAAAAAGCCAGGCCAGTTTCTACTCAGTGGCAGGATGAGACACATATACAAATGTCACTGCCTTGTGTGTTTTTAACATCAATAGATCAGGGCTGGATATTGTTTGATATTTTGCAATACTAGTGTGATAGTTTCAGTATCAATGCCCAAACTGCATTGAACAAAAGAAGCCCAAGTACTCAAATGTTAAATGCTGTCTAAACACAATGCAAGAACTTCAAGTTGTCTAAAATGGGAAAAGTGTCTGTCTGATAAAATAGTAAGTAACAGCCCTATTTGACAGATTTGACAAAGTATTAAGGCTTGATACCCCACCACACACAAGATTACTGGCAGAAGTTTAAGCACCTTGATTCTAATGGTATTTTGGCATAAAATTATAAAATCTGTGACCAAAAGTACTGTCAAGTTTACTGATATAAACAAAGACATACTGAGATAAAAATAACTAACTACTGACTACCTTACAGAAAAGGAAATAAAACTGTGCCCACAGAGAGTTTGGGATCTCTGATAAACTGCACTATCCTGTATGCTGCTGTAACAACGCAAATTTCCCCACAGAGGGATTAATAGGGGATTATCTTAAAGGCTGCTATAGGACAATATGACAATATAGATCTGTGCTAGCTTTCCTCTTCTATCTTGGGTTGTGTCAGGCCACTGTGGGCAATATTGCAAATCAATGAGCAGGACACTTTTATGGCAAGATTTTACCTTGATTTTTCAAGTGTTTAATTTGCTGGATTAGCCAAGAACACATATATCCTATTTGGTAATTTAGTCCATAAAGAAAATAAATTATTATATAAACGATATACATGGATATCGCAATATAAGTGGTCCTGGGGCCTGGTACTGTTTCAGGTCCCCTACCTCACCATGTGAACAGCAGACATTAGAGAATGAAACCTGTTTAGGTGTTGAGTTGTGTGATTTCAATCTATTTAAAGCAACAATAATCTATAGATAATTTCTTTGCATCTTGGAAACTATACAAACTATGGCTTTGTAGTGCATGTGCGCGTGACTACAGATGTAAAGTTGTGCGGTCTGAGCTACAGACAGTATTGAAAATAAGAGGAACCCTGGGGACTGGGGGAGGGGACCACCACCACTTCCGAATTCCTAAAACCCCATGAATCCAACTTTAAGGTAGAAGGAGCGCCCTGGTCCGAGTTGCTGAGATGGATGGATTCATTTCACCGGGGTTTCTAAAGTTGTCCTGAACGTATCTATATGGCGGACATCGGCTTGTTCAAATGCAGCGACACTCGCGACTGTTGTGTCGTTTCCGGTTATCAGGGAATGAAACATCGCCAAAAGCTCAGCAAAAATAAAACGTACACATTTCTGATTGCGCACGTGTCTGATTAGTAGAGTAACGTGAGCGCGTGAATCTCAACTGGGCTTGGCGTTTCTCATAATCACGGTATATCATGAGAGTTATTGGTATAAAAGTCGATGTTTGCCTAAAATAAAAACACATTACTAAAAGTTCACATCATATTTTCAAAGCAGTCACGTCGCTAGTTACGTTAGCTACGCGAGTACCCTCTTGAGAAACTTCCTCAAGATAAACACTAGCTTTAGCGTCAACGTAGGAGAGTCTGTCAAGTAAAATAATCCCTAAATATACATTAGCAAGGCTAAACTTACCCCAGCACCACCAGCTCCCCGTATTTCACTGGGTCTTTGGACGGGGCGCAGTGCTCCTCCTGGCTTGACGAAAACATGAGGCTTCTGGCTTCACTGTGTAACATTAGCTATACAGTAATAACAGCGGCTCAAAAATCACCCGGGATTCCCTTCAAAAAACACGACAGGCTCTCATTTCAGATCATATATCCAGCGGCATATGTCTCTGTGCCCACACCGATCCAGTTTTCTATAAATAAACTGGTCTTAAACTTCTTTAGCGTGACATTGCAAAATGTAACTTACTTGGCGGTTGAATCCTCTCTGAAGCAGATACAAAAACAGCGAGCAGCAGGGCCGGAATGTACCATTCCCTTGTTCTTTACTTTGTGTAGGGGGACTCCATACCAAATATGTGTTTAAAGTAGTGTTTTTGACCTATGTGTGTCGTATATAGTTACTAAAAGTTATTAACTACATTAGAGAGAAGTATTTTGCGTTTAACTTATTCTTGGATAAGCAACGTTATCGTACTTTGAGTAAAACGTCCCAGTTTCGCCACCTCGCACGGCCCATGGATCGCACCCTGTGTTATGTAAACAAAGAGTACAATCTGGGAATTCTTAAAGGGATCATACTTTTCGTGATATGTTTTGCAAAGTTTCCAGTTTCCCATATTGAACGAGAATAAGGGTTTACACACTTTTCGTCACAACATCTTGTGAGTATTGGCATCATAGGAGTCACTTCAGCACAAATGTATCAGGGATCACATAATATTAGATGTGAGTTTTGTATACAGTTACACGGGCCTAAGTGAGTCTACAAGAAGGTGGGGCAGTGAAAATAATCATCCTGGTACATTTCCTGACTGAGACAACATGCAGAGAGTGGAAAGGATGGTGAAATCAGATTTGCTTATTTTATTGGTGACTCCCGCGGGCCCTTTCAAGAACTTTATTTGATTATGACTTTATTGCAGGTGGCTAATGCATGTGATTGATTATGCAACATAATGACATCACTATTTATCTGCATGCCTGGAAGTTTTATTTTCACATTACCATTGATCATTTTGATCATTTTGTTGTCTAGCTTCCTATTTTCATCTTTCCTTTTGTTGGTTGCGGGCCTACAGGTATCTGCTTATTTCTTCCTGTAATATCAGTCACCTTGGTCCATGTGAGAAGATGCAAATCAGTCTAATAATAATAACAACACCAAGGCCTAGTCATTTGCTTAAGTGCTTCATCTGGGAATTACTCACAGACCTTCTAATGTAACCAAAAGTTAACACCTTATGTGAGGATGTCAAGAACTTCTCGACCTCCAATGTCACCCCTTCCGATATCCCACATGTCCAATTGTTCGCCTTTCTGATGAATGTGCCACTTCTCCGCTTTGGTCTGGCAGTCTCATCAACATTTTACTGCCTCTGTCTTGTTTTCACAAGAACCTGTATGGCTGGAGGTGCCTTTACTGCTTCAGGCCCCTTCAGTGGCCCTATTGCCTCTGTAATTACGGCCTTCTGTTTGAACTGGTGTTCAGTTTCAAAGTGCAATAACACTTGACAGAAAAACAAAAGGTACTAGGGGGTCACTGGGGCCCATGAAGATACTTTCCTCCCCGCCCTTATGTACCACAACTTAAACTCTGCGGTACAATATGATACAGCATTGATGTGTTATTCCTTTTGCAAGCAATACAACTCAGATTAATCCATGGCATTTGTTAGTTCCGTTCATAGCTGCACATACTTGTCCATTAATAGTACAGAGGAGTGAACTTCAGCTTCTTCAGCAGTTGTGCACAAGGATCAAGCTGCATTAGGCTTTTAACTACAGGCCTAGGGGCTGGCCTTAAAGCTGCGGGTATAATGAATGTTTACTGCTCTTTTGTGTCACTGTCTCTTTCCGCTTGCTTTCATCCACTGAGCATTGTCTGTGTAAAAGAGCACTACAGTCTTTTCTGTGTCTGTCTGACTCACCCTCCCGCATGCACACAAACACACACACATACACAGTAGAGTTGGAGGGGGGGATCAAAGGCTCTCTAGCACATACCACACTGATGGAGAGCAGATGCAGGGAGTGGGCTGCTTTGCTGAAGTTGCGCTGGCATAGTGTGAGTGCAAATCTATGTTTAGGAGGAGGAGTCAAATGTTACCAGGCAAGAAGCATGCAGAGCAGAGGCCTACTGCAATGAGCTAAATTGCGCAATTGAGACAAAACAGTGTGAGCAATGATGACATAGGAAAGACAAAGCACCCATTAACTTCCTCACTGCTCAGCAGGCTTTACACGTCAGACTTTCTATGGGAGTCATGAGACTAGGCGTAAGTGTCTGACTAACTTCAGGCAGATTTATTGCTGGTTTCTCCCACAATTTTGAAATCTTTTGTCATTTACCCACATAGGATGACATGTCAGGCTTTTCCCAGAACAGTGAGACACATTATATGAGATAAAAGTGACAGAAATATATATAATTAAAGTATAAATGTGTCAGTTTTAGAGATCATCATACAATGAAATGTATTGCAAACAGCTTGTTTATTGTTATCAGAGGAATCAAGACATTTAAACCCATGACTGTATATTAGGATTCAGCTGCGTAATAGGGGACTGTGTACATACAGTACAACAGCAGCCTCCAGCAGCAAGCTGTGAAAGGCGCTCCCTGTTATCCAGTTAATGACGAGTATGTTGAAGATACAGTGGCGCCTGTTTCGTCGCGAGGTTTCCATGAAGGTAAAAGCCAGATCTCCAATCAGCTGACTGCAGCATGACAGTGTGGGAGAATGCGAGGAATGTGCTGATCCCATGTTGCTCGCGCCCAGTAGAACAACAGTCCTATTGTTTTAAAGGCCTTTTAACATGCAAAAGATGAGAGCAAGAGCTTTCTGTGCAGATACCCAAAGTCAAGTCAGGTCCAGTCACACAGAACGTGTATTTATGCTTTCAATAAAAGAGAAAGCTGGTAAAGATAAATCACAACCATGGCACATCTGGGCTTACAATACACTTTCACACTCAGCCACTCACAGCATCAACAAGTGACCACAACAGGGTGATTTTCCCCCCAACATTACAGCCAAGTCAGATGTTGTCTTTTTGATTATTTCAGCTACCAGTTGCATTCACACTTTCACATCTTACTGATGGGAAATATTTTGTAAAACCTCATGCAGGAGCTGAGAAAACGGTCTCCATTTCTGAGGGATTATACAGCATGTTACCATCACAGGAAACTGGTCACACCCCAAACGTTCCATAATCGAGGCTCAGCATCAGTGTCAGCATCTCTACCTTCATACAAAACACTTACCTAAAATAACACCACTGCATGACAAACATGTTTATTCAGAACAGGGAAGTCAGATGAATATTTTGCCAAGCAGACTATACCTGTCAGCAAAAGTGTCATGAACAGAAGCTTTGTAATTTCCCTGTACACAAATTTTTAAAGGCCATGAAGCAAATCAATTTCAAATTTCAACTAAGGTAGTGTGCTGCCCCGCAGTGGTAGGAAGAAAGAATTGCAGCGGAAGAAAAAGAAGCAACACAGGACGCTGGACAGATTTATCAAGCATCCCTTTTATTAAGATCACCTGTTACAAAAAGAACAAAATCTTCAGTGTTAATGAACTTAGCAACAATATAGCGAGTGTTGATTACAGATGATATGGGACGCTTATTTCTAGAGTAGTTGCAGTAGGATTAAAAACCTCTAACACTGTTGACCTGGCCTTTCCACTTCTGCTTTCCACAGCCAGGGTCACAGACTCCCTCCTCTCTGGAGCTGCAGTACAGACTACAATTTGTCCATGCATCTCCATAGTTACAGTCACGTAGTGACCCTTCAGATATGCTGAGACCCCTTCTGATCTCCCTTCTCCCACCCAATACCGAGCCAAGGTATGCATGGAGCTATGAATTCATGAATACACAATGATGCACAGTTTGTGATAGTTTTCTGGTCAGGAGGCAAACAGATCAACAACATAGTGTATTTCAGCAGGTCCTAACTGGTACATTTAAACAAAACATGTATTTAAGTTAAGAAAAAAAAAAAAGAACTGAAAACCCAAAGTTTGTTTCGTCATGTTGGAAATTTGTATCACTGCCATCTCTTGACAAATAACTACTGCAGAATTCAAAAGGATTCAATGAAAAAATACAGGTGTTTTAAACAGAGGAATGGTCACCACGCAGTTTAATTATGCTGGATGTCATTTTTAAGTTTAGAATAAAAATTAACTGGCGATGCTGCTGAAGAAGAGGAATGTGCTGGGAGCAGAGTAGTGTGTTTTGGTACAGTGTCTGGAGTGCTTGGAATCAACAGTGACCTCTGCCTGCTCCCTCACGGCCAACAGTGAGACTGGGAGTGGTTTGCCAGCACCTCGACCAGACTCAGTTGGAGGCTGCCTACAGTACAGGTGAGGTGACGGAGGTTGGGGAAAGGGGGTGGCTGGGTGTGACAGTATGGTGCGACGGTGGTAGTGATGAGACCGAAGGTCGAAGGTGGTCTCTGAATTGCAGTCAGGATGGCTGCGTGGGGGTCTATCCTCCTCTCACTATACCTTGGGCAGATCTTTGTCAGCCTCCTGGAGGAAATCACAAGTGTAGAAAGTTCAGCCTTCACATTCAAACACACTGTTGCAAGTGGAAAGACAGGACTATGATTCTATAATGTTTTATTGGGCGGTAAGAGCAGTGCAGTGACCGGTCTTACCCCTTCCTGTCCCTTGGCGAGTTGCCGGCTGACGGCTTGTAGCAGCTGCTGCAATTCTCTGACTGTTTGGTTCAGTCCTGCAGTCATTTTCTCCTTTCTGTCAATCTCTTCCTGTCAGAGACAGAATTTCTGGTTTAGAGCGCAATTTAAGCACCTAATTACCATACAAGAAAAGACATACACCACCAACTGTTACAACACCCCAGACTCTTACTGTCTGTGACGTCAGACTGCTGTTCTCTATCAGGTTGTCAGCGTGGTCCGTCACTTTTGAGAGCTCCCCCTGGATCAGATCAAGAGACTGCTGGGCCTGGATAAAGGACCACAAAGTTCCACTTGTTAATAATATGACTTGGAATTGGACCCATATCAGCAGCAGTTATAAAATATAAATGAGCATGCTTACCTTATACAGGTCACCAGCCACCCTTTGCCTCTCGTTCTCTTCTGTCTCAAGCTTGGACAGAGTCTGAGTGAGCTGGGTTTTCAGCTGGAAACAAAACAGACACTCAGCACATGTTCTACAGCACATTAAAGCTTCCCAAGGACACCGGCAAATCCCATTTACAATTTAGCGTTGCATGTACACAAAGAGCATATATTCAGAGCCTCTTGCCAGCATTGCCTACATTAAAGTGCTCAACATTTGCATAGATTTAACAGTTTTTTCTTGTCCTACTTGAGCCATGCTCAAACCAAAAATAGCATTGTGTAGAAGAGTGCAAAGGGGCTGCGTTGGTGTGGGCATGTTGCTACAGGTACCGGTGAGAGGATGAATCACGACCCGGGAAGTCCAGTTTGAGCAATACATTCATGTTTTAAAGGCTTATCAGATACCATAACACAACACTCTATTATACTTTACAACTGGATTTTACAACTCTGGAAAGTTATCACCGCTGTAGTAATTCATTTCCAGTGCCTCCATGATTGCAAGATAAACAGTATAATTACGTCATTCACCTTACAATGTAGTGTGGACAGTGTGGCAATGTGTCGCAACAAAGGTTTGACGATCCTGGAGGCTACATCATCATAGTGCTATTGTTGGTCTGAACACAGCCAATATATTGTTAGAAGACTACTGACTGCTAACACTTCACAAAGACCACAGACAAATGCCCAGTGACATGGCAAGACAAAGACAATTAGACAAAACAGACAGATGAGGTTTGTAAGAAGGCTGAAGAGGGAATAACAGTGTGCAGTTCAAGGTGCTGAAGATGGACAAAATGTTTTTTCGGACTCTGCAGAATGAAGGCAAGTTGACCAGTAAGCCATTTGTTAGATGCCTGACACGGCAAAGTGAGACGAAGTGGAGTGCCAGTGTAGAGAAGGGTTAGTCTTGTAAGTATCACTGAGTGCAAAGGTGAGTCATCATTCTCAACCTCGGATTTTTGCTACTTTACAAAACAAATCACATTCTCAGCTCCTGAAAACGTGAGAAAATATTCTTGAAGTTAAAGGTTGAGTAAGCACATTCACTGAGGTTATGCATGATGACCCACAGTTGCAGAAGATGGAGAACCCCCGTCCTGTGGCAGTCAGTGCAGAGCCACTAGAGCGCAATAAGGGATAGGGTTTAAAAAGAGCTCTAGCTAGAGGGGGGGAGCAACGCTTACCAAATTCAGCTCCTCATTCTGTCTGATAGCCTCTGTATATGAGCCATCAAGTCTGGTCTGCAATTCAGTCAACAGATCTTTGAGCTGAAATTAAGTTTGAGATGATGCGTTTAACATCTGTGGGAGTCGGTCCAGGACAGCACTACTAGCACACAGTCTAGCCTACACAGTGATATGAGCTGATAGCTAGCAGAGCCGCATGGCGATAAATAAAGCACAGGATCCTGTTGTGCATGGCTGTAAATTACCAGTTAGTCTGTAAGTGGTGTATCCATGTCAATGCTAGAGCTGGCTGTGTTGTGTGGATTTCATATTACCCAAATAAAAAGAGTACAGGATGTCACAAAAACATAAAACCTTCATGAGCATGAAAGTGACACACAATAGAGCCCATTATTTTGCCACAGGAGACGCTATGACATGACTGAGGATCACAAGACCGGATGAAGTCCCTGTTTCTGCTCACCTCTCTGACTTCTGTCACATAGGTGGCACTCTCACGCTCTGCCCTCTCCAACTCAGACTCCAAGTGCTGCTTTTCTCTTCTCATCTACAGAGCACAACAGAGATACACTTACGACTGAGACAAACACAAGGTAAAATGGCAGAATGTTTGATGTTTGAACTACAATAAGTCTCAGAAGAAATATGAGTGTTTTAGTTTGAGATGTTTGTTTCAAGAGGACTGACATTTTCCAACTCTGCTCCATCAGTTAGTCTCTCAATCTCTTGCTCCAGAGCTGTGACTTTCTGGCTCATCTAAGGTAAGAGACAGAGGAATGATGCAATGAAAAGCACACATGGTGAAATAATATATCACATCAGTGATTTGGTATTCAATACGGAGAGTCATTTCCTGCTGAGGCTGAACACAAACCTCTCTGAGTTCTCCCTGCGATAGCTCCAGCTTCACCTTCCAGCGAGACTCCTCCTGCTCCACGCTGCTCTGGAGGCGCTGCAGGATGCCCTCCTGTGGATGCAGCAGGAATGACAGCTCAGTTTGGCAAGAAGTGCCACCATGGAGCCACAAATGTTAAAATAAAGAACCTCATCTCACCGTCTCTGCCAAAACTTTCTTGTACGTCTCACAGTCTTTCTGGAAAATCCTTTGGGTTTCCTCAGCTTCTTTCAGCTTCTCAGCCAGTCCCTAGCAAGAGAGAGAGAAGTATTTGTTGCTAAAGATACCGTCAGTTTAAGGAAAGATGTTCAAATGTACATTTTCCCCCACTTTATTTACCGTAGAGTCCCCTGATGCAGGGGTGGATTGTGCAGCCGAGCTTTCAGCTACTGCCCTCTCAAATCTGTGGAGCCACTCCTGATGGTTCTAGTAGAGAGAGAAGTGAAACATCACGACACAGGAGGAGAAGTGCGACAAAGTAAGAATGGCATTCAAACATGGAGGTAAAAATCTAATATTATCCATACCTGCTCACTAGGCAGAGGCACATGGGGCAGAAGTCTGTGCAGAACTTCTCGACACTCAGCCTGAGACACTGCCAGTGCGGTCTGGTTCTCCTGTGAGGCGATGGTAGGGGGCAAAGAGGAAAAAGACAAAGAGAGAGGAGAGGGGATTGAGCTCAGACTGTTCAAATAGTTCAGTCACTGCGAAGACAAGGTCCAGTGGTCATCAGAGCAGATATGACCACCACCTTTCCTTCTTCCTCATCCTACTCTCCATTGTCATAAAGTCATCCATCGAGCCGCTCCAATCAATTTCACAGGAATGATTCATTTAACATAATCTTAAATTATTATCTTAAGAACCTGAGGATAAACGCTCGCTCCTACTTCCAATTACCCTGAGAAAACATCTTTCAAACAGGCCACACCTACACCAAGTGTCAGCAACCTCAGATTCAGAGCACATCACATGCTTCAGTCCTCCTGCAACCACAAATACATCAATCTGTTTTCATGAAAATGTACAAAGTACCTTGAAACTCTTCAATAGATAAAAAAGGTAGCTATCAGTCCACCCACAATAGGCTAGCATCATGCACTGTCACTCTGAGGCCTGAAGGGAGAACGTATGCCAAGCACTAGCCAGCTGGCATTCTAACCACTATTCACATTAACACACTGTGTCACAAGGCAGCTCTGAGACGAGTGTAGAGTTGAATACAACCGGCATGCAATGACAGTACACAACAGCTGCCAAGGAGCTCCCTGGCTCAGCTCTGAAAAGGTGCTTTCTACTGTACTCAGATGGCAGAAGAGCAGCTGCTGCACTGATGGGTCAGCATGTACCCTTCCCCTGATGTAGGGGGAGGACACACACGTCACTGTAACTGTTAATAGACCAGCTATCTGGTAGCCCACTCTATGTCTACACCAAGGGACCTGAAGCTACAAGTAATACTGTGGATTTACATTTAGTTACACTTGTTCGTCCTGATGGAGAACAAAAGACATTTCAGATGCGAGTACAGGGAAGAAACATAAGGGCACTGTTGTGTATTCATTGAAGGTTTTGAATGATCACACTTCCTTTAAAAGTGATAACTGCATTAAAATTGAAGTGAATTAAACAGATTTTCATTGACTGATTAACTGGTGATATTGACAGTACAGATGTCACAAGACAGAATGGGGGAAAACATGCTAGAATGAGTCACATGACAGAAAGACAGGAAGCTGTAAAATGATTGCCATGAATCTCAATCTAATGACATCTAGTGAAATAAATTCTGGGTCACTGCACACTCATTTCCAAGCATCAGCCTGAGCTTTGGGCATGGAGTAATCTTTTATATTTCAGAGCTGAAAGCAAAAACATATCCGCTAAAAGTTAATAAAGTCTGGAGATTCCCGAGGGGAGTAGTAGTTCAACAGCTCCACACACAGCCAATTGAAAACTTGAGGCCAAACAACAGAGGGGAGGGGCGAGAGTGAGGTAAATGAGTATGCAGCTTTGTTATGGAAGATGGTGGAAAAGAAATCTCACTGGGTCAATTATGGCAAAAAAGAAAAACCAACAGCATTTTGGGGGGGATGCATCAGATTGGAACTAGAGTGAAGCAGACTGAGGTGGGGGTGTCGAACCTTGACAGCTTTGCTGAGTTTCCCTTGAAGCATGGACTCGGTGGCTGACAGAGCTTCCATTGCACTCCAGTTTTTCTCCCGAAGCTCCTGTTTTGGTCAGTTCCAGAGAGATACTACTTTCAGTTCAGCCTCAGGGAAAATGCATTCAGTGACCCTCAAATAAAGACTGGTTGAGTAACAGAACAAACCGAACGCATTTCTCATTTTAAAATTACTACACTCTGCTTTTCACCCATGCTCCAACCGCTAAATATAAGTATGAACAAATAGCCTCGAGAGTCCCAGTCTCGCACCTCGTGTGGGTAAAAGCAACATGCACAGTACGATGCTAGATATGTATAGTAACAATGTTCTGCAAGTACTTTCTATTCAAATTAAAAGGTAAAAATGTCTAGAGATTATTTCAGCAGAAACAAAAATTAAGAAAAGGTCCACAGAAACATATCAAATCAAATATGCCTCTCTTGAAAATAAAAGGTAGGCGAGTTTCTAAAGCTCTGAATCACCCACAAGCACAGACAAGCTAGCTGAAACAGTCAGGGCCAACGGCAAGCATAACAAGAGTAGGCTGGAAGCCCTGTTATGCAATGCTCAGCTTAAGCAATCCAAATCAAAATAGACATCTGTGCTGATGTGTATGATCATTGTTGAGAACACCACCTTCGCTAAAGAAAGCTTTCTATGTGGTTTAAAATCGCTTTTAAAAAGAACAAAAGGCAAAACGAGTGAGACTAAGTGGCAGCGGACAACAGGAAGTATGGATGTATGCAGTGTGCAACTCCAGTGTGAGGGGAGTGTGTTGGGGTACCGCACAAAAGGAGGGGGGGGTATGTCTCGCAGGGCTTTAGACCAGAGCAGTTACTGGTGTTACATGGCTCAGATCATCTCTGTAGGAAACCTACGTTGTTCTTCTTTCTATGAAGCTCCAGGGAGTCTCTCAGCTCAGCCAGCTCACCCTGCAGATCTGAGACCTGCTTCTCCTTCTCTGACAGCCTGATAGACAACAACATAACCACTCATTATGAACATTATTATGTACTTAAGCTATGTAGTAAAAGAATGCATGTGAAAAATGTTTCAATGCAATGATAAAATGTTATCATGGGGCATGCAACATTACTCACGCTGTAAGAAGCTCTGGGCTTGGCACTGCTGTGTGGGACTGCTATTTGAAGAGAGGAAAAAGACTCAATGAATGACAGTTGTATCTCTTATGACCCTCATAACAAAGACAGAACGATCAAATTTAAGAACAATGGTAAAATCTTTTATAGCTGGACAAATCTTCCTAATTCCAAACCATAACCACACAGCCATTTTTTGAGATTGTTCCTCACCTGTTGATGTATCTGCTCCATCTTCTCACTCAGCTCATTAGTCCTTGCCTCCAGCTCAGCCTGCAGCATCTGGATCTCCTGGTCCTTCTCTGCTAGCCTGCGGGTCAGATGTGCTCAGCTTTAGTCTGATTTGTAAAGGGCTACTCTGGAGGTGTGTGTGTGTCTGTGTATGAGGGGTGGTGAACTTACTGAGCCTGGAGTTCTTGGACCTGGGCACCACAACTGGTCAGCTCTTCTGGTGTCTCCGTTTGTCTCAGCTGCTCCATCTCTGCCTGCAGTGCAGCCAACTGCTGCTCCAGAGCCTGCGAGACAAAAAAAAAACTGCTTCAGACAAGAGCTCAAACTAGGACAATACAACATGAACAATAGAAGGAGCAGCATTTGAAATATGCAAACCCCGTATTTCATTGACGCACACACCTCAACTGTCTTCTCTCTGACGGAGCTGCTGTCTTGTGCCGCCTGTAGACTCGCCTCCATTGATTTTAGCGTCACATCCTTCTCTTGGATCCTATAAAGCAAAATGAAACAAGGGTTCATCATTCAGAATCTGCTGATGTTTCCATCTATAATGATATCCACGACAAGAGGACATTTAACAATTGCAAGCACAAATCAGATGTTAAAAGACTTCATTATCTGGGGTGTGTCTAGGGAGGAATTAGATTTGATAAGCTTACAGTAGAGTAAGTAGTAGCCTTTGGTTTCATAACATGTAATTATGACTTGCATCAGCTACTCTTCCTCTCTGGCTGATGAGTCTTTGTGTGTTGTGGACCGGGGTGGGCGAACATAAGACTTTGTACAGCTACACTGTCATGATCCCTAAATACCGAAGTCAACTTGATTGATCTTACTTGCTCTGGAGTTCTTCCACTGTCGACTCTGATGATGCCTGTGATTAGGGAGACAAGAGAAGACCATTCAAAATAAATAAATACAGAATAAGGGGGAAAAAAACTTCAATAAGTCATTTTAGACAAATCACCTGTTCTGCTGTCTTTCTCTTAACGGCCTCCATTTCTTGTTTTAGTGCCTCGTTCTCTTCTCTTAGAGCCTGCATCAGGGAAAATACAAGTTTCTTTTGCTCATTAGGGATTGTGATTACAAGGCAAACAGCAAAATGCAGAGTCACCTAAAGCATGCTGATGTCAGTTAAATGTGGGTGTGTGTGAGGCAGCATGTTTTCAGTTGTTTCTTGAGGCCGTCCCTTCCTAAACAAGAGAAAACAGTCACCTTCAGCTCTTCCTCCTTGTTGGCCACCTCAATCAGCCCCTTCTCCAGCAGGCCCTCTACGGTTTTCATGTTCTCCTCCTTCTCCCGGACACTGGGTAGGAAGCAATGTTTTATAAGGTCATTCAGTTAATGATTATGGCTTATTAGCTTTATGGACAAAGCAAGCCTAACCAGTTGATGTATTCAAACTATGTTCCAATGCACACACCTCATCTGGAACTGGTCCAAAGCCAGTTGGGAGGCAGTCTGCGTGGGGAGAGCAAATAGAGAGAGAGGGTGTGTCAAACAGAAGAACCCAAACACGTAGGCCTCTTTTAAATGTGGAAAAAACAGTCAAGGTATGTAGCTCACCTGATCAGAAATCTGTGCCTGCAGATTCTGAATCTCTGCCTTCAGTGACATGTTGTCATTGTGCAAGGCCTGCAGAGGAAAAGACAAGAGGCAGGAAAGAGATGACATCACTTATTGTGCCAAGACAATACAGGTTCTGAAAGACAGCAATAGTTTGAACAATGACATAGCACTATCTGAAACCAAAATATCTGAAAATGTGAACCCACGTGCCCTTTTTCTGGCAGGGCGGGTGTACATCGTCTTCAATCCATATTCCCTCTCAACACAATGAGAGGACTAGAACATGTTCACCAAATTCCTGCAGACTAATGAACCGATGCAATGTTAGTGTAAGAATCTGTAGATGAAGCGCTCTTGTGACTATACCTGCATGTTAGTCTCTCGACAGGCCCCGCTGCTCCTCTCAGCATTTAGAGAATCCTCCAGACTCTTCCTCTGCAACTCCTTCTCAGCCAATCTGAACAGAACAGGGGAAGAGTAGGGAGAGCACATGAAAACATGGCTCAACAGTATCACTTTGTATGTATCAGTATGTCTGAAAAGGTAAAAAGAAAAAAACTCACAGCTTCTGTATCTCCTCAATATGGGAGACATGGGCGGCCTAAATGAGAAGAGAAGAAATCCTATTATCCTACATACATGTATGCAGGTGGGAATCGTATTCTGACCAAACACAGGCAAATCAGGTTGACAAATATACCTGTGAAGAGATCTGGGCCTGCATGCTCTCATTCTGGACCTGAAGACCTTTGTTTTCATTCACTAGTTCCTGTTAAACATAGACTGTATTAGCGTATACAAAAGTGGTTGTGTTGCTCTGCTTCACTCTGCATCTCAATGTGGAATCAACACTTCAGAGCACTAAAATGCATTTCAAGAATCCATCAGTGTAAATGCAATGTGACAGCTCAACTGACAAACCTCCGCATAATCTCATATAGCGAATCAAGCAGAGATGTAATATAAAATGGATTTTGTGTATGTGATATTGTGGTGGCTCACCTGAACCCGGGTCTGCATTGAGTCATCAGGCACACTGTGCTGGGACATCTCCATAAGCTCCATCACTCTCTGCTCCAGCCGCTCCTTGGAGACCATGGCTTCAGTCAGGCTGCCGTGGAGGGTCTGGATCTCCTTGTTCTTGTTGTTCATCTCTGTCTCCACTGCCAACATCTGGTTGTGGAGCTCTGCGCACACACACACACACACATACATATATATTCAGTTGCTGAATGTAACCTGAAGATTCACTTTGACGTAGCGGAAGCAACAAGTAAAGGATCAAATTTTCAGTGTGACATTATATTTTATCACCTTTCTTTGAGGCCTGAAGTTGTTCTCTCTCAGCATTGACATTGTGGAGGAAGTTCTGCAGTTCTTCCCATCGTCGCTTGGCATCCTGCAGTTGGGCCTGGAGATGGAGAGATGTATCCAATTGTTTTTATCCAATGTAACACTTTTCTCCTTCACTTTTCACTCTTTTTCCTCAAGAATTCAAATATAGTTCTGGATCTGTCAAACTAAGTTAGTGGATCTTGTGGACTTTGTTTCCTTGATTTTATGAGCGTGTGTGATAAAGAAAACCGGGTATTCTGTCATGAAAAGACAGGAAAGGCTGATCTGGGTGTCTAGCAGGAAAGTGTTGTTTATACACAACACAAAGCCTCAAACATTCCAGCTTCCAAAGCCAACACAATCCTCCCAACCCAGGTTCTATTTCCCACACCCCTCCCCAGGACTTCCACTACAACCTCCTTCCATTTCCCCCGATAGTGCTGCCACACCCGCTAACCAGATTTAAAGCTGTGCGGCACGGCCAAGGTTTTGTACAACTCAGTTCGTTTTTGTCTCGGCTGGGGGAAACTGAAGCACAGGCTAAATCAACACATTGTGCATCTGGATTAGTGTACCTCCAGCTGGGACACGTTCTGCTTGTAGCTGACCTCCAGTGACTTCCTCTGGTGCTCCTCCTGCTGCAGCTTGCTGTTGTTTTCTCCCAGCTCTTTCATCAGAACAGCGTACTCAGAACGCAGCTTGTTCAGCTCTGCTGAATTCCTATCAAGGAACACACGCAAACAAGCACAAATGAAAATGTGAAAATGGTTGATGGGGCATTATTGTGGGATTTTGTTGATGAATCAAACTACAAATAGCCTGTATGGGGCATTTCACATTATGTAACTGTGCATGCAGATGAATGTGAGCAGCATAGGCAGAAGAAATGAAGGATAATGTTGAGAGGAAGTCTAAACTTGTATGTGAACTAATATGAATTGGATCACTACGACTGTTTCGCCAAGCTGAGCAGATGAGACATGTATGAAGCTCAAGAGAGCATGACCAGTTGGGTCTTATCTATTGTAGTGTAACACTGACTTGCTCTCCATCTGGTTGGTGGCAGAGCTGACCGCGTCCCTCAGGATGCCGTTCTCCTGCTGCAGTCGAGTGATCTGGCTTTCCAGCTGCTCCCTCACCTGCTGGAACTGCACATAAACAAAAGGATTCAGTGTCGATGCAGCCTGGAGAAGAATGCCAAAAGCTCTGGGTTCCTTCACATTTTTCCCACACTATTGGTGATATAGAGTGTTGTGTAATATAATATAATAACAAGTGAATTCATCTCCATATTTCTGCAAACAATCAAAGCCCTCACCTTTATCTGCATGGTCTGGAGCTCCTGGTAGCTGCCCTGTGCTTTGCCCTGCATGCTCCCCAATTCTTTCTCCATGGCTGCACGTTGCTCTCTCATCACTGCCTCCACCCGGCCCGTCTTTTGCTTCTCCACCTGAAGCTCCTAAAGCACAGAGGCAAGAGGGCATATGAAGGTCTTTGCTAAAACAAATGGAATTATTCCTGCCATATAAAGAATGCACTGGGAATAAATCATAAATCATATTGTGTGATTCATGGAGTAGAACATGGAGATCTAGACCTGGCTGAGCTGTTTCACTTTGTCCTTGGCAATGGAGGCCTCCTCCTGCAGAGTTGTGAGAAGTCTCTCTCGCTCCTGTGCAGCTGGGTCAGGCCTAGCCGCAGACTGGTGGTGAGACACATAACGTTAAAAAAGCGGGAATAGTAAGTCCAACTACAAATACCAGGTCTCCTGCCAAATGCAAATGGCGTGAAATGTCACTTGTCAAGAACACCTAATTCAAATGTATCACTTATTAATCTCTCACTTTGTGCCAGGCATCCAAGGCATTAGGGCTCTTCTCTCTGAGGAGAGCCATCACACTGACAGCCTCTGCTTCTGACAGAGCCAGGCTGGACAGACCAGACAGCAGCTCCTTCAGCTTCACCTCCGTGTTCTCTGTTAAAACACACAAGACGGGATGCAATTTAGCACGTTATTATATGGCTGGACAGTAGATGTGGGACAGAAAAAAAACCTTTTTTTCCCCCCTCCAACCTTTGTCAGTCTCATTCTTCTGTTTCTTGCCACTCCCTTTGGATGGTACGTCATCGTTATGGGCTGCCTGGTGGTTGGCAGAAGCTGCCGAGTCAGCCAGAACATGGGCTTCATCTACTGGATTTGGAGATTACAAGTTCAGGATTTGGTTTGAGCACATGTCCAGGTATGAAACAAAAACAGATATATTTTGTGTGTAGGACTATTGTATCATCATTACCAGGCTCGGCCTTCTGCTTCTTGGAAGAGTTCTTCTTCTTGCCACTGGTAGCACTTGGGGCTGCACCGTCCAGAACTTTGGTTTCAGCCACAATGGGAGCCTCCTTCTTGACTGGAGCTGGAGCCGGAGCCTGCTCTGCTTTAGCCTCTGGCTGCTGTTCATCCACTGGAAAAGGACAGGTAACGGAAGAATACTGTCAATCTCTGCCAGTCTACCTTGAGACTGATGATAGAGGATATTTAATTATCATTACAGCTATTGAGGATGTGACAACCAAGGCTAACTTCTCATCTCACATTTTTCTACCAATTCCCACAATAACTTAGGAGGAGTTTATTGAATGAAAGAGTTAGCAATTTCCATGTTTTCCAAGAAAACTAAGTGACACTCCCAAATGTAACTGTACTTTTGGCTACTCACCAGGCTCTGCTTTTTGTTTCTTCTTCTCCTTCTTCTTCCCAGAGACCTGGGGAGGTGTCTGAGCCTGAACAGGAGCCTGAGCGGCTTGGACCTGGACCTGAACCTCAAGCTGGGGAGAGGGAGGGCTGGACTGTTTGCTTGCAGCCAAAGGTGCCTCTGACTTGCGACTGACCGGCTTTGAGCCGTTCACTTCTGGCTCCTCAGAAGAGGGAGCTGTAGCTGCAGCAGCAGCTGCAGCAGCAGCAGCAGCAGCAGCTGCAGCGGCGGCCTTGGCGGCCTTTTTCTCCTTCTTCTTTCTCTCCCTCAGACCGACAGGAGCCTCCGGTGACACTGAAACAGGCACATAGGGAGTAGGTGTAGGTGGAGCAGGATCTGGTGTGGCCACCGGTGCAGGTTCCTCCTCTACCTCCAGGATGGAGCTGTTAGCACCATCAGCCACATCAAAATCCTGAAGGTCCTCTTCCGACTCTCCTCCACCTCCGCCGCCTCCGCCACCTCCAACGCCTCCCCCGCTGGCACTCTCCTTCTTCTTGCTCTTCTTCTTTTCATTCTTCTTACGGGTGTCTGGCTTGGACGGTGGTACCTTGAGGTCGCGTTTCTGCCTGGCCAGCACCTCATCATAGGAGGTTTCCTTCATGAAGAGCCAGAAGAAGAGGAACATGAGGGCGATGACCAGGGAAGGGGCCAGGATAAGCAGGTACTGAGAGTCGTAGATATCCACCGCCATTCTTAAGAGGAGGAGAAAGACACAAGAATAAAAACTGTTTAATTTAGGCCACTTGGTCACAGCAGACCCTCTCCATTCCACATCATGATATGCACCTGCCAATATTTACACATACTGTATGTATGACATTATGGCAACAGATTTCTACCAACAAAGGCTGCAAAGGAGGTGTTAGTACATCAATAGTGCTGAGAGGGTGTAAGTGAGAGGACTCTCACTCACACCCTGTCCTCTCTTAGTGATATGATCCAATTAGATAACACTACCCCTGCTACACAGCTTAACATCCTCACTACCTTTTTATAAGTTCATAGAGAATAAGGCCTACTAGAAACATGGCTTGTCAAGAGATAGAAAAAAAATTATTTGAGGAGAATAAAAGCCATCAGCTTCACTCACATTGGCTTAAAGGGGGGACAAAATAGGTCAAGAACATCAGAGAGACAACTAGGCAAGAAAGAAGATGGCTCACTGTCTCATTTAGTCACTTCCCTCGTTCAGCCCCCACAAGGAAGACATGGTGGTATTCTAAACTCATATCAGGATGGATTTGCAAGAGGCAAAAATACACCCCGCATGCAAGTGTCACCCGCTGAGGTCTGCTGCAGCTGCAGTTTGGCCCCTGCCTGCTTCAAGCCGAGGGAGAAGAGGTTTCTCTTCCATCAGAGGCAAAGTTTACAGAGTCAAGAGGTCCTGAGACTTCATCTTAGCATCTGCCAAAGATATTCTTAGGAACTATGTGTTGTCTCCTCAAGGCTATGAAGTAAAAATGAACTGGGGTGGAATCAATGCACATAGAGCAGTAATAATTTGAGTCACAACACATTTCATTGCTCACTAGAAGCCACTAAAACCAAACCAACTATAAGCATTATTGTCATTTCTTGGAATAAATGACACAGAAGAAATGCCTGCATGATGGCAGTTAAAATGAGGTGGACTTATTTGTCATAGCAACAGTTACTCATATATTTTACACATGAATATCAATTAATGCAGTTTCTCAGCCAATTTATCTGATTAGTCAAAGAAATGTTTCAACACTGTAGGCAGTCATTCCCGATTTTCCTCTTTTTAGAATCAGAAATACTTTGATTGATTTCTAACTTTTTTTTAATTAAATACAGCCCATATAGTTTTTCTGTTTAATCAACCTGACTACACCCTAAATGTGACAATCACTGATGTGGTGCTGCAATTTTGGAAGCGACAGAGTCAATAATAGTGCCAACAATGCTGACTAAATAAATAGCACTCTTTTCAAACATTGGAAAATATGTCTCGCAAACCAACACACAGCGATGCAGCAGCATTGTGTGTCAACAGTACAGAGCGGCACTAATGGTGAGTCACCTGACATGCAGAACAATCCCATCCTATACCCAAGATCTGTTGCAGTAATATAGCGTAGGAGTCAGCGTCGTAGAGCAGACCTCTTTAGTAATTTGGATTAAGCAGATTACCCATGATAATACATTTAAGAATAACTTTCCACTGCAGGGCTTCCTGAGGACTTGCAGGCGACGTCTTATAGTGTAATGTTGACCCTGTTTCACTCCCACTTCGAAAACCTCTTATTACATCTTCCACAATACACATAAAATGTACCAGACCTGATATAATGATCAATATCTAATCATATTCTGAAGCATTATTTTACCTTTCAAACACCAAACGTTTCCTCTGAGCATAAACTAAACAACATATTATATAACATTTTTGAAACTATTTCTTAACAGTTTATTACATAACATTTTTTGAAGAGCTTTGACTCTGATGAACACATCCGATTGGCTGATCTTACTAGAAATCTTTGCCTTACACATTCAACACCTATCCACTTCAGTTCCTCTGATGTGTTTCTATGGCATCTGTGTCAAAGACCATGCATTCCTCCACACGAGCTACAGCTGGGGGCAAACTCGTAAAAAAATATGTTGTTGAAATGGCTGTTGGTTTAGAGAGCACTGTGCAAACTCAGCACACAGAATCGTAACCCATATCACGATTTGAAAATATTAGCTTTTACTTGAGAGTTTGTTATTCTTACTTGTCTCCTGTATAGTATTCTTACCTGTGTGGCCTCATTGGAAGATTCGTCATTCATGATGGACAGCAACATACCAGTACAGAAACCCAACACTAAAGGTTAATAAACAGCATGCAAAGACCAAAAAGCCTTCAGGGGCCTGGAGAACCGTCTAAAAACATGGACATGAACTACCTAGGCCGCTTTTCAAGGTTTATAGAATAAGACCAAAGACGTAAAGAAGCTGTAGTACAGTGTGTACTACATACACACCATGGGTAAACTGGGTCACAAGGTTTTAACTCATAACTTCGAGTGGCAATGTCACATATATTGTATGTTTTAGGAAACTTGCGTTTCAGAGAAAATGAAACTGTGATATAACTCTTTGAGCAACATTGCTTCTTGGCATATCAAGTATGGGTGGAGTAAGAGGTGTAAAAGTTTGAGGCCTGCTTGCTTTCTTTTAGTCCCAGGCCTCAGAGTGGAAGGTGCATGAGTTTCCTTATGCAGCCTGAGCCTTGTCCCAGCATCAAAATGAGCCCGGAGGACAAAGCCCTCTCGGGCTGTTGGCTCCCCGGAATCTAGCCACTTGGCTGGCCAGGCCTCCTGATTTGGCAGGACTGGACAGAGAGGGAACTCCTGATAACTATCGGGCCCAAAAAGCAGGGCAGACAGTACTTGAAAACCAGGCCATGCAGCACTCTACGCTTAACATCTTTAAGATGGCAACAATTGACTAAAGAGCACATCAATGGTCCAGTAAAAAGAAAGACACTTGGAGCTATTCAAGTGAACAACTTCTGTAGTGTATATATATATATATATATATATATATATATATATATATATATAATACACATAGAACACACGTGTAATATACAACATGAACATCAAATATAAGCAGTGTTTTCCTGGCTAAACTAAACCTGCAGTTTGTGAAACAGCTGAGTAACAAATTACAATTCCACACACAAATGAAGAAAAAGCTATTAAAGCTACACTGGCAGTCATTCTATCCTCTTGTATTAATACTGGAACAGCTTTCAGATTATAGAGTTGCATTTTCTCTCCAGTGAGAGTACCATTTACCCAGAAAGTTTCAGTGATTGCAGGTAATTAAAAATAATCCAGTTTAAAGTGATAGGTAGGACTATTGGAAGATGGTTCTGTCTGAATAGTTAAGTTGTAATGATAATAAACTAATAAAACAAGTAGCAAAGTACACAGTAGGGCATCTGGTTATGGTGGAAAACATTAACCTAACCCTGGCTGTAACAAGGAAACTTGAGAGCATGGTACATATTGAATCAAAGAGACCACAACGCCCTAGATAGGAGCTTAACAGATAGAGCTCAAGGAAACTGGCAAAGATGCCAAAAAGACAGATATGACACCATGCCACAAGAGAGGAGAAGCTCAGGGACATCTTTATGGACTCAGAGCCAAAGTTTGTCATAGTGTGGCCTCTCCAAGGATCTCCAGAAACGTACTTTAGTTCACTTATCCTTAAAAGTAGGTTTAACAAATTAAACTAGGTAGATCTAGAAGTCATCAGGACACAGTGCGACAGTTATACATAGTAATGTCTTTAGTCACCACCTTATTGCAGATGTAGTATGGTTGCCAACACAAGTGTCGTTCATTTTAAGTACCAGTCATAAGTTACAACACCTGGACTTGTCTTTGAGGTAGGGTGATATCCTGCAAGCCACCTCACCATTCAACCAGAGCACTTCACTATGGTTGAGTACCAAATGTCCCAGCATGCTAGGTCATGTCTAATCATCGGCCTTGTGCAGACTGCTGAACCAAGATACGTAGGTAATGGCAGCTGCTCCTACACCAAGAAAAGGCTGCGTGTGGATACAGAAAAAGCAGAACTGATCTAGCGTTAATCGTTCTTGCTAAGTTAGCCCAGCTAGCTCCTAAGTCACACGGTAACATCAAATGAGCCACGAAAGAGAGAGAGAATAGGCACACATGTCGACGACCAGCTGACTTCACCAACATGACTCGCAAAAAAAGTGTTTATTTAAAACGTGGAGGCTCAATCGTGGCCTGGACATGGCTACAAGTAGTTGCTATAGTAGTTAAATCCATACAGGAAAAGGCTTCTCGCCACTCAAGTTCGTCTGGAGCTCAGCACTATGAATGAGCTAGCTAACATAAACGCTAGCCAACTAACGTGAGCCAGGTACTAACGTTAGCCGGCCAATCCAATTATTAGTACAGTGGAAGTCCTCAGCCATAAAACTGACAAGCTCAAATGTTAACAGAAACACCCAAGTTTGTTTCTCTTTCGCAAACACTCAGCCCGTCTGGAGGCGTGGACATCTGCCCCCACGGGCCTCGTCTTGCTGGTGACCCAGCCTCCCTCTCTCCTGAAATCTCTGACCCGGTCTGCTGCTTCATTCTTCCGTTCAGGTCCTGAGGGCCGTTCCCAGGCCTGGGTAACGTAAAGAGCTTAGCTACGCTAAGGCCGGGACGAGCGGCTTTTTGACAAGAAATAAACATAATGTCGCCGAAAACAGCCGCTCACAGCATACCTGTAGCTTCAGTTTGCTGTTCCTTTAGCAAGTGGTGAAATGGCGTTGTTCTGCGTTGACTCTGGCAGACTCCTGACTTCCCGGGGCAGCTCCAGCCTGGCTTTCTTCTGCGCTATCCGTCAGACTATCTCCTGTTTCTGGTTCGCGGGGGCGGGTCATAGGCAGGCTGCTCGGGAACGCTTGTTTTGTGACTCGGGGCATACCGTACGGAGCAGTTATTACATAGCGCTATACAGGAGATAACCCCGCCTTTTCGAAACATCCTTGGCTCTTAAATCTTACGATCGACGAAAGCAAAAGAGGGGAGTGGTCATTGCACTTCCCCCAAGTCCGTAAGACACATGAGTACAAAAAGTACTTTAATATTTTTACGGGGACTTCCAGTCGGCCTATGTCTGTGGTATCTAGAGATCTAACCACACTTCGTTTATTTAATTTCTTATGCTATCAGGAAAGTGTTTCTTCGGGTATTTAATACATCTCTTGCTACAACATTTTACATTACATTTTCAAAATTAACATGTGGTGTATTGCTTTTAATACTATGGTCAGAAAGAAAACCATGAACACTAGAGTTCAAAGAAACAGATTTAATACCAAACAAGCCAATCTATAAACACAATATGCCCAGTAATGCTCATCAGAGGCTGATTTTCTAAGTGTATCACTGCCCCTCCCCGCTGTAAGGCTGAGTCAGTCATTCCTCCTCTGTGTCAATGGACGTTGGCTGTCCTGCTGCCTGCAGCTCGGCCTCATACTGCTTCTTCAGGCCCTTCAGATACATACGCAAGCTGTCTGGGTCCAGTCTGGAGTTCCTGGCAGTCTGCAGGAGGCGGGTAGCCAGATGGTACACAGCTCTCTGCCTCTGTGTTTCCGGATCACTGTGATGTTTGGCCTAGAGTAACAATAAACCACACCATGGGTCTTGTCTCTTCATCCAGCACTTCTCTGATATAAACCAGGATTATTTATGGGACACAACAATATTTGTGCTATCTGTTATGAGAGGCACAGCATTTGACTCTCTCAGTGTCTAACATTGATTTCTTGTCCATTAAAGCTTGTTTTACAGTTGCACACAATGTGGGACATGCTGTAAAATCACCAGCTAAAACTTTATGTAAATATAAGGTACACCAGTTGAGACACCAAAGACAGCAGCACAAAAAGGCAAATCTGATCTTTATGAACCATACCAAAAGCTGCTGGCTAACTTTGGAGGCGATCGTCTTTGCCTCTTGGATGATGTTTGAAGGAAGTGCAGTCATTTCTGCTGCTCTCAGACCTAGAAGAGCAAAAACATGCTCTGTGACCATTTTCATGACCAATTTCCAGTTCCAGAGTCCTACTTAGATTTCACTGTACCGTAGTGTCTTTCTTCAGAGCATCCTCGATTCAGCAAGTATGTGTACACCACGCTCTCAGCACCAGTGTCAACCCTGCGTGTGTGCTGAACCTCCATGTGCTGGTTCTCCACGTTGGGATAAAGAGACTCTAGTTGGCACAGCTCAAGAAAGTGTGTGGCAAACAGGGTGAACGCCTGCAAACAGTAGGGAAACATCACACACAAGGATTAAAACAGTGGAAAACAAGCGCTGTTCCTGTATTTGTTTTATTATTTTACTGTTGACCAAAGAGGTGTACCACAATAAACAATGACAAGTTAAATGGTTCACATGACAGGAATCTGATTAGTCTGGTTTTCATTTTAGAGAAAGGAGTGGCAGTGCAGGGCTATATAGGAGCATACTCTACCTTGAGGCTAAGGAGGAACTCACAAACGGAGTGACAGATGCCGATGCCCTCCTCAGCACTGGTACCACGCCCCAACTCATCTATGATGATCAGGGACCTGTCACTTACGTTGTGGATTATGTAAGAGATCTTTGGAGAGGAAATATGCAGCCAGTGATGATCATAAATCATAAATGTAGTTGAAGAACGTGAGCAGCCCTAAAATAAAATAAAAAATACACATACTTCCTTCATTTCCAACATGAAGGTGGAAGAGTTGGTTTCAAAATCATCATCCACACCAATTCTGGTGAAAATCTGGTCAGCAACACGAAAAGAGGCATACTCAGCAGGGACAAAAGATCCTGGAATAGTAATGCAAAGGCTTTACTCAAACATAAAGTCAAATCAAAGCACAGCACTGCGCAGCTTTGCATTCCAAATTCATGCGAGGCTGAAAAGGTTTGCTGCTGACCTATCTGAGCCATGATCTGACACAGCGCCACCTGTTTGAGGTAGGTGGACTTGCCGCTCATGTTGGGTCCGGTGATGATGACAAAGTTGCTGCCCTCGGAGATGTAGCTATTGTTCGACACCGGCTGCTGTCCAGCCATTCGCTCCAGAATGGGGTGACGACCCTGTTTGATGGCCAGTGTGTCTGTGAACTCTGGACGCACTGGCAGACACAGCAGAAAAAAAAGCAACAATCAAGAATACCTCGTTTTGTTGGTCTTTTGTTTATATAATAACTCTGTCATGCACTTCCATGGGATGAACAAATTGCATTAAAATACAGCTACACTGAGTATGAGAATACGGCAATTTTGTGACAAACCTATATAGCTAGTAAACTGTGACTCAATGATTACGAATGTGTTGTATGTTTCATATAAAAAGAAAGGCATGATTTCATCTATATAATTATAATCTTACATAATGAATTGCTGGTTGGTTAACTGAAAGGTGTGTCACAATATAATAAAAACAGAGTTCTGAGAGAGGCGTGTGCAGTGGTTACAGCCAGCTAGCTCCTCTGCTGGGGAGATTTGTCTCAGTGCACCAGTGCACACTTATGTAACAAGGGTAATCTGAGTACAGGCTGGCTGGGCTAGAAGGGGGCAGGCACTCAGCACATGTCGATGGAGATACGCTTTCAGACAGCTGAGGGCCAGCGCTCACAACCCACATGGCTGACGGGGCTGGTGCTGCCGACGACCCTCACAAAGAAAGGACTGAGGCCAGCAGAGCTGCCAGCTCAGTGGAGCAGTTTCTGGCTGTCATGTGTGACGTTGGCTGGGTTCTCCTTATTTCTCCCTCAGACAACAGATCACACATCTTCAAGATTCATTTTGACAGTTTGGCTAGAGATTGGAAATCAACAGTGATTCATACTTACCATAGTCTGAGATGGTGCATGCATTGGCCAGAGACAGCAACATGTCCAGCATGGATACAGCATCAGAGAGCTTGTAAAGGCAGTGGATGTGCACGTGGACGGTGCTCAGCAGTTGACATATCACACTGCATGAAGACAGGTTAGATGCTGCAGGGGCAAAGCACTGGAGGAAGATTATATCTAACTAACAGCACCCTCTAGTGGACACAAAGTAGTACAAAATAAAATGATCTAATTCAGCTGTTCATGACATGAAAACTTGTTTAGATAGAGAAATGTACAAACTTGCAGTGCCCCCTTTTTTAATGAATGAGTTGATTAATTAGTTGTTAAGGTCTTTGTCAGCCAAGAAATTATTAATGTGGCCTTTTATCTGGGGATTAAGTCAGTCATTACAGTAAAATAATAGTCACATCTCTGGCATCCAAACAATATGTAAAGATAAGCTTTGAACTTAGGCCCACTTCTGCATAATCATATTCATCTGTGAAACGAAACAATCCCAGAGAAACAATTTGACAGATTAAATCAACTAATTACTCAACGAAATCCCATGATCACGGAAGTCGAGGACAGCCCTTGTACGGAGCAATCTTTCTTTCTTTCAACATTCAGTACAGTGTAATAGTAGTAAAGTGCATACAATATATTACTGCGCATGTTTGTAAATCATAGAATCATGATCTCCTCACACATAGGACATGTGAAAGATCTCCCTCAGGGCCTCATCACAGCGGTCATTCATCTTCATCAGGTCTGCAGTAGTGAAGCCATAGCTGTTCTTGTGCTTGGTTACCTGAGGTTTGCAGATGTTGAAAGACAGCTTTTATGGTCAGTCAATGATCCAAACTTTATTGTCCCCATGGGGGCAATTTAGCTTTTTTTCTCTTTTTAATTAGTCTGTTAGCTCTCTGTGTTCTCAATATCCCTGCTTTTAGTGGAGTCTACCTTGATAAAGTCTGGGGGGAGTTTCCCTTCAGGCAAGACCACTCCTTCAAGCTTCATCTGGATGAAGAAACCTCGTACTGTGCTGAAGCTGGTACGCATTGGCAAACCATATTTCTCCCCCATCTGGTTCACTAGCCCTGTGCAACACAATGTCAATAACCTTTGTGGTATATATAAACGTACACTTTATACAATGATATTAACTGAACAGCCAGAATAAACACCTGCAATGTCGTCCACTATCTCCGTGTAAGCTCTGCGAGCAATGTCGAGGAACTCATTGATGTTTGGGCGGACAGCGTAACACTTTTGTGCGCGCATGTTCAGGCTCCCCTTCAGGTAGGTGGTATCATCATTAATCACTGTCTTGATCTGCTCTAGGATCATGTCAAACCTGAGGTAGACACAAATATACACATTGGAAGAAGTCTGTAGACAGTACACGATAGTACATTTACATCTGACATAGGCACAAGGCTTAGTACCTGTTGTCTTCCAGTGAGGTGCTGTATGCCTTGAGCAGGGCTGTGTTGCAGTTCTTCAACACCATCTGTTGATAAAGTGTAATGCTTGAAGGGTTTACTATTTGTATTGTAATTAAATAACAATCAGTGCAATGCTTTTTGTGGAATAAAATGCTTGTTTTCCTCATTCTATCCATGGCTTGTCCATGATTTTAAACTCATTTCATGCATACAAACAGACACAGACCCTTAACCGTGGCACCAGATCCAATGTGTGTTTCAGCTGAATGATGTGTGTAATTTTTGCTTCAGCAACCTGAACCTGTAGAAATATATTAATAGCAGTGAAAAGTGCACCAACAGAGAAAGACAGACCAACATTTCACATGTGCGCATTTGTGGCATTTAGTTCGTTAAGAATTCTAAAATAAACGCACATGAAATCCATTGCAATGAAACGATCTAATACAATCATGGGTAATGAAAGAATTGTACGTACTGTTTCCTGCTTTGGGATTTGGACAAGAACAGAGAGCAGCTGGTCAATGTCAAGGAAATGACCTATGGCTGAGGAGTGCAAAAGAAGAGATATTTAAAATAAAGTCATGCCCTCATCTTCGATATTCACAATATTAAACTTGTGATTAAAAACTGTACGTGCTTGTTCCTTACCATTCTTCAGGCCAAAGAAGAGCTCCTCATCCTGCAGCAGCTCTTGTATGGTGTCCAAGCGTATGTTGATGGTGTCTACATCAACCAGAGGCTCCAGAATATTGGAGCGCAACCTCCTAGCACCACCAGGTGTTTTGGTGTGGTTAAGTACCCCTAAAAGACTGTGTTCACTCCTATACACAGATAAGCAGAGACAGACGGACTGAACACTTATGTGATTATACAGGAACACATGCAAAGATAATGCTGTCATGGCCTTGCTCTCTTACCTGTGGTCTCTATTATTGACCACCAACTCCAAGTTAGAGGCAGACGCTGAGTCAATCATTGCCGTCTGTTCACTCCCTTTAAAGCTCACTTTGAGAGACTTGGCAGCGTAGACAGAGTTCTGGATGAACTCTAAATATTTCAGCAAAGCAGCTGCTGCTGCTAGGCAATAATACCTGAACAGATCATGACATTTGGTAATAAAAAATATATATTAACGTATATCAACTTCTATACTATATCGCACTCACTGGCGTACTTAGCTTGCACTTCCATGAGGACAGTGCCAAATTCTGGAGCACACAGCTGCTGAATGTACTCCAGTCCTTTCCTCTCATTGAAATACTTCCTTTGGATAGCAGTGAAAGCTACTCCCTGACAAAAAAAACATAAAATGCACATATTACCTCACACTAACAGTTGACAAGACACCACCTCTGTGCTGCATGTCAATAGGTGGGACGCAGCACACACATTTCACAGTAGTGCTAACCAGGAATGAGTGACTGAGCATGAATGAGCTATTTTCTGCTTTAAAGGTATTTGTTTGAATGAATTGTGTGTTTTACTTATAACACCTATTCTACACTGGTACCGGGAAGTTCTCTGTGATGAGGTTGAACAGCTTTGTCCCTTTCCCCTTCTCACTGGCTGTGTCTGGCATCAGTATTTCCAGTGGCACCAAGATGTGAATCTTGGTTATGACCTTCAGAAGAGTAACATATGACTGAGACAGGAGTCCCCTCTATTTTAGAGTCTCTGCTGAGTGTAGCTAAGATCAACAGTCAATCAATCAAGCATGTAGTTTGCAGCTTTAGATAATGCATGGGTTACCTTGGCATATGTCCCAGTGTCTGCAAACTGAGACAATATAAGCTCTGGACATTTCAAGTTGAGACTAGCCATGCCAATCTCTCCCCTGGCCAAACCACGGCCTTCAACCACCGCCACAACCACCGAGGCACCAGAGGTTGTGGTCACAGAGGAGCAACTTGTTGCTGCAAAAACCGAGTAATCAGGATTAGAAACACAGCTTCAGCCATGTTGGACACCCACTTGAAACATCAAGGGCTGAAGTACCGGCGGGATCAGTCAGTGGGGTCCGTGCAGGATGTGAGCCTGTGGCCCCAGCAGACCCCAGGGTCCTCCTGAGTCTTGGCGTTCCTCCATGGCTGTGGAGGGGGGAGCTGTCCGAGGTACTAGTAGATACAAGGATGGATGAATTTGTCCTGCCTAACCTGAAGCTGCGATGAAACTGACCTACGACAAGACAGTGTCATGTTATTACTGCAGTGCCCTGCCCAGAGACAAGGTTTTTAGTCAAATGTGGCTCAGTTGTCCTTCTATGATCCACTATCAAAACAAATTCAAAGATTTGAGAATTGAATATAGGAAATCTCATGTTATCATATTTTACTGTCTCTAAACCTTTGTGTGGCCCCACCCCTGCTGGAGGAAGTCGAAGATACTAGCGTTAGCTTAAAGTGCTCTGGCTATCCTTCAGATCACCTGAGGCCACTGGGGGGAGGGATGGACCATGGCTGGAGCTCGTACTGCCTTCGTCTAAACTTTGGTGGGATGAACCGCTTCTGTCCATCGGGGACACCCCCCAGTGTCCACATTCCGAGGTGTCACCGCCGGTTGTCACCTCCTCTGTGCTGCTGCGAAACATCTTAAAACCTCGCAAAGACTGGTTAATGAACGTATATTACAAAATTAATTCGTACAACTGTACAATTCAGTCAAAATGCTGTTATCAACAACATGGGGCCTCAGTGAAATGCAAAGAAGCCCCACAGGTGACGACAGCTACCAAAGGCCGACACTGAACAAATTCGCGCGCGACCATCAGATCGTCCTGGCGTCAGCAGCTACCATCTGCGCATGTCAGTCACACTAAAACCACGGAGCTAGACTGATTGATTGATTGACATTATTGACATATTTATTTATATGTTCTCAGGTTTCATAGTCGTTAAAATGACAATACTGTAAAAGGGAAAAAAGAAAGAAAGATATTAAGAGAAAGGAATTGCTTGATATCCAGAGTAAACGAGGGTGTCTATGGGTCCTTTCCGTGGATAATGATACACCTTATGAAAAGAAGAACTAAATGCCTCAATAATACAACGTCAGACTAGGAAATGCAGTAACCTCAGGTATCTCATATTGATTGCCACATGTTAGCCTCAAATTCTTTTCCCAGATAGGAGTCCCTGTTTAGGTGTGGGAACATTTTGAAATTGTGGTTTACACATAGAGTTTTCTACTCTACTCTATGTGTAAAGTATTTTATTCTGGAAAAATCAGACCGGATGTGCTCCTCTTGTTCCTGCCGCGGCCAACATGGCGGCCGACGCAGATGAGAGTCACTATTTTGTGAGAGAAATTGAGAAAAACGACGGCTGTACCTTAAAAGTGAAGCAGTGCTACTTGGGAGACGTCGGCTGTGTTGTTTGGGATGCAGCTATCGTTCTAGCAAAATATTTGGAGACTAAACAATTTCATGATCCGTCCTCAGGAGTGAACGTCTGGGCTGGCAGGAGTGTGTTGGAGTTAGGAGCTGGAACAGGAGTTGTTGGTCTGATGGCAGCAACACTGGGGTGAGATGACTGGTTAGTTTGTCGTTTAAATGTTAATATACATGTACTCCAGTTTAACGACTAAGTAGTTGCTTGTACCCCCGTACTTCGCAGTGTGTGGGCGACAGCCACGGTATCACTTTAATTCAAACTAATGGCATAGAAAACCAAAAGATAGATTTCATTACTGTGTATTAAATCCCATAGAGCTCAAGTTACTGTGACAGACCTGGAGGATTTGCAGACCCTCATGAGGCTGAACATCCAGGAAAACCAGGCACTTGTCAGCAGTGGATCAATTACTGTCAAGGTACTGAAATGGTTTGTACTTATTTCCTTTAGTATATATTTTTGCATTGGATTTAATTCATATATTCAAGATGCATGTTCAACATATTGTAAGATATGTCCAAATGCTAACTGTTTGATTTCTACTTTCCTTAAAGGGGTGAAGATGTGTCTGACTTCCTGCCTCCCCCACATTATATCCTTATGGCAGATTGCATCTACTATGAGCAGGTCATTTACTATAGTTCTCTACTTAGACTTTTGCTCTGTATTACCATTATTGCAAAACAGAACAAAGTGTTGCTCTTTCTTTCTCTTTGTGACTCATCATTTATTTCCACACAGTCTGTTGTTCCACTGGTGGAGAGCTTGAAGCTGCTCTCTGGACCAGAGACCTGCATTATTTGCTGCTATGAGCAACGCACCGAGGGCTTCAACCCAAAAGTGGAAAGGCGTTTTTTTGAGGTGAGAACCCAACTGTGTGTTCCGTTTTTAAATACTAATAAATAAATATTAAGAAGTTGAGATATTTGGCATCACCTCTCAGTGAGTCTTGTTATTTTTTTTAGTTGCTGCAACAAAACTTCAGCTGTGAGGAGATCCCTTCAGACAAGCAAGACCCAGAGTTTAGTAGTCCAGACATCCACATCCTGCACATCCGAAGAAAAGTCTGAGTTTGTGTGCTGAAATTTGTGCATACAGTAATCACATGTTCCACCCTGAAACCACATGAAAATCAGATTGTGAAGTCTTTACTGCCATGTATGAACCATTCAATGTATCTTCATTTGTGCACTTTTTTAAAATGTTTTTTAAAGAAAAATATTTTCTGCTTTATCACTATACACTGTCCTGATGCGTGATTGGAGTAAAGTAAAAGCATAAAAAAGTGAGCCCATTGTGAAAATTATTTGTTTCATACACTATAAACCAAGTCAGCATTTTCATGTTTTTTTTCATGCCATAAATTGCTGTCAGAGAGGTTTTCATCATAACTTACAGGATGTCTTCTTACTCTAAATGATGTATGTAAATTCAGTCATTTTCCATGTGGAGCACTAGGGGGCAATAGTTGCTTAAAATCCAAAAAACAAAAAGCGACGTATGTGTAAATGTTTAGTATCTTGGCCCTCTCATTATTTATCTGAAGATGGTTATTGCAGAACTAAATATTAACTTAAATTGTGAAGACAATGTTGTTGCTACATTATTAGAACTTACTGCATCGAGAGAGGTAGGAAAATAAATCAACTAAATATCTCAATCCATATGTTTGTCTTTATGTAGTTTTTAAAACTGAAGCCAACATAGTGTATGCCAGCTCTGCTGAAAGCTTCTGCCCTCCATGCGAGGGGAATTCCACACCAAGCCCCAGATTAGCTGGAAGATTATGGCTCTTTTTCAAGCATAAACCATGAAGTACGCCCCATACTCCCACAGGCATGCAGGGGCCCCTCACAGCCTTTCATGCTGCTCTCTGTTTACACAGCGGAGCTGTAGCGTAATGAGCAGGGTGGCCTCCAACGCTCAGACCAAATAAAAATGTTAATGCTGAAGTTGACAGTGTGGGGTTAACTCCGAAGGTCCCATTAAATAATCAAATCACTTTATAGAAGAATGCGATGGGAACTAAGTTTGATTATGCATTAATAAGATGCTCATCCTGGTATTTCTCTACTGGGATCGAGAGGTGCAAAGCTAACCTACTTGCCTGAAATCTGCTGATTCTGTAAGGCAGGAACATCTGTGATGGCACAGTGCCTCAGACTCATGAATATTCCTGAATTTAATGGTTAGACTTTTTTATTTAAACAGAAACAAGTATCTCCTCACAATCCGGTCTTCAGCAGACGCCTTTAGCTCTGTGTATAGAGTTAATTAACACTCGTTAAATACGTTTAAATACAACATTATCAACTGTTTGCTCATCTGAAAACACACATACACGTACAAACACAACCCTTCCTGCCCCAACTAACAGATTCATTATTAACCAATATGAAGTGTTTGAAATGTGTCTGATGGAGAAAGGTGGAGGTGTGGTT
The DNA here is from genome assembly GCF_043641665.1 of Enoplosus armatus. Taxonomy (NCBI): domain Eukaryota; kingdom Metazoa; phylum Chordata; class Actinopteri; order Centrarchiformes; family Enoplosidae; genus Enoplosus; species Enoplosus armatus. The sequence continues at coordinate 10,005,912 of NC_092194.1, forward strand.
GGGTTGAATAGTTTAACAGTCTGACCTCTGAATCCCTGTAGGCCTTGGTCGATGATATGGCCTATCACAAGAGGAATAGAGTGAGATTAATTGCCTTTTTTTTTTTTTTTTAACAATAACTAAAATTACTACAGATCACTCCCTGTGGCCCTCCTCTGCCCTCTCACTGCTGCCTGGGAGGCAGCTGGACTGCTACAATCAGAATCAGCCTACTACTGAGGTCTCCTTTGGCTTTGACCAGGGCATGTTCAGCTAATTAATTTGACTCACAGTTGGTATTAAGTCCATGTCCCCCAGTGTGGCGGGGACAGCACCCAGAGGGGCTACAGGGAAGATTAGAGGGATAGAGGGAAGCTACTCTATTCTGTGTCAACATTTCATCCCCCTGCCCACTCACAGCTCTCTCAGTCAAATAATTTAGAATCTATTTTCCAGTCTCTCTGGTGCTCTCTCTTTAAATGTTAACCAAAAATAATTAAAATAATGTAGTTATAGTCTTCTTGTGGTTGGCTAATTAGGCTAGCACTACAGGGGAATACAGGGCGGCTCACAGTAAATGAGGACAGCGTAACAGTGAGGCAGTGGTGGCTCTAATCTGTTATCATATACACATTACAGTTGATTCTGGTGACCGTAAACAGTCATTACTGAACATGTGGCGTACATGCTGCATGCACCAAGACAGAATGGGGGCATTTTCTGCCAACAGATGGTGCTATTAGTAGAAATAACTCTTTACCTGTGTGGAAAAACCTGCAGGAAGAACAAAACACTCCTGATAAATAGCTGAATAGGCCACATAGTGCACTGCTTTAACAGTCAGTTTATTAGCCTATGACATGATGAGGACATTCGCTGTGGCTGTTTTGTCTTTTTGTGTGCTTCTGGTTTCACTGTTATCTTTGAGATTCATGCGCAAATTCAACCCCAGGCCTGTTTGCACTTTCTACACGTTAAAACACAGTGCAAAAACATCAGCTTGGACTCCGTAATCCACACGCATCCTTCCCTGGTTGTTTTAAAACAAGAGAACATGAGGAAGCAGTGCAGCGCCCCTCCAAACCAGATGGGCGGAGGAGAGTCTGACTCCCATGGAGCCTGTGTGGTGTGCTCCACTCTGCTGCATCATAGCCAAGTGACACAGAAGAGCCTTTGTGTCACCATCATCACGCTGCCTGGAGCCAAGAGACACTGTTCCAGAAAGGAAGACTCATTTTCTCACTAACTATTAGGGAGTGGCTCAAGAATAGACATCAAACTGGGCTGATTAAAAATAGAAGAAGGCTGCAAAAATGTGTGACTCCTCTGATCCTGTAAAAAGTGCCCCCCCACCATCACCACCAACACCCTTTCCACACACACAGAGCACCCTTCTCTCTTTCACATGACAACTTGAGCCTACTGAACTTTATGCTGCACAAAGAGACGACAGGCCGGAGCTCCATTCCAAAATAGAGCATGTGATTAGTGTTGTTCTGCAGCTCTCTATCCCCATCTCCATTAATGAGGCGCAACAGTGCTAATAATTTGTGGCACTCTTATTCAGTGGATTTAGTAGGAGGTGGTGCGGTGCCAGTGAAGCACAGCCTGACAGGACAACTAGCTTATAGAAACACAATGCTGACTCCACCCCCCAACACACACTCACCCCAACCACCCTGCAGGGGAACAGGAGGAGGGCGGGGGTGCTGTTAAGACAGCTGTGCTGCAGTTGAGAGGGGACACAAATCCAGTACTGTGAGAATATTGTGCGCACTTGCCGCTTTCTTCCATTCCTGTTCAGTAATATTAGCACTATGACGTGCCAGCGATTGTTTATACTGAAATTAAAAGAGCTGAAGCTGTAAAAAAAAAGTTATAAAAAGCAAAAAATTACCTTATTTTCATTTTTGTAGTAACAGAATTTGAGTAATAAGACAAACATGTATAACTCCTGTAAGTCTCTGAAGATGTAAAACTGTTAAAAACTGTAATAAACATTGTGTATAGTGTTAGTGATGTATGTGTACTGTAGGTTCAGTACAGGTTCAATGAGGGATTGACTCCAGCATGGTATCAGTAAAAATGTAATAGTGTATTGATCCCTTGCTTGAAATACCGCAGGTCTCGTGGAGACTTGACTGCCTGTGACTGCTGTCCCTACGGCATTCTAGTGCAATGATGTATTTGTCATCATTAGGATGTGTGGCGGCCCAGCACCGAGGGGAGAATTGCAGAGGGGATGGGAGCAGCGTGTGTGTGTGTGTGTGTATGTGTAGCGTTTCCCTGAGTCATTACCTCTCTGTAGACTGAATCTGGACTGTGTGACTGTGTGTGTGTGTGTGTGTGAGCAGCAGCAGCGCCTGACTTTCCAAAGATCTGAGTTTTCCTCCCAAGCCCAAACTGTTGTCTAATCCAGATGCACTGTCACTCCAAACACTGACTCCTCTGTAATTACAGCAATCGTGTCAGATATACAGATGTAGTCAGTCATGGAGTGTGACAGTGTGGTGGCGAGCTGCTGAAGGAAGCCTTTGAGGTTGCTTTGCATGGATCTTCATCATTCTGTCAGTCAGTGTGTGGAGCCTTTGAGTGAACACATGTGGCTGGTGGATACTGCTGCTGGGTGAATGACTCCTGTCTATGTTACTGTACCCTTACACTTACTTCAGTGTTTCTGTGAGTGTTATGTGAGGCCAAATTACACACGCCTCATGGCAGAGGTCAGTGCTCTGTGTGTTGTACGAACAAGCCTCGGGCAATCTCAAAAACATCCAATTGATTTCATTTTGTTTCAGAAACAAATGCACTCAGATTTCTGTTCCTTGCAGCCAAGAGACTGCAGCACCATCTATAATGTCTGCCCCTCCTTCTCCTATACTGTAGCTCACATCTGAAGGCTAGACGGTTAACACTCAGCTATGATCCTCTTTACACTCTGTGTGCTACAGCTGGAAAAACACAGCATACGAGTCCGGGGACAAGCCGGTCCATACTCTCACACAGCTGTGTTAAACATCCTGCAATTCTCAAGAGGAACCATGTGGACAAATTTCAGGTTTTCACATAATGGAATATAAATAGAAGCTCTGAGGCTTAAAAACTGTAATGGGCCTTAGATTGGATGGTTTTTAAAGTGGAAACACAAACATGATTATAGGCCAGGGAAACTGTACCAACAAAACTGTATGGTTAGTGGATTAAATGATGTAGTTAATGCTTGTATGAGCACTTTATCTATCCATTAAAATAACAAAATTAGTCATGTGGACTTCCAACACTTCATAATAATTTTCTGGTTCTCGGAATTTGTAATTTCTCCACAGCAAGTAACCTTCAGTCGCAGATATGAATGGAATGTATTTGGACCGATGCCCAGAGTGCACCTTGGACTTCACAGCCTCACATTTTCAACCTTATTTAGCTGGACTATACCGCTGCACAGTCCCTATTAAAACCATTACATTTATGAGTAAAACCCTAACCCTGCACTGAAAACACCTGCAGTCAAAACACACCCCAGTCACACCTGCAATGTAGACAGAAAAGAGTGCATGTGTGTTAAGACATTTAGCATGGTATTCAAGAGCGTCAACCTCAGCAGGAAACCTGAAACAACTTCCAGCCACTTCCGGACCTGCTTTCTGAGCTCTGCGTGAGTTCATTATTCAACAGCTCACTCGAAGAGGCTACCGAAGGTGCAGAGGACTTAACCAGGGGACAGAGAGAGAGAGGGAGAGAGAGGGAGAGGTTTCATAACCACAGAGGCTGTTTTACTGCTTTTGAGGATAAGCAGCCACTGAACCAAGCTGTGTGAGCTGTGGCTTGGAGTAGGTGTTCCCTCCTACCATTTGGGAGATAAATAAACCGCTTTAATGACGGTGTTTGCCTATGTGCACGAGAATATCTGTCTGCGTGCATCACAAATCCTACAGTGATTATCCAGCTGGGTGTGGCTGTTGAACTGTGTAGGCCAACATTAAGCCAGCGATGACTATATTCACAACCCGCAGTCAGAAATGATCATATCGTGTCATATTAGTGCTACCTGCGCAAATGTTACTCTGCAGCTGGAGCTAAGAGGAAGTGAAGACAAGTGAGGAAGACAAACCACACCCCTGAAAACCACAAACATTATTCAGGCTTAGGTTTGTAGGTATGTCAGGGGTGCAGCTGTAGTACCACTCACCACAGTTATTCTGGAGCTGTTTTAAATCTTTGTCAAGTTGACTAAAAGTTGTCAAAGGTTAAAAAAAAAAAAAGGTGTGCGTTCCAATATTGCAGAACTTTACTCATAGAGAGTTGGGTCTCTTTCGATTTCTTCCCACTCTTCCTCTTTCCATGTAGAATAGAGGAACTGACTGGAAACTTGCAGCACAGTCAGCCACCTATGTGACACCAAAACCACCACGCCACACTGGCAGAGATCCCATCAGGCCGTTGTCATAGCAACTGTCCCAACAAACAGGCATTCTGGCTGCCTTAGACAAATCTGTCATGCAGATTCTTGTGCAAACCAGTGGAAGTATTCAAGTCATCCGCCCTTCTTATTTTGTGAATTATGACAACAGTGAGTTATGAATCAAGAGCTCAATATCCTGCAGGTTTCATTTGTGAGATGCTAAAAGAACCTGCTGCTGTGCTGTAGTGAACACAATCATATTCAACCCCCACCAATGCAAAAGCTGACCACTTCATAAGCAAGAGGAATGAGACCTATTACACAGAGAACATATTAATGAGCTTCCTTCTATGACCTGAAACCCATTCCTAACCTTTCCTCTCAGGAAGTGTAAGGAATTCCAGCCGAGCACAGAGGGAGTTGACAGAAGGGCCAGGAGGTCTCATCTTTACAGAGGAGAGGTCATAAAACCTTGCCTACAGTGTCTGTCCTTGCCCCAGGGGCCCCAGTGTTACCAATAAAGCTGTGAGGATCATATGGTTGTAATGAAGTGGTGGGAACCAAAGTGGCCATTACAGGCCAATTAAACTGCCATCAGCATCTAATGGAGGCCCTTGACCGAGCCCTTACTGAAAACAAGTATTTACAAATACCCTCAGAAGCTTAGATACTTTCGTGACTTGCAGTGTTTGTGGATCATTTCAATTATGGACTTTTTTTTTTTTTAACGGAGCATTAAAATCACGACTTCGAGAGGTGTGTGGGTTGTGTGAAACACCTTCTGTAGCAGTGGAGTCATATCTGTCTGTCACCTGACAGAAACCTCTGTGGTGCTTAAGCAAACATCCTGAGGCCTCTACAGCAACTTGCTAAGCAGCAGATTTTCCACACAGCGAATGCCACCGTGATTATGCAGCCAACCGTCTGTGGATGCGGACATATGTACACCCAAGGATACAGTGTCTGATTGTCAGTGAATGCTGCAAATATTTGTGTGCTTGAGAGACATCAAGTGCGCACCCTATTCTTGTAAATGCAACAAAAAAAATGCAAACTCTGTGCTTTTTCAACAGCTTAACACAGTGCCAGTTTTTATGTGGATGTGTAAAACACTGGCAAAGACACAGTGCCCTTCAGTATGCAGAGTGGAAAAATCCTTCAAAATCTGCAGAATAATACTAAGTAATCTTTTGTAGCCCTAAACACAGTAGTCAGACCATTTGCCACCATCAATCCTGTCTTTGTCAGGAGTGAAAACACTCTTGTTAATCAGCTTTAATGGAAACAACCACATTCCTCCACAGTGGTGTCCGTCTCAGACCTAGTTAACAGTTGAACTGAAAACTTCAAATCAACGTTTAAAAGGAATATTTAACTAAAACGCATAACCTTATGTGATGTAGTTATACAGATTCAAACTAGGAAGGCATGACTGTTCAGCAGCAGCAAGAATTAAATGAGGTCAATATATAAGAGTAGAAAACGGGAATAATGCAGACACCAAAGGATGTGGGTCTCATCTTCCTAGTCTGGAGACATTTCAGCATGCTGGACAGAGATCACACTCACTTTTGAGAGATTATATAAATACACAGATTATAGTTGTAGTGTTCTCGTTATTACACACTTCTTATGCTCATGATTACATGGAAAGAGTACAATGCATGGTTGTGAGTGGCTCCTTGTTTAGAAAAGTGCCGTAAATTGTCTCATTAGCAGCTGGGATCTCTTCACAGGTTATTCATATACATGATACACATCATATCTACTGGTAAACTGTCGTGTCACTAAAGAAATCACAGAAAAGCATTACTCAAGGATTTTTTTTTTAACCTTTATACATTTCCTTCTTATTTCTCAACACCAGCCCTGCATTAGTCAACTTGAACGGACACCATTCTCACTGAATAAAACCAACTGAGACTCGCTTTTTCATACCAGTCCCAACCAAAAGCAAACTCAGGAAGTTACAGCTGACAAGCTCAGCATCAACTCAACTATGGCTCACAACCAACATGCAACGTTGAAAAAGAATTCACAATTCAGCTGTATATCTCCGCTGCCCCTCCAACTCTCATGCAAACTATCATGTGGCTCTGTTGTTGTTCCAAAAAGACCAGCAGTTGGACTTCCTGTTTTGCACATTTTCCCATTTACTGGCGAGGGAACTGAGGCCAGTGACTTAGTCTGAGGGTGGACATAAACCATTTATGAAGAATGTGCCCAACAGCACTTAAACCCAGGAGAATTTTAACACTGCAGACTTCTACTTTGAACTATAAGCATTCTTGAAACGTTCCAAGTTTTTTTAAAATCTGTCTAAGATCTGCTACTTAGGTTTCGCTAAAACCTAAAATGGTTTGATTACTCACAAGCCTAATCATGCACACTACCTTTAATCCCTGAACAAAAAAAAAAAAAACCCCAGACATAAGATTTAAAATCACTTTTTTAATAAGACATTACAATGACATTTTTCTGTACATGGTTCCCCCCAGTCAAAATAGGAGTAAGAGCTGCACCGCAGGGTGTCTTCAACATACAGCTCCCTCTGACTGCACGACAGATGGACTCTGATGTAGGGTTACTGTACTTCCGTACTCATGCTACAGATATAGGCTATCATATAATGTCCCAATACTGAGACTAATCAACTGTGGTATCAGATTGAGAGAGCTCAGAGCTGAATGACATTCCTTTGGAAAGATTGAGTCGACTGACTACCTGTTACCCAAAATTAAAAATGCATCCCAACAAGCATGTTTAAGAGTTACTGGAGGCCTATTTGTTGAATATTCAGCACAATTAGGTATCAAGACATGACACAAAAGGTCAATCAGTAAACTATATAGCCCACATAAGGGGATTGGGATGGGTAACAAAACATGTCTGTAGTATTTTTTTTCTCTCTCTGATGACAATGAAATGTAAGCAAAGGTGAAAATTTTCATTTTCCATTGAGAAGAAATACTTTTCATCACAGTACTGTGTTAAGACAAATGTCAAAGTCCTTCACGTAGGCTACATGAAATTAAAGTTCCCACCTTAGAAGAAAAAAAGAAAAGGTCCAAGTTCAATGCAACAGAGACTGAAGCACCTTGAAACAAGCTTTAGTCCAAGAATGAAGATAAAAACTTCAGCTTCATTAGAAAAATTATACAAAACAGGGAAAAGAATAGGCAAAGACGGTGATCTCTGTGGCTTCAACATTAGGACCAATTAATTCAATATTCATCAAGCAAGCCCCAAAATAATGAATGTGATATAGGCCTGCTACAGAGTACAAGCAAACTTTAAGCCAGCAAACCCAGTTAAAGATAAATTAGTCGTGGGGAAAACGCAGTATTAAAAATAAATGGGAGATAATCAACTTTTTCTTAACCATACTCATTTTGAGAAGTTATTTGTTACTTGCAACGTTATTATAGTTTTGACCTAAAACAGTCTGCACTCAATCATTAAGATTTGTAATTTGAGGTTAGCCATGTCAAGCCCTCATACAGTCCATCACCTGTGGTCGCACAGGAGGGCTGAACATACCAATTCCTATCTCTGATGCGGGTCAATCCGAGCTTCTCTTGGATTTCATGAGGCTTCATGGCATCCGGAAGGTCTTGCTTATTGGCGAATATCAAGATGATGGCATCCCTCATTTCTCGGTCATTGATGATGCGGTGAAGTTCCTGCCTTGCCTCGTCGATCCGATCCCTGTCCGCGCAATCCACCACGAAAATTAACCCTTGGGTGCCTGTATAGTAGTGTCGCCACAGAGGACGAATCTTATCTTGGCCCCCAACATCCCAGACGTTGAACTTGACATTTTTGTAGGTGACAGTCTCCACATTGAAGCCGACTGTGGGGATTGTGGTGACAGACTGTCCGAGTTTCAGTTTGTAAAGGATTGTTGTCTTTCCAGCAGCATCAAGTCCAAGCATTAATATTCTCATCTCCTTGTTGCCAAATATTTTTGAGAGCACTTTCCCCATTTTGAACTCTTGTGCATAAATACTTTGTTCCTAACGAGAGAAATGATACCGTGCTGATGATGATTCACGTTGACTGTAGCTTCAATTTATGGGCTTACTTGTGAAAACATGACTCAGTGAAGAGCATATGGTGGGGGGGGGGGGGGGTGTGAGTCAAAAATGCACACTCATGTTAAAACCTATCAAACAGTACTTTTTACTTGAGTCTGTGCGTCCAGTGAAGTGCTGGGACATTTATGTTCAGAGTATCACAATGTTTGCAAGGCCTGTACACAACATGGCACGCTTACACTAAGAACTTGGCAGCAGCTGTTGCAGGACGTTCATTTTGTTGCCCAAATCAACATTAAGCTGCCTGACAAAGAGAGGCCGTGGCGATTAAAAACTGCAGAGAGCAAACACGGTGTGTATGTAATGCCCTGAAAAAGCCGCGGTACTTGAAAATTCCTTCTGGTGTTTGTGTCTGGCGGTCCTCCTCATCGGGTGCGCCCTTGTTCTCTTCACGGCTACCGGAGGAGAAAAAAAGGCAGCTTTCTGCGGCTAGTCCATCAAGCGTCGCGCCGGGTAACTTCACCGTGCTGGAAGGGACGTGTTCAACAAAAACCCTCGGTGACTCAGCAACACATGTATCCACTCATGAAACTCCACTTGTCCCCCTGAAAGCAGAATTAGGAGGAGGGTCAGACACGCCAAATTAGCAAGCTACCGCTCATGGCTGCTAAAGAAGCCTAGCCAGCTAACATTAACTAGCTTGTTGCCTAGCAAGCTAGCCTTGAGCTAGCTAGATAACGGTAGTTAGCTGTTGCAAACTAATCATATTTGAATACAAAATACGTGCGACAGTGACACAATGTTTGGCCCACATCTTCCTGAATAGAACACTTAATTGAAATATAAGTTATTTACCTCCTATCTCCCCCTCCTGTCTCGATAAATACACCCAGCTCTCGTCTTTCTCCTTTAAGTCGAGCTGGTCGCAGTGCTGCTACACCGGAAAGGTGTGGAGCTGCATTAACCGCCACTTCCTCCCGTCTACTTCATTCAGTTGCTGCTTCCTAGTACAGCTCTTACTGTCTGGGTCATCCACGACTCACAAGGAGAAACAATGAAATACTTAAACTGACATTAAATAAAATGTAACGTTAGTTTCTCCCTTGTACACCATGTATCGAGTTATTAGTTAACGTATACTTATATACATACTTAACAGCAACTCATGTTTGAACGTAACGTTATGCTTTATTCTAAACTGTGCCCACTAAAGAGTTAGTCTTTCCTTTTAGATTTCTTTGGAATGAACACGTTAAATACATTTTTAGTTACATATTTATGGAAATATATGTCATAATGTGTAATATTTTCAGTATTAATGTTTTCATCTGATTAAGGTAGTGACTCTATGTGAAGGATAACATCACCCCCTTGTGGCAGTTATAGGAGTTACAGGTCACATACGGTATGATTGCCAATCATTTGATGCATTTACTTTTTACAGTCCTCCGTCCTCCGTCCTCCTCAACTCATATTTAACAAACCATTGTCCTGTCAGCTCTGTTGTCAACATATAAGCGTGTGGATAAAAGCAATATCTGGCATTCAATGTCTGCAAACACTAATGAACTCTAGCAGCCATCCGCTGTGCCCCATTGTTGTTTTTATTAATTAAAGTTCACTTCCAGTTAAAAAAAACAACTAATTTGGTCATATTCTTTCATTGTTAAATGTTTGATGATCTGTAATCAGCATTTTAATTTTCTAACTTGTTTAGGTCGAGCCAATTCTAACTAGGCTACATTAGCTGGTGAATACAACAATTGATATAATAATGAGTAAGTAACCTACAATATTTCCTTGTGAAAAGTAGAAGAGTTAAAAGAAAAACGTCTCAGAAGATTAAACTAGTCAAGGCTGTTTTTTCACGTTTCATTCATCTATTTAACTGATAGAATATATTTTATATGTAAACGTCATCACTCATTTAACTGCATGTATGTCTCACAGTTTCCCACACACCCAAGATACTGACAAATGACAAGAGTTTTTTCTCTGTTGATGTAGCGTCTTCCACGTAGGTACAACATCAAATCTGAAGCGTGCCGCGCCAAGGCGCAGTGCCATTACACACAGTAATCCAGTTAACCTATTAACACCAAACTGCTCCAAAATAACCACATAAACGTGTGTGCTTCTGTGTCTTTGTTCTGCATACATCAGACCGTTCGTTCATAGGCAATGTTGGTATTGTCACGTTTTTCTTGCGTGATATCCTGACAGCACAACATGTTATTTCTTCTACAGAATCACATTTTCATTAATAATCAACTCAGTGACATTGTCTATAACAGACAAGTCTAATGAATTATCATTATCATGTCATACACAAAGGCCTATAAAAGCATGAATCACTTACAGAAAAGATAACCGAATGAGTCAATGGTCAACCTCCCGCCACAAAAACAGTTTCTTCCCCTCTGCAGTCAACCTGACAAACACGGCCAAAGTCTTGCACTGATCCCCCCCCTCCCAACACAAACAAAAGTTATATGTTATATTAACGTATACCGCCCCTGTCCCCCCTGGGTTACATTAACGCACGCACCCCCTACTGGACACTTTATCTGGACACTTTATTTTGGTCACTGCACTGTTTGTTATTTATCTTATCTTATTCTTTTACCTTTATATTTTTACATGTTTGTTGTCAGCACCATCAGAAAAAATTCCTTGTAATGTATGTTACTTGGCAATAAGCAGTTTCTGATTCTGATTCTGATATCAGATCGTGTCAGCTATCCTGAAGCTACAAAATATCATTACTTTAGTCACTTCAGCATCCCCCAATACTACTATGTCCTTTACCCACCTGAGCAGTGAATAAACCCTTTGCAGGTCATTATGTCAATATGGAAACTAGCCTGGCTTTTTAAAAATAGGGGTTTCTTAATATCTCAGCTAACATCTAATATCTCAGGATTATTCGAGAAAGACTTGTCTGGCAAAGGCACCCCTTAAATTTCGGTGCTGGGTATGTCAGTGACATATTATAAAGAGAGGACGACCACACACTTAGCTCCAAGGATTATATTGTATTACAGATGCTACAATTTGTTTTTTTGTTGTTTTGTTCACAGCAGACATTTTGACTTGTCATAGCAGAAAACGTACAATTAAAACTTCATACTGTTAACATGATTGTGTTCTATTTACTCTGTAGACACCCACACAGTTAGAACAAAATATTTATTCAGGCAAAACAGGTAAAAACACCTGTCTGGGTGAACCATGGGTTTGTAGGGGCTTTAAAATATTGTTGTTTGTATTTATTATGTCATTATATTATTCTGTTGTTGAGCCAGGGGTCTAATATATATTGCTTGTAATAACTATGAATGTAGGCACATTTCTTTGTAACCTTTACCTCTTAAAATTGCATTTTTAAGTTGAGTTATGGAGACATTTGAACATTTTTGGGAGCTTTAGTTTTTATTTTATGTCTCTTGTCGTCGATGGATGTTGATGTTTGTCTTTTTTGTCTGTTAACTTTTTTGTAATCACTGATAAGTCTACGGTCTTACTGGTTGATTATATCTCTGATTATAGAGTACCACCAGGGGATGCATGTAAAGCCGGTCTTGCCTTGAAAAGGACCAAGAGTGGTCAAAAGGTTCGTGATGCAATAAATTAATTGGAGCTTCATGTGCAGCTGTCCTCTCTTCAAAATATGGGATTTTTTATGTCATAATTTAGCCATCAAAATGTATCAGATTTCTTGTGACTTTAGGGTTTTATTCCAATAAAGTCAATATTAACAGGGGGTTTGGGCTTTTGTATGCTCTAAACATTGGGTAGTTTGTTTAGTGTTGTTTAGTGTTCCTTTAGCCCCAGGGTGCAACTGTAACAACACTCATTTACATTCTTGTCATAAATGAGGATTACAAGTTGTTGGAACGTAGATACATAATTTACAAGGATTTTTCTTGCTTTGGCACAAATAAGGGAGTGTCGTTTCAAAGTGAGAAAGTTCGGTGAACTTCTTTCAGATTTCACTCAATATTTAATTAATACTCTTCTTATCTTAAATGTCACACATGCAATAATAAGTACTGTGCAGGTACAGCTTAACTGCACAACATAAATGAGTAAGATAAACGAAAATATATAGATAGGCCAAAATATAGGTACAGTGACGTTACACTACTTTACATACACTTGAGGCCACACCCACATCACTGACGTCAGAGTGGACACTGTCGTCAGCGTTTCAAGGGCAAATTACAGAGAGGGTCGTGGCTGAGGAAGAGTCAAGTACTGTAGGCAACTTTAAACTATAATTAAAATGATGGTGCCGCCCTCTGTTAACTACATCACATGGCTACAATGGAAGCTGCTTTTCTGTATATAAGGCCGGAGAAACGGCGCCGCGTTTCAGGGTGCCTCCAGCACTTGAAGACCACCGTGTTTTGAACACTTGCAACAAGCTTTTAAAGGGGCAGCACCGGCTCACTTGCACGTCATCATGGCGGACTCCAGCTTCAACAACCTGACATCCCTTGCCCGGGCGTTGTCACAACCAAAGCTGGATCTGCTAGAATTTACTGATCTATGTCCTCCGCGAAGTACTCAGCTTCATCCGTGCCGAAGGAGAAAGCTGACAAGCTGCAACTCGATTGAGTCCATTGAGCCGGCGACGTCACCCTCCGCCGCCGAGGCGCGAGTTCTGGTTATCAACACCGGAGGAACCATCGGCATGACGCTTCATGATAACGGTAACTAACTGAACTCGATGTCATAGGTTTTCTGTCCTGAAACTGCAGTGTGATAGCTCGCCAGCTCAACAGGTAGCTTGTTTGGCGCATGCGGTTCTTATGTTACTGTGAGTATGGGGCATGGCGTAAGCCCGGCGTGACAACAGCAGCAAGTGCGTCCTAAAATAGTCCCGCAAACAGCTTAACTACACAGCAGAAGGTGGCTTATGACCGTTAGCAAGGGAATTGAAACTACATTGGCGTACACATGAGCAAACTGCCCCCCTTGACTGCCAAATGTTAAATTGACCATTATTTCAGTGATGACCAGAACCAGCACATTTAGCTTTAATAGGAAACCCACACTGGAGACAGCCAACTAAAATGTAATGAAGTTTGTAAATCTCTGCGGAAGGCAATGCTAAATACACACGATCACAGATTCCTTCAATGAATAACCAGATGTTGACATGAGGTATTGGGCAACATCTGGAGCATGTCGAGGGAAAATAACACTCCAGCTCCAGGTTCAAACGAGAACAAGACTTCTCCATCGATGTTTGACTTCCTGTATTAAAAGACATTCTCTCACCCCATAAAGCAGCATTGTTTTGATAATGCTGCATAACAGAATATTATTGTTACTGTAGGCTGGTCTCTAAATCTGCTTAAATGGCCTGAAGCTGAGTCCCACTTTTCACTGAGTCTCTCACTTTTGTCATGTCAAAAGACACTGGCATCATCCATTTTTAGCCAGCGGTGGCCATCAGTCATTCAGTCTGCCAGGTTGGCACTTCAGTTCAGAATGAAATATCTTGGCAACTGCTTGTCATGGAATTTGGAAATGACATGAACAAACCTGAAGTTAAAATGTTGAAGTTAAAACATGAGTTGAGTCTACTTTGGACCTTTTGATATATGTTTACTTTGTGTGTTCTAGGGTTATGATACGACCATTTTCCCCTTTACTGTTACTCTTAATAAAGTCTTCATATCTGTCTGATTTATGAAGGTAGCTTTCTTGACGTCTTCTGGGCTTATGATCATATGGCTGCCACGTGTCGTCTCTCTGAAACTGCTGTGAAGAATTTCTGCTGGCATTTATTCAGAGTGCACAGAGCCACAGCTCTTCTACAGTAGCAGTGGTCACTTTTTTATTATAGATTTTAGAAATGTGCTTAGTTCAATAGTCCAAACAACTCTTAACTCAGTGTATGTAAGAATCATAATGTAAACAATGACTTTGAGGGCCTAGAGACAGAGAGTGAGATTGTGAGGCAAATTGTTATTTGTGAAATTGCGCTATATAAATAAATTTGACTTGACTTCACATTTCTTATATTCACCACTAGGGTTCAGTATGAGGCTGCTGTCTGTTGTTGAGATGATTGGAAATCCCCCGTACAGTTCTTCTAAATTGTTACTGATCAGCAGTAATCCCACAGAGAGAAAGCTATGAAATATTACAATAACCCACCTTTTTTCTATTTCTGTAACCCACAGTGCTTGCCCCAAAAGCCAATGCTTTTGTGAAGAGTCTGCGCAAGTTGCCCATCCTACACGATGAGACATATGCCCAGCAGACCAGCCTGTATGACTACTATGGATCTGAGAACACCCTGGTCCTGCCGTAAGTGCACCCAGAATTCCTCCCTGCTCAGTCAGCACACAACTATAACTTAATTTCAAAAAATTACAATGACCTATGTTCTGCTAGTCACACTCGTATGCTCTTGTCTACAGAGGGTAAGGATTCATGCTCTGACTGTATTTGTACTATCTTACACTTTATAAATTGATATGCGTTTATTTTTTTCCTTTCAGAGTGTTTAATCAATATTTAAAGTAAAATGTAATTATCTGGAAGATTATCATGTAAAGTCAGTGGTGGCAGCAAGTACTTGTATGAAAATCAGTGTACAGTTACAACAAAGGTGATTGTCATTTGCAAATCCTAAATGTTAATCACTTATATTGCACTTAAGATTGCCATGCAGTGTGTTCTTCATTTTCCTTATACTATTACTGTACAATATAATATAATGTAAAATTTTACACTTCATCTAATGTATAGTTATTGTCCTAGAGAGCGAAACCAGGCCTAAATCATATTGTTTCCATCGTGAGGAGAATGAAATTATATATATATGCTTGTTAGAACTTTTTACAAGGTACGTTGGTTGTATAGGCTAAATCATGTTAGAACTGATGAACACCACATCTTGTAATCATGACTATTGTTCATGGAGTACAGTTGGTATTATGGTCTTCATACAGTGCAAGATACATTTCATACTGTATCCGAAAAAGCAGAGACTGAATGGAAACAACTCACTCTCCTCCTAAGAATAGACCAGTAATGGTTTTAATGACTCCAAACTGCTTTTGTTGCTCTAACAGAAAGCCAACGCCCCACTCTGACCTTCTATTTCACGGGTACTGTAGCACTGGTAGTATTCTGTGTGCCTTCACTGTGCTTGAGAGTGGTTTGATGTGTCTGCTTTCCTCAAGACTGAATGTCAGGGTGTGCTTGCCCTGCAGGAAATGCATGCCGACGTGGCCTTTGGCAATAGGAGAAAATACCAGGAAGGATACAGGAGCACGGAGCTGTGGATTGCCTGAAGTATTTTTGTGTCTCTTTCTCTGCACCTGCTAATGTCGCCTCTGTCAGCAACAAGCCGGCTACTTTAATGTGTAGCCCAGCTGAGATAACCTAATGTTTCTTGGAGGTTTAGTTTGTGAAAAGCTGCTGTTGGTCTTCTGGGAAAAACGAGGCTGACCTGCTCTGTTGTATGTTTGGTCCATGTTGTCTTGATGCCTGGTGTATGTGCTGTGGAGCAGTGAGAGGCCTCCCAGCTGATCCACAGCCTCTGTAGGGTCTTCATTGTCAGTGATAGTGGGGGTGCCTCTTCCAGACATGTACCCATACTCATTTCCATACCCCCCCCCCCACGGTGGTAGACGGTCGCTGAGGGCATGTGAGCAGCTTGTTTTACTGTCTTCAACCTCACATTCATAGTTCAGAAACTACACAAGAGCTCCCTGTTTGTTAATTAGCTGCTTTGTAAATGTCTTAAAATATTAGCAGTCAGTTTGTTTGGACTAATATTAAACCGTTGCTAACATAATATTAATATTTACTTTTCAACATGAATATGTGAGCATGCTTTCATTAAATGTCCTATGATCTTTTTTAGGTGATCATACTTTAATATTTGCTCATCCTTGAGTTGGCATGGTGCTAATATCAACTGAAGTGGGCTCATGCAAGTCTAATGGGCATACTGTTGATAGTATGCCCAACTTATGTTGAAGGAGGGAATTAGTTTATTGATTTATTGAAAGGCTTTATTCATGCCACAAGGCCGCTTCCCCACCTCCAGTCTTCTTCCACTTCTTGAGTCCCCAATCATACAGACATACAGACACATATACACACATACACACACAAGCATTCATTATTCTTAGGCTATGAGGCATCTTAGCATGGGTATGCTAATGTGTAGCTTTGCTACACCTTAGGGTACACTGCCAGATAGTTGAATAATTGGTGATTTGAATAGTGTTTTCTTGTGGCACTTTGGCTTCACGATTATCAACAACATATGTTCTGGGGTTGTGTGTGGACTTAAGGCTAATTAGGAGAGTGTCTGTAGGACCCCTGGTTGGGTGGACTGGGGCTTGCTTGCTCTTTCCCCTGCTGTTCCATTCAGCTCCTATCTCCATGCCATGAGGCTACCTTATGATAATGTGGGGGGTGTCCCACCCTGTTTCTTTAAAGGGGAGATTAAAAAGAAAATCTTTCCATGGCTGTTTAGCCAGTCACGCTGCCTTATACAAAGTGTCGCAGGTGGGGCAGTGGGACGCCCGAGTTAAACTGCACTTCGAGGCAACATAAATATGTATATGTGCAGGCTTCCTCCCTTGTAATTGGAATGAAAAAGAAACAGGCATTTGCTCTAACCTGAAATGACACACCACAACCCTCAAGATATGTCAAATCAGCCACCTTATGTCCCTCAGCTTCGCCCTTATTTACAATACACAGTGGTAGAGCTCCTCAGAACATTAGGACTCGACAGTGGAAAGGAAAAATGTCTCATTTTAAAGTGCTACTCTCTCTAACAGTATGCCTGTCTTGCCCCTCCCTTTTACACTGAAACAGGTTTTGGCATCCTGCTGCTGAGACAGAAGGCCCGGCTAAATAGACTTTGTCTTGCTTCATAAATTCAGCTTGGTTTTTAGCATTCCCCTATCCTACTTCTCACATTTAACCAGAACTTGATCCAACTTTGTTAAATGAGCACAATGAAGACTTACAATCATTTGTCACAGTGAAGATAATAATCATTTGTTTAACCATGTGTCCTTTATGTGTTTTGGAATGAACGTGTGAACTAATAAAGACTGAAACCACTGACTCATTTTGGCCTATTTTGGTTTTTGTATGTATGATAATTACATTTGTGTATGTAATGACAGAAACTCATAGATGCTTCTCTCTCTTCCAGGCTGAGTAAAGACAATAAGAGGATAGTCTACACTATCTTAGAGTACAATCCTTTGCTGGACTCCTCCAATATGACCACAGATGACTGGGGAAGAATTGGAAAGGACATTGAGGTACTTGCTGCTGGATCCAGTTAATCTTTTCAAAGCTAGGCATCAATTCATCCGATAATATTCATATTGGTCATACAATACAGAATATAATATGGTAGAAAAACATTATAATTGTATTTGTGTTTCCATCTAGAATGATCCACATTATGTGGTCTTTTATTTTCTTGTCTGACTCCAGAAAAACTACGAAAACTTTGATGGATTTGTGATCCTTCATGGCACAGACACTATGGCTTACACAGCCTCTGCCCTGTCCTTCATGTGTGAACATTTGGGCAAACCAATCGTTCTCACCGGCTCGCAGGTAAGAACGACTGTCTCCTATCAAACAGCAAATGTATCTGTAGCATTTCAAGTATTAAATGCCTTTTTAAGATAAGCCACATTCTGTCTTCAGGTGCCTATCTATGAGATGAGGAATGATGGCAGAGGCAACCTGCTGGGGGCGCTGCTGATTGCTGGCCAGTTTCTCATTCCTGAGGTGAGGAAATGGAGATGGGACATAAATGCTACTCGCCCACATGATATTAGATTATCAGAGAAATTTGGCAGCCTCAAATAAGGAACATTAAGAATAGCTGTATTTGTGAATGTGAGGGAGAAACTGAGTAAATATGAGACACTAGGTGATATCAGTAGTGGCTTCCTTTCGTGAGGTCAACTGAGGGGAAATTTGTTTTGCAGCCAAGTAAAACATAGCACACATAGAGACTTAGAGGCACACAGTCTAAGGTACATAAAACATGAATACATCAAGTGGCAAAAAGAAACCTAGAGTATGTTTAGCCGTCGGCAAAAAAATCATCTGCCCCCAGTCGTTAAAGGGGAAACTAATCATCAGCTGAGCCATCATTATAAATATTTTATATATGGGGTTGATAAATGATAAATTGAATGAATTCTAAGTCAACTGATGAATGAAAAGAAATAATTCTATAATATTATAAATCTGTGCTTTCATTAATGTCTTGAGAAAATGCGCAGTGTTTTGCAACGACAGGTGTCAACACTGTTTAACAAACACTCTCCTGAACAACAGTGTTTCACAACACTGAACAACAATTACCAGAACAGGAAGAACGCTGAAAAGTATTATCTATGTCTGTCTATGTTGATATGGTGGTATGTTTTCATTGACAGGAGTTATAGTGATAAAACAATTCTATCTTTTAGATGTGCGTATGCAGGTTTCCGTGTGCCTGTTAAGTCCTGCGGTGTTAAAGGGATTTTGTCTTAGAAGAAGAGCAAATGTTGTGTGTTAAATATATCTTTGTCTCCATTCAGGTGTGCCTGTATTTCTACAACAAACTCTACAGAGGGAACCGTGTGACCAAGGTGGATGCTGGGAGTTTCAACGCATTCTCCTCTCCTAACTTGGCTCCTCTGGCCACTGCTGAAGTGGATATTACAAGTAAGCCAGTGTATTAATGGGTCTGTCATTTTTCTTCAGATGTCCACAAGAGTCTTATTGTTATATCTTTTATATCTGTTTTCTCCATCTTTTCCTTCAGTCAACTGGGACACAGTGTGGAGGGCAAACACCACAGCAAAGTTTCAAGTCTGCACCGAGCTGAACAGGAATGTAGGCCTGCTCAGGCTGTTCCCAGGAATCACTGCTGCTACTGTAAGTCGCTCAGAACTGGACCAGAGATGTTTTTTTGTCTCTGTCACAGTCACCAGAGGTTACTTGTCGTCCTTAGTCTTTGGTTAATGTGACGCACAACAGAATAATTAATAGGTGTATTTTCTCTTTGGGAAATTATTCAGCAGGACGTTTGATGTATTGCTTCTTGCACAAACTTGACTGACATGTCCAGACTGAAAGGAATCACATGACAGATCACTCGCTGTTATTATCTGATGCCATTCCATTAGTTATGGCTAATTACACGGTTTCAAATCAAGTTATATTTAGTCTAATGATGGAAAAAAGTCTCAGAAATTTAACAAGCATGGTGCAAATCTTTAAGCCAAGAATGTTTTTCCTTCTGAGTGCATTAATGTGTAATTAAAGATATGTTCTTCAAAGGTAAGTGACTGCTCAAAAGTGTTGTTTTGTCTAACTGCAATAAAATATAGTTAACTTTAATTTAATTGTGCTATTACCCGTCTTCCGTTACCTTCCTGATCATGTAAACTGCCATCAAAGCTCAGCCCAGAGAAAGATGAGAAGGAGTTATGGGCCATGACCAATCACCCTGTAAAGAGGGGAGGATTGGCAACGAAACTGTAACATTTAGCTGCACCTCCCCCTGCAGAGGCTGCTGGGAGAGTGACTTTACTGTCTCAATCTGCTCCCGCTGCCCAGCTCGGCTATCAAGACTTCCTTGCAGCATTTAACTGCCTTTATGAGGCACCGCTTTGATTAGGCACCAGGCTCTCGTGTGCCCACTGCCTCTGCTGAATGAGAGCTTCATTGGTAATCTGCGTCAAACATTTCTTGTCAAACTGCTTATCACATCAGAAAAATAGTGACTGAACTTGGCACTTTTAATGTCACCTTCTCCTCACACTATATGGTAACTGCCTTGGTCTTGCCAAGTGACTTTATGCTTGCTAACACCTTCAGATTAATTGCTCTCCTTTCTGCCATTTCAGTCATCTGCCATGGCTAATGATGTGGTATAGGGCCTCCTGGTGCCAGCCAACCAATGACTGAGATACTGGTTGCATAGACAGCTCCAGATGGGCTTTTAGGAGAGTGGATGGACTCATGCATTGGAGTGAAAGATGCTGCAGGAAAAATAACATGGAATACTAATTCCTCAATTTGATTCTGCACAGTTGAGCAGCCTGTTCAGTTGGCCGCACATGTTTGAGTTTGTAATGTGAGTCCTTGGTACGGCTGTGTCCAGGTGAGGGCTTTCCTGCAGCCGCCCATGCAAGGTGTTGTCCTGGAGACCTACGGCAGTGGAAATGCCCCCGATAACCGTCCTGACCTGTTAGAGGAGCTGAAGAAGGCCACTGACTCTGGCGTCATCATCGTCAACTGCACCCAGTGTCTGAGGGGGACTGTGTCTGCATCTTATGCCACTGGCAAGGTACGTCATGTCACCTACTAGTCGGTCACATTTTTTGACATTTTTGAGATGTAAGAATGAATCAAATCACACATTCCTGTAACTTCTCAGGTGCTGATGGATGCAGGGCTGATAGTTGGTGGAGATATGACTCCGGAGGCTGCCTTGTCAAAGCTGTCCTACGTATTGGCCAAGAAAGACCTTGATCTAGCTGCCAAGAAAAAGGTTGGTGTCTACGAGAACATGACCTCCACATAGATAATAATAATATGAGAAGAAAAATAGTGAACATGTTTGTGTGTGTGTGTGTGTGTGTGTGTGTGTGTGTGTGTGTGTGTGTGTGTGTGTGTGTGTGTGTGTGACACTGTCCAGATGATGGGTCAGAACCTGCGAGGTGAGATGAGTGCTGACTTAGCAGGAGCCAAGCTGTGTCTGAGCGACAGCCGCTTCATCCAGGTCATCGCCAAGTCTCTGAGCATCAGCTGCAAGGAGGTGAGGGCACCACCTACACACAGACTTTTCATTTTGCCTTATTTGACGACAAAGCACATTTCTGTAAAGGTTGTCATGATTAGACAAAGTTGAAAGCATATTCCAAAAACAAACAAAAAAAATTCCGTTATTACACATTCAGACAAGTAGCAGTTTTCTGATTAAAGTCTGTGGTGTCTGCAGGAGCTAGAAGCTATCCGGGATGCCCTGACCCCCCCACTGGCATGTGCTGCTGCTAAGATCGGAGACATGGAGGCCTTAGAAGCCCTAAAGGATATGGTAACCAACCCTACAATCACACATATGCACAGTTGCTAATCACTACCTGTTTTTGATTGTTAGTCAAGAACGTAATAACCCTTTCATACACACACCCTGGGATTATTATGTTTGTTTCAGTTAAAGTTGTGTACAGGGAAATGTCCTTTGGGCTTATCTTGATCATATTTGTTATGTGGGGTCAACGCACTCAGGTGAGCCTTTCACTCTCAAGGTTCACAAACAGATTTCCACGGTCCAGTGTTACAGGGGCATTGGAAACACAAAGCCAAACAAAACATGAGGCCAGACTGGTAAGGCAGGACTAGAGTTGCCCCGGCGGTCACATCTACATGTTTGTATGTGGCTTGACTGGTGTGCAGTCGCTGCTTGGCTTACCCCACCGTTTCTAAGGACACCTTTAAAGTACAATCTTTATATCCGTACATTTAAATAAAAGCTTGACAATTAAATGAAGCTCAGTGGTTGTATCTGGTTAATGAGAAATGTGCTACGTTCACACAGCAATTGTTTAATACGTTTTCCCTCACTCATTTGGTTGTTGTTTCTGTTCTACAAGTGCTGCTGATGTGTTTTTAATAGTTTAGTCTACGGCACAGATGAAAAAGCTGCATCAGGCTTAGGTCTCACAGATAATACTTATAAGTAGGATCAATACATTGCTGGTTTTGGTCTTTTCATTTTATTTCAGATTTATTGACGATAAGAAAAATATAGAATATCACTAGACCTATGCACCAGCAGGTGAAGTACACTGATGTTTTTATGCTTTCCTTTGGCACAGGGCAGCAACTTGTGTCTGGGTGACTATGATGGACGCACACCCCTACATATTGCCGCCTGTGAGGGCCACCTCAAACTGGTGGAGTACCTACTGAGTTATGGAGCAACAGTCTATGCTAAAGATCGCTATGGGGACACACCTCTGTGCAACGCTGTACGCTTCAGGTAAGGCTCGCCTCATTTTAAACAAGAAGGGCTGATGAGTTCGTTTTTATCCGTCTGTTAAAGTAATAATGTCATTTATGAAGCTGCAAACACAACATTTAAAAATCCCCTTTTGGCCATTAGCAACCATTGAGTGTTCCCTGAAAATATGTTGTTAATAGCTGCTATAGAGGGGCCTTCATTAAATGAGCTGCTGCAAGGTAGGGAATCTGGCTCTGCTGAAATGACAAGAAGGGAGCAGCGGCTGTCAGAGGGGGGTTGAAACAGGGGAACAACTCATAATGGAGTTTAAAGGCCAGGCAATCATTATAAACTAATTAGGCTAATTGTCATCTGACAGTTTAGACGGTGTTTATTTTTACCAAAGCTGTTTTTTTTTTTCTGTCATTCATTGACATTGCTGTAAATGTCTATCAGGGAAAAGCCACGTTTCAGTGTTAGTGTTTAGCCTCAGGGTGAAAACGTTGTATGTGCTGTGCCAAATGGCTGTTGTCCTATTTTAACGGTTGGCACTGCAAGTATGGACTTGTTTCCTTTTGTGACGGTAGAGGGATGCACTGGAGCGCTAAACACCTGTCGTTGCACTTCCTATGCTACAGACCTCGGCTTGCTTGGCCCTTCCTGAATGTATTTAATGAAATGACTATAAGTAATAGAACTGGACTTTTGGGTTGCTGTCAGGATGTCGGCATGTCTGACGCACTTTGAATGTCACATTTCACAGTGGATTACAGCCTGATGCCCATATAAGGACTGTTAGAGAGCATAGAGAAAGAACAAATATGGGGAGTGTCCTCTGAACCAGTCCTACCAACCTGCTCCCAGTTTCACAGATGAGAGATACTGGCTTCTTAACACTACAGGAAGTCCTTTTAATAGTACATTTGGCTCTACATACCTCTAAACAATTAAGCGTCAAATTGGACTGTTGTGTAATGTACCTTGTTACATAGCATGCTCAGCTCTTATTTGTAAACTCAGCTGCCCAGCAGTGAACAATGTCAGGCCTTTTATTTTAATGTTAATTTCCTGCCACCGCCGGTGTCAATGCAGGTAAATCCTGCGTGGGCGGTTCGTCGCGGGGGAAAAGCAACTTGTTCTTACATGCCACACTACAGTCACTGCCACGCTGACTCTGTCTATGAAAAGTTTAAAGTTTAGAATCAACGGCGTTAAATGAAAATGTTTGAAAACCACATCATATGTAAGTTGTACTTCTTAACAGGATTTATCAGGTGATGATTTCAGTATCAGCTGATATTAACTGAGTATTTATATATTACATATACAGTAATAAATACATAGCTTTATTGCATGTCCTTTAATTTAGGCACAAGAAGGTTGTGCAGCTGCTGAGAAAGACCGGAGCACACTTCTCCAGAGACAAGCTGGAGGAAGCAGGAACAGAACTATGCAGGTGAGACGCACAAACGAGCATGTCTTCAAACACTTGCACACATATACAGTCACAAACTCTCTCGGCCGCCAAGCCATCCGCAGTGACCCATCCTACATAGTTGACACAGGTACAACCAGTTGTCCCACTGTTGCACAAACTGTAGGAATGCCCCCTGGCAACATAGCTTTGGATCTGTTCTGCATCTCTAGTGTCGGCAGGTATACGCCACACTGGCTGGCCCCTGTTTTTTTTTTCACTCGAAGGGTTTTGTCAAGAGAGTTCCAATTTGCAGTTTCATGAACACGCCTTTTGTAAGGCTCGATGAGCGTGGCTTGTGTCGCTATTAAGATAAAACGAAAACATCTGTCCATCTTGAAGGCCAGCATCTTGATGTGCTTGCCCAGTTTCTGACAAGTCTCTTTACACAACAACTTGTTGTTCACCCCGTGTCTATTTGATTGTGTTAATAATACTGATTTTGGGTAAAAGGAGCCCTTTGCCCGTAATAACTATCATTTCCTGTGTTTCAGCCTGGCAGCCAGTGGTGATGTGGAGGGCCTGGAAATCTGGAGCGTTGCTGGAGCGGATCTGAATAAACCAGGCTATGATGGACAGACAGCAATTCAAGTGGTGGGTTCTAGGGACACGTATTCCACTTTAATAACACTTTTTAGACAAAAAAACCTTCTTATTCATTCTCATTCTTCACCTGTCACAGGCCAAGGCTGTTGGCAAAAAGGAGGTGGTGCAATTTTTAGTCCAACTCATGAGCAATAAATCCAAGGTAACTACTATCCTCCATTCTAGCTGCTTTATATCTCTATTTCTTAACACTCACAGCTTTGACACTGAGATTGGTATAATTCTCTGTCTATAATTCTCTCAATTGCAAGTATGATGATGGTGATGATGGTGATGATGATGATGATGAGGTAAATGATATGTAGACGTGTGTGTGCGTCCCGATATGCAAATTTCCCATATTGAGCATGAGACCCCCCTTGGCATGGCTGCTTTGGCTCCCCTTCATCTTTGTGTACATCACCTTGTGCCTAGTATCAATCCATGCATCCGTCCATTTTTATAAACTGCTTATCCTGCTCAGGGTTGTGGGTTGTGTATCCCAGCATGCATTGTACTAGAGGCAGGTTACACCCCTGGATATGTCACAGTCTATCACAGGACTAAAACACACATGTATACACAACAAACACATTCACACCTACAGGCAATTTAGAGCTGCCAATTCACCCGGCACCCGGAGGGAAACCCATGCAGACAAACATCCAACTACACACAGGAAGGGCTCAGTTGACCCTGCTGGGGTTCAAACCAAGGACCTTCTTGCTAGTGACAGTGCATATCACTAAGTACCCATGGGGCCTTTTGCATATTATAATTTAAATAACACATAAATACAATACACAGTAAACTGCATTAAAAGAGATTTCAAAAGATGGAAACAGAGTACGAGAAAAGTTGGTAATTGTTGTTGAAAAGTACATTTCTAAAAAGAAAAAATACAGAAAAGATGGTTTTTAGTTGATGTGTCATTTGGATAGTCTTTTGATCCCTTAAGTCAAAGCAAAAGTGTGCTTGCAAAAACATTACTGGTTCCAGCTTCTCAACTGTGAGGATTTTCTGATTTCTGTCATTTTCACTATTTTATTACATTTAATCGATGAATCTTTTAGTCTATAAATCTAAAAAACAATCAACAGATCAATTGATAATGAAAGTAATTGTATGTAGCAGCCCTACTACAACCACTACCTTTTGAATTGAAGCTAAGCATGCCTTTTTTTTCATCAAAACAATGTTGATAAAATCTGATCATCTTTAGCGCCTGCCCACAAATGCCTGTGAATGCTAAACCTGCTTTACACTAGGCTGACTTGTGCATATGTGTGTGTGTGTGTGTGTGTGTGTGTGTGTGTGTTTGTGTGTTTGTGCTTGAATTGTGCAAACTAGTTGTCAAGAGCACTGAAACACCTCTCACCTCCCCAGTGCTCCATATTAATCCTGTCTCTTTTTCGTCTCTGGGGCAGAACGGTGGAGTGATGTTCACCGCCCCTCCAACAGGACTGTGAGGGGACGATACGTCAAGCAATAGGAATCGTCCTCTGCTTGCGTCCACTTCCTGCCAAGCCGTCCTCTGCACGCCGCCCACCGTCCCGATGAATTTCACAGAGTTGCTCTCAGTGTGAATGTCTGCACAATGCTTGTATTCGCATACTGTTTAAAGCCAGCACTGCTTACAGTCTTTCCCTCCTAACACATTGATGGCACAACATTGTGAAACCACTGCTTTGAGCGAAACACCAGATGTATGTATATGTTTGATTGTTGCACAGTAGTATATTCATGGGGAAACGTATTACCATCCAGAATGTTCAAATGCCTTTTACTAAGTATGAACACCAGATTTGGTTATTGTCGAATCCAATCAGGGAATTAAGGGTGATTTTCACCTGAGCTTCTTTAACATGGAGATTGCTGAAACCTCCCATTACTCCTTGAACAGTGAAGGGTGGTGGTTTAATTTAAACTTTTATGCCGAAAGAGTTAAAGAACTCTGACTACTGTTACATTACTTAATAAAGAAATGCTGTCTCTTGCTATAGCAATACATACATGATATCTGGAACTGCAGGGTACACTCGCAGATTATATTTTTGTGCTTATTTCTACAGTGAGATGCTGGGAAGTATCATGTAAATTAATGAAAATAAGGTTGTGTTTTTATTATCTGGTATGTTATACAACTGTGGTGCTTGTCCATTTGGGTCTAAATCTATCTCTGCACCTGAAGCAGAGGGTTTCATTTCCGCCTGCTTAAACAGGTACTGCAAAAACCTGCAGTCACCTCTCAGACTCATCCAGCCTGTTTCATGTGCTGATTGTCGAGCTGGAAGAGTTGCATATCTCCCTATTGAAATGGAAAGGGGGAATTCAGGCTATTGTGAGCCAGATAAAGACTTAAAACTGCAACAGTTTCTGTGTTCTCTCGTGTATTTTGAATGTCCTCTTATATTCTTTGCGTCCATGATCGCAAAACAAATGTCCTGTGATTCTTGTGCAAAGAGTAAATGGTGTTAAACATTGCTACTCTTGTTTGATATAATTTACATTTTAGATCAATCTGAGAGCTATCTCAGTTTTATTTTCTTGTTTGTTTGTTTTTTTTTTACAATTTACTGTTATCATCTCTAAGGGAATCTTTTCTGATTACATGTGACTTTAAAGAAACAAACAAATTCGAAATTACTTGAAAATATGTCCTGCTGTTTCCAACGTTGTTATTGTCTCCCTGTTGTGTTCAAAATGCTGAGAAGGGTGTGTGTGTGTGTGCTCTTTGGTGGTCTGTTTCTTCTGTGGGAAAAACAGAAATAAATCTCTTGTCTCAAAGCAGTGTGTCCTGTGATTGCTACTGTGTTGCACCAAATCCTGAAAGTCGCACGAAACTGTGCACATGCTGCTCCTGGCTAAGGATTCCTGAGCAATTTCCCACTTGACACGGTTTTCTGTATGAATTAGAACACGTCTAACCAATCAGTGGAGGTCATTTCTGTCAGTGTGCAAAGTTCCTAAAGAAATGTGTTCTGAATAATAATTGGATTCATTGTGACTGCAGTGGGCCTTTAGGAGGAATACTACATCAAACCCAAACATGGAGCTCGTCTAACACCTTCCTGTGTGAGCTCTTACTGTCCGACTGTGAGTTAAATTCACCAGGAATTAGACAAACTTAGAAGACAAAGATTAATAATACCACACGTCCATGTTACCTTCTCAGCCTGCAGTGGCTGCTATCTCTGTCTTGAGGGCGGCTGCCCCGTCGTGCTCCTTGCTGGTGGAACCCAGCTCATCCGGTTGGACCAGCATGGGCCTCATTCCTCCCTGAATGAGAGGCTTGTATGAACCTAGCCCTAAAACAGTATATAAAGAGCTCTTTGCTCTGCAGTCACTCAGTCTGGGCAGGGATGACACCAAGGAAACACCATTGCAAGGACAGAGCTCACCTCCTCCAGGTAAGCACTCTGACACAGAGCTTGTAGTTGGCTGAGGCCCTCTGCTTGTTTTTTCAGATTTATTCTGTAACATGTAGGACCTGAAATCTGCTGTAAGGATGCGTTTACTGCCGGTGGATCACTTCGGGAAACTAACTAACTCTAGCTGCTGGGTTTTTTTTATTTCACCAGTGGAATCAACCGTTTGAAGGACAGACTTCGCCCTGAAGAAGTGTGTGGTCTCTCTGATTAAGTGGTTCTCAACAGTTCAACAGTTCTTTGAGAAAATTGTGAAATGTTTAGGACCACTTGACCAGTCAGACAAATGCAGTCAGCTTGAGAAAATGCTGCCTATGAATGGACCTTTTAAAAATGAAAAAAAAAGCAAACCTCTCTCAAGGCTTTTAATGATTTTAATACAACTGTGTGATTTCCTCTGCCTCTCTGTTTCCTTAATGTCTGTCTCTGTCTTCTGCTCTCATTGTGCCCCCTTGTGTTACAATGCCAACTGCAGTCCAGGAGCTGCAGGGGGCCGTAAAAATCATCAGGCTCCAGTAATTTCATTCTGCTGGCACACATTCAAATTTTTAACAGCTCTGCTGCTGCAGTAACAACCCGTCTTTTCGCTGCTTTACTGTTGCAACTATTCAGAGGTACTGATTAAAACAAGTCAATAAAGAGTCATTTGTCTCTGTTGAGTCCTTGTGGGATGATGGGCCGTGAGTCTGCAGGGATGGTCGCTGTCCAAAGTACTGAAACCTGCTGCTATGGTAAATATGGAAGAATCACTGGCTGTCATGATGTTTCCATCTAACGTTCCAGTCTACAGAAGAATGAGGACTATTTTCTGGTGAATGTAGGTAAACAATTAGACATGGGTGACCTAATTATGCTTTTAACTTGATTTGGACTTTTGTTCTCCATTACACTGATGAAACAACTTTTTAGTCGAAATCTGGACTCAGTTCGACTGCAAATTCCTTGATTAAAATCGAAACACACTCATTTGCATTCAGATCTTTTATTTTCGGGACTAGTTTGATGGGAAAACCTGACTCCAAATCTGACACAACTCTGGCAAGAAAATCCGACCCCCCCCCTCCAAGGTATAGGCTACTTTATACTGCATAAATCATTCATGAAGGCACTGTGCACCGATTATTCCTCTCTCCTTTTAGACAGCCCCCTTCTCCTTTTCCCCCCTTTGATCTCCTCCATGCGCCAAGAACTATCAATATTTGCTAAACGTTTCTCACAAAGCCTGTCCGCGCACCGGGGGAAGCTGCAGAGGTCTCACAGGCAGGGGAGAAGACATGGGAGAGGCATTAATGAGATGCCCAGAGCGATGTCCCTGTGCGTGAGTGCGCAAGGGCAGCAGATGTAGCAGCTCACGCAGTCCCAGGGGAGCCGGTCCTCGGAATTTCATCAGCGGCCGGGGGGAGACCCAACCCAGACCTCCTCCAGGGGGGAGAGCTGGGTGACGGACGTGGTAAATCATCTTTACTATGGATTGTAATTATCGGTTTGCTGACAACCCCTGCCTCCCCCTATCACAATAAGTGTGTGTGTGTGTGTGTGTGTGCGTGTGTGTGTGTGTGTGTGTGAGACTGGAGGGGGTGATGAGTCGCGTGGTTTGCAAAGTGTTTGTAGGATCAAAAATAATTTATTCATCCCTAGAATATTTATTATTTACCCCCCTCTGCTCGGCTGTCAAAGCATCATTGTTGCACGCGAGTCTAAATCTTGATGTTTAATCATATCTGACCTGCTGAAAAATAAAGACTAAGACTTGTGAAAGGCCCCCAAACTTTTTTTCTTTGAAGTTTAGACTGATCTGATCAGATGTGTCACACTCTCTCCTACTGCAAACAATAATTCAAGTTTAAATCTGAAGTATCAAATGATTAAAGGGAAAATCCACCCTAAACATAATTTCCCTTTAGCTATTCCACAGTGTTTGTTCACTTAAAGCAGCACTCCACCTACGTCACACTTCAAGGTCAGCTTACTCGTCATAATTACTAAGAGTCAACCTGTTGTTGTATCAGTTGTATAATGTCTTCTGGGAAAGATGTGAGGATTTACTGAGCAGGGAATGCCTGTTGCATTATGGGAAATGTAGGATCCAGTGGTTTTGGAGCTTGACCCACACCGGGGGATAACAGTAAGGGTATCTCAGGCTCTGCATCTTAGATTTGGACCATTTTATAAAATCTGTTTCTCCAACATTATAGGAGTGCAATACTCAATAACACGAGTATCCCTTTAAATCCCAAAACACTGAATTAGACACTGATACATGCCGTTTTTGTTGTTTTGTTGCCACAATTAAAATGAGAAGTATTTGAATGCAGTTTCCAGCTGTGAGTCAGAAAATATACCCATATCTCGGTAAAATCACCAGGGGTGCTGTCATACATGTCCCACTGTTCACCGTCTGTGCAGCAGCTCCAAGTGGATGACATCATCACTACAGTCTGCTTCACATTCATAAATTAATACTGAGCTGACAAACTGCTCTGTGAGTTCTGCTTTAGATTGAGTTTTCCCATTAAAGGAAATAGTCTAAGCAATATTCATAATTTCTCTAATACTGCACAGTCAGCCTCATTACATGGACATAATGGCTCCCCTGAACCTCATGCAGCTACCTACTGGCCTCATTCATTCTGTGGGATAACTAGCCTCAGCCTGCTGGGATTGGTGAAGGCTATTCATTCAATATCGATTAGCAATCATTGGATCTTACTGAACATTAGCAGCTACAAATACCTTAAAAATAAAATGAAATATGATATAGCCTGCCATACAGTATATTAAAATCAATAAAAATCAGATTTAGTTTAATTTGTCCCTACAGTTGAGCTTCATCATCTAGCAAATAAATAAGAAATCAAGAGTCTCCTGTTCCCTTGTGGAAAATACAATGAAATGATTCTACAGCAACACTATAACCATAATATACAGCACATGCATGCTGCAGGGACATTATATAGGAGAAAGAAATGCCATAAAGTAATCTATGATGAGGTCATTACTGCGTGCCACAGACACGCGGCGAGTCCCTACATGAATATTATAGGAATATTACAGGGGGGTCTCTGTCGTCAGGGGTTATGGCCAGGACTGTCGTTGTGTTTTACATCTTCGTGTGGGGGCTGACAAGGACGCACCAGCAAATCGGGTGGGAGAGCAGGTCATCACTGTCTGACAGGGGGGCCGAGAGAGAGAGGGCGGCTGAGTGAGTGAGTGAGTGAGTGAGAGAGGGAGAGAGAGAGAGAGAGAGAGAGAGAGGCTGGAGAACAGAGAGCAGCAGACGCGCAAGGTGCTCCTTCGCTCTCAGACCTGCAGCGCTCAAAGATCAGGCATGAGCAGCCTCAGGGTGGCTTAAAAAGTGTTTCACTGGATGTTAACCTCTTTCTTTTTTGCACGCCTGATGGATTGTACTGCTTTATTGTCTTCTCGGACGAGTGGAGATCTGAGAGGCTGTTTTACGCACACGTGCCAGCTCTCACCGTGAGTCACTGGATGTCCGGATTAAAAAGCCTTGCGGATCTTTTTGGAGGGCACGAGAGAAATGAATTAGATGGATATACAAATCAAATAGGCGTCCCGAGGAGTGGAATATTTTCTAGGCTACACTCGCAGCCCACATGGCTTTGCCAAACTCATCGGGGTCTCCCGGAGCTGGGAAGCCCAACCCCAGCGTCATAGACCTGGGGACAATCTTCGTTGACTCTGACATCATATTTGGATTTACAAGTCACCTGCTGAAGAGGAAAACCAAGGTAAGAGTTTAGGGGTGATTGAAACACAAAAAAAAAGAAAAGATCTCATGCTTATGTGCATCACGTATAAAATAACTGATGTGACGGCTCCTGTCCGGTGTCCAGGACCTGGAGCAGCCCCTCGCAGCATCCTCAATATCTTCTCTTGCTCTCAGACTTCATCCTTGGATCTCACTCACTCACTTTTGCTACATTGTGCTGCAAATCGAAGTGTCTTTGGCAGCGATTAACTTTTATTCTCTGAAACTATACTGTTGATAACTTATAGTGGAGGAGTGTTTGCGGACTATCTGAGGATTCATAATGACTCATCAGGATCTTAGTTTTCTGTTTCCCAACATAAACCTGTCAGACAATCCCTCTGCAGCCTCAAAGAGGTTGCAGCCAAACGTGAAAACGGCTTTAAATGACAGCAGAATATGTATTGAACCTCTATGCGTTTCAATTCACCCCGTCACATCGTCTCAGAATTGGTATGAGTTGCACAACAAGGGGACAAAAGACTGTAGTTTTCCCTAAATAGGTCGTTTGAGGGCAGGAAAAAGAGGAACCGTTTCAGATGAGGACAGCAGCGCATGTGGCCACTGTCGCTTACATCACCCACATGAAATATTCAAACTTTACCAATTAAATATTTAACCTTAGCACCCCCCCCCCCCCCCCCCCGCCCTTCCAGTTTGAGAGATGCTGCTCTGTGTTTCTGCCAGAGGATGGCGCCACACACCAACAACACACAGAGGCAGCAGTCCTGCTCCTGGAAGGAGAGGCTGAAACTGAGAGCGGTCACAGCTGAAACAGAAACCTAATGACTGAAATGATCTATTCTATTCTCTAAATGGCCCGATCGACCAATTAATCAACACATAATTGACTGGGCTACAAGAAAATTCAAGCACCCTGAACTCATTTTATCCACCGTTTTCTGTAGTAAAATCAGCCTAATGTGAAATTCAGCTAACACAGTGAACTGTGAAAATGGTCTTATAATCTTATTGGAGGGAACATAAATTCATAAAACATCGTTTTCTCACAGTGGTACATGTTTCCAATGATCAAGAGGAGAGCTACCCACCTTTTAATCCCCTGAACCCCAGTTTAAACTCCTGTTTTGCAGCCAAACTCACAAAACTTCAACTTAAAATTCAGATGGAAGTTTCCAAAGATATCTTAAATGTCTGGGGAAATGTGCGTAAAATGATGAGTGAGACGTCTACCGTATTTCCACGATGAATGATGAAGCCATAAAAACATGGGAGTCTGGGGTTTGAATATTTCACTCAGTGTAAGCATCATAAAGCGGAAAAAGCAGAGCATGTATGTGATACTGTCAGACAGTGTGGAATAACCTCAACCCTAGAGTAAGAGGCAAAGGGGTTAAATGAGAAGACCAGTATATCACAGTTCACCACACAGACAATTCAGAGTGGTCTATGGCATAATAACAGCTCTGATCCCTCATAACCCCCCCCCCACCACCACACCCCCCATGCGCAGGAAAAGTTTTCTTCAGCCCTCCCACTCCAGGAGTTAATACCGCCTCCTGCGCACCGCTGTGCACCCTCCTGTCCTAAAACTCCTCCGCTGTAAACTTATGGCACACACTCAGCAGTTGCCTTCGATCAGCGTCCACTGGTCCAGCACAATCTGACAGATGCCTGGTAACCTTCAGTCAGGTCTTCAGTCCAGCCTATGGCTCCTTTCTTCAGCGGAAAATCCTTTGACTTTGGTGTTTCACGAAGACGTTCTCCTGAAGGTGTAACCTTGATCTGGGAGCATGAGCTCATTTGGGTGCAATTCAGCTCCTGATGGAAGGGACCCTAACAACCGCATGTTCACTGTGAGTGTCTCACTGCTCGCGATTAAGTGTATAAGTTGCCGCCTTGTCCACCTGAAATAAAAGCTTGCATCTCTTTGGTGCGCACTTGAGCAGGTGCTCTGTATTCAAACGTGTCGTCAAGGTGCAAACAAACACTTGCACGCACTGGAGGTGTGACCTGGTGTTATTCTCGCAGTCGAAGTTAACCGAACTTTTTTCCTCATGCTGAAGGTGGAGGGATGTCCGAGTGGGGAGTCTCCGGTAACCCCCAGGAAAAGACTTCACTCTGCGGAGGACCCGCGGTGCAGCAGCCGGCCTCCTCCTGAGGGCGCCGGGTCGGTTTCCATCTCCGAGTCGGAGGAGAAGGGAGGCTTTTGCCAGCAATGTCAAAAGAAAGTCACAGAGCTGAAGAAGCAAGCCCTAGCCCTGGCAGACCAAAATTCATTGAAGGTTGGTTGGATAACTTTTTTCCCCCACACTCTTTTAGGCCAATCTCATCTTTAAACTTTGAAATACTGCAATCACCTGAGTTATCTCACAGTATTTCCTGTTAAAAAATGGTCAAATTAGGTTCAAAAAGTCTTCATGTCTACAGTCACTGTTACATAGAGCAGTGATAGGGAACTCAGCTTTTGGCAGCATTTCTGTAGCACTGCTTGTGTCTTTTGGCTTTTCTTGCCCACCTGCACCTGCTCTTTACACTGATATCTATGGACAATGAAATTCGATCCTCGCTATGGTTTATAATTGTACCAAGAATGCTCTCACCATCCACTGTGAAGTTGTTTATTGCATGCTTGACTTCAAATGCTGGCCTTGGATGTGAAAATGGACGCTTTTGAGACTTTGAAAGTGGCCCATTGTTTGGCAAAACAATGCTTATCTCTTTATTTTGCTGTGGGGTGGGTGGGGAGGGGGGGTTTGAGGGAACTGAAATGAGTGAGCCGCTCATGTTGGAGACTGAGGAGGAAGTCGAAGTCCCAGTCGACCTTCGCTGTGCATTGAAAGTGTTCCTGTACGGCTGCTCCCACAATTCCCACCGCTGTTAAATATAGGCCCTGAGACTGCTGTTGTTGTGGCGGGCTGGGTTTGCCCCTCGGGTCGGGTCTCCTTTGTTGTCCCGTTTTAGAGAGAGAGAGTCCCAAAGTCAGATTGGGTTACAGCTTTTCAGGGTTCACCCCAAATCACACAGCACCCGATGTTCATACGGGAACAGGTAGACAAGGGACAAGGGAGCATTTTCTGAAGCACCTGGGCTCTCTGTTTGAGACATCTGCATGTGTGGTCTAATCTTTGTTCTGAGCATATCAGATCTATGTTCAGGTATCAGGTAAGTCCACCCGGTAAACACATTAAGCCTACCCGTAACTGCCATTATCTGCCATGGGAACTGACCTCCCCTTTTTAGTGTGGGACCCTCCAGCAGTACTTTGTGGCCTTCACCAGGTGCTCTGTGTTGTAGAAAGAGATGGGAGCAGCCCCCTTTCAACCCTATTTTGCACTTGTTGATGGCTAAATTGGGCCTTAATTCTGGGGTGGCAAACAGTGATGGCAGGGTGCTCTCATTGTACCGGGGTTATGGTATGGGCTACTTCAGCTGAAGGATAATAAACCCATTGTCTTTGTGAGTTTGAGTTCTGCCCACCTGTTGGGCCTCAGAGGATGGACGCGGTTATGGATGATCGCTTCCAAATTGCTTCCTCCATGGAGGGAATAGGGTCAACGGGTCGACTCAGGTGGCCCGTTGGTGTGTCTGGGATCACGCTACCTGCTATGGTTCGGCCAGTTGTTGTGTCTGCGGTTGCCATGGGAAAAAACGGAGAGCGGAGACTGTTTACCCGAGGTCGCACTTCCCCTCCCTCCCCATCCGTCTGCTGTCCCGTTTTTGTGAAGAGGAAGTCGGCTTGGTCCCCAGACATCCCTCTCCCCCTCACCCTGCCTGTAGACGTATTGTTTGAATACAGTCGTAGTAGCGAGTAGATAAAAATTCAAGGAAGAGTGTTTGGGTAGAGTGAATGTGCTTTCATACATGAAGACTACTAGAGGGAAAGTTCACTGTTCACACACACTGAAACCTCCCGACAGCTTTTGTGTTTTCCTGTTTGGGTTTAAAGGAACCTGCTCACACTTTGTCCCACAAAGTAAAGGCTTAGCCTAGAGGTGTAGGTGAACCCTGGCAACAACACAGTGAAAGTTTTGCCCAGAAAACACTTGGTCAGCATTAGAAATCTCAAGATGACAAATAAGTTCTTTATGCGTCTACATCCGCTGGCAGCAATTAAATATGTTTCATGCTTCCTGCCTCTAAGTGCCTGCTTCATTTCAAGTGTGTTTAGTTTGTGTTTGACAACTTTTTGAAACTATTTAAACTGTGCATGCAACTATATCACCCTTTATACACATAATTTGCAATGCTTTTCTAATTATAAATATTTTATGACATTGTGTTGAAGGACTCAACCCCAAATTAACTTTGTTGAAATTATGTCCTTGAGCTACCACCCTTAAGTTTCAGCTGCCTTGGCACATTTTATGTTATTCAGACAGCAGATGATTAAAAAAAGCCCTGGGGAAAAATGCCCTTTTGCTAAAAGGACAGGCAGAAACATCAGATACACTGACAACCTCTAGACCGGACCTAATCAAGGGAATTCACCTACTTAATTTGCATAATTAAAGCCTGCAGTATGACTTCAATAGTGCATAGCAGACAGTCTGGATTCAATAATTGTAGACTGTGCTTATTGTGGACACAGTGGCTAGGTGAGGTATGATATAAAGAAAGATGAATGCTTAAACCTCAACTTCAAAGAAACCAACTAGCTTCTTACTGTAATCAGAGGCTCTGTCAACACAGACAGATAGGACCGTGCAGCTGGATTAGATTCAACATCAGCACATAAATGCTAACTGTTCTCTGCTGTTTGTAAGTCTCTGTCCTGAAAGGGATACTTAATAGTTTGGTTGTTTGTGCTGATGAGATGAAATGAGAGGAAAGTGTTTTTTGTGCCTGTGCCTTCAACCATCTCATGAAAAAGTTAAGAGAGTGTCAGTGTCAACAATAGGCGACTAGGTCTGTATAGAGCCGGTAGCCTGGAGTCATTGTGACCTGTGAGGGCTGTAATTCCTCGCCCGTAGCCAGACTGGAGCAGCTCAAGCCCCTCAGTCACAGTTTACGCAGGAGCTCTGTCACTTGATATCTGTTTTTGAAAAGGCTATCCTTAATTGTATTTGCTGATCCGTGAGGGAGCTGACATTCAGGGAGAATGGGAGCCAAAAGGGCTGGATTATGTTGATGATATATATGCAAGGAGGTGCAAGGAGGTTGCTCAGGTTCAAATAATCTCTGAATAACACGTTGGAAGTGTACAAAACTATTTTGGGAAATTTGCTAATTTGCTTTCTTGCAGAGAGTTAGCTGAAAATATTGAACCTCTCTCATGTCTGTACACTAAATATGAAGCTGTACCTAGAAGCCTGTTAGCTTGGGTTAGCATGAAGACAGGAAATAGGAGGAGCTACAGCTAGCCTGGCTCTGTCCAAAAGTAATGAAACCTCACAAATTAACACGTTATATCTTGTTTGTTCAATCAATACAAAAATGTATGTGTAAAAACAACACGTATTGTTATGGAGCATCCTGCAATGTGCGAGGCTAGCTGCTAGCTAAGCTAACCGTCTGCTGGCTAGCGTACAAACATGAGAGTGGTATCAATCTTCTCATCAAAATGTAGTGAATGAGCATTTTTACCAAAAATGTCAACTATTCTTTGTGTCTGTTGCCCTCAAAAGCTATAATGTTTGTAGTTTACGGATAAAACTAAAGTTTTATTCTTTTCAATTTTCATGCCAGAGGTCTACAGCAGATACACTGGGGTACGGTGTGTTGCAGAGACTGCGGGTCAGTGATAAAGTCAGCAGTGCTAACACCCGCTCATAAAAACTGAGGCCTATGAATATACAA
Organism: Enoplosus armatus; assembly: GCF_043641665.1. NCBI lineage: Eukaryota > Metazoa > Chordata > Actinopteri > Centrarchiformes > Enoplosidae > Enoplosus > Enoplosus armatus. The sequence goes on from NC_092194.1 coordinate 10,043,363, forward strand.
GCAGTCTTGGACCTTGTGAGCTCTGCTAGTACACTGACTGATTAACAGAGAATGTCCTGCAGGGCTGAGAGGGTTTGAAGATTTGGATTAAGTTGAGCTGTTGGAGGTTGAGGTCAATTGCAGCAAGGCCTTACCTTTCTGATGACCTTTGCCCTCTAGATATGGGTAAAACTGAGTGTAGGACCACACGCTAACCAGGTCACTGTGGGGATCAAGCTGTAATGAAGTTAAATCTTAGTGACAGAGAATGAGCAAACTGCCAGCTAATCATGAATACCCTGCTGATGTATGCACAATGTGTCCAAGCCTATTATGGATGGTGTGCGTGTGAGTGTGACTATGAATGTGGCTGCAGTAATTAATTTGTCCGATGAGGCCTTTTGCCAGTCTTTTCATGTTGAATTCATAAATTATGGGTCCAGTAGTAACGATTGATTTGGATTCATGTTTGATTTGTTTCTGCTTTGTTTCTCATTTGACACCTTGATCCACTATACGTGCAGAATTGTCAGTGTTACAAATTGGTTTTGTTTCCTGAAGCACTGAAGAAAGGACATTAATCAACCCGACGTAATGCAACAAATGTTTCCGGGCCAAAGAGTCACTGACATTGTACGATCTGAGTTTGTTTGACTTTGTTTTGTGTGAAATAAACACTTATTTCTACACAGTCATTTGCGTGTATGTACACAAATTTGATGTGTGTTGCTTGCTTTCCGCCCATTTTCCTAATTCATTCTGTGCCTGCTTGAAGTGGGGCAGAGTGTTTGGTTGCCAAGGGGCCAGCAGGAACATTGCTTTGTTTATAATGGTACTGTGTGTTTACAAGTCAGTGTAAGAGAAATGGTTCTGGAGAGACAGGGTAGAAGTGGGTGAATGGCTGCAGGTCAACCTACTGTTTCTCAGGCGAGTCGGAGGGGCGGGGTATTACCTCTCCTTTGTCGACTGACCTCTGACCTTTCTGTCAGCTCTCCCAGTCTTTATGGTGGGTTCGGGTTTCAGGGGGACGACCTGGGCCGGAACAGGTGTACGCGGCCAGGTTCGCTGCAGGAGGGCAGACGACAGGACAGAGTGATTGGCAGACGGATGGAGGGAAGGATAGAAAAAAAGACTGAGTGAAAAACCCCTCCGGTTGTGAAACTTGAGCAAACGTAGAGTTAAAACAGAGCATGACCATATTTTTCTATTCACCTCTAAGCACCTGAGCCCTCGAGGCTCTCTGTGATGTGTGTGTTGCGCGCCTGTGTGACTGCCCAGCAGTGCGTGTACTCCAGAGAGCATGAGAGGAGATGAGAGACGGGACGGGAGAATAGAGGAGACTCTGGGCTGAGGCGTCCCCCCCCCCCCCTTCATCCCTGCATGCAATGTGACTTCTGCTTTATGGCATGTGGCTGTATTAAACTGCAGAGCAATAATCTGGTGTCAAGTGGTGCAGAGACCACAGACATCAGTCATGGTGCTACCGTGCTCTACTGTATCTGTGAGCCTCAGCAGCATGCAGCTGCTCACTGCCACTTTACCTCAAGTCTCCACAGCTTCATTCATTCACTCTTTCAGCAGATGTCAGCCACCTCTCCATGTGACACATCTGCATGCATTGTGTTCCTCTCTTTCTCTGTTAGTGCTGGATGTTGAACCTCAATACTTTTTTGGTACCGGCCGAAATGTGTCTGTAGCACCAAGTATTGAAAACTGTGAAGTACTGCAACCTGGTATCAAATATCTGGCTAGATTCATAATCTTATTTACTTATTCTTTCATTGGATAAGTCTTGATTTTAATCAAAATGTTGCAAGACTTTGTTCTACATTTAAAATTTGAATTATTTTGTTAAATTAAAAAAGGATTTTATAGATAAACATGGTTGTATTTATCAAAATGAATATCAAAAAAGTATAATTTGGTAGTTGTATTGCTACTAGTATTAAACATTTGGAAGCTGCACATTGCAGCCACAGTGCTTTAAATGTGGAGAGTGGAACAACTCCGTCAGTAGTTAAGGAGGCGTTAAGAGTTTCTCATTCACTTTCCTGCTTCCAGATTTTCACAGCTGGTCCTGCTTTTCAAAGACTTTCACTGGACAAGAACCTTTTTTCTATCCTTCAGGCAGCTCTGGAATGAAGGCCACATCTTCACTATGTCTGCTGCAGTTTCATTTTACATCTTTAATTTGGCGAGCTGAAAGTGAATTGACCCCAATTGTTGCTGCCCAGTCTGCTACTTATCGCAATTGCGAGGGTAAATTGCTATGAGGCAGAGTGCAGGAAATGGGTTCAGGGTGCGCAGATAGCAAGGGCTGATGGGTCTTGATGGAAACTGAGCTGCCGTAAGGCTGATGCTCATCGCCCTTCATCAGGCGGATGGTGAAGGAATCTGTTGGAGGAGGTGGACGAATTCTCCACCTGGAATAACTGCCATTCCTTACGTCTGCGCTGCTCAGCGGGCACGATGAAACAGGAGCTGACAGGCTCCCCACCAAATGCCCACTATAACACACACACACATAATCTACAGACACAGGCACGTGCACAGGTTAACTCATGCGTGAGCTCTCTCTCACACACACGCACACACACACACACACACACACACACACACACACACACACACACACACATATGCACAGAGTTTACCTGAATGTGTCCTCTTCTGGCCATCTGGCCCTTTTCTGGTGCGGCTGCATGCCACTGTAATGTCTACAGAGAGTCGTCCAGATGTTCCCTCAGTTACCTGTCAAGGTGAGAAGAGCTATTTAGAGCTGCTTAGACCTGGGAATCTACTCTGCTGCCTTCACTTATTGTAAAAGTTGCAGTGCCTCTCTCATTCTCTAAGTAAAGTCGACCTATTATCCTTAACAGCTATTCAGTAAAGACGTCCAATCAAAGTGAGTGACTTAGGAGACCAGCTGCGCCATTACCTTATAATGAGCTGATGAGAAAGCAATAAGCTGCCATAGGCCAAGTTTCACGCTTGGTAGAGCGTCTTAGCTTGGAAATGGTACCATAATAGTATTAAAAACAAAGTAAATGTGTAAGGAATCTTTCTTTTCTTATTTTCCTTGGTGTTTTGGGAAATACTCTTATTTATTTTCTTGCCAAGAGTTAGAGGAAAAGATTGACTGTCTGTTAAATATGAAGCTATAACCCGGAGCTTACAAATGAACACCTATATCATTTGTTTAATGTGTACAGAAATTGTAAAGTGTAAAAACGACTAGTTGTGGTTTCTTTATGCTATATTTAACAGACATTTATGAGAGGGGTATCAATCTTCGCTAACTCTCATCAAGAGAGCGAATAAGTGTATTTCCCAAAATGTCTATTCCTTTAAACAACATGGTTAGCAACATGCAAGCTAGCATTGCACAAATTTGGCATGAGTGGCCATTTTGACTTAGTGCAACAATATTTATGGTGCCTTTTAATAGCCGTCGGTCACCAAGGGAATACTTTTTTAAAATTCAGACGTGACTCAGTCAGACAATCAGAACTGAGGCCTGGATCTGGGTTTGTTTCATTAATGGTCGATTTTAAAGACTTCTTTGAATCAGAGCACCAGGTAATGCTGAGACTCTGACAACACCTATATTCTTTAGCTGTTTGTCATTGTTAGTGTATTTGAAGGATGATTGCCATTCATAGCAGCACTAGTCTGAATGGGTTTGCTGCTGTTTGGTGAAGGATCATGTGTTACACTGAGCCAGACTGCAATGAAACAATGGCTGATGGGTGATGTGTTACTACAGCACAGCGCAGGTCTGCAGAGCATGAGAACAGAGCAACAAAGGCAGAAATGTCACTGAGCAAAGAACACAAATGCAACAAGAAGTGTAGCCAGTGGGAATTAATCAGTTTGACTTGTTAATTTAGGGCGAGCCGCCTGTGTGTGTGATTCTGAGTGTGTATGTTTGTTTTATGCTATCTCGGGGCTCCTACTGCCCCGGCTCCATATGTCATGGTGAAGTGAGACGTCCTCGATCCAGGCAGACTGCAGTCCATTATTGAGTCTGATTCAGAGTATTGGAAAAACATAGTTGTTGAGATAAATTTTCAAGACGGTACACAGACATTGAGGAGCAGTGAGTTGGAGGTAATCTCCTGCTGGCTCCATAAAAACGCGCTCAATTGACAGCAGGCCTTGTGGTAGCAGACAAATCGCCTGGCTTATAGCAATGTGCTGAAAGAGAATGCCAGCACTGTGTATCCTTGCCAAGATGGATATGCAGACAGCAAACTCTGGGCTGTTTGGGCGTGGCTCACAGCAAACAGTGGATCAGTGGTGCCTAAGTTGGACTTGACATTGCCTTGTTTGTTTTCTTCTTTGGCAGATGTGGAGTGTTGGATGTTGGTGTTAGAGGAGCAGGTTTATAAAAGCTGTGATAAACGTTTACAGGGAATGTGCAAACCCGTCTGAACAACCATTGTCAAAGTGCCAGGAACAAGGCACTTGAAGTTTGTTTTTTGCAGGAATTGTAATTTTTTTTCTCCTACTCACACAAAGTGAAATAAACTAAACTAAAAGATGACTGATTGCATACAGTCTTTTTGCATGCTGTTTTAAAGTATGTTAAAATATTAGGAATAGGAATGGGTTCACAATGCATTCATTTGCAAAATGCCTTATATTTGCATGATTGATGTATGCAATTAGCAAACTATGCCAAATTGACATGCAACATTATCAAATTAATGTTCCGAAAAAAAATGTTCACGTCAAACAAAATGTTTAAACCCGCATTAATTGATTTTTTTGGCCATTTGAGGGCAGCGCAAGTAACATTAGCATTCATTTGGAGTCGTGTTACTGGGCACCTGCCAAATATTTACTCTCCTTTCAGCTCTGTTTTGGTCTCCACCAACTCCTGAGGGAAATATCTTTTATTGGCTACTGTAAATACCCCATTATCTTCACTAGCTAGTTGCTAACATTGTCCATGTCTCAATTGGTGCTGCTGACGTAATTTTTCTCACTAGCATTTCTGCAATTACAAAAATCCCAACAATGACATTTTTGTTTGGAGCTCCTGGGTGCAGTTTGATCTTTCTTAAAAGCTAACCTGTCTATTCCCAGAGGAGCCTCTCAGTGACCAACAGTAGTAAACTGTCGCTGCAGCCTGCAGCTGCTGTGTGACTCCACCGTTGTGCTTTCAAGTCATATTTCTATATATGTGTCTGGGTGACAGTATGCATGCATCTGTGTGTGATTCTATTTGTGTTTGTGTAATAGTAGATGGATTGTGATGGGTTGGGTTGTGATTGGTAGATGGGTTGTGTTAACTTGTCTTACTGGGCTCCCCAGCTATGCGTCGGGCTATTCTTTATTGTCAGGAGCTCATTCTGATACGTATATAGTGCTCCATAAATCCTGGTGCAGCGTGAAAATGCCAGTCAAAGTTCACGCTGCTCATGTTCATTTCATGCTTGAGTGTCCAGCTCCGTGAGCGAGGGTGTGTGTGTGTGTGTGTAAGTACCAGAGGAAAAAGAAAGAGATGAAGCACATTCAGAGTCCCTCCATCCTTTCCACTTTGCCGCAGAATTCATCCATCTTTCTGAACTTAACTGCTACCAATTTATGATTGCATTATTACAGCCAGTGTTTTATCCTCATTCCAACACACATGCCTGATGGTGGTCTGGTTAATGGAGAAGGTGACTGGCCAGTGCCATTACTCTGGTACTCGCTGGGCTTAGCTTTAGGGGGACTATGAAGAGAAAACAAGCTCTCTTTTGCTCTGATTTTAGCCCTGCCCCTTATCATACTGCTAAACTACACACTGTTATTAGCTTAATTATTGGCCTGTAGCGTTATATCATCTAATAAATATCCGAAACCTCAGATTGGCACCGAAGCGTGTATCCCTCCTGTAGACAGAAGGAGCAGAAAGAAAGAGGAAGTGTGTTTCGGTCTGCATTTTGTTTTCATTATTGAATGACTTGACTTTGCAATTTGCCTGCTGACATTTTAAAGGACATAGCATAGCAATGCATTCTACCAAATGGCTGCAAAATTGCTGTTATTCCCATGGAAAACTGTGTTGCTGATTTTGTCAATAGGCGGAACACTGAAAAGGTCAGCCTCATCTGGATGGATTTTCATAATGGATTTTCCAGAAAGAAGTCAATCAAGATGCAGTAGCAGAGTTGTTTATCTTTGATTGGCAGGTGAGGTCCTAGATTTTACTGTAGTTAGATCATTCTCAAGTACTTACACTTGCTTACACACACACACACACACACACACACACACACACACTTACTTACACACCTTCCTTTTATATGTTCTGTCTCATCCAGTGATTCGTCCAGATAAGCAGCACAGGAATGATAAAGATGCGAGAGAAAGAGGCAGCATGACTGCTGTGGCCAACACTTCACACTTCAAAGTCTACTCAAAGTTTATTAATGTGTTACATTGCACCTTCAACTTTGGCTTTTCTTTACTTTGCTGCTGTTTCTCAGTTCTTCATAATAGTTTTTTAATGCAATTATGAACTTGGCTGGCATTTTCCCCACACTTGCGAACTATTACAGTATACACATTTACTTTGGAGGTCACTGGTGTTCAGAAAATAGCTAAGTGAGGATAATTAATTTACATTCAGATCAGCAGAGATATACAGTCTTGAGAAATGATGCCATCTTGAGCTTGTCATTACTCCCAGTGGATGCTTATGGAGTAAACCTTCCCCTGCCTCTCTCTGCCATGAACCGACTCCCATTAATAGATCCGTCCTTTATGCTTCCCCCCTTGTTACTGTCGCTCCATTTTATGATGTCACTCGCTCTGCTGAAGAGCTCTGGGCTGTTTTATCTCCTTCGTGTGTGTCGGGCACTTAAACTTAAACCTCTCTGTTTACGAGTCCCAAACTGCCTCTCCATCCTCTGCGTTTGCTTCTCAGTATCAGCTCGACGTCGCCTATAAAAGCCCAACTATCCTCGCTGTTCTGGGAACTCGCTGTTGGGCCTTGCTGTGCAGGCCCCCAGCTAAGTGCCTGACTCCCATGCTGAGTGTGAGAGCAAGCCTCTGAGAGAGTGTGGACAAGTATGTGTATATATACAAGTTTATTCTTAGAATTGTCTTTTGCCTGACTGAATGTGGTTAGATTGCCTTCGTATGTCACTTTCTGCTTGTTGTCCAGACATGTTGGTGTTTTGCGGTGTGTTTTCGGCACTCAACTGCTTCTCTCAGCAGCATTAAATCAACATGATAGATACTAGCTGTTGTTTACTGCTCTAAATTTATGCATCAAACAAAAACATGGCTGGAATGCCATTGCAACACGGAAATGCTTCCCTCCCTTAGTGAACAGGAGGGAAGCTCTTGGGGAGCACACCTGTGTCTTTGGCCTTGGTGAATTCCTGCATAGCTTTACTGTTCGAAGGAGGAGTGGAAGCTACTGTGGTGTTCAGTCCTCTGACCCTTTGCTGTGTCCAACCCCCCCCAGCAACTCAGCAAACTTACAAAACCAGAGTCATTCTGTCATGTCCACCGCAAGTCCCGACAACTTGCCGGCCGTAAAACTATTATGTGGTCAAACTTAAATGTGCGCTTTTATTTACACACAGCGTTTTATAGGTCGTGTCAGCTTTAGTTTGACGTTGAAGCAATGCGTTGGTTTCCAGGGCAGGCCTTAGTCATACAAAGCAATGCTGACCTTTTGGCTTGAGTTCATGAGCTGTTCAGAAATAATTCATATGATCATCATCTTTTAATTAATCCCTTCTTATGGTTTTCATTCGGCTAGCAAACTTAATTTTAAGTGGTGAGTGCACAAATCACGATTTTCTCTTTTCTCTTTGTGCTGCGTCTGACCCAAAAACACAGGTAAATGCATCTGTGAACATGTGTATCCAATTATCTTAAAACTGTCCTTCCGTCGGTGTGAGCCATCCTTCACCAACATGCATTCACCGCTGTCACATGGTCATTACCACATCCATCTAGTGAGACGTTACCCCCTCCTCCCTATTCTGTCCATCCACTGACCCCCTCGGCCTCCTGGCGTCCCACGCTGGGCATTTATGTCTTCATCTCTTTGTGACTGAGAGGCTGCTTTGGCTGCGGCGTCCAAAGGAGGGGTGAAACCAGGGCACACTTGAACTCCCACAGAAGCGGTCGCCGGAGACCACATTTGAACTGGATTTGACCTGTCAGACTATACCTGATGTGTGTGTTTCCATCTCTTTTATGCACTTCTTACATGCATGCGTACACTCAACATTCACACCTATAGTCTGTTTTCGTCAGAGGTTGGTTTCCATACTAGAAAGCAGTTCAGAAAGTGATTCCTGCTCGAGTTGTTAAGTTATAGAGCGTGCCGTAAAAGCCCTACAGTAGTCATTGAAAGTCATGGTGATGCTATGGGGATGGAGGGCTTGAGGCTCCTGCAGCAGCTGAACAATGCTAAATTAGCTCATAAACAAAGGCTAGTGGGGGATCAGAGAGGGCAATCAAAGTGTCCCGTTCCTTTGAGCTTCTCTCGCCATTAACAAAGCCTCTCTAATGGCCCCCGTCACTCCACTTGTTGTGTCTCACTGCGGTGTGCTTCCTGACGACATAAAAGGCTCACATTCCAAAAAGAGCCTTGGACAAGAGACGATACCCGTCCACACCTTCCTCGGCCCCCAATGGCACCCTTCCTCTTTCTGCTAGGTATTGACTTTGCTCCTCTGCTCACCTCCGCAGTGTATGTTTGGTTCCCCGTGGCGACTACAGCTTTCATCTCTCCTCTCTTTTCAGTCTTGTGTCCGTGACTTTGGTGGTCTGTTTTATTGCGTTCCTTTGTGTGACGCTGTGCTGGCACGCTGCTGGGAGCCTGTGAGGAAGTGCTCCACACACAGAAGACTGTGCCAGGCCTCTGCAGAGGTTATTCAAGCTTGGCATGAAAACAAGTGTGTAAGTGATGTGTGTGTGTCAGGTGTGTCTGTGCGTCACAGTGGCTTGCCGTCCATGTTTGTCCATGCGAGTGTGTAATTTTTTGTATATTTCGACATGAGGCCCTCTAAAGAAAACAGACCGCATGAGGACAGCTCGGCAGCAGGTCGTAGGCAATCTCTGCTTGTTTGTGCGACTATGTTATCATCTCCTGTTTCCTGTCAAAACAGGAAAAGACAGGGGCGAAAATGGAGGCTAGGAAAGTGCTGCCTTGATGTGTGTTGGCTGGAGATCCAACTCTGCCTGACGGTGACCCTCCTGGCCAGGAAAAACAGACCCGTTCAGGGCGTAACCCACAGCTTGATCCCTCATGGTGTTATTTTTATCACTTTCACAAAGCACAGCGAGGGATGCTTTTCCCAGCTGTTGACACAGGTCTGGATCATTTTTGTCTCCAAAACAGTGCAGGAGCAGCACGCAGAGAAAGAGAGCGAGACGTCCCATCTGGCCGTGTCCCTTTGGCTGGCAGCCTCACATGATTGTAGTCTCTGTTTAGGAAGGGAAATCCTTTTTGACATTTTGTTAATCATGAAAGCGAGACACTCCTTTTCTTTGGATGATCCCTAGACCTCCATCACAATACCTTTTCCGTCAGGCTGGAGTTGTCATGTGATTTTATCCATCCATCACACATATTTGTTAATTCTTTACAACAGGATGGCACACTCACATACACAGTAGACCTGGTAGACTTTTTTGGGGCTCAAGTGTGAGTACATTCCAGACAGTAAAGTCAGCTATCAGTGTGGTTCAGGCGGTGGATTACTGCTGATGGCATGGCAGGTAAAAGCCCCGGCGTCTGCTGTGATATGGCTAAATGAGAAGGCACGGACAGGCACGCCGCACAAACAGCTGATTAGGGAGTCAGCTAATTATTGACTGTTGAAAAATGATAAGCATCTCCTGCTCTGCCCTGCTTAGGCAGTCACTGTGTAAAACTGAGAGTTGCTCATGTGGAATTCCAAGAGTTTGAAGGCAGAGCTAAGTTTAGCTCTTTATGGGGTCTCTAAAAAAGAACGAGCCGCTTGCACAAGAATGCTATTGTTAGATTGACCAGATTGCACCGAGCCGGCTTTTCTGCTTTTGTTTTCCCGACAATTTGTGTGCACATTGAGGCTGGAGTGACCACGACTTTTATTTGTGCTACACAAGAAGCAATAGACCACTGCCACTGCTTCAGTCTTCAGTCGCCAAGTTTGACCTCACGGAGAATGAGATTTTTCTTGCTTGTGATATTTGATGAGCAACCGAACATGAGACCGGACAGGTAAACATCAGCAATAGCTCCTTCAGCACGTAGCGTCTAGACCAGCAGCAGTGGTCTGCTCCTGTCTCCGTGACCCAGATTAAGATATGGCGTGTGCTTGCCGACTGGGGTCGATGTCATCAGCAGGGAGGTCGGAGTTCATTTGTCTTTCTTGACAGACCTTCAGGTGGTGTTCCAGCTCTGGCATAAGGCCACACCGCTGCTGACCTCCATGAGTCGCACAATTAGTTACCCTTTGACCCCCAAGTCCCACAATCAAACCCAGAGCATGGACCAGGCATGCTTCTGCATCCCAGGACCCACTTTAAATTTGACTGTGTGTGTGTGTGCAGGTCAGAAAGGCACAGATGTAGCATGTGATTCTGTCTGGCATGATGTAATAGCTCTGAAGTCCTCCTTCTTGTTTCAGTCTAGTTCATGAAATGAACAAAACAAAGGGATTGGAGTCATGCATAAAAATTTACACCCCCAACTTAATGATATGTCTCGCTTCTTTCCATTCTCCACTCATAAATATATAAAAGATCCATTAGTCTACATCCGTCTGCTACAGACCGCACAGCTCTTCCCTCCTTGAGCGACTGTTGTTATTTAACTGCTCTTAACTGTGTTTCTCATGCTCTTAAGTGCAATTAAAGCGCATCACTCAGGGCTTATGCAGACAGACAGACTCAGATGAATACCATCGTACCTTTGAGCCAAAAGTATAAATCTCATCGCAGACTGAAGCTTTCTATTTTCACTTTGCTTGACATGTTCCGCCCTTGCAGTTTGGCTCTGAACACGCAATTCAGAGCCAAACTGCAGCCTCCTTCTATTTCTCTCAGGATTGCGTGTTTCTCCATCCCGATGACTCCCTCAACTCTCACTGAGCTCTGCTGTGTTGTGACATTTCATATGAGCAGGCAGAAAGAAAGCCCCTGAAGAATGGGAAGAGCACAAATCAAGACACGAACTCAGAACTCAACAAAGCTGCCAACAGCTCCAAGGTTATCTCTTCATTTCACGATGTGACATGAGTGCAGCAATGTCCTTGTCTGTCCATGTTGGTTTCCTTGACATGAGAATAGAGAGTTTTGTAACTTGTTTCCTGTTTTGTGATTGGTTCTGCTGGGAAAAGGCTAGATTGGCAGTCACCTATGGTTAGCTCATGTCTCCTTAGATAGTGATTTGTTTGACCTCTTCATGTAGAGGCTCGTGAAAAAAGGTGAATAAGTTAAAAAGCCCTCACAAATTGGTTTGCTTTCTCCTGTGTCTGCTGGAATGTGTTTGAGCATTACTTACCTTTTACTGTTGCTAGCAGGTCTTTCAGACCACCTGTTGGTCCACCACTTTGGTCCAGACTGAAATATCTCAACAAACTATGGGATGGATTGCCACGAAATTTTGAGCGTAGATTCATGGTTCCCAGACTGTGGTGATGCCCTGACTTTTCCTCTAGCACCACAACAGGTGACAACAGGTCAAAAGTTCAGTGTGTCCGCAACTTAAAATATTTTGAAATAAAGCACAATAAAATGTTAAAACACATTTTTTTCACATGAATTAATAAAAAATGGCTCTCAGCCCAACCAATCCTCACCACTCATTTGAATATTAAGTGAAATGGTTGGAGTTGCTTTTTTGTGGGCCATAAGGCCATTTGCAGGATGCTATTGTTCCTAAAAGACAAAGTGGCAAAATGTGCATGTGAAAACATTTTGATAAGCCAAGCATTTTCTAGGAGGGTGAATGAAAATCCTTCAGAGTCAGTAAGTGGATTAGTGTGCACTATTCTCCACCGAGATAGTTCAGCCTACTTCCTTATCTCGCTGATGTTCAATTGAATGTGTCTAGACATCTCAATTAGCAAGAAAAAAACAACCAAAAAACAGATAATAGTTAGTGCTTATCTCAGTGTGTCTTTTCTACCACTACTCTCACCAGCCTTCAATGTCTACTTCTCATAAACAGACAACAGTTTTCCATTAATGCAACCCTTCCTGGCTGAAAGCCCTGGGCTGATGTTTAAATTTCTATTATTAGTGATAATTGTGTTCTCTGAGAAGTCATTGGCATGGTAATGACATCTTTCATGATAAATTAGCATCCCCCCCCCCTCTCTGCCGTACCTACACTGGGCTGTTGCACCAGACCGATTCTGCCGCTCGCAACTCTGCTGCTCCATTGTTCTGCCGACACGCAGCAGCTTTGTGAGACACAAAGCATGTCACTCTCTGAGATAATGCTCTGCAGACTGGGAGTGGATGGGATAGGGACGCTCAGCACAGCTCACCTTGGCTCAGGATGATTTGTGCTCTGCTGTGCGAACACAGTTAAAGGAGCCAAAATGGGGGACTAACCTTTAGCTCGTGCTATAGTCTCTACGGCTTTGTGATGCAAATCAGTTAGCCTGTTACTCACATATCCATGCCGGCACATGGGCCGATAAGTGAAAATTTAGATATCTGCCAAATAAAAAAGTGCCCTGCTCAACAATAGTCACTTATAGTGCCTCATTATGTGGCTTCTCCTCACAGACTGAATCTATAGAGGGAGTGGGAGGGAGGCTGAAACTCCAGCAGCAACAGAAAACTTGAATATTTATCCATATGGCAACTTGCCAGCATAATTACTGTACCGTCCATTTCAAGGGGAAAGTGGAGAGAATAATTGTTGTAGGATACTCAACATTTCACCTTGTCATCACTTTCATACCGCTCTATTTTCATGATTAGGAGTATGTGTAGTGATTCAGTTTCACGCAAGGTGTCTGGGATGAAATATCGCAGTAACCATAAAATGAGGCCAGTATGCTCCCCGTAGATCCATATGTTCATGTGCTGCTTGGCATGAAAAAGTATTTAAATGTTGATCTAAAAATGATGAATTCTAATCATGTCGATGTATAAACTGAGATTTGTTTTCCATTATGGGGTCTGGAGGATGTTGATGAAGTTACCGTATGCAATTACCTCTGTTTGAGCATGAGTAACTCCCTTTGCATTTTTCTTTGATAATTAACCACTTGCGTGCATACTTGCGTGTCACACTTTACCCTCCATGAGGCTGACGGAGTCCTGCAATGGAGATTAGTTGCCATAAGCTTTAGCAGCAGTTTGTTGTCTCTCTAAATAAACTGCAGGGGACTGGGAGTGCTCCGTTTCCCGTTGAACAAACTGCAGTGAATGCAGCTCTCTTGGTGTGACAGTTCAGACTGAGGAGAAGCAGGTGGCTGTCATCACTGCGTATAGACTGAAAAGGGGTTTGAAATACAAGTGAAGTAGTGGTTTGGGCTGTTGGAAGGAACTATTGTATCAGGATCCTCTGCTCTGCAGTGAGTGTTTTAGAGTGGGCTCTTGGACAAAAATAGATCACTCAACAAGCTCCAGTGGAAATACTGAATACTGCTTCAATTTCACTCTGCACACTAATGAGGACTTTGCAAATGTATGGAACAGTGGTGACATTTAGATGCCTTCTAGCCTTCAATTCTCAGTTTTAGCTTCAAATGCAGTGTTTTTACTAATGCATTGTTTTGCAAAATAGCAGATTCAGATGAGACAACCAAATATTAATCTCTAATTTTCATTAGCCATGAGCTCTGAGAACGTGCCAGATGATTTTAACCCTCCTCCCTTCTTTTCAACCTCCATCCCCTCACCCCACCTTTTCTTCCCCCCTTCTGCCCTTGCTTTCACCTGCGGTTTACAGCAAACACCTGGCTCCTGCCTATCCAGCTTGCCTGTTGAATTTTTCATTATGTACTCATTTTTGTTCGTTTCCTCAGCCGAGGCGGGTTGGGGGGGGGGAACTACCTCGAGAGCGTCTCGGAGCCAAAAGAACAGCCATTCTAATTAGAAGTGCACAATTGTTGGTGCAAGTGTGCATAAACACAATCCACGGTGTCCCTGGTGAGGACAGCATAGCAAGCAGCCCTGCTGCTGCCTGATGTCCTCCACGACAGCTATGGGCAGAGAAGTGGAAAATATTTGAAGAGGAGAAAGAATATTTTCATGCTTCCAGTTTGTCTAGTGATGCATCTGAGCATTACTTTTTTCCCCTGTTGAGAGAACTTTGGAGGGATAGTTCCCGTTGTTCTCTTCAGTCTCTTAATGAGTTGAAGTAATGATCATTCACCACCAGGTGTCTAATGAAGACATCTTCCTGGCAGTTGCTAAAGTCCCTCACTCTCCCACTGGTGAGTCCAGGCTGGACCCCCCCAACAGTCTGATCTTGGCCAAAGCCGATGAAAGCTTGACGGGCCTTGGGCTGAGACAGCGAAGACTGCCTTGGGTCCACGGAGGAGGGAGAGGGAGAGAGTTGTTGGAAGGGGGGGGGGGGGGGGGGGTCTGTCCAAACAGTCTGAGAGGGGCTTGTTTTCTTTATGTGCGTGAGTGAACAGGAAAAGGTAATTAACTGGCCAAGTGGCGAAAGGCTGGAGTGATGGATGGGTGTGGTGTAAAGAGACAGCCACACAAGGGGCAACACACACACACACACACACACACACACACACACACAAACATGCACGTGTTTCACCCATTTTTCCTGCTAATGCAAAGCCTGGTTTAGTGAACCTTTTTATGTAATTACGCTTGTATAAAAACATATACGTGAGTCTCATTCTGCCTTCAGCAAGAGGAGCCACAAGCACTCACACACTGATAAATGGGTCGAGCATATGGAGTGGTGACACGTCATTACGAGAGGCCATTAATGGTTGCAGGGTGGTTTGGCAAAGACTCATGAGTGATTACATCGGACTCTATCTATGTTTAACCTGAGGGTCAGCAGGATCTATGGCCTTTTTATTTTTGATGGACTGTGACATCTGTTTTTATGGATGACAGGAGAAGGCTGCCACTGTAGTTTACAATGAACTGCATCACAGTGCAAGTAAGCCCAAAACAAAGCGACATGTCACACCAGATCTTATCAAGATACTCTACTAAAAAAAGGTCACAACTGTGGTTTGCAGTAAATCTCGTGTGCTCTCATTCGATCGGCAGGACCCTGTTATCGTTCATCAGAGGACATGTCACTGTGATATTCTGGACAGGTGGGGCTATCATGTGTTGGAAGTGTCACCAAGGGGTAAAGCCTATTTGCATTTTCTGTCAGCAGTTCACTGACAGTTAAAGGGAGGAAAGGGCTAAATCACACAGGGCAGACAGACTGACATCTGTCCCTGTAAGGCGCCTCATGAGCAGATGCTTCATGCAGGGAGATTTGGCTGTTCATTTAAGGGAATACTGATGCAAAAAATCTGATGCACTTCTCCAAACAAGGTAATCATCTAAATGAGGGGAAGTTTGTTCATTGTACCGTGTTGTTGACTTTGTAAGTAAGCAGTTTGTCTCCAAGATAGTTGCAGAGTTAGGTAATGCTAGCTTATCTATCTCAGGAGAATGTAATATTACTAACCAGTTTTTGCCAAGATCATGATTTTGAACAGAAGTAGCTTTGAATATTCTGTATATCTTAATTGGTAATTTTTTTGTTTTTTGAGATAGGAAGAAAGAGGTTTTCTTGCAATTTTCAAATGTTTTTGAGTTTAAAAATATGTGAAATCACAGGAAGGTCGGAGAGAAACAGGAGTAGTGAGACGGCAGCCCATGAAAAGAGAGAGCGTAATCGATTTTTTGCAACCATTTCTCTCTCAAAAGCATAAACTCAGATAATGGGATAAGAGCCTAAATGTACCCTCGCTTAGACAAAATCCAAATTTCCCATTAGAAATGCCGGAGACGCAGTAGAGATATTAGAGATATTTCATCATAATTTGATGGAATCTCATTGTGTTCCAATAAAAACCCCAAAGAATGACAGAAATATGAAGCAGCCAGAGTTTTTCCACACAGTCACGGAGGATGAATGAATCCATTACTGTAGCGGTGTATGCTTACTGTCTGAGGCAGTACTATCAGGTAGGTAATGACAGTGTGCTTGTGTTGCTGCAGATACCGTTGCTTTGTTTGGGGAAAGTCTTATTACAGGTTTGTTTAATCTTGTCAAGTCAGCAAAGAGGGGCAAACATCTGTTTGATGTGATTTGGTGAGCCGTCCCATTTAGTGTTCTACCAAAGGCGTTCCCACAGGGTTAAACAGCATGCTAGTGTGACATCCTGAGTCATTGTCTTCTCTGCCTCCGAGCAGGCAGTGGTTAAATTTAATGGTCTGTATCCCAGATCTGCTGCCGCACTAAAAGCTCTACCTGATATCTAATCAGAGTCACAGGCCTTCCGCCGCTCCTTCAGGGGATGTGAGTCGAGCTGGCTGGTTTGGAGAGCGGGTGAGAGAGGTGGAGGTGGTGGGGATAGTTGAGAAGGAGCAGGGGGCAGAGAGGGATTACACCACTGGATGTGTTGCTTTTATCCTGGGAATGTAATCTGCCTTAATGCCCTGTGCTCACCCGGGGCAAGGCCAGCAGCTGTGCTCGTTTTTCTCCGACTTGGCTGTCAAGAGTGAGCCAGGCTACCTGTGGGAAAGCAGGCCTGCTGGAAGCTCTCGTCCTCACCCCGGGACCTGGACT
This sequence comes from Enoplosus armatus, assembly GCF_043641665.1. Lineage (NCBI taxonomy): Eukaryota > Metazoa > Chordata > Actinopteri > Centrarchiformes > Enoplosidae > Enoplosus > Enoplosus armatus. The sequence goes on from NC_092194.1 coordinate 10,060,077, forward strand.
GGGTTCCTGCGGTTTATTGGGGGCCAATCCCTTTGAGACTCATGGAGACGGTGTGTGGTTAGGGTCAACACTGTCTCAGGCCAAGTAAACAGAGATGGCTCGGTCGCATCCTCACAGGGAAGCAGAGGAAGGGAAAGTCAGGAGTTGAAAGGGCATTAGATTTGGCAGCTGCTGTGTGGTCTTGATTTTTACAAGAAATGCAGTCATAGGAAGTACTTAAGAATTGTAATGTGTAAACAGGACTGGTGCTGGTGAGAACAGAGTTTAGTGAGGGCAGATATAAACCAGCGTGGTGTTGTACTGACTCTTTCTGAGGAATGTTTCCATGCTGGTAGAATAATAAAAGAGAAACCTGGAAGGGGAAGGAAGGAAAGGAAGACTGACTGAAGAAATGTCATTTTAAATTCAACTGTAATGGTGTTGAACTGGCTTGTGCTTCTGTTCACTCAACAGTTACAATGAACACAGAGGATCGAGGTACAGTGAATGTCTTATTGCTATAATGCCTGTTCTGGACTGACTCTGGGAAATCGCACTATGATGTTAGAAATAAAAAAGTAAATCACATTGGACAGAATGCGTCAGATTGTCGGCAACTTTTCATATATGAGCTGACAAACTGCAGGCTCCAGTATGTCAGAACTTTTCACTTTAGTTTTTCTCATCATGGATGCAATTTTGCTTCATTTCTCTTTCTGCCACAGCTGCAGTGGGTCATGGGGAGCTTTTATGTCTGGGAAATATCTGTTGGGCTCAACTGGAATAGAAAATATGGTTTCCCAGAGTATTTTACTTTCATTGGAGCGTGCCTAAAAGTCTCTCGGCTAGTGAGGGGCCTCATGCATTTCAAATCACTATGACCTTCCCTTGATTTAAGTCTGCTTGCTACTGTATATCTGGCCTGGCTCCACATCAGAGGCACATCAGGCGCAGAATGCGGAAACATTCAGAAGGCAGTTTCACTTTGTCTGGTTAGAGAAAAGGTGTGCTGACGAGACGAGTTAAATGAGGTGTGATTTGAGGTAAAATCCTATGTGTGATTTTGCCCGGTTCCGTTCCATGCAGCCTAAGGAGGCATGGGAGAGAAATCATGCACATCTTTCTCCCTGTCCCCTCATCCATAAGTGGTTACGGCTGAGCTTGTTTCCATCAGCCTCTGGGCACGGGCTGTCTGTGATGACGCTCTCCATCAACCCAGAGAGACAGTCAGTTAGTCGGGTGGCTCTCTCTTCTGCTGCTGCCGTCCTGGTTTTCATCACAGTTAGTGGAGGGACAGAGACAAACTTAGGTCTCTAAGGGCTGTGAAGGGCTGTGAAGGGCTCATTCCACAGGCAGGGCCTCCTCTCCCCTGTGCGCTCGGCACACCTCCTTTCCATAATAAGGCCATAGCATCTGACTGCATTTGTCCCCAGAGTTTAATAAAGATCAGTGCTGACAGGCAGTAAACCAACACAACCACCCACAAGCCTCCAGGCAAGGAGGCCACAACCCTGGCCTACCTCCTCCCACCTCTCTCTCTCTCTCTCTCTCTCTCTCTTGTCCTCTTATCCTCGCTCGTGCAGTTTGACTCTCTCTGCGGATAGACCTCGGGTCGAAAAGCGAAACCTTCTCCCACTTGTACAGAACAATGGCCGAGGAGTCAGGGCCCTGAAGTAGCTCCACGCCTCTCCACCGATGGGAATGCTTTGAACATTTGGATTGTGTTGGTGCTGTGCATTACATACTTCTCTGAAGCAGTGCTACTCTTCACACCCACTTACACCTGTCAGTAATATATCATATGGACAATAAAAGAAACTATGGCTTCAGGGTTGGGTGCACTCATGTATCATATGTTTCATGTTTTCCACTTTATGCTTATGCACAAACTCTAGAGCAGCTTGCTAGTAAACTGTTCAAGCTTGCAACTCCATGGTGACTTTTCAGCCACATTTACTGTGTTAAATATGTTTTTTTTAATATCCGAACCTGCATCCACCAATCCTGATGTCCTTTTTTTAATATCCTCCTCCCCACCTCTTATATACCATATAAAGATAGACTCTGTGGCCTTCGGTTTCATCATACCCACATCATTCTCCTCCACATCCCCAACATCATCATCATCCTCCTCATCATCAGCGCCATCAACCTCCATAAGCCCTGTGGCCCTGACCCTTTATTCACTCCACTGGGCATAAAGCTTACAGACAGCTTTACAGGAGAAGCCCGCTCTCTAACCTCCAGAATCCTAACTGAATAGCAGATGGGCTCAGCTTTGTGTGTCTTTTTATTAGCTCCCCTAAATCAACACCTAACAATGCATGGAGAGAGAGAGAGAGAGAGAGAGAGAGAGAGAGAGAGAGAGAGAGAGAGAGAGAGGAGGGAAATTGATTTCTCCCATCTACTAGTGCCCCGAGGTGGGTAAGGGGTAGTCGGAGGGTAAAGGGTGAGGGGTGATGGAAGGGCGGAGTTGAGTGGTTATGACTTCGCTTCAATTTCCTGTCTGGGAAGCACGTGCGTGACGCCAGAATAGACTGTGAAAGTGGAAGGCAGTGGTGTTTTCTTTAGCTCTTTGTCATAGACTGTTTCATCTTATTTCAGCGGGACTGTCCTGCCTCGCACATAAATATCCTGCCTGAGCATAACAGTAGAGATCGTTCACGTGTCAGGATCTAGCAGCATTCAATACCATTTTTTTTAAAGCTCTATCATAGCATCATATTACTATTATAAGCTCCTTACATCTAAATCCATTCCTCATTGGGATATACTCTAGCATCAACACTCACTTGATACCGTACTGCACTTGATCTACCAGTCGTCAGCCCATCAGAGTTTCCCATGAGATTTATGGGATTTTCTACATCCTGAGTGTATGTCTTGCATCCTGTCCCTGCTTGCCCATGTGTTAAGTAGCCAATATAGTAAATCATTAACCAGAAGCACTCACTTAACATCAGGCCTGTCCAGTCACACTCCTATGCATGATTGTCCTTTAAGTGAAGTGATGATATGTAGATTATGGTTATCCGCCAGGCTACATTGAGTATATTGCAGTGGATACCGCTGTCTGTCTCTCTTTGAGAATAAGGGATATATGTAGATGATACGTGTCCAATCTTTTATTGTAAGGCTGGAAGAAGGTGGGTTCTGTGGGTATTTGCATCGAAAGGTCATGTAAAAGTCTTTGTATTGAGCTGCTTTCATGGGGAGGAGATTTAGAGTCCCTCAGCCTGTGTCTATGGTCTCTAGGTCTATTGGGTTAGCTGTATTAAGTGGCACTGCATTAGGGCAGAGGATCGCTGTTTCCCCACTGCTTCACTCCTCCTGATCACCTCGGAGGTTCCACGGAGCAAAGGCCTCATAAACATTTATGTATGGGCTGTGGGCTCCTGTCTAAGGCCACGACTCCACTGGGCAGAAGCCTAGTGCCCCTTTATGCCTCTTAAGAGACTGTGTTGTCTGTGTGTAAGTGTTTGTGTGAGTGTTTCCCTGAAACACAGAGAAAGTTATGCTCAACCCTCATTTAGGATTTGAATAGTTCACTGGTAGATTTCTGGAGGGGAGGTAGTTATTTTCACATTTGGTAGCTTATCATATGTTTTCATCCTGGGACACTTATCATATGTAAATTGTATGGCTTTGGGCGCTAGAGTCCCCTCAGCTGTTGTTTTCTTTTGTCATTCCTCCCAAGCAGAGATGGACACCCTAGGGAGCCTTCTTAGAGATGAAGTGAAAGGACAAAAACTCTACTCGACACCGTCTCTAAAAGCAGTAATAAGCTAAAATCCGCTCTGCCCTCTTCTTTCTAAAGCTTCACAAAATAAATAAAAGGCACATTTCACTTGTTTTTTTTGTGTGTGAGGAATGTCTCTGTGGGATCTTTAAGTAATCCCTCCAAGCCTTATTTCAGAGTTGTCTCCTCACGTTTGGCTTGTTTGGTCTCAGCTCCCCAGCAGACTCTGTGAAATGAGCACACGCCTGGTGAACCTGATCAGCAGTCTTGAGTTGCATGCAGGCGATGCATCTCAGTCTAAACAAACAACCGATCCCGAAAAAGGGGAAGTGGTTAAAGTGAGTGAGGGTCCCTGATGGCAGTCCGGGACCACACTGCTAGCAGACCACTGACGCGCCTGGAAAATGGGAACAACACACAGGAAATCCTTTCAAAAGAAGAGATAGTGAGATGTGCTCCAGATCAACTTGCTACATGCATAGAGTTGTGTATGTGCATATTGTGCATGGAGTTAAAGCCCCTCTCTTGTGTGTGTTTACCCTTTAGGACCCTGGATATGCAACCTTCCTGTTCGAGCAGCTCCAAACACCTGGGAGCCATGAAGCTGGTGTCAGCTGTTGCCAGGTGTGCTCCACACCTCTCCACCAACTGAGGCAGGAGGCCTTGCAGACGCTCCATGCTCCCATCCTCACCCTCAGCTCAGACATGGCAGCCCTGCCCCCTACATCCTTCATACCTCAGCCTGCTAGATACACTGTGTCATCCTCCAGTGTCCATGCAAAACAACTCTCCAAAGGCCAACAGGTTTCCCACTCTGTCCTGCCCTTGGGAGAGCGGCACAGGGTACCAGGCTGGTCGCAGGGCCCCCCGGTCTCTTCTGGGCCTAAGACAAGTGTCCAGGTGACAGTGGCAGGAGGGCAGCTCAGTGGATCCCTGAGCTCCGTCACCATTCAGGCACAGCAGTATCTCGAGGGCATGTGGAGCATCTCCAGGGTCAACAGCTACGTCCCTCAGCCCAAATTGGTATGTCTTTAATGTGTCCTTTTTCTTTTCTTTTTTATTAATTACTATTACACAAGGTCAAAAGAATAAATAGAGGAGAAAATAAATAAATTAATAGATGAAAAAAAAAGAAGAAAAAAAATAGCCATTCTAACTTAAGCAGAAGAAGTTCTTTTTCACCTTTACATTACATGCATTTTCATCCATTTAGAGCGACTTTAAAATAGTGCAACAGTCGAATGAGCACAAATTCCTAGAAGGCCAAGTAGCAGACTGTAATTAGTAATGTAAAGGTCCAGCTACTCAAGTGCCCTTTTGAGGTTTTGGGCCCATAAGACCATCGTGTGCTTGGAATGTAGTAGAGAAACTCTCTGAGACTCTTAAGGGCAATTCAAGAAAAAAATCATCATTAAATGAATCAAAATTATTGTTAATTAATCTATAAAACCTTTTTTCTTAAAGTGTGTTCAGCTCATGCAGTAGTGCTCGCCAGGTTAAGTTTTGTCACAACAAATTTTACATTTGAGACCTTGAGAAGAGATGAAGCCCGGCAGAGAATCAGTGAGTCACAACTCTGCAGGAGTGCTGACCTCTCATTCCTCAGTAGTCAAGGAGCCTGAGTGATCTGAGGTCAGAGGCCATCGCAACACTAATCTGCTGACCTCCTCCTCAAGGGCATTTCAAATGACCACCCCACAGCATCTCCATAACTCTTCTCTCATGTTGGATAGGCATTAGTCTGTGCTTTGTTTGATGTCTAAGAGGCCTGGAAATTTTCCAGTTTGGCCCTCTGGCGTCATGGGATTAATCATGCTGTACTGCGTTTACTTCTTTAAATAATTGATTTGCACATTTACACAGTTTTTATTTCTGACATGCGTTTTGCAGTGGAAGTGTTGACAGTGATTCTATCATCTTAGAACATGCTTCTGGCTACCGATATGACAGTGTCCTTTTTACAGATGTGTCGCGTCCTGCATTAACAGGGGCATCTGGTCTCAGGCCTGATTGACAAACCTCTGTGACGTTCTTCACCAGGATGTGCTAACGTCATCTAGTCCTTGCACTTTAATATTTCCTATCAGATAAATAAACTGTACATTTTTCTGTTGTTACTGTGTTGATATCTGCAGTCTGTTACGGGTCTTGGCAGTGTTATTGCTTCCTTTCTGCTTGACAATTGAAGACAGATTTTCACTCCTCCCTTTAATGTCAACAAGTGCCTTTAGAGATGGTTTATGGGAGGCCATCAAAAGCTTTTAACTGCATGTATGCAATCTAGGGCAAATCAAACCGCCTGGCACAGAAGGGAGAGGCTGACTTGTGTTCTCCATCTATGTGTCTAAAAGCAATTAGTGGCCCTTGGAGCTGGGATGAGTTGCTCAATGCCACATAGCTGAGGCCGGGGCCCTCCTTGGACAGAGAGAAATGTCCCTTCAGGACATGAAGTTACAAACACAGCAGAAATGGGTGTTATTTTCTCAAGCTTGTTTCTTTCATTAAAACCAGATCCTTCAGAATGACAAAAACCCACACACACACTCGTGAGGACTGGAAGTTACACTGTGCCGAAAGGCACAAACTTTAATTCATTATTCCCTCTTGGTTTTTTTGTGGGGAAAGCGTGCAGTGTTGTTCAGACATAGAAGCAGAGATAGACTTTGTGTGTGTGAGACAGAAATCCTTCAGAGTGTGTTAACCAGGGAGCCTGGGGCGCTCCCACACACAGCCCATTATAGGGCACCTTGAATCTCCCATTTGGGAAAAGGCTCTGGTTAACATCTGGAATGATGTTTGTGGTTGTTGGAATAGAAACTATCTGGCTCCCTCTTTGTAATTGGCTGACACTGGTTCATATGTGTTTAGCTGCCTTGAGTCGAGCAAATGGTGCACAAATGCACTTTTCTGAGACAGTCTGTTGCAGGTCTACAACCTGATGCAAAACCCCAACTTAGTTAGCTCCAACTTCACGATTGATAAAGTAATTCCTGGTGTTATTGGCTGTCTGAATGATGAGCTTCAAGCAGTTAAGGTAATCACTACATTCACTACATCAAAACACTACATTGCAAGCAGGGCTATGCTACTATTCAAAACAAGAACAAGACCCAAATCTGCTATTCTCTCTTTGCTCCATAAAATCCACAACCACATGTGCGCTAATGTACAAAGACCAAGTGCACTTGACCCATGAGGGTTTCCGTTATTGGCCCACTGGTTGCCTACTGCCATGGCCTGCTTCACTGCCACCAATTTGAAGCCCAGCAGATGATCTTGGCTGCTGCTTCTTCGGTGCAGCTGGGCTCGCATGGCAGTGTGCCACAGAAAGCGACGATGACGAGAGAAGAAAAGGATACAGGCAGGAAAGGGAAGGAAAATTAGGAAACAAAATTTGGCAATTATCTTTTGGTATTTGCTTATAGACAGTGGAGAGAGAGCGCTAAATGTCAGGGTGTTTACTTTAGTCCTTTTCTCACATGATCCAGTACTGTTAGTAGTCGATTCTCACCTCTGTTGGTTTCTGTTGGTTACAGAGGCCAGCCAAGCACGACAGCCAGATTAACACAAGGCCTATTTCACCTCAGCAGTAATCGTCTGTTGACCGCTGGGATCATAGGTCACAGGGGAGTCCTGCTACTCTCAGCAGCTGAGGAGAAGATGGTCTGTTGATAGGGCGCTGGCCTGCCCCGCTCATTTCAGACTTCACAGGAAGCACTCTCCCGAACTGTTTTTCTCTCTTCTTCACTCTCTCCATTATGTTCAAATCTCTCTTGCTTTACCCCCCCCTCAGCTTTTCTGCCTTTTCTTTCCAGTGGCAAGCCAAGGCAAAGGGATCAGGGAGGGCTGGGGGGTTAAAGGGTGGAAGGCCAGCTCATTACTGACTCTCGGTGCAAACGGCCGAGCACACATGGCTCCACTGACACAGCCTAATTACCTGACCAGGGGATAGATTGTACTTTTCAGCCAGAATCAGGGCCGGTCCAGGTCCAAGGCTACAGAGAAGGCTCGGCCGAGGGGCTTAGTCTTAATGTCAGGGGAATACTCTTTGATAGGCACCGTGATGAGCTCCTATATGTGTGTTTGAGTCTGTAGTTTATGCATTTTGAGCCCCCACGTATGCCCAGCTGTCCCTGTATGCTCCTGAAATTCGCTGCCACTTAATTTTAAAACCGACACTACACCGACTCAATCAGTGACAGATTTGATGAGCTATACACATCAGCTTCCTGTACGGCTGCGTGTGAAGTGCTCTAGTCTTTCGTGCCAAAGTGTAATGGGTCTACTTCCCTGGTATGCGCAGAGTTCCTAACCTGTCACCGACACCAGCATGGTGTGAGGCTTTCCGCTCTGGCATCTGCATGAAGATCTGTATTTGGCTCATTTCAGTTTGCTGCCAGTTTTTTCCATTGGTGTACTCCTCAAGTCATAACTCCACACTCCACAGCTTGATATCTGACTTAACCTCCATGATGAAGTCTCAAGAGAGCAAAACCAGACCTCTAAAACAAGGCTGTGATTCGTAACTCTGATAACGAGCTCAAGAGGAAGAAAAGGGAGAGTGGGAATTCATGAAGAACGTGCATTGCTGGCCCACCGTTTGACAAATGGTCAGTGAGGCTTTTCTGGGAAAAGATAATGCACCCATGCTTTAATATAGCAACACATTGTAGTGCATGTAAAGCTTACAGAGGTGGCGCCCTGCAGAGCAATAGCCAAGCCTCTCATTTGAATGTCAGAGTGTGAGCATGTCCTCACATCCTGATGTATAGCGTTCACATGTCAGGCCTGGCATATAAATAGTGCAGCTGTCACCCTGTGTTGACAAATGGCAGATTTTACTTTATACACTTTATAAAAAAGATTGTAAAGGATGTTATTTTAGTTGCCAAACATGAATCTAGGACAAACACTGAGGTGGTAAATATGCAGAGGGCCTGAACTGTGTTTATAATACATATGCTGTCAAATGGCACTGAGGCTGCAGCGCTGTGTTGCGCTCAATTCAAGGTCGTTGCTGATTACACAATGTTCACGTGTCAGTGTTATAAATGTTTTTAGGAAAACTTTGGCCTTTGTTTATTTAATTTCCAATGCTGAAAAGGCACAGAACCGGTTCTTGTCGGCTGCTATTGATCATTGTCTTGCAGGATAAACTAGCGGCTCCGGTGGGGATTAACCTTTTGTCAGTATGGTGACTCCAGCTGAAGCGTAGTCTCGGAGTTGGCTTTTGGCTTGTATAATTAGCTCTCTGCACTCCTTCAGTTGGACTGTGAGCAGTCAGTGGACCACTGCAAGCTCCAGAGCTCCAGCTGAATCTTTACGCTCCATCCACTAAGCTACACCAGTTTTAGCTTCAGCCTTGAACAGAAACAGAAGGTTAGAGGGCTTAGTGTGTGACCGGCTGCTATTTTTTCTGGACTATTCATCTTTAGCTCTGTGTTTAAAGCTTTCAGCCATGTTCATACTTTAAACTTACTTTGTACATTGTCAAACACTGTATACGAATATATACAAGAATGATAATAATGTTTATATAACTTTTTTTGTTTTTATAGTAGATCCAGTGAACAAAATACTGTATTTACATGTTTTTTTTCTCCTGTATTCAACTTTCATCAACGACAGCCACAGAAAACAAGAAGCTTCGAAAAGTCTGGTTTGTCTTTATCTAGCTCTAAACCTACTGCAAATTTCAAATTCAAAGACATACAGGTGGTTTGCCCAGTGTAGCTTTGGCATTACTTACCAGAGCCCAAGGGCTGAAACAGATGCAGCTCACCTCAGGTTACTCCTGTTCAATTACCAAGCTTCCAGAGCTGGGTGTGCTCATGCAGGCTCAGGTATGATACCTCGTAAACATTTAAGCTATGGAGCAACTCTCCTTTCTCACAGTGTTGTTTATTGTTCTCTCCCTTTGAAACTCTCTCTCAGATTGTCTCAGTATAACTCAGGAGGATGACACGTTCCTCGTTGCTGATGAGTAAAGTGCCAGATTAGCCATGGAGGTAAAGATATAATCTGGAGCAGAGTGAAGTAAATCGCTAGTGATTTAATTACTAATTAAATGTGGGTTATCACTTAATTACAGTAGGCTACAGCCAGAGCAACCTCGAGAGTGTTGCCAGAATCGATGAATGGTGCAGCATCCTTGCTGTTCAGTAGGGAGCTCTCTGCTGCGGATACTGCTGACTCCCGCTAACTGGTGCTGGCTGCAGCAGCTGCCTGTCCATCTGTGGCACAGGGGGAGTAAATGGAGTGGAAGGAAGGTGGGCAGCAGCAGTAAAACTTGTAAGTGATGGTTGTGGTCTTATCTCTCTATCTGTGTGTCAACAGGCCCAGGGTTTGATGGGGGAAGCAGACAGGGACGTCACAGCCTCGGAGGCCGCAGTCACCACCATGACCAGCAGCACCAGCAGCACCTTGACGCCCTGCCGGCTGAGGAGCTCCAGCCAACCGGGACTCCCAGCGCCCGTCACCAACACATCCACCTCCCCCTCTCCATCCTCATCTGCAGCAGCTTCCTTCTTCATTAGGTAAGCACCTCCCCCGTCCTGTCAAATCACACCACGGTTGAGTCTGTCAAAACGTACAGAGAGATTAGATTGAGCTGTTGTGGTGTTAAATGAAGTGTTTAGTGTTTGTGTGAGCTTGTGTGCGTACACACCTGCATACATTCAGGCTCCTGTGTGTGTGTGTGTGTGTGTGTGTAGGTGTACCTGAAGACAACTGAAGAGGAGATATGCACAGACTCGCCTTCAAATGTCTGTGGAAGGTCGTGGTTCATGGTGTTAACTTCCATGAGGGGCACCTATTCCCTGGAGATGTTGTTCTTGCCATGGTTGAATTATAGCATTGCCTTGGGATACGCACCATCATGGGACTAAATGAACCTTTAGTTACAGGCACCACTGCCCATGAATGGATAATAGAATTACATAATTCGATATGAAGAGGGAGTGTCTCACGAAGGGGCTTAGGTTAAAGCCGAGTATTGTCCTGAGGTATTTCATGTTTATGTATTTTTGTCTTTGTTTTGCTTCTTCGACTTAAAGCAGCTCTTCAGACTTTGCAGCTTTGCAGGACTGTTATTTTGTATTTCGGTGAAGCCGTTGTCCCCGTGTATCTCAGGCTGAACGAGGCTTTTTCAGCACTGCTTGGCTCCGCTGTTGTTGTTGCCCCGGAGAATACTTCACCCTCTCCAGGCGTGTGGATGGCTGGTGCAATGTGCTATATTGTCATTGATAGATTCCCTGGCAGGCTGGTCAGTGCATACATTCCCTGCCTCTACTCTCCGAGGAGTGCTATGCCATAATGAATGTTGGCGAAAGGGAAGCGGGCTAAGAATGATGCATAGGACCATTGAAGCTCTGCACCACAGGAGGTGAAGGGACTTGTGGAGTGTGACAGGAAGCCCATGGGGGATCTGTGGAGCTTAGCTTTTCTCCAAGCACCCCAAATGGAGTTTGTCTTGCCAGCTTTCACAGGGTCAGAGTATATCATGAGGCCTCTCCTTGGCTAAGGGGACATTCCAGACCCTCCACTAAATATGCCACTTCCTGTGCGTGGCGCTTCCCGTCATAAGAGCAGTAGTCCTGAACAACAGCGAGGCGTGGCCCTCTGCTAGACAGGGTTAATTCCTGACACTGATTTATTAGTTCTCATGTTTTCTTTGGACCTGAGCTCAGAAAGAGTAACCGGCCAGTGTGGGCTAAGCGCAGGGAAAGAGAGGGAGGTGGACTTGTTTTTTTCCCCTATAGCAGGTCCTGGTGGGGCAGAGGGGGTGTAGGTGGAAGTACAGTTATGGGTTCCACCTTTCATTTCATCCCAATGACAATTTGCTGCCAAGAATGTGGTTGTTTAACTTGGCCCAGAGAAACACAATGATGATGGTCCAACTTTAAACGGCATCACATTCCGCAGATACAGAAAAGGGTGGTGGAGATGCCCTGAGCTTGATTTGACACACACACACCCTTTTCCTGACCTTCTGCAGCTGTTGCCTGCAACAGGAATATCATCATCATCATCATCATCATCATCAGTTTGTTTCCTCTTTTTGCATATCACTGCTGATTGAAATGTAAGTCCTCAAAAGTCAAATCGTTCAATCAATCAACAGATTTTCTTGTTTTCTTGCTGCTCTGGGAGTGCTGGAATTAAAAAAAGAAAGCGATGAAATGAGCGCCCTTCATGTTTTAGACTTGATTGAAAACTCTCTATCTGATTAGTATTCCTTTTTGTTCTCGAAAGATACAATTAGTGGGATGCATGTGTAAATCCTGAGAGCACAGGATGTAGGAGCAGAATAACCAAACAGCAGTTTCTGCCCCAATGGAGTGGGGAAGGCTCCTCAGACACTTGTCTGACATTCACTAACACCGTTCCACTCAGAAAGGAAATTTTAATTAGAATGCAATTAGCTTGAGTCTAGCTGCTCCATGCTAGTCTGCTGCTGAGAGAAAAGAAGAGCGTGTTGAACGCGATCCATTCATTTTTCATTGCAAAAATAAGTCAACCATTCGACTGGCAAAAATGCATTTAATTTGTTTCGTTTAAGATGTCTACTGAGTTGAAAAATCATTGTTGTGCAAATGTCCATTTGATAACGACAGAGACCAGTAGGTCACAGTGACATTTTTGACAATTTCTGTGCACAAATTAGTAATGTGTTCCCTCAGAATAATAATTGGTTCCCCTGAATTACTTAATCGTGCCATCAAGTTACTTAATTCCTTCAAACAGGGTAAAAGTTATAAGAATTGACCATATGGAGTGTTTTGATTACTAGAAGCACTGGTAGCGATAAATTACTGAATTATGTTCCTCACATTCATAGCAATGCATAAATTTCAGTATATATACTTGTTGATGTTAAAGTCAACATTTTGTCATTTTTTCAGCCCTACACATTACAAATTGTGGGGAGCAAATTATTAATTTGAAGGAAGTAGCTATTAATTCAAGGGAACAAATTATTAATTTTTACACAGGAACATCTGGATTTTTAACCCTTACACCTACCAGGCAGTGTAGATATATGAGAAAGTGCTTTTGCTCTCTGTGCTGTTGCTCGTGGGCGAGATTTCCTGTAGAATATCATCTTGTGATGCTTCTATTTTCAGAAAATGTCTTTGAGCGCACCATTAATGTATCTTTTAAGGCATTTTGGAAATTTCGGTCATAAAGTTGTTCTTTTATCCTTCTTCCTGCCTCTGGTAATTGTGGAGACCTGAAACAAAGATGACCCCCGGGGTCAGTAATGAGCGATTGCCAATTAGACTGACTATACAGTCGCAGGGAGACAGGAAGAGTCAAGGGTCAAACTCTGACCGGATGGTGTGTGTGTGTGCATGTGTGCATATCATTATGTGTATATGTGTGAGTCAGAGTATTACTGGGGGTGGGGGTAATGGATTTAGAGCCATGTGTTCAGCTGACTAGCACGTTAAGCACTTATTGCCTTGTGACAGAGCATATGATTAGTGTATTGACACAGTATTGTGTAATGAAACCAGGCGGAGCTCACAGCGGGGGCTAGACGATGTGGCTAACTGCCGCCTTGCAGATCCCTCTACCCATCTTTCTGTTCCATTAACACCTGCTGATTGTGACGGTGTGTTTATTACCCACCGGGCCTGTGGGATTTCTCACTGCACACTGCAGAAGAGTGGACTGCTCAGTTTGCCGTCTACTTTTCTCAGTGTGCTCATTTCTGCATAGCAGCATGAGACCGTTTCCATGGTCTATTGTTGGTCCCTTGTTTATGTTTGTCCCTCTGTTGCTTTGCTACCTCACACTAATCATACTCAGGAGAGGGATGATTTACTCACTCTAAAGATACACATGGGTTATGAATGGAAGAGTACAGAAGACCTTGGAGACACAAGTCGGTAGAGGATTCAGGGACATTCAGTAGACTCCAGAGGTGGCACACGGGCTGGCGGGCGGCCTGTTAGAGGGGCAGGGCGGACAGCTGTTTGCTGGAATGCGGCCCTCGAGGAGTGTCAGGGGGAAGTGGTTTTATGGCCGTCCATCGCCGCCCTGCAGCTGCTGCCCAGGTGAGTGTTTGTGCAATAATGACTGTGATTGTGCAGAAGGAATCCTCCTGTAATTGTGGCAGCAGGGCCATTTAGCCTCTGTTCTCCTGCACACACCAGCAACACTCACTCTGCCCTTCATCCCCCAGGCGGCTCTGAGTAACCATAGAAACAAGTCATTAGTTGTGGGAATAAAATGTGACTTATTTTTCTTTCAAAAGTGGAGATTGGAAATCAGGAAGTTGAAATAGCCCTCTCTACTCCACTGGACTATAATTTAGTCAGAGGGGGGGACAAGCATCTCTTCAATAATAAGTGTTGTAAAGTGGAAGCACTGCAGGATCACAAGTACTTGTACTTGTTCCGAACAAAACATGTTGGGACGACTTGCTGAAGTTCATTGTCCAATCCGTGTATAATTTAAGTTTTCTTGAGGAACTTGAGTCACTGAGTCCATTCTGTTGGTTTGTAAAGAAGGCAGTGATGTTAGCATGTGTTGCTGGGGGAGATACAGTAGTTGTAACTTCTCTCACAGTAGGGGGGATCCATACAGAGAGGCTCTGGGCAGACAAAGCATGACAGTGCTGTGTTTGGTTGGCTGTGCTTTGATTGACAGCAGGGATCGCTGCCACTGACAAATAGACAGGACAGATTATGTGGAGCATAGGGGTCTACTGAGCACAGTGGATCCGGCCCACATGGCAGGGGGATAAAGAAAGAGAGCAGGACGGTTGCTGCCTGGGACGAATGTGCTTGTAGATGTCATTCAGAAGGCGTGCTTGGGCTGATGCTCCATTCTGACAGCATCTGACGCAGGAGGTCTGTACCTGTGGAGAAGAATATTGGATTCACTACCATGGGAGTCAAGTAAGTTATGTTGTACACAGACAACATTGAGCTCACTTGGATGTGTGATACTCTTGTTGTGTGTGTGTTTGTGTTGTACGTGCAGCCAAATGTTTGTGTGTCAGTTTGGGATTCTGTCTGTTGAGCTGTGTTGTCTGTTGTCTTTTCTCTCTTTCCTCTCTCTCTTTCTCTCTCTGTCGCTATCTTTATCTTTCCCTCTGTGTCGCTCTCTCTTTTCCGCTCTGTGGAATGTGCAGTTTTTGTGCAGTCGGAGTTGGACTGTCTGCTCCCTGGAGGTGAGAGGGTAATGGTTTTGTTGTCAAGCCACAGCGAGATGGATTCCTCCACCAAAGCGTGAGTGTGAGCAGAATGTATAGCATGGCAGAAAACACACTGCTGAAACGCTGGCTCCATTTTGAGGAAACAGCCACAATGGAGCTGAAATGTTAATACTACCTCCACCTCTAGAGCCTGACAAATGAGAATTGATTCATATCAATCTGTTGAATCTGAGCAACACATGCCCAGGGCAGCGAATGGCTCATCAGAAGTATTGAGTGGGTGGTAGCCGGGATGGTTGAGCTGCTCTGTGGTATTTGTCTTTGTTTACTGTTGGATAAAACCCCAGCTGGCATTTTCCTGCCATAATCAGGCTGATGGGACTAATGGCTGCCTCCGTGCAGCGGCAGACACAGTGGCAGCACCAGCTGAGGCCATGAAGGGGCTGCGGCCTGTAGATAAACCCAGGTGTGAATCCATCCAAAGCCTGCCAGGTGCCGTCAAGGCTGAGGTGTTGATGGAGATCCAGCCTGGCCTTGCAGCCTCGGGGATCTACAGCAGGTAGATACATCCCACTACCCTCATGCACCCTCTCGTCCACCTACAGCAATATGTTGCCTCCCTCTGACTCATAATCCTCCATGATTCTCATGTAACAGATATCATTGTTTTCTGATATAGAGATACAGATTTAATCTTCACTGTATCTAACATTGCTACAGAAAAGACCATGTCCAGACAGCCTGAGTGACTCATATATTGCATGCTGCACAGGAGCATACAACTGAATATTGAATGACAAATTCTTATTTGGATTCTGCGTGTTGCTCCTCACATAATCTGTGTTCAGAAGAATTTGTCTCGCAGCTGAGGTGGTGCTCTAGCTGTGGCAGATTCCCTTGCCTCTTTGCGGTGTCTGTCTCCTCCTTGGGATATGATAACATGGTGTGATAGTGCCGTGCCCCTGCTCCACCAGGGTGACGGGGAGTGTTGAATCTCTTGTGCCTGTCATCATGAATGGCAAACAGCTCCGGTGATAGAGAAAAAGAAAAGCAGAGGGCTTGTCACAGCCTCCGTGAGGGATAACCCGGTGCCCTTTCCCCTGTTCCCCCAAACAAATCCCTGAGTCAGGAAGTCTGTCTGGCCCACTCACATAGCCTGCAGGGGGGCAGTGGAGGGGAGGGGGGGGGGGTCGGCGAACAAAGAGCTGAAGCGCTGACTCAAGCCTGTGCACTCACCCTGGGTCCACGTGTACTAAGCCCTCTGGGGAGAGGGGAAAGCACTGCCATCCACTCCTGATAGATCCCTTTCACACACAGAGAAATGAGAGGATGTGGAGCATAGACTTCTGTCCTGTAGGCTTGTCACATAACATAGGGCTGCCTTTGTCTCTCAGTATGTTGGTAAGGATGATGAAAAAGGCCAGGTTGTGTGCAACTAGTTGAGTGTGGGCAGGAGAAGTCATGCCCCCAGCATCAATCTATTTCCAGCTCTGTTTGCCTGCCCACGTCAGGCATTCCCCAACTGGATAACGACTCTGATCGCTGCCCACAGGGCTCCATGATCAGTGCATCAGTGTTTAGTTATCATGCTCGCCTTTGCTCAATACTCTAACTTCCATCCTGTTGAATGGATATTATGCGTCATGCCTGTGGGGGCTGAGGGAGGCCATCTAAACCTCAGCGGAAGGTGTCATGCAAATGGAGTCTATTATCTTTGTCATTACAACCGCAGTCACTTCTGCATTGTGGTTGAGACCCAGTGTGAAGAGAGTTGCGGAATAACAAAGAGTGAATGGCTGTGGCTGGTGGCAGGGAATATATGCGTCGAGGAATTTTATGACTTCTATTGTGTGCAGATGCAGAGTAGAGCCCCGTGGCCTCTGCTCCCATGAGCTGCCTTTATGCCTTAAAATCCTCCCATGGCCTTCTATTTAACATGAATAACTAATAGCTGCCTAATCAGTGCTAGTAGGTTGATTTCCCCAAACGCTAGTGCTTTATTTCTTTTTCCAGAAACACACACATGCAGCACCCCTATCCTTCTGTTTGTCAATGGGACGGGAGGGCCCAGCTTTTACACATCGAGCTCAGATTACCACAGTGGATAAGGCCATTGTCAGGACAGGTGGTGTAGTGTTTACCTCATCACCCACAGCCTCAATGGCTGAAACGTTTCACCATCATCACACTGCCTGCTTTTTTATTTTTATCTCCATCAAGAGGTGGCTTGGCTGCTGGGGGTTTGAAATTTTTCAGACAGCCAAATGGCAACTGTGGGGAAGTAAAACCAAGGAATTATGGGACTGATGAGACTGAGGAAACGCACTATATAATGACAGAGTTTATTATCTGCAAATGTATAAAATAACCTTTGGCATCACTGTAGACTGGTGCAATAAAAACACAATCAGCGACATTAAGATGCAGGGGAATCATGATACTGCTTGTAGCACACATTCCACATCATATTTGCCCCACAATGTACTTCTTTGTGGAGAATTAGTAAATCTTAACAGTTATTGTGTAGGATGTTATGCCCTCGACCTTTTCTTGTCCAGTTTAACTGTTGAGTCAAAAACCACTGTATCCAACTGAAAGGAGCAAGGAGGATTTATCTCCTCTGTGTTTCTGTTGCTGCTTTCTGCATGCACATCGCCTTGAATGGAGAGGATTATTGCCTGTAATCGGTTCACGACCCAGCACGTGAGAGCCAGCTGCAGTGTGCTAAAAATCCCATTATCCCAATACGCTCTATGTGGCCCAGTGAGGGTTGCTGTGTGTGTGTGTTTCTGCGGTTGACTTTATGAGTGTGTGATACAGGATAAACTGCTTAACTTGGAATAACGCGGTTGTAGTCACTAACGTCTTAGTGGCTGTTCTCAGGGACACTCGTGCACTTAGATTAGTACTCCCTCTCCTATATACATCTGTGATGTGTTTCTTGATCCGCCTGATCCAAATCATAATTTCTTCCCTCCATCTCAAGACACGTCATTTCATCTTCTACTCCAGGATCTGCTATCATGCCCATCTCCCTGACACTACAGCTCATTTCACCTGACTTGGACTCCCTCTAGCTTTTGTTAGGTTGCCGATTGACTTGAATATAGATGAAAGATTAAGAAACACAAGTTTGAACTCCCCTCCCCCTTGCGTTGTGTCTCTCTCCGGACGGCCCACTGATTAATCACTCCCAAATGTCCTCAGCAGCCTGCGGGCCTGTTTGTTGTGATAGCCTCTGTGTGGAGAAGTGCAAATAAATAATCGCTAGGTGTCTCACCCTGGCAGCAAGTGATTAATGAAGCAGAGAAGTGGAGCAGAAGTATGATTGGCTTTCTTCCCCTCTGTCTGTCTCTCCCACACTCATCATGCTCTAAATTTATTCTCCATTCTGATATGGTGTTATGTATTCATCTAAGAGGACATTATATTTGATCAGGGAGGCATTCCGTGTTGGTAATGGTCCTCATTTGTCTCTTGTACATCAAATATCCTGCCTTCACTCCGATGTCTGAGACTGGAAACACCACTCAGTGTCATGTCACTTGATGTGAGTGCCAAGACTTCCTCTGTGCATGCCCTGAGCAGAACAGCCTTCCTGAGGTTTTCAAGGGAAGACGTGGGTGGGATGGTGGGTGAATCGGAGTTCAACATGTGCATTGAGAATGTGAAGTTATTCCAAATTCTCTGCAGCCTTGGAGAGGAGCGCCGTAGAATACCTGGAGCAGTGTCTGAGGAGTGAAAATGCACTGGAGGAGATGAAAGCAGCTGTTAATCTTTGTCAGCAGTGCCAGGGGTGGGGAGGCTGCAGTCTGCAGAGCAGGGGAAGAACATGTCTTCATTATCATCTATCACCCATCAGCTGAAAAGTGAATTTTCTTCCAAGACTTTTATTTTTGCTGCCTGAACCAATTTTGATGTAACAGCTGAGCATTTTCCCTGCTCGTATCCAAAGCTGCGTTTTTCTGGAAGCCTCTTGTAAACAATTTAGGGTCAATTGCTAGAGATTTTCCTTCAAAGACCTTTTGACTCTCATTGCAGGTATTTCCAATTCTTTCCTCTAGGGGCCTTAAATTGGGCCCTTCTCATCTCATCTCATTGACAAATGTGTCCTGCAGAGCTAATGCCCTGTGCTTTGTTCACCTCTCTGCGGCCTAATGTTCAAGCCAGTTAAGGCCATATTAGCAAGATGTGATCCTGAATGCAAGGGAGAACAATAAAATGAACTGTAAATAGAATTATAGCCCCTGACTTTTACTCTTAAATTTCCTTCCTTTGCTTGTCTTAAGCCCCCTTAAGCCCCTAACTTGGCAAGAGAGCTTTTAGGCCTTTCAGCGTGGGGATTGGAGGAATTGGTGGGTGTGCGACTGGGACGATGGGTGTAGGGCGTTTGAAGATGCAGTGTTCATGGGCAGAGCATTAAACACAAAAAGACTGGATGTCAGTGTTACAGCAAGAAAGGTTTGTCACACACTCCTGTGCAGCATTACCACACTAGAAATATTCCCTCCTCCATTATTAAGTGTTTAACCTTGGCACAGACACAGAGCACCTTCTTTGCACAGTCCTCTGGGAAGTGAGAATCTGTTGGCGCAAGCCTTTTCTTCTTGATCTGATGTCCAAAGGCACAGAGGATAAATCAGCTTAACACTCTTCCCTTGATATTTCACAACACAGAGGAAAATGAATTAAGAAGTTGCATTTACCTCTGTGTTGATAAAAGCCAGTGCTTAAATCTACTGTTGCTCACAACACTGTAGCACCAAACCAGACTTTCTTGAATATTGATGAGTTTTTTCACTTTTCGGTGCCAACTGTTCCATTTATTCTTGGCCGAGTGGGGATTCCCATCTTTGGGAATAAAGCAATTCCAAGCTGGCTGTGGCATAGCCCCAGCGATCATTTTTTCCTGTTTCTTTCTCAGGCAGAAAATGATTTACCTCCTCATGGACAGTGCCTCACTGGCACAGAGCCAGGCCCGCTGATCGAAGAGAGGACTTGGCTGTACACCCTGCTGCTCCCTCTCTCTCTTTCTGTCTCTCTTCCTCCTTCCTCTTACTGACTGTATTTGGAAATTCTTTCTCCTATTCCATCTCAGTGATCTCTAATTTATTATCTTTTCATTGCCATCCTTACCTCTGCACTGCTTTCTTCCCTGTTCCCCACTTGCACTCCCTTTCTTTCTCCCCCTGTGTTTCAAATGATCTCCCGTTATTCAAGCTATTCTCCAGAGGATGCCCTAATCCCCCGTTTTCCACCTCAGTCCACAGACCATTTCAAAAGAGTTCTGAGGAGACCGTGACTGAACAGGTTCACAAACCCCGGGTAGAATTTAGGATTTTATTTATGCAAAAGCTGCGTGTTTCTCTCTTGCTTTGAAAAAAGAGCTCTATGACATGAAAATGACATGCCAGTTGCATAAGACAGCACCAGTTTTTGTGGGGAATATTTTATTTTCTATGACAGCACATTGTATTCACAGATGCATTTGGCCTTACCTAATTGGCCGGGGATTGGTGCAGTGAAGATGTGTATGCAGCCTTGGGCTGTCAGCAGTCAGCACACAAATGATGCCCCATTTGGTGTCTCTGTGTCCAAGGCCAGACACTGTGCAGGAACAAAAGGCTTGTTGGACACCTTGTTGGAACAAAGAGATTTTCTTAAAGGCCTTGGCACAATGTGTTTGGAACGTGCCAGGCAGGATGTTGCTCAGCTAACTGGACATCACATTCATTGCTGTCTGGTTTAGCTGGGATTTTTTTTATCTATTTCTGAGGATTTATAGGAAGAGTATTAATCCTAGCCTGGAGGTGTTTGGCCACTTCCTGCAAACTGCTGTTTTGTAAACCGACACAGGAGAGAGGAGCTCTACCTTCAGAGTACCATTAAAATAGCCAAGCGGGGGGAAACAGACTTGCAGTCAGTTGAAAGCTTTGAGATTTGGATTGATAAGATTCAACTGGCATCCAGATAAGCCTGTTGGTTCTCTCTTCCATTTGAACGTATTTTGGGCTGCCCAAGGAGAGAGGAAACACACTTTTCAAAATTACAGGAAAGATCTGGGTTTTAGTTGATGGTAATCTGAATGTGAATGATAAAATAACCACACTGCACAAAGGGGGGATGTCTGTTTCTGTATCTTTTTTTTTAGCAGCTTCTGTGAAGTAAATTTGCACATTTTTGCTACAATTAACATTTGTTGAACCACATTCATAGATTAATCACTGTATTCAGGACGTTGCCGCCTCAGGCATTGGTTGTTTTGAGTGATTTAGGATAAGGGAGAGGAAGTGAGAAAAATGAAATGAATGTTTATATCTATGGTCCCTTGATTGCAGGGGGGACTTTAGAAAGGAGACAGGCTCATTACCAGACTAAATCTCAGCACCACACAGGAGGCTTGGATCAGCTTTGTCACACATTCAACAGCCTGTTCCTCTGTTATTGTCCCCATGTGCCTCATGCTGTGTCTCAGGTAACCCGAATCTACATATTTCTTTGGTTATTTTAAGAGCCCACTCTATGTGACCCCCTCAGCTTTAAGGGGTAATGCATATGTTTATACATGAACGGCCATATATCTAGGGGATGCTGAGACTCACAGCAAACAGTCTTTGACCCATTTAAAACAGCGTTTTATTGTGTGGAAAACATTTGTCTCATACTTAATGATCGGCATCCTGACCTCACTAGTAAATCTTGTCTGGGTGGGCCTTCTTGCTGCCAGGGCTGATTGGCAGAGTATGACATCATCTCCCCTTGTCTGTGCACCATATGAGTTTGTGTGTGTTCACTGGCTGATGTCATGGTCGCTTAATCACCACTGAAGCTAAGCTAACCCTAACCCTGGACCACGGCCATTGAGGCCAGCTCAGAGATGTAGATTTATTTTAATTTAATTTGAATCTAACCCAAAATTTGGCAAAGAGCAAACCCTGCAGCAGCGACTGTCTTCACCGTGGAGGCTGAACATCAGTCTGGTGCTCTTGCTTTAACCGAACTAAGTCTTTATTTCTCTAACAGTTGAGCTCAGTTGGTAGATTTATGCCCCCCCCACACACACCTTTGGGGCAGAGGGCTGTTTGATCGTGTCAAGGGCAGCCCATCAATAAGACAGTGTGTACTGATTTTAGCTCAGGGGAGGTTTCCTATTGATTATCTTATGACTCAAAAACATAGCATCTCACCTGATAGACCAACACGCATCCAGCCCAATCAATCATGACCATCTGCTGATATGGCATTTTGGGCTTGCAATGTCTCCAGCACACAACAACATGGTTTCATCCACTCTAAAAATCTCACAAATGCCTTTACCACTGTGTCCAGGATGAATTGTGCATGTCTCCCGCAGCGAGCAAACCTGACTCATTGCTGTAGTCATTATCATTGCATGGTGTTGAGGCTGGCTGGAGCCCAGTATTCCCATCTCCATTCAGGAAGAGCTGCTAATCAGCAGCAGTGTGAGGCAGACTCACTGCGGGGGGGTGGGGGGCTGATATCAGACCCACTGATCTGATCGCTGCATGAATGGCCAGAGCAGTCTTATCTTGTCTGCGGAGGGAAAAAAGGAGAAGCACAGAAAGGAAATGTCAAGGATAGTAAATGTGGCTAACATGGTAATTAGCCATAGAAAGGGGCTACCTAAAGAGCTGTATAGCTGGCCCAGAGAACAGAGATAAATTTGCACAAACAAGCTAATGGGTGCTTCAGCTAATGATTCTTTGGGGCAGAGGAATTTCTCTTGTGAATTTGACAAAGCTTGAAAAGAAGGCTGGAGTGATTATTGACAGCAGGCCAAAATGAAGCTTTGAAAGCAGCGGGCAGACACGGCCTCTCCACTCTCTGTTCTCCAGTCACTGACCTCCTCTCCTCCTCCGTCACTGTCACTGGACCAAATCTAGATGTCCTTTCCTGAACAAAGGCACCGGGAGACCTTTTATTTCAAACGATCCTTGATTTTTACATCTGTCTTGCTTTGGCTCATTTATATATATTGCAATCATTATTTGTCCCCAAGGTCTGTTCATAAGGAGACAGTGATGGAGCTGAAAGGCCATCAGGACACTTCCAACTGTGGCTGTTCCATGTTATTACGTCATTTTGATGTATAACACTTGAAAGCACACTGAGGGTTGCAGCAATGAGCATGAGAATAATGACTGGCTGCACTGTCAGGGTAACCAATGTCCACGTTAGTGTTGTCCTCTACTCATTGACTGTTGCCAATCATGATTTAAAGGGATTCAGTGTTAAAGTAGCACATGGCAAAGCTTCAGGAGATGGTTCTTGCTCTTTAAAATGAGCCCACCTCAGGCAAAATTAATTTGGACACACTGCAGAAAAACAGAGGTAAGCGTGCTGTGGCAAGGAGGAAGGTAAAGGTTATGTGATATATCAAACTGCTTCATTATGATATTGTGCTTTCCAAATAGAAAGGCAGTGGTGGATTTTATTTTTCAGCGTTTTTTTTTTTGCCTCCAGATTGAATCGAGCGGAGTTCACATAAGGGGCACTGTGTCAGAGAGGCAGAGAGAGCTTGGTGTGTGTTTGCGCTGAATGTACTTTCATCTGGCAAGTCTCACACCCACTCTGTCTGCCGATATGTTGTAGTAGGCACTCTGCAGCCAAAGCAGCAGCCTTTCAAACAAGGCTGGCTGGTCGGGGGCTGAGAGGGCTTACTGGTAAATTGGCAGCGCAGGGAATACAGGGTACTCTCGCCCCGGCGCTCGCCCACTCACATGCTTTCATTCCCCCTTTTTACCCTTGACCATTGACTGACTGCACTCTTTCCCACTGGCCAGCATAAATCTGCCTTTCTAAGATGTCATCTGTTCATTGTCTGTCCTCTCCCTCTCTCTCTCTCTCTCTCTCTCCCATGCTCCCACTCTTTTTGTTTTTTTTGTTTTTTTTAATCTCTCAGCTTTCCAATTGATTCAGGGCATCACTCATTCAGGCAATCCATCTTCTTCTTTCTGCTCTTAAGTATATCCTTCCTTATCTGGGTGTCACTCCTTATGATTAATACCACTCTCATTCATCTGGCTAATTACATCCTTCAACAAAGGCAAAAAAAAATACAAATGTGCACAAGTGTACACTCACTACCCGCGCAAACACACATACACACTTGCGCTCATGCATGCATGCACTGTAGGCATACTAACCAAATCTGTTTGAAGTGTGGGACCCTAAAAGAAGAGAGGGCTCCTGTATGCATTAAGTATTCATGTGACGTGTGGTGGGGTGCATACGTGTGTGTGTGTGTGTGTGTGTGTGTGCGCGCTGGGGTTAGTTTCAGACAGAATGAGTATGTGTGTGTGTGTGTGTGGATCGAGAGAGAAAGAGAGTACTCACAAATTGCGCCGCGAGCAGCCAGCAATCGAGCGCTGACACCTCGTCTGGCAATCGGAGGGAAAAGGGGCTGGGCTGAGGAAAGAAAGAGAGAGGGAGAGGAGGGAGGCAGGCAGAGAGGAGGGAGTGTGTGTGTGTGTGTGTTAGAGAGAGAGAGAGGTAGGGGGAGAGAGAGAGACACGGCAGGACAGCTGCCAGCATTTCTCCGATAGCAGGAGAAGGACCGAGAGGCGGAACAGGAGTAGGAATTCTCCTCATTCTCAGCCACCTAAGGAAATCTTCCAGCCCAGCCAGGCGTGCTGATTCTCTCCCCACTCCTCCTGCATGTAAGCAGCAGAGACTCTGGGAAGGACCTGGGCATCAGGACCTGCAGCCACGCAAAGTAGACTCACCACAGTGGATTAACTGAATGAGAGACTGAGGGATGAATGCAGAATTGGATGTGAAAGAAGGAGTGGAAAACTGAGCCGGAGAGCAAGCTGTTGCTGGATTTTTGCGTCTTTGAACTGACGCTGAACTTTTTTCTGGTGAAGACGCATGGAAAGAGTTAGAGGTGCTTTAGTGGCGTATGAACAGAGGAAGTTCTCATCCTGACCTGCTCAATGCCTCCTTTTTAAGAAGCTCTCTGTACTACCCGCACCCCTCACTGTGAGCCTACTGTTTTTTCTGCAGGGTACTCATTCTGTCTGCCCACCTGCACTCTGCCCCACCTGGCGCTTGTTCCATTTAGTTACTATGACGCCCACGCCACCTCCTCCTCCTCCTAGTTCCCTCTCCGCCCCCCCGGCTTCTTGCAAACCTCTGTGAAATCAAGTGGAACCTCGATGATTGCGATCGGAGCAAAGAGGACCCCTGTGCCCCAACTAGTGAGCAGCCCCGCCTCGCTCTGTTCTCGGCGACTGTGCCGGGCGTATCAAATGTGCAAGTAATGGAGAACAGTGACAACACAGACATGGACCGCAAAGTTGAACTCTATCAGTTGTCTGTTTTTTGACTATAAGCATAAACCAGATAATGGATTGGAAAGAGCTGTAAGTACACCATACCAGCATTTTCTTACTGGTGCATGTTGAAACAAACCTTTGGCTCAGTTTGTGTAGCACTCAGCAGAGCATATACAGTGTGTGAATATTTTGTATGAACTTCTGCCTCGCCACAGTTTCTCCTTTGAGCATTTAGACCAAGTTGTGCGGGGAAACAGCTTCATTAGCATGGAGATTGGGAGTGAACAGGTGGACAAGCTGTTGTGGGTGAAGAAATCTGAGCCTCTCCTCACTGCCTATTTTTCCATTGACTGATCATATAGTTGGGTAAGGCAGAGAGAGGGAGAGAGACGGAGGGAGGGAGAGGAAGAGAGAGAAAGAGAAAGTGACAAGCAATTAATTTCCTGTGTTTGGTTGTGGTGGAAAAAAACAAAACGGCAATATCATCCTTTTTTCTCACCTTCCATTGAAGAACACGTGTGCGCCGATCGTCATTGTGCAGCATGAATTAAACCTCAAGGTTACGAGCTCAGCTTTAGGTTGGGAGCAGTCTTCGTTGGCCTGGGCAATTATAAATCAGTGCTAGTGTCTTTTTTTTTTTTCCCTGCATGGTGTCTTATGGTGACTCCTGATGCTTGATTTATCTCTTTGCTGAAAGAGGAAAGGGACAGAATGAGGTGAGAGAGAGGGAGTGAGAGACAGAGACGGAGAGACAGGGTACATTTATCTTGAATGAAATGTGCTGCGGATACCTCTCATAAATGCGCACACGCACTCACAAGCCTGCATACACACACACACACACACACACACACACACACACACACACACACACACATAGTGGCACACAGCCACGTGTACTCTGGTGTAGTTTCCCCTTTCTTTCTCTCCATCTCACATTCATCTATTCCATCTCATTTTTTTCAGTCACACGATCCGTCTCGCATGCTATCACACATAGGCAGCTCCCTGGGGAGAGCCTTCTCCTGTAGCCTACTTGGATGCAATAATTATTCCATCAGCCGGCAGTGTGTTCCCTGATTGTGCTCTTGGGCTGTCGCTGCAGGGGGGCGTACAGTGGAGAGGGGAGTGTGTGTGTGTGTGTGTGGGGGGGTTGTCACTCCGGGACGCAGGGAGAAGGAAGGGGAGGGGGGTTGTGTTTTTTGGCAGTAGCCCACCCAGTCCTGTCCGGAGGAGCCCAGAGCTGGACTAATGAGCTCAGGCTGGCCTATTAGGAAACTGCTGCTCACCAGGACACACATGGATCTGCTCTGTTTTCGCTCTTGCTCTCTCCCTCGTCCTCTTTTTCACATGCTCTGCTTCTTTTACTTCTCCTGAAATCCCTTGCTCTGCAGATTTCTCATCTTTTAATCTCTCACTCCAATTTTCTTTCATTCTCCGTGCCACTCTTTCCTTCATGTTGACAACCCCCTCTTTGTCTTCCCCACATTTCTCAGAAATCCAACTGCTTGAGTGAAAACCATTTGAGTGCATTTGAATTTCCTTGGAGTATTAGTTTCCTCCCTGACCTTGAATTTCCAGTTGAGGTATACAGTGTTAGCTGATCCGGGGCAATGCCATACCTGAAACCACTATTAAGTCTGGCCAGATTCCCTGCAGACTGTGCAGAAATATTGGTGCTATCCTTTGAGTTGCTGGAGTTCAGACAGAAAGGAGTGCATGTGCCTCACTAAGTTGGCCCTGTGACCAATCTATGTCTCCTCAGCGCTGACTCTGGGAGACAAGAAGCCAGGATGACAGTGGATTTTAATTAGAGGACTGTCATAAAGCTGGATTCAGTTACAGCAGAGGGTTCTGTTAGGTGCCAGCACAGCAGGACTGCTTAGGTGGACATTTGTCTATCTAGATACCACTAAAGCAGAGGAGAGAGTTGGGTTTACCCACCTGTCTCCTGTCTGCTGGTGCTGGCCAGCTTGTCTAATGTAAATCATCAAAACTCCCAACATATAGAACATGCTCTGGCTTTGACTTAAATGATGGGTGAACATACTCCATCATAATTGCTTAGCTTAAGTAACAGAGATAGACATGACTATATCCCAGAGGGCAGTGTTTCACCAGTCCTTGCCTGTCATGCCTATGACAGTTGTTTTGTGTTTGATCAAGATAAATGCATGCATTTACTGTGCTGTCCTGTGATGACAGCCTATATTTGGTCCCTGACGGTCGAGGAGCCTTGTTGGGTGATCATTTATCTTATGGATTTGCAGTTTCTGTTGCAAAAATCTGCAAAAGAGAAGTGGAAGGCTGAAGCATTACCTTTCTTGGTAGGGGAGTTCGAGATGGGAGTTGGAAGAAAAGCAGTTTTAGAGTGGGGAGTGCACAGTTTAGCTCTCCTGCTGACTTTTTTTACTTTGGGAAACTAAAAGGAGCTTGCTGACCTTTTATGTCACAGTTTCAGCGTGGGATTTCTAAAGGATTTGCAGCACACCTTTAAAACATGTCAAGCTAGACATTTGAAATCAATAAGCTCTTGGTTGAGTACTTCGCTGGAAGAAAACATCACCTGAGCAAAAAATGATTTGCTTATGTATGAACTTTGTGGAATGGTGGTTTTCTATGTTTAGCTCCAACCTCTCTTTTTTCCCTTTCCAGGGCTGCTCAGAAGCTGAACCTATCCTCCAAGCGGAAGAAGCACCAGCCCTCACTGCTACACCCACAGGAGCCCTCCATTTACCCCACCAACTTCAGCGGCATCTTGCAGGTCTCACCGCCCCCTGCCCCGCCATGCCTGCTCCGAGCCGTGTCCAAAGTGAAAGAGAACCCAGGGATGGGAAAGGTGAGAACACAAAAGACTCAATGCTCATAAAGTACCGATAATGCACCGATAATACAGGCTCTGCTCATTCAAGCCCTCATAACCCCCACACACCCCTACACATCCACATGCACACAAGACCCCTATTTGAAGGGGAGAATGCAGGGTGGCGACACACTGGTCTACAGGCAGCATGCCGTCTGGTCCAGTCCATGCAGATGTAGTCCGATAAGCCTCCTGGAATGTCATGAATTCATTCAGTTTGTGAGACCAGCATTCCTCTGCCCGAATACAGAAAGACAGTAAAAACTATAATTCACATATCTTCAGTCACGTTAACAGCAGGATGTCTAATTCCATTTTAGGCACTGTGTGTGATGATGAAAGTCAGGCTGGCAGCAATAGGACGGTCATTAAACAAAGCTGTACAAACACATCGCTCTTCCTTTGTGGTTTATTGGGTATTGTTTGTCTGAGCTGGCGTCCTGTATTTATAAAGCACAAGAAGTCCCCTAACAAGATTAGATCCCACCTGGATAGGAAGTGCTCGCTTCTGTTGCCAGGTATCCAGACGGTTGATATTTTGCCACATATTGTAAATCTCCCATTGACACACGGACTTCATAAAAAACCTGTGTTATTAACAAGCCTCCTCAAGCCCACACCTGAGGTATACTGTACATCTGTGCAGCTAAAGGGGAAATCAAGATTTATGATATTCTTCTGAGCCTATCAAGCCAGATTTTCTGGTTTTCTTATTGCAATGCAAACACATCAATATGCTTTCTGTGTTTCTTTGTTCCTGTCTCTCTTTTGCTTGTGGAAACACAGTTGCAATAACGTTTTCAGTGGCCGACACGGTTTTGACTCTGCCTGCGTCTGTTTCATATTAATTCAACCTAAGACTTGGGTGAAGGTCTTGTTTCCATCAACCGTATGTGGGTCACTTCCACTTCTCCACTTTTGACCTAGACACAGCTCTTTCAGGCATAGACAGTTGAGTGGATGGAGGAATGCCAAGCCCCACTAATGGGTTTTGTGGGGGATCAAGGGACAGGGAAACAGGGGCCATTAGCGGGGAGTCTGAGGTGTGAAAATACTGTAGCCAATCCTCTGTAGCCTCCAGTATCTGATCTCTGCCAACATAAATAAAACTGAGACATTAGCTCGCCGGGTAGCCTCTGTCTGGTAGACAGAGACTCGGCAGTCATATGTGGAAGCCCAGTTTAAATGTCATAGCAAATGTAATTTACTCAACATATGCACACGTCAGTCACGATAACGGCCCCCTGTGGAGTATAAAGAGGGTTTGCACTTGGCCTGTGGAATCCAAGATGAATTCACTCACTGAAAGAAAAGGATTTCCAGTGACATTGTTTCAGTGCTGGAGTCTGGACCTGTAGCAATATTTATATACTAGTGAGGGGAAGAATGGGCCTTTTGTGTAGCTGTGAAGAGGGTGGAGGGTCTCAGGCTGGAGTGAAACAGTCTTCCCTCAAAAAGGGAAGGGAGTTAGCTATATTTTAAGGTTTTTATTTCAGTGCCTCAGATGCATCGTGGGTGCTTTGTCAAGAAGCTTTGAAATGGCTCAGGATTGAGTTCCCTATCACATATAGAATATAGACACTGTTTAGTTGATATAATGCTAGGCGCTCAGGGAGTTGACAGGGACTCTAAAGACTGCTATACATATCCCAAGGGCCGTTTATGTCTCCTGTCAGTCACAGATATATTTCCACAGGGCCTTTGGAGATATAGTAGAGGTGTATTTTTGACCATCAGATTGCAGGGCAGTACACAGCAGAGCTGTCAGAATTGCAAAATAAGGTGATTGCAAATGGGGTGTCATACAGCCTGACATGCACAAGCACGACCACACCCACACAAACCACACACTGTGTAACATGGTAGAGGCGGGAGCGGGAGATGGTGAAATTTCTTTGCCACTGTACACAACTGGCAGAATGACGTCACTCCTGTAACGGCCATACTGTTAGACACGAACAGGCTTGTCAGAGCAGTGCCAAATCAACACCTTTAGACATAAGCCGTCATCCTATTTAGTGTACGGTACAGGTACGATGAACTGGACCTTGACCTGTGGAATGTGTTAAGACTGTAAACTCACTTTATGAATGTCAAGCTCCAGAATGCAACAGGGTGGGTTTTGTGCTTCTTCATGTGGAGTAGCCATTTTCCAGTCAACAGAGGAGAGAGAGAGAGAGAGAGAGAGAGAGAGAGAGAGAGAGAGAGAGAGAGAGAGAGAGAGAGAGAGAGAGAGAGAGAGAGAGAGAGAGAGAGAGAGAGAGAGAGAGAGAGAGAGAGAGAGAGAGAGAGAGAGAGAGAGAGAGAGAGAGAGAGAGAGAGAGAGAGAGAGAGAGAGAGAGAGAGAGAGAGAAGGTGGGATAAGAGGGGGGCCATATGCTCCTGCACTCCCATGCTGGTGAGCTGCTCCTGGTCCAGAAAAACAACCCCGCTAGAGGGATAATCCCCCAGCGTGGTGCTTCACACACATTCACTTCCACCATTTTCTGCTATGACTTTCAACACGCACCTCGCTGCCTTTCACTGACACCATTAGGCAATGTGTTGACCCATCGAGTGTTTCTATGGCAACCTTCAATGTCCATCAACTCTGACAAAGTGAATGTGGCACAACGCTGCTCTCATCTATATTCAGAATGCCTACCATACATTTCTTCTCTTTCTTCTGTTAGTGCACTGTAAGTAAAATATGTTAAGCTTAGCCCGTCATTTTTTCCTTGTCTGTGCTGAACCTGAAAAATGCATACTTACATCTCTCTGCTGAGTCCGTCTGCCCATTTTTCATGTTTTATGCTTCCTCACTTTCTAATCCACCCTTTCGCCTTTTTTGCGTGTTTTAGGTGAAAGTGATGATGCGCATCTGTCCGTCTCTGGAGGCTGCAGACTCCTCAGAGTCTCAGTCCTTCTTGAAAGTGGACAGCAGGAAGAAGCAGCTGACCCTCTACGACCCTGCGTCCAGCCCACACTCCAGTTCAGGACACAGGAGATCCGCTACTGTTGCCGTCCCAAAGATATTCGCCTTCGATGCTGTTTTTACCCAGGATGCCTCACAAGTAAGGGCCAGCAGGGATGTGTACTATATGTGTGTTTGTGTGTGTATGTGTGTGGTTTTTTTAAGGTGTCATGTGGGAATTCAGCCTCTCAAGGGCAAAGGGACATCTTTATGCTGGCAGGGTGTGGCCAGAGGCTTAGAGAAAAAATGCCTGTCTTGGGTCAGGGGGCATTCTTACCAGTGTGGGTCTAACAGCTGGGCCTTTTAAGCCATCTGGGGAATGATTTGAATCCACTCCAGTTATATCTAACCTCTCCTTTCATAGAACAGCTATATCTAACCTCAGACCTCTGCAGCCCACAACAGGCATACCCACTGAGATCAAAGATAAAGGTCAGATATATGTTTACTATTGGGTGACGTGGTAGCAGACCAGTTTTGCTCTCTCCACAGCTTAAAACAAACACCAACATATTCTTGGTGGAATGATTGTTTCTATATCTCTCACTGCAAAATTTCCAAAAAATCTGAGGTCAAGTATTCAATCATTTCCCCATGGTGCAGTAAACTCTAAATAGTTAATAGAGCTGTGTCTCTGTAGCGATGAGAACCTTAGATCTTCTGTCATACCACCTACTTTGAGCAAGTATTTTCCTAAGTAAGCTGCCGGTAGCTAAAGCCTAAATGCTGCTGCTGCAGAGCTGAGTCCAAGCTGCTAGATTGTGCCGCTGGGACAGCACTGCTGGTGGCTAACAGTAACAGCAAGCTGTTCTGCTGTTAGAGACCTTGTTTGCTGTGTGATGTATGTGAAGCGGCCTCTGCTGCAGAAGCCTCGCCCCAGAGGACCCATGCTGAAACAGATTGCAAAAATGAGCCTCACGTTGCAGCATACACAAACACACACACTCCTGAGTAAAGAAAAATACTGAAACCATGAATGTGATTTAGTGTAACCAATGCCAAACAACTGTTTAGTTTATAGGACATCATTTTGGATTCATTGTTCTCGCTATGCCTGTTTATTGACAGTATTTCATGGATGTGGCTGAACTGTAAATTGACCGTGAGGGGGCCGTCTCTGTGTGTTTTTAACAGGCTGAGGTGTGCTCAGGGACAGTAGCTGAGGTCATCCAGTCTGTGGTGAACGGTGCAGACGGCTGCATCTTCTGCTTCGGCCAAGTCAAGCTCGGTAAGCTCCTCCACTGGCAAGAGATTAGACAAGAGCCTTTGTTAGCCAAAGAAAACTCTCATTGCTCTTTGTTAGCTACACTCGATGTCCACAATTGGCTTAGCGGTGCACTGGGGTGAGTCAAGGAATGGGAGATTGGAGGAAAGGAATGGGTAGTGAGTCTGGGGTGGGGGGCGAGGGGCAAAGTGCTGCATCCAAGCTTCAGGGCTCAGTCTGTAATTAAAATCTTAGTAATTGGCCTGGCCAGTGCTCTTAGGCTGAATGGCTTGCTCTCCTCATGCTGCTGTTTCCACACTATAATTCTCCACAGAATTGCTGCTTCTGGAATGGGTCCTTGGATTAGCACTTTTTTATTTGGCATGTAGTGGATATTACCTCCAAAGCCCCACATCAGCCATTATTAATTTTTTTCATCAGCAGTTGTTAAACACAATAACCCTCAGAAAATATCCAATGTCAGTGTCTATTCCTTTGTCAACTTCCTGCCCGTTTGAGGCAGTTTGATGAAAGAAGTAATTCTAGTTTGAACATATAGTGAGTGTAGCTGGCTACCAGACACGAAGCAATATTTCCATTTCCATCCCCCTCTCTCTTTCACACATCCCCAGGCAAGACATACACCATGATTGGCAAAGACAGCTCCACTCAGAGCCTAGGCATTGTGCCCTGTGCCATCTCCTGGCTCTTCAAGCTCATCAATGAGCGCAAGGAGAAGACAGGCACGCGCTTCTCTGTCCGAGTGTCTGCGGTGGAAATCTTTGGGAAAGATGAGGAGCTGAAGGACCTGCTGTCTGAGGTGTCAACAGGCAGCATGCAGGAGGGCCAGTCCCCAGGCATCCACCTGAGAGAGGATCCCATCTGTGGAACTCAGGTGAGAAGCGTTCCTCTCCTCCGCTCTTTCTTTGTTCGCTGATCCTTTCATTCTCTCTGTGGGTTATACAGTATTAGTCTGCCTGAGTATTGATCTCTCTCTGTCTATGATCTTCCTCTTCCTCTCCCAAAGATGTTCGACTCTTTCTTGTGAGTGCGTGTGTGTGTATGTGTGTTTTTATCTCCCAGGACATCCTAGTCAGTCTCACTCTATCCCACCTGCCTCTGCAAATCCTTGCTTTATATTTCCACCAAACCCATCTGTGGTATTGATGGCTTTCTTCTTACCTTTGTATTGACTCTCCTGTCAGCATCCATCAGCATCTATTACCCGTGTGTTAGCGCTAGCCCCCTACAGCACAGCACAATGGAAGTGTTATTGGGGGATGGTGGAAAACTGTAGGTTTGAAGGCACTCACAGGTGTTGCTGTCAGATGTTGTTTTTTGGGGATCTGTATGGACTCTGACATCAAAGGCTCTGCAGTTCTGTGAAGCTCCTTCTAGCTCTTCCTCTCAGCAGCCACACGTGGGCTCTCTTCATGATACCCCCCTCTTCTCTCTTCTGCCTTGTCCTTTCCCCTCCTCTCTTTCTGTATCTCAACACCACCATCATCACATCCTTGGTGAGCGAAGTGCCCCTGCCTCCTGCCCCAACATTACCTCTCCTAATCCTCCTCCCTCTGTGTGCATATCTGCTGTTTTAATTGCCCCCGAGACCCAATCTAATGGGCAAGAAATGTGTGCCGGGGTCCAATTAACTGGCTCCCCTCTCTTTCTCGTTCCTCTCTTCCCCGGTATCCTTTTCACATCTGTCCTCTTTCTCAAGCCCTATGTGGTCTCCTTGGCGCACCCTAACCCTGTTCTCTGCCCCTCCCCCCTGCAGCTCCAGAATCAGAGTGAGCTACGTGCCCCGACAGCTGAGACAGCCGCCCTCTTCCTGGATGCAGCCATTGCCGCACGCAGCACCAGCAGACCCAATGCAGATGAGGAAGAGCGACGCAACTCCCACATGCTGTTCACACTGCACATTTACCAGTACCGCATGGAGAAGAGCGGCAAGGGTGGAAGTTAGTACCATTAGATTACTACATCTACAACTCTAGCCGTGTTCCACCTCATATTTATGCAATAAACTAATATGGTCATTGTTCAATTTCTCAACACTTTTATACCCGCATTCTAGCAAATGTTGGAAACATGTATAATGTAGTAGTATAATGTATAGTATAATGTCTTTAAACACTTCCTCTCCTAAGTGTAGTCTGTTGTGAGCTAGATGGCAGAAAATTGCACAATAAGTGTGAATGGAACGCCAGACCAAGTCCATTATTTGCAGTGTTTATGGATGAATTGGTTGTGGCCTCTGCGAGACAGAAATGTTTGCATGCATGTTTTATACTTTGGTCAAGAGCGAATGAAGATTTGAAGCCTTCCTGACCGGAGTTTAATGTTTTGTTGCTGTTGTTGCATTTTTACAATGACAGCCAATTCCCTCTCGCTGTATTTTAAATCATCAGAGGGGGACTTTATATGTGTTTGTGAGTGTCAGTGGATTCTTTCGTTTTTATGTGTCTCACCAATGGAGCCTCCATGTTACCATGAGTTACACATCTGGTGGGAATTTACCAGTCTGGCTGCCATTTGAATGACTTCAGTGTGGGAATCTTACTCATAAATAAATCAGACAGCTCTGACAGTCACCAGTCTAGTCTGGGCTGAGTTGTGCCTCTCCTGTCATCATGGCACTGTGCGTGAAGAACTGACTTCGGAGAGGGAGTGTCTGTGCTGTGCTCACCTGGTTCTTCTTCTGTGGTTGGCACAGTGTCAGGCGGACGGAGCAGGCTGCACCTCATTGACCTGGGGAGCTGTGAAAAGGTCCTGAGTAAAAGCAGAGACGGAGGGGGAGGCTTATGTCTTTCTCTAAACGCGCTGGGAAATGTCATCATGGCTTTGGCAAATGGAGCAAAACATGTACCTTACAGGTAAGAAAACCACCATTAGTTTTCCAGTTTCTGTCACTGTGTTTTAGCTTCCGTTGAGTTGTATCTATAAGTAATTGTTTCAGGCAAGTCACTGCATGTGTTGTCAGTCTTGCAGGTTTGCTGTGTGACTGTTTATCTAGTTTGTTAGCCTCATATAATAGCTTTCACTGGTGTTGCACAAGATCATATTATAGTTACTCAGGTATGAAAAGACTTCTGACTCGTCATTTGGGAGTATTATTCAGCCCAGAGAATTCAAAATGGCTCCTCCTGGAATCTACCTATACGGTCATTTTTGAAATATTACTGTGCTGTTTGCTAACAACAATATAAATGCGCCCTGTAGGGACAGCAAACTGACAATGCTGCTGAGGGAGTCCCTTGGCAACATCAATTGCAGAACCACCATGATCGCCCACATCTCTGATTCCCCCGCCAACTACGCTGACTCACTCACCACTATCCAGCTGGCATCCCGCATCCACCGCATGAGGAAGAAGAAATCTAAGGTACACTGATAACCTGATTAGCACTGATAAATCTGGTTTAACATATGCAGTAATAAACGGATAAACAAGTAATTTATGAAAATCCAGTGACAGCAATAATGGTACATTTTTACAATTTAACAACAGAGGCATTGAGCAACTTGAATTATAATGCTTCTAAATAATGATAACTGTGCTCCATTTAATGTTGTTGATTGTTTATAAAGAGTAATTGTTCTTTAATATTATATTGTGGCTATTAAGTGTTGCTATTATAGCAGTCACATTCCTAACGTGCATGTGAAACTTTGATTAGATTTGTCTTATTTCATGCCATGACTCCTTGAATTTTTCTTCCTCCTGTAATTTTGGAGCTATTAAGCAAATGAATGTGTGAATGCTTCTGCAAATGAAAGATTATTAGTGCAGTAACTCAGAGCTAGTTTTTCTCGGCTTCTCAACACATAATCATGTAATCAATACCACTGCCCAAGGAAGTGTGTAATGCTCCTCGGATTAGGGAAATATATGCTCCAGATAATTAGGTGGAATGACAGCATGTATTTATTCGGTACTGGTCCCAGGCATGATTACAATGCAGTCCACATACAGCAATTTGTATTATTGACATTAATTTCCTTGTGTCTATTGATGTGCACTTTTAACCTTTAGATAAATATCGACTGGTGATTTCATAGGAATTAATATTTGCCCTACAATTGATTTCACTATGAAATTGTCAAGAAATGAATCTACTATAAATTATAAGGAGTAAATTGGTTTTGCAAAGTGTCAAGATTGTTATATTAATATTGTAAGAAGATGGAATCACATTACTGTCATCACTTTATGAGATCATTTTTAGACTTCTCCTCTGCTTTGCAGTATGCATCCAGTTCATCTGGAGGGGAAAGTTCCTGTGAGGAAGGGAGGATCCGCCGGCCGCCTCACCTCAGACCCTTCCACCCTCGGACGGTAGCCCTGGACCCAGACCTGCCCTCAATGCTCAGTGACCCAGACTACTCCTCCAGTAGTGAACAGTCTTGTGATACTGTCATTTATGTGGGCCCTGGGGGAAATGCGATATCGGATAGGGAGCTTAGTGACAATGAAGGCCCACCTGCCTTTGTTCCAATCATCCCCTCCCTGAACAGGAAGAAGTCTGCAAAAGAGGGCCCTCTGGACAGAGACCAGTTCTTTAAATGCAACACATTTGCAGAGCTGCAGGAGAGGCTGGAGTGTATAGATGGCAGTGAAGAACCCACTGCCTTTGTTGGAGAGGGCAAGCGAAGCCAGGCAAGCCCCAAGGCCGACAAATTTAAGGAGAGCCAAGGCTCTGTTTCACCAAAGACTGTAGCAAATATTTCTTACACCCAAGAGGGTATCTCACCCAAACAATCTCCTAAATCTGTTGCTGCACAACCGTCCTGCAGTCCCAACACTAAATCTAAACTGGACAATGCCAAGACGCAATGCACACCTGCAGAAAGGGCACTGTCAGACAGTGTTCAAAATGTATGTAGAACCAGCGCTGATGGTGAAAAAGCCTTGGTTTCAGAAAGCAGAGTTAACACTAACAAACTAGCAACTGCTGCAGGACCTAATTCTGAGCCTGTGGTGAGGGAGAAGGTCTACTTCAACAAGAAAGCTTTGCCGAAACCAGCCCCACCTCCTTCACAGCAAAGAGACTCCAGCAAGGAAAATACAGACAATGAGGAAAGATCCAGCACCAGAATGCCTCCTGTAGGAATGAGCCACCAATCTGTGAAGAGGAGGGATCCTTACACTTCCCCTTTGTTCAGAGCTCCAGTGGAGGTGTGTCAGGTGCGTTCTACTTTGAGGGAAAGATGTCTGGATCGGGACATCCTTAGAGCCACTGTCACCTTGCAGCAGCCAGTGGAGTTGAATGGAGAGGATGAGCTGGTGTTCACTGTGGTGGAGGAGCTGTCTATAGGCAGTATTGTAGATAAGGGTCGGCCATCCAGCATTATCAGCTTTAACAGTGACTGCTCCCTTCAGGCCCTGGCCTCTGGTTCCCGACCTGTCAGCATCATCAGCAGCATCAATGATGAATTTGATGCCTACACGTCGGCCGTGGGAGGTTCAGAGGTGAACGTTGCAGTGGTCCCACCCCTCCAGGAGGGAGCAATGGAG